>NC_089839.1:281633259-282273259 GCF_035609145.1 Eleutherodactylus coqui
GCTGTGAATCCAGGCGCTCAGCCACGCGGTGTAAATATCACCCCAGCACGCAGTCTGAGGTAGATTTTGAGTGAAATCAAACAAATTCCCATCTTGGCACATTTACCATAAATTGTTGTGTATCTCAGCTCCTTATGCCTCTTCTATTGAGTGTTTCCTGGCCTCTGTGTATTTCTTTGGTAAACTTCGTCAAAATTTGGTGTATTTTCAAAATTTTTGACGCATCTACTAGTTTTTTTCTACTGCTTCTAAATATTCTAGTATAAAACCAGCGCAAATTACGCCTTTATTGATAAATGTCCAGTTATGGAATATATGACAGAGCTTCCTCTTAGGGGTTAACACTTTATTACAGTCTCTTAGAAAAGGTAGTTACTATATTCACCTGTAATGTCCCTTTAAATAACACAGTCCATAACCCACATTCGAGCATCAGAAACTTGTATGATGTTTGTTGTTGTTTATTTGTTCAGTCACTTCCAACTCTTTGTGACTTCATGGACCAGCTCACGCCAGAGCTTTCTGTCGGCTGTCGCCACCCCCAATTCCACCAAAGTCCAGTCCGTATCCTGAGGGATATCATCCATCCATCTTGCCCTTGGTCGGCCCCTCTTCTTTTTGCCTTCCACTTTCCCCAACATCAGATTCTTATCCAAAGTATCCTGTCTTCTCATTATGTGGCCAAAGTACTTCAGTTTTGTATGATGTTAGTATCCACAATATGAGCCCTATCTCCAAGAGCAAGCCTGCTAACATGCTGTTTTTCACCCTTTCCTTGGTGTGCACACATACTGTCAGATTGAGGCTAGCCTCACTTACAATATCTAGTGTGACTTGCCCAGGCTAGCCCAGGGTCAGGAGTGCTCCTCCGCCGTGATTTCACCCTTAGAGAACTACAATTGAGCTAATCTGCATGCAAATTCACAACAAGTTTGATCTGCGGATTTTTGTCACATATTGCCTTAAACATCCATTCCATGGTGGGTTTGCCTAATGTAATTCTGAATGGTGAACATATCCTCAGACTGAGAGAATAGAAATGAGTTGACCTCCGATAGATGTAAATCAGGCAATTAGGAAATATTTAGCATATATTGATATTTGCATTTAGTGAAAAGAATGTTCTTGTGGTGAGAAAGGAACAGGGTGAGGTACTCCACCAATTGCCTGCAGTGATCCATATGTTAATATTTTACCTGCCGAAAGCTTATAATCTGGCATATCATCAAGGCGTATACAGTGAAAACCTGACTTCCTTTCTTTGCACCTCCTGGCTGAGGAGCCTAGAAAGATTGTCAAAACATAATGAGTGCACATTAGGCAGAAGTAATAGATTATCCAAATTGGAAAGAGAAGTGGCCAGAGAAATCAACAGTCAGTAGTTCTAAGAAGCCGGTCATCATGGTCTGTTCACAGTAGAAAGTATAAATGGTAGGAAAATAAAATGGTAGGAAGTGTAAGAACAGGTCAAGAAATGTTTTGGCACAAACTAGTAGACCTCTACATGTGCTCCAATGGGACACAATCAATATCCAGTCTACTCAATTTCTTGCCACCTTCTCTCCAACATGCCCACTGTTACAGTAGGAATCACATCATGGTTACGGACCTGCAAATCTGAGAGATCATTCAATGTAATTGCAAATACATAGTCCTTCATGTAATCCCAGACGAAGAAATCCATTGGTGTAAGATCTAGTGAACGGGGCGAACCACCAAACTGGAGCTCCGCACCCAATCTAGTGATCTGGAAAGGTATTATTGTGGGAACTCTGAACATCCATACTCCAATGTGGAGAATGTTAGGCTGCAGATCGGTTACTTGGGGATACAGTAACTGTCTAAACATGTCAAGATGTACGGGGCCCTTTACTCTATGTTCACTGAGAAAAATGTCCTTCATTACACCACATCAAGTATTCAGTTGTGGGCCATATTGGATATGTAGACACAGCAATTTTCAGCTCCTCATATCCGCACATTACGCTGACTGACATATCTTGACAGATAAAATGTGACCTTGTCTTAAAACAAGATGTTTCCCAAAAAGTGACTGCTAGAGATGAGTGAGTATTGTCCTTTTCAAGTACCTGCCTGCTCGTGAGAAAAGATTCGGGTGCTGGCGGCGGGCGGCGGGGGAGAGCGGGAGGTAATGAGGGGGGAAGATCTCTCTCCCCCCCTGATTCCTCCTGCTTACTCCCGCAACACACTGCTCACCCCCACCGCCACCCGCATCTTTTCTCATGAGCGGGTAGGTACTCGAAAAGGACAATACTTGCTCGAGTATTTGTCCTTTAGCGAGTATGCTCGCGCATCTCTAGTGACTACCAGTGTTGATACAATCAAGCATTTTGGTAGCAAATTCCTGTCTTCTCGGCTTGTCATCTGAATTCAAGTGATGGGCAGTTTGCACTCATAAGGATACATATGTAGCTACTCATGAAGTCCTCAATTCACTGTTACAGGTGGTACGTTAAATTCTATAATTGCTTGGCGAATTGATTTTTCAAATGTTTTCCACTTTTTCAAAGTAAACACTTCAACAAGCTTCCCCAGACTGTTTTAGAAACACTTCCAGTCATGAGTAACATCTGGAACCACGCCCTAAACGGGTTCTGTCATTAGAAAAAAAAATCAATACTTACCTATTCCCCCCCTTCAGTCTTCTTACAGCATCTTCTCCTCACCAATCTTCTCCTGGCTCTTCACCTCCAGCCAGCCGAATCCTCTTCTTCCTGCATTGAAGTGTTCATTTGTAGCATTCTGCTATACTATTTCCGCAAGACAGCACGCATGAGCAGTGGCAGCAATAGCCCGGCATAGGTTTTGGCATTTCCCGCTAGTCACTAGTGATGTAGCATACACTGACCTGCAGAATGTGTGAATGTACGCTTCATCACAGGAAGAAGGGGATCAGGATGGCTGGAGGTGATATCACCCGGGGACTGAAGATGCCGGGAGAAGATCAGGGAGGAGAAGATGTGGTAGGAAGACTGCCTGGAAAGGAATAGGTAAGTGTTGATTTTTTTTTATTTCTAATGACAGAACCCCTTTAATTGATTTTCCATCAGGTGCGTCTCTTCTGTACACTTGTCAGGAATAAATTAAAATGAGACAAAATTCTTGAGACAAAAGGCCTCATTTATCAAAACTATCTTGCACTAAAATGTATTTGCTATCTGTAATAACCAATCACAACTCAGCTTCTCTTTTCTTATACTGCTCAAGTAAAATGATTGGTTGCTGTGGGCATGTATAGATAGTTGTATAAAGTGATTTCTTATATCCTTAATTTTGTCAGGATAAAACCAATCTGAATTGTAATTGACCTGAGCCTGTAAAACTCATTTAGTTATGCACAGTTGTTTAGATTGTTATCCTGTAAACTAATGGAGGTTTGTAATTATCTGACAAGGAGCCATCAATTACTGAATGGTCTTGTGACCTTTGACATTGTAATTATCTGACACTGAGCCATCAATTACTGAATGGTCTTGGGATCATTTAAGGCCTATTTAGACAATGATTATTGCTTAAAATTTGCTCAAAAGCCATCTTTTGAGCAATAATTGCTGTGTATACATGTGCCCATCTTTCACTTTTCTGCCATACGATGAATTTCAGTTCTGCATGAAATTCATCGTTCGGCAGAACAGCTGATAAGAAGGACTGCAGGCTGTGTTCTGCTCGGGGAGCGCTGATTACATTGTCTCAGTGGTCAGCCCAGTAGAACAAAGGGAATGTAATCAGGGAACAGCGGGTGGTCTGTTTCCTGAATACAGCTCCCATAGGTTCACATGCTACTAATTGGTACTAATAGGCATTAGTAGCAATTAGTAGTTTATACAAAATCTTTATGGTGTAAATGCACCTTAACTCCTAGATGCCTGAGGGATTGGCTGCACCCTGGGTATGTGTGAATAAAAGTTATCAATAATTGCAGGTACACATCTTTTTGTGTATATAAGCTGGGGCAGAACCAAGATGATCAGAAGCCTATAAGCTCTGACAAGGGGACGCTCTCTCACAGTGTAGTTCCCAAAGGGGTTTTCTGTCTTTGGCTGTCGCTTCTCCAGCTGATTGTAAACTCAGAAAGATGATGGTTCAAGAGTGGACACCAAGGTGATGGACTCTGTCCAGTGGTGGGGATTCATACAGCTGAACAGATGTAGTTTATGTGTTGTAAGTATATTCATGTGTAATATGAATATATTCATGTATATCCCTTGGTGATATCAGTATTTAACCTTTGCCTTAGAAATAGTGTAAAAGTGTGCAATATAACCTATTTTATGTAAATTAGTTTAACTATTATCCATTTTTAATAATTTCATTTATTATCTTATTAAATAAATTGTTTTCTATCAACCCACTTGTCTTTCTTTAAAGCCGTATCCGAACTTGTCGCCTTGACAATACAGGGCAACAAAGACCATTTTTCTATAAGCAGGTCTGATAAATGAGATCCCAGATTCTTTGTATTTTTCTTTCAGCTAATGCAGAAATGCCAACCTTGGAGAGAGCTTCACAGGGTGATACTTGAGAGGCAAAGTGGGAGTGCCTTTCCAAAGGGTGTGGCTATATTAATATCAGATCACAGATCAGACCTCCTAAATAATTCAGACCCCTCATATTACTATCAGACCTGAGCAAGCTTCATAAATATATTCCTATCTCCTATATCTAGCTCATACCTTTAACTTAATTCAGACTCCATACCACACCCCTAAATATAGTCACACCCCAGATCAGACAAAAAATACTATTTAGTACCCAGACCAGAATACACACTGACCCTCTTTGCTCCCAAAATTGCTGCACTTGGTCCTGATGCTGTCTGGCATCAGCACATTGTGTGCACTTCTATATACTACGTCATAATGCTGGATGGTGTCAGGAACCAGAGCAGCGGGGCCCGAGCTGAAGAAGAGCTGGAAGTGAGGAGAGTAAGTATACAGGCCACTATTTATTGGATTAATCCAATGATAATGGCTGATTTTATTTTATTTTTTTGCTGGGCCTGGCCTCTATTTTTGGCCTTCCACCCTGGAAAAAGGGTGAAAATTCTATATCACAGGGTGACTGGGTGGGAGAGGCTAAACACAGGGTGACTCCCTCCCTGGTCAGTTGACATGTCTGCTAGTGCTAATTACAATCCATCATTCATCATAACTTTATCATATTGATTGATTGAAATATGGGAGGTGTGAACGGAACACCCTGTACTTCTGGAAAACCATAACAGACTGCCTACCAGTGAGAGATTGGTTTTAGCCTACCAGTGAGAGATTGGCTTTACATGTCTCTAAGGTGGGCAAGATCTAGAAGCTCTTGGGCCCCAATGCAAAACCCATAGCAGATCCCCCTACCTACTATGCCGCATTTATAACACTAATGTCTTCTCATGTAATAGAGGGGTCTTTGGACCCCCTAAGGCTCCTAGGCCCAGTAGCAACTGCTACCTCTGCACCCCCTATAGCTACACCCCTGATAATGGATGCCTCCTTGGACTTCATATGTAATTTTTTTTAAGGCCTGTGTTTGGATGCTGTGTGCACTCTCATTTGTATTTATGTTATGTGGTTTTATATGATTTTTTTTTTGTCTCAGGTCAACGTCCTTTGGTCCTCACATTTGGAAGCTGCACATGACCCCCGTTTCTCTTCAGGCTTAGTGAGTTCAATAAGCTTGTCCAAGATTTCAGCTCTGTGGCAGATTTTTTGATCATCTACATTGATGAAGCTCATGCAGAAGGTATGACACCATGGCTAGGTGCACGCTACCATATTTGTGACCGTGTGCTGTCCTTGTTAATCCATGGAGAGCACACAGCCCCATTATTGGCCTGTGAGGCTATGTGCATTGTTGTTTTTAACACAGACTGATGGTCCATGTGAAAAAACTCATGGCATGTCCTATTCCCGTCTGTTTCATGGGTAAGAAATAGAACATGCCATTGCATGTGAATGTGCACCATCCACATCAAGTAGACAGCATGGGGACTGGTGTATGTGTGCTGTCCTATGTGAGTTGCGCTTAAGCCTCTCCGGCACAGTTTAGTCCTCAAGGCTACTGTACTGGAAGTCTATTTGGTTGGATTTTTGGTATGACATATGATACATTTGACGTGCAGGCGTAGTGCCCCAAACACACAGCACTGCAGTATATAGTAAGTCAAGGGTGTTTTTAAAAGGGTTTTGTGGTTTGGAAAACCCAATTTCAAATACCCAGTTAGGGAATTGTGAGCTAATAGAGGGAGGTAACACATTCAAGACCGTCAAATAGAAGCCAAAGTGGAAGTGATTACAAAGTGTTTCCTCCTCCGCATGACCAGGCAAGCCCATTATACAGACAGCCTGTTTATTTGTGTAATGCTTAAAGGAGTTTTCCCATGAAAACAATTCATCCCTTATCCACATAGAGAACAGACAACACCCACTTGAGTATCAGTGCAAAAATCTTGAAGGTTCATTGGAAACTCCCCAAATGTGCGCAGATGAGGCAAGTAGAAACTGTTTATCAAACCAAAGGGGAGGTTGAGAAGCTTCTGCGGCGGCCGCTGGTCCAATATCATCTTGTTCAAACCTTTGCCAGATCTGTGTATAACTGGAGTGTTTCTAATAAACCTTCCTGATTTTCACATTGATGCTCAAGTGGGTGCTGTCTGTTCTTTGTGCTCTTGAACTCCGTGGCAGTGTGGCGTCTGGATATTGCACCACGTCCTGACCAGTACTAGGGTGTGCTACCATTCACATTTAGTTTTCTATCCACAGGATAAGTGCTAACTATCTGATCAGTTAGTTAATGATAACTATCTGATCATCCAAACACTGATACCCCACAATCATAAGCATTCGAGATATTGCTAGGTACTGGTGTATCTTGTCTTTACCGAGACTGTGGGTGGAGACAAGGGTGTGTCCACATCCCGTGACTGCTGTAAACGGCCTCCTAGATGGTAAACACTACTCCGGCACTCCTGCTGCTGCTGCGCATGCTACGTCTTTGGCGTCGCACTGACCAGCACAGCGGGTGACTTTAGCTGCTGTACCCAGGGGCATAACTATAGGGGATGCGGTTGCACCCGGGCCCATGAGCCTTAAGGGGCCCAAAAGACTTTTTTTTTCCATATCGGGAGCCCAGTACTGTGACTAAAGCATTATAGTTTAAGGGGCCCGTTACAGATTTTGCATTCGGGCACAGAAGCTTCAAGTTACGCCTCTAGCTGTACCTGCAGACTAACCCTAACCCTAATACTACCCCTAACCCTATGCCTAAGCCTAACCCTAAAACACTAAGGATAACCGTAATCCTAACTGTACGCACCGGTACTGGGGGGTGTTACATAGTTGTTCCCTGTCACTGTGCTGCCCAACCCATGTCTCCACCCATACTTCCGGTGGAGACAAGATACACCAGTACCATATTGCTACCTTAATTTCAATGAAACTACTAGAGATAGGTAAATTCAAGCACTCTGGGATGATTTAGTGAATCCTGCACTAAGCAGGGGGTTGGACCAGATGACCCTGGAGGTCCCTTCCAACTCTACCATTCTATGATTCACTCGGCTATCTTTGACAGTCCTGCTAAAATGAATGTAACAGTTGTGTATATGAGTGACCACTGCTCCATTCATTATGGGACTTTTAAGACCCCTGTTCCTGTCATTCGTGGGGGTCCCAGCTGTCGGATACCACTGATCAGATAATTACCAACTATAATGTGGAAAGGGGATAACTTATTTTAGTGAGACAACCACTTTTCACATCCCTTTTGATGGCAATGCAGGGAAACTGAACTCTTGCAGCTGGTTTCCCCACAGATTACAGCGGATTATAGGGGAATCCCAGCAGCAGGAAGCCCCATGATTAACTAATCATCTGGGCACCATTCTTACAAAAACGTTGTCGGAAGTAGACTACTGAATACTCAGAGTGGGTGTTACAGATGTAGCAAAGTTCAACTTGGCTCTTGAAATGTGCCATAGTTTATTTGCCCTTCTAATTGCTTTTCAGTGTCTTTTGTTGTGTCAATATAACAATAGTAAATTGTCGCAGAATGTTAACACATCAAGTTAAACTTTACTACATCTGTACATTAACTTACAGATTTGTTAACGGGCGAAAGTCAATAATTTTCTGCATACTAAGGGTATATTCACATGTGGCAAATCTGTTGCAGAAGTTTCTGCGACTTTCCCATTTCTCTGAATGGATCTTTCAGAAATCCATGGATTTGCTGTCAAAACAAGCCCATCCAGATGAATGGAACTGACAGAAATGACTGCAACAAATTTACAGCGTATGAATATTTCCTACGGCGAATGGGAGGGGGATTTTACATTGACTGTCGGGGAGAGTGAACAAGGAGGAAGTCCCTCCACATTGTAGCCTGATAGGATCTAATAGATCACACAGTAGCTCCTGTTACATCGACATGTCTGCTAGTTAATCCAGGTGTGTGATGGCCTCAGTACAACTTTATCAATGAAATTCTTAATTTTATTCCATTTGTAGATGGATGGGCTTTAAAAAACAATATAACTATAAAGAAACATCAGAACATCCAGGACCGGCTTGCTGCGGCTAAACGCCTGATGGAGGAGCTGCCATCTTGCCCTGTGGTTTTAGATACTATGCAAAATCTGTGCAGCGCCAAGTATGCCGCCCTGCCTGAGAGGCTTTACATTCTACAAGAGGGTAAAGTCATTTATAAGGTAACTATGTAAAAGTGGTGGCACAGGAGTGAATCACTACCTGTTTAACCAAACAATTAGAGATGAGCGAGCATGCTCGTCCGAGAGAGTATGTATATATGTATATATATATATCACACATCACACAACCTTCCCTATGCAGAGCATGGGTCATCTTGAAAAGTGCTCAAGTCTCCCATTGACTTCAATGGGGTTCGTTACTTGAACCGAGCGCTCAAGCATTGTAAAAAACTCGACTCCAGTAACGAGCACCCGAGCATTTTGGTGCTCGCTCATCTCTACAAACAATCCAAGTCATTGAAGGATGAATTGTCATTTATATATAGAGGGTGTCCACAGCATACCCTCGTGCAATGCTGGAAAGATCTACTTTGCCCCTGGATAAGTATTTCTGTGGACATGAAGGTCATTGCTGTGGTCAGTGATTGGCTGCAGCAGTCACATGTCCGGGTCAGCAGCAACCAGGAAGTACAAAGTGACTGCGGAGCTTTTTTAAAGGCCCTTTTACATGAGCTGACAGTCTTTTGGACGCCTGCACCGCTAAGATCATGTAGCGCTGATGTCACCACTAAGGCCGTCAGCACTCGTTCAGAGCATTTAAACAGAAAGTCTTGCGGCGGGCCTCTGGTCCGCTTCTCGCTCAGTGCTTCACCTCCTATGGGAAGTGCTGAACGGGAAGCATTTACGCAGGACAAGAAGCCAGCGAGCACTAACGAGGTTATTTAAGCTGACTGAAAAGTCAGTTTAAACAACGGATAACGACAAGTGAGCGATTTTTTTTTTTTTCACATTCACACTGAACGATTATCGCTCAAATTTATTACGTGTAAAGGGGCCTTAAGTAATGGGAAAAGCCCTTCAAGGTGAGAGTAGACCCTGATAATGACTTGGTTAAAAGTTTAAGCTAGAGAAGATAACAAGAATGATTGAAAGATAATTACTGAAAGCGGCCATATACTCACTGTTATACTGGTACAAGAGGGAAAATATTAACACCACTTATTCCCCAACAGACAGTAGACAGCTAAACAGAGGAGCAAGGAAAGGCCCATTTACATGGGACGATTATCGTTCAGAGTTGTTCAAAGCCCCGCGCTCCCACGGGAGTTTGAACGATAGTCGTCCCGTGTAAACAGCAGTCATTCAGTTCTGAACGACTGCCTGATTACAGAGAATGGAGGCGGGCAGAGGGAGAAGGCTCCCCAGCCACCCCGCATTCATGCTGTCCGCGCCTGAGCGTTGTCAGCGCCCAGCCGCCCTGCCTCCGTGCCGGACACTCTCTGTGTGATGCCAGTGATACTCGCTCCTGTGTAACAGTACAGGAGCGAGCGACACTGGCACGTGCTGTTTGGCATCCTTTGCCCGACAGTTCGTTCCGTGTAAATTGGGCTTAACACATGCGAAGATCACTGATGAACCGCCACTTACACACCCTCCTTATATTGAGGGGGGCGGCTGCTTAGTGTTTATTCCTGCACAAAAAAGTAAATAGAAGATGTCAGGCCACATGGTATGTGTAGTGCACCAGGAATGCTTACAGCCTATTAATGATGCCGTATTTCAATCCAGCAAGCTGCCCTCATAGGTGAACCACACCGGCAGTCTGGGCTCCCCCTACATTCAAAGCCGCACTGCATGTTAATGATAAATACGTATATAAATAACACCCTGTATTCACTTTTTGTGCAGGAATAAGCACTAAGCAGCCCTCCCCCCCCCCCCCCTTAATATAAGGAGGATGTGTAAGTGGCTGTTCCTCAGTGTCCTCACATGTGTTACTTGCTCCTCCATTTAACAGTCTGGCTGTCTGCATGTTGGTGGATAAGTGGTGTTTATACCTGCCCTCTTGTATCTGTATATCAGTGAGAATACGGCCATTTTCTGTGATTGTTTTTGTCTGCTTATATTTCCCTTTCTGTGATTTTAACTAATATTAGTGTAGGGACTCTCAAGAAATGAGGTCCCTTTACGCTGGGTTGTGGGCTCACATATTTTGGCCGAAATATGAACCAATACCTCATATTTATTGGTATTTTTCAGTAACATGCAGTGCGGTTTTGAATGCTGGGGGAGCCCAGGGTGCCAGTGTGGTTCATCTATGAGGTGCAGGACAGCCTGCTGGATTGAAATATGGCTTCATAAAAAAATAGTGGTCAGACAGTTCAAAATTCGCTCCAATAGAATGGGAATTGTTCAGTCTTTTGAGCGGCTTGACAACTTGAGGGGAATAAACAATGCTCTTATTGTGTATGCCCTGCACACACAATGAGTACATTGTTTACTCATGTCAAGAGAAGACAATGGAATCCTGTTGGCCAGATAATCTCTCCCATAAACACACTCCCACATGAGCAAATAACTAGTTTTACTTCTACTAAAGTTTACTTTAGCTAATGAGAGAAAAAAAGACTATTTCAAGCCATTAAATTTTAGGCAACAAAGTTGCCAATTCATTCAGTCGTTCGGCCATTTGTTAAGCGATAATCATTGCGTGTAAATGGGGCTTTACTTGCTCCTCCATTTAGCAGTCTGGCTGTCTGCATGTTGAGTGGTGTATATACCTGCCCCCTTGTATCCGTATATCAGTAAGTATATGGCAGTAAGTTTCTGTGATTTCAATGATAATTACTACTGTTACCAGAATTATGTAATGTGCTAATATGATTGTGTAACTGTCTAATTTAGCAATTTGATGTGTAATCATAGGGCAACATGGGACCCTGGGGCTACAAACCTGAAGAAGTACGTTGTGTACTGGAGAACAAAAAATATTCTGTCTGCCGTGTCTAATGTGCTCTCAGCAGAACAACAACAAGCCATTGTTATTGACCATACACTCGCAATGAATGGTTCTACAGATACATCACTCCATCTGATCGCAATGAACTGTAAATCCCAGATGCTTCAGACGAGTTCTTTCTATCTGCCACAGATTTACATTCAGAAACAGGGGCCACCATTTATTAGTTCGTGAAGGTTGTGGCCTAAAGCAGTGCGGGCCGCAGTCTGATTTTTGCAAATATCTGGAGACATCCTGTACTCTGAGGAAAACGATCAAAAAGTAATACGAACAATAAAAATATGTGACAGTTTTGTTGATCATCGATTTTCATCGTTTGCCTTGTTTAATGTCAAACATGTAAAGTTTATTGAGATCTAATTTAGAAGGCTATGTAGCCTAATGAGGCCCAGATGTGCTCTTTTCCCCCTGGTTTTGCATAGTATTTCATGCATCCACTTGCATATTGCGAGCGCATCCTAGGCACTTTTTCTTCTGGTAAAATGCCGGGCAGCTGAGCGGAAACCGAACGGACATCATTATAGTCCCTAAGCCCTTCCTGTGTTGTCTTGGCTGTGTGCTTAGGGTCTTAATTGGAAGGTGACTATACTGCCCAGTCTGAGGTACCGTGTGCTCTTGATCAGGTTTTCATTAAGAATATCTCTATATATTGCTCCACTCAGCTTTCCATTAACCCTTTCCAATCCAATTTGTATCCTGGTTTTCCTAGGGGGCGTACTCTTTTTCTGCCATTATACAACGGCACTATATGCTGGCTAAAGCCAGTACTGCATGAAGTGACACGTTGGATAGGCTCCGACAGCAGAGAGGCTGGCAATGTACAGTAAGAAAACCCCGATGTACGTCTTCCAACAACGGAGCTGTACAGCCTTAAATCATAATGTCTTCAGAGGTCAGACAGTGGATTGGAAAGGGTTAAACCTGACAGGTCTCCCTGTCCCACAGCATGATGCTGCCAACACCAGGCTTCACTGTAGAGATGGTATTGGGCAGATGATGAGCGGTGGCTGGTTTCCTCCAGGTATAACATTTAGAGTACCTTCACACTTGTGATCGTACGTTTAATCAGAACAGAGAATCTTGTTTTTAACATTCTGAGAGTCTTTTAGGCAAACTCGGGATGGGCTTTCTTATGTCTTTACCTGGGAGAGGCTTCTATCTTGCTGCTCTGCTATAAAGCCCAGATTGGTGAAGGCTGCAGTGATGGTTGACCTTCTGGAAGTTTCACCCGTCTGCACACAGGATGTTTGGTGCTCAACCAGAGCGGCTCTTAAGTTCTTGGTCACCTCTCTTACCACGGCCCTACTCCCCTGATTACTTGGTTTGGTGGGTCGGCAGCTCTAGGAAGAGCCCAGGTTGATTCAAACTTCTTACATTTAAGAATTATGGAGGCCGCTGTGGTCTTAGGAGCTTTCAGTGCAGCAGAAATTTTTTATACCTTCTCCAGATCTGTGCCTCCGCACAATCCTGTCTCTTAACTCTACGGGCAGTTCTTTCCAACTCATGGCTTGGCTTTGGCTCTAATATGCATTGTGAGCTGTAAGACCTTATATAGACAGGAGTGTGTCTTTTAAAATTAGGTCCACTCAACTGATTTTACCACAGGTTATCCAATCAAGGTGTAGAAACATCTCAAAGCCGCCAGAGCTAAATTTGAAGTATCATACCAGAAGATCTCCATACTTTTGTCAATGCAAAATATTCATTTTTAAAAATGTTCAAAGATTTGTAACATTCTGTTTTCACTTTCTCATTATGGGGTATTGAGTACAGAACGATGGGGAAAACCATGAACCTGTTCTTAATTTGCACAAGGATACAACATACCAATAAAAGTGAAAGGGTCTGAAGACTTTCCGGGCCCACTGTAGGCATATTGATGTGCACACCGCCCAATTGGCATATATAAGGCAGTTTTGGATATGAAGAACCAGTTACTCCTTCAACCAAAGTTACCATTTGTTGCACAACCAGGTAGGACCACCATATAGGATGGATACTACCATGAACTTGGCATCCCAGGAAATCCAATGGAGATAGTGATGTATAAATTTCATGGAGCCCGATATGTACATATGACTGATTGAGAATGTTCAATGCGGTCTCCATTAGAGATAATTGCCAACTGCCCCTGGAAAGAGTTTTGCAGCATGATCTCCACTGCTCTAGTGACGGGGCACAGTCAATGTCTTCTTCCCATTGCAATATGAAAGGTAATTTATCCTCCCAATGGGGTATGAGGCAGACCCGCGATGAGTCATTAAAGGGGTTTTCCAGGGAAATACTATTGATTGCTTGACCTCAGGACAGGTAATCAATAGTTGATTGGTTGGGGTCCGGCGCTCAGGACCCTGGCCAATCAGCTGATTGGGTGCCCGCTGTCAGTGCCGCAACACACAATGGTACGGAGAGGAAGCTGCTGCTCAAATCCCTGTGTAGCGGCCGGCGCTTGTAAGTGCAGATGTAGCTGTACCTGCCGTTTCTAGTGCCGGCCACTACACGGGTCGCAGCGGCTGCAGCATCCAATCCATACCCCTGTGTGTAGTTGCCTTGACAGTGGGCGCCTAAGCAACTGGAATCCCAACTGGTGGAGCCCAGCCAGTCAACTATTGATGACCCATCCTGAGGACAGGTCATCAGTACTATTTCCCCTAAAAACACTTCAAAGACCTGAGAAATAAGAATGCCTGTTGGATCCGGAAAGCCTCCATGACTGGGAGTTGGAACAGACTTTTAAGGGTGGCAACAGAGATAAATTGTTTCCAAATAAAAAATGATGTAATCTTGAGAGTCTCCCCATTGTTTTATTTGTTTGAAGTACACCGAGCATCACAAAAAATAAAATTCTAAATAAAAAGTGTGGTTTTATATCCTGTGCAGTAGAAATACGGGCCTGCTGATACCCACCCGGCAATAAGAGTAGAACACCTAGGGGGGGTTTAGCAGCTATACCCATGGCGATCAATCAGTCTCTGGAGTGGGTTGCTTTAAAGAGACCCCCTGGGCCTGGAAAAACAAAGATGGCCACACCAGCTTCTCTGACTACCTGATGCACATTTTGCGTTAGCAGTCTAATGGTCCTTTTACATGAGACGAGCTGTTGGGTAAGTGGTGCCTGACACTCATCCCCGTGATACTCGCTCCGTGCTGTTACACAGGAGCAAGTATCGCTGGCATTGCTCACAGCGCTGCCGGCATGGAGGCAGAGCGGGACGGAGAGTGTTGTTTCCCCTGCCAGCCTCCATTCACAGTAAGCAGCCAGTCGTTTAGAAGTGACCGACTGCTGTGTACACTGAACGGCACATCGTTCAGTTATTTGCATGCAGAAATTGATTAATTTCTCGTTCAGTCGCTGTGAGCGTTTACACGGGACGACTATCGTTCAGACTCCTGTCTGAGCGCGGGAAACTGAACGATAATCGTCTGGTATAAAATCGCCATTAGACACTAAATGCTGCTCTCACTGGTCAATGAAAGCAGGAGTGTCTAAGGCCGGGCTAACACGATCATTTAAAAGAAAAAAAATAAATAAATAAAAAAACCGCAGTGTTTTATTGTTCCTTTCTTTACTTACGTATGTATGTACAGCGCATTATATGCGTTCTGGCCTGCACTGGTTTCCTGGTTTCTTTTTTTTTTTCAATTTCCTTCTTATGTTTCCTAGGAACGTGTAATAAAAATGCCACACATATACAATATAAGCTAATTGTGTAAGCACTGCGTTTTGAATGCACCCATAGAGAACAATAAGGCTCTTACGTGTGTAATACGCGGTAAACAAGAACATGCTGCGTTCCTTTTTACGCGCCTAAAATGTGCAATATATGCAAGTGTGAATGAAACAATAAAAAGCAATGTACTTTCATTGACACTATTTACCGGTTATTATGCGCACATACATTGGACGTGTAATTTGCAATGCAAATAAGTTCATGTGAGCCCGGTCTTCTACTAATGATGCATACCAATGCCTAGTGTGCATCAGGTAGTCCGAGAAGTGGGGTGGCCATGTTTGTCCAGGCCCAGAGAGTTGCTTACATGAGTTGGTTTTTTTTTAGGACTTCGTCAATTTGCGCAAATATGCAAGATTTTTGTTAAAACCCACTTAATGTGGTTTTGTTGCAATTTCAAATATACTACTAATAAAAATGTATGTATTCTGGTTGGGGTAACCCAATTATAGTTGTTCTTAACCCAATAGTGACTTACACATGGAAATAACATAAATGCAGTCTTAGGGTGACTACCCACTACAGTTTTTTTTCACTGCGAAATTTGCAGTGTTTTTTTTTTTTCTGCAGGGGTCTATGGGACTTGGAATGTTAAAATCGCGATATAATTTGGTATTGTACTAATCATACTGACCTACAGAATAAAGTTATCATGTCATTTTCGCTGCAGTGTGTACACCGTAGAAACAGAACCCCCAAAAGTTGGTGGCATTTTGTTTTTTTCCCATTTCACTCCCCGTGTAATTTGTAAAAAAATTTCAGTACATTATATGGTACATTATAGTATCATTGAAAAATATATCTCGTCCCCAGACAGCTACATTGATGGATAAATAAAAGTTATGATTTTTAAGTGGGCAGAAAAAAAGGGGGCGGTCCTTCAGGGGGCTAATATGTGCTGTATGTCTACATACATGTAATTACCTCCATTGAATGAATACCATGCTGGTGTCCCCATAGGCCCTCCCACATTGTTGAGCTATTTCAGTTGACAAAGCTGTTACATACAATATAATGTATTTATTTCTTGTACAAAAGCAGTGAACATACAGAATGCATCAACAGTATATAAAAAAAGCGATTCCACGCATTTTACATCGTCTTCTTGTTTCAGAAAATGTTGCCGGGTTGTCTTAATATGAATAACAGTGAATCCCGTGTTCCTGGGTTACTCCTCTCATTCGTGATCTACCACAGTTTATATTACACTCTCTGCAGATACGCTGCGCACTGCGACAAAATGATCGTATCCAGAGAGGATCACAAAGCGCACGTGAACCGCCTGAACGCCAGGAAGCTGCGGAAAAGAAATAAACATTTTACGAGTTACAATTTTCAGACCATTTCTGAATAGTACGGGGGGTCCCGAGCCCCCCTGGTCTTCCTCATTGTATGATTGCAGTGATGAGGAGTTTAAATGGAGCAATGTTCGAGAATGTGTCCAGCTGCTCCATTCAAAGTCTATGGGACTGAGGTCTGTAATAAATCTAGTTGAGGCTTGTGTGTATGTAGAGAAGTGCTGCTAATACAAGTTGTATATATGTGGAACATGAGAAGTAACCAAAAAACTGGAACGGGGCGCAGCTTTCCAAAGGACGAGGTATCAGGTGTGAACAAATAATTATGTTTATTAGATAAAAGCTTCAAGCCAGCAAAAACCAAAACAAAAAAGAAACGTGTTTCGATGCCACGGCCTCTTCCTCAGTTTGGCTGGGGTGATATACAAAAAGGCTGCTGGGTGGGTGCTCAGCAGGTCCTCACAGAATCTCTTTGGCAGCATGATGACTCCAGGTAACTTTATCTCCTTCAATGCATTGGAAATGCAATGGGCCTGGCAGGAAGGCGCTGTCCGGGCTCTGGATAATCCAGTAGATCTTCAGCAGAGCTGCTCAGCATGGAGTCCTCTAGAGATAACGTTACCTGGAGTCATCACGCTGCCAAAGACCAGGACCAGGCACTTTGTAGGAATTTTACCCATGTGATGGTTTTATTACCCTATTATTTTTTTCTCTTCAGCTACCAAAATTATTTTTGCTGTGTTTTTTCCCCCGTGACATATAGGGATATATATATATATATCTTTTTTTTTTTCACTGACCTTCTTTTCGCTGTTTTTTAGCTTGATTTGGGGTAAAAAAAGGAAAAGAAAAACCCTTTTTAAAAGTTATAGTTGTTTTTTTTTTTATAAATGAGTATATTTACGCTAAAATAAAGTATGGGAACGGGTTCCTCATTTTGTTTTGGACGTTTTGATATATAATTTGTAAAGTCTTGGATTACAGGGCGCATATGGCGACTGTTTTAGATAGCGTCAAGTCTTTTTCTTTTATATACATATATTTTTCTTTTATGCTGTCATTTTTTTCAACTTTTTCTAGAACTATTATTTTTACAATCTATGTCGCCCATGACGTCATATAAGACCTCTGGGAGCCATTCACATTGTCTTTTTTTTCTATTTCACACTTAGCAACTGCAGCTGGGGCATCCATAGGAGCCCCAGTTACAGGGAAAACATCCCCTTGAAGCGACAGTAATCACTAACAGAGCTAATCAGGGTGTGTTAGGACCCTGCAGCTCTGCTGTGGCACGGGGGCTCCCGGCTGTCACATGATTGTTGGTTTGCATAGTAGAAGAAACACTTCTGCTTTCTCTCTTCAGTATATAGCGCTCATTGAGTGCTGTGTAGCCTGTAAAGTAGAAGGCTGAGCTCCAATTGGTTGCTATGGGCTTTTGCTTCACACAGTTTTGATAGAAGGGCCCCACATGACTACAGAAAAGCCGGAAGCTCCAGCAGCAGCTGTGCTGCATGTCTACGTGACTGCAGACCATGGAGTTAAAAGAGTTTTGCAACTTTACGTGACTATCATGCCTGTCAACTGTCCTGGAATTTGTTCTTGCTCTCTGGCACTGTACGCCTGGATGAGGGTGGAGCTGGGAGTTGCAGCAGGTTGCTTCTGATGGATACACTCACTAAATCTGATTATATCCGGGAAGCAGCGATCATAGCACAAGGCTGGGTTGCCAAGTGGTGTTTATTCAGCCAGCAGTATTTCAGATATGATATATGTTTTTTAATCACTAATAAGTTTTGACCCCATAAGGATCAAGCGTGGTATATACGCCGCTTGGTCCTGGGCTTTAATCTTCGCCAGATTAATGCCTCTACTCCTGTAATCAAGCAGGAGCAGGTCGGGTTCCCAGCTGGTAGTCACAGCAGAGGCCCCGGACGAGAAGGTAGAAGCGGTTTTTAATCTTAGGTTGCTTTTGAAATGCAGCGATACGTTGCAATTTATAAAATTAATACTCTGTCCGCTGATCCAAGGGACAGCAGAGAAGACCTGGTAGAAGAGATTGATGGTACATGTGAGCAAGAAAATGTCATGATGTCTGTACTATCACGCTGCACATAGTTTCATACTTACACTGATTTCATCTGTTTGAAAATGTCCTTCCACGTGTTCAAGTTCTGGAAGGAAGAAAGGTCACATTACATAGTAGAACTCATGCATTTGCTGTACCAGGTGAGAAGCATGCTTATAACAAAATATGCACAATGCATTGGATTCACGTTTAAAGGGTTAACCCAAGATCGACTTTCATCACCTATCCACAGGATAGGAGATAAAATTCTTATTGATCAGTGGTGGTCTCACTGCTGAGCCCCTCACCGACCCCTAAGCAGGGACCTTGTATCCCCCCTCCTCCTCACTGTGGGTTCACTGCACCCCCACAGTGAGGAGCGGTGGTCAAGCATGTGTGCTGCTGCTCTATTCATTTTCAATGGGACCGGCGGAGATAACAGAGTACTGGTACACGGCTATTTCCATCAGCACCATTGGAATGAATGGAGTGGCATCATGGATGCTCGACTGCTGCTTCGTTCAGTCTCCTCGTCATTAAGGGGAGTGCAGTGAGCCTACAGGGAAGAAGAGGGAACACAAGACCCCCGTTCTGGGAATTGGTGGGGGCCTCAGCAGTTAGATCCCCACTGATCCGACATTCATCCCCTATTCTGTAGACAGATCATAGAAGTCAATCCTGGGATAACAACTTTAAGATCTAAAGGTACCTTGAGAAGGAACGCTTATCAAAAAATCGTTCAAATGAGCGAAAGTAACCGATAATCGTTCAATCTAACCGCGAGCCAACGATTGCACAACGGATGAGAATCGTTTGCTTCTCCTTTGTCCTTCCATCGCGGATCCGGCTGCAAATAGTGGAAGAAAAAGTGCAGCAAAATCGTCCCAAAGCGGGCGGACCCAATTATAGCCACAGAAGTGTTCAGCCGCGGGGATTCCCCTTGCCTGCTCTCCGAAAGTTGAAAGCGCCCTTATAAAAATACGAGTGTGAGATTATTTTTTTTTTTTAGAAATCTGTTTTGTTTTTTTTTAAGATTAATGCAATGAATTAGAAATAGGAATGTATTGTTTTGAAAAGACAAAACGTTGATGTTGGCATTTAGACATCAAAGGCCTTGGTCAAGAAAGGGTTAACAGAGGGGGGGGGCTTCCTCTGTCAGCCCATCGGCCTCCACAATGCTATGCTTTACTATGACAGCGAGGGGTCTATCAAAGATCCCCCGGTCTGCCGTAAGCATTTGTCTATTAGAGAAAAAACAATAGTGGAACTGCTGTTTATTCAGCATCCATCCCCGCGCAAAAGAATGACATAATAAATGATATGTGCCGCAAAACTGTAGCACAAAAACGTCAACACTTTCTGCAAAAAATTAGTCCATATGTGGTTTCCTTTTGCGGGGAAATAAAGCAATGGCTCTCAGAATGCAGGGATGTAAATATCAATTGCCTCCGCCAAAAAAACTGATTTTAGTGTGCAAAAGTACTAGAAGGTAATAAAACCTATATTTATTTCGTATTGCCATATTCATACCAACCGCAGCAATAGCCCCCCATAGCATAATATGGAAAAATGATTTTTTATGCACACGAGCGAAAACCAATTGCGGTTTCCGCTCGCGGATGAAAAGATCGCAGGATGCTCCATTTTCCTGCGGTTCCCGCACAGACTGCTTGAAGTCAATAAAAGCCATCCGATCCGTGGCTCGGCTGCAATTGACATTGCGAATGGGCCATGGATTCCGTAGGAAAAGCAGGAGTTTGAAAGAAAAAAAAAATCTGTACCGTGCATGTCCGCAGTACAGAACTTCAAGACACGGACAGGTACACAGGGTCGCCGGCTGCAGGCACAGGCGGATGCCGTGCGGGATTCCACATGCGGAATCCATGCGTGCCGTGGACATGAGGCCTAAAAAGCAAAACCACAAAAATATGGTGAAACTGCTGCTTTTTTGCATCCCTTTCAAAAAAAAAAAAAAATTGCTAAAAAGCTAAGCAACAAATGATATGTACTTCAAAATGGTGCCACTGAAAATTATATAACTTCCGCAAAAAAAAAAACCAAGTTGTTTCATGGCTATATCAACAGAAGATTAAAAATTACGCGTTTTTTTGCTATATCAACAAAAAAATAAAAAGCGACAGTTCAGGAATCCTGGCATCACGGCAACCAGGATGTACGCTCTGATGCCAGCAATCAGGTGATTTACAGTGACATCATCTGGGAATGGCAGCAGAGGACGGGAAAGTACAGTGGGCCCTATAGAGGAAATGTTGTCCAGTAACTCGACAACCCCTTTAACGACTGCCCATACGTCTTGACAGCGGCTGTCATGAAAAAAATACAAAAAACATGGCAAGAATAGCTAATTTTGCCTTGCAAAAATTGGAATAGAAAGTGATCAAAACGTCACACGGATCAACAAAAGGTACCGTTAAAAGAGTACAACTCGTCCCGTAAAAAAAAAAAAAAAAATTCACAGCACCATTGACAAAAAAAGAAAAATGTCAGGAGCCTTTAAGTGCAGCAATAAATAAAGAATACTTCATTTTATTTTATTTTTTTTAAAGTGTGGAAAAAGTTGCAAAAGAAAAATATGCATAAATGTGGTATTGACTAGGGATGAGCGAGCGTACTCGGAAAAGCACTACTCGCTCGAGTAATTTGCTTTATCCGAGTATCGCTGTGCTCGTCCCTGAAGATTCGGGTGGCGGCACGGAGCGGGGAGCTGCAGGGGAGAGCGGGGAGGAACGGAGGTAAGATCTTTCTCTCCCTCTCTCCCGCCCGCTCTCCCCTGCTCCCCGCTGCGACTCACCTGTCAGCCGCAGCGGCACCCAAATCTTCAGACCCGAGCACAGCGATACTCGGATAAAGCAAATTACTCGAGCGAGTAGTGCTTATCCGAGTACGCTCGCTCATCTCTAGTATTGACATAATCGCACTGGCCTGTGGAATAAGTTTAACATAATTTATACTGCTCGGCGAACGCAATTCTAAATACAAAAATCATGCCAGACTTGAAGATGTTGTTAATTTTGCCTCTAGAAAACATGGAATAAAAAGCAGTCAAAATGTTATGTATTCCCAAAAATTGTCTAAATGAAGACTCGAGTTCATCCCGCAAAAAACAAGCCCTTCTAGAGCTCCGTTGAAAAATAGAAGTAGAAAAATAAAAATGTTCTGGCTCTTGGAATGCGAGAGAATAATATTACCCCATTACTTATTTTGCACGCTGAACGCCGTAAAATGAAATCGCAGAATTTTTTTTTCCCTCAATCTCCCTAAAAAAAATTTATCAAATTTATACAATACATTATGTGTACCCAAAAACGATGCCATCACAAAATACAACTTTTTGTCCTGCAAAAAAACAAGCCCTCATTTTGGCAAGTCAACTGAAAAATTTTTAAAAAAAGATATAGCTCCTGGAATGTGATGATGGAAAAAAAACAAACAATAAAAAAACTGACAAATGTGTTGCTCATTAAGGCGCAAACAGACTTGGTCACTAAGGGGTTAACTTTATTCTATTTATCAGCACAATTAGGGAGATGCCAAACGTATTAATTTTTTCTACTGCTTTTAAAAAATAACCCCCCCCCCCCCTCTTACCTTTCTCCACACAGGGCTCAAAGTTTGCTGGTTCTTTGGATGAACTTGTGCAGATCTGTAAGCTTCTTACTAGAGTGAAATCAAAAGAGAAGATGACACATGGAGGCCACCGACACACTTACCATGTGAGCGAGAGCTGCGTCTGCGAGGCTCGGGCGTAACCGGTAGCAGACACCACATGGGCACCTGTACGCCTGGTATCCGAAGCACGGAAGGCCCACACATTCACATGTAATGGAATGTCCTAGTCCTTATCTGTGACACGGACAAGAATAGAACATGCAATGAGTTTTTCACACAGTCCGTGTCGGCACGGTAGCGTCTTGCCTATACGGCCCGTATTGTGTCTGTGTGCCGTCCGTCACTGTAATGGAAAATAATAATATGGTGTCGAAGGCAGAAGTCGAAGATATTCTGAAGCAACTTCATTTAAATGTATACAGGAACATATTGATGACTTGCCACATCATCCAGTTTAATTTGTATCCAGCATGTGCCAAATGTATAAAGGGAATGCATTATTGCCAAACCGAGAAATTAGCGTGCGCCCCACCAGTATAAACCGGTTGTACCCTGCGCCCCACCAGTATAAACCAGTTGTACATGGCAGATACACGTTATTCATTGTACGTGATTCAGCGATCACTCTTGGAACTTGCACCTATATGCGCCAGCATGCGGCGCGTGTCCTGTGTCTGGTGAGACTTTTTGTGCACGTTCCACGCTGGGTGCAGCTAGAATAAAGAATTCCCTGCTGCATCTGTCACAGATGACAGCTGCGGTAGAGGATCCAGCGGCACCCCTTAATTGTTTTTCAGGGAAGGGCTTTAAATATAAGCTATTCCCTGAAAAACAAGCAAACTAGTGTAAAAAAAAAAAAACACATACTCACCTTTCTTCAGCTGCCGGGGCTCAGACCTGATTCTGATTGGCTGAGGCGCTCAGCCAATCACAGGCAGCTCTCGCCTGTCATTCATTCAGCAAGAGCTGACTGTGATTGGCTGAGCGCCTCAGCCAATCAGAAGCAGCTCTTTCAGCAGGTGGGGATTTTAATTCCCCACCTGCTCAAAGAACTTCATTGCAGAGTCAGAGACAGCGCAGAGAGGACACTACTGAGCCCCGGCAGCTGAAGAAAGGTGAGTATGTGGGTTTTTTTTGTATTTTTTACACTAGTTTGCTTGTTTTACAGGGAAGAGCTTATATTTAAAACTCTTCCCTGAAAAACAATTAAGGGGTGCCGGCAGACTATTGCCTTCAATGGAGCCGCCGGCAGCAGCCGCGGCTCCACTGAAGGCAATGCATGCATTCCCTATGGTGCACGCATGTTCTACCTTTGCAGGCGCACGCTTGTAAAACACAGACGTGTGAAAACACCATAGGGAATGCATTGGTTGTAATAGGCGCGTGTTTTTGTGCGCGTATGCACACGCTAGTGTGAAGCCACCCTAAGGGGAACTTAGGACCCCCGTTCCTGGAGACGGAGCTGCATAACTTACTTGATGAACTTTCAATGCTGATTTTTCCGATCTTCTGTAAACTGCTCATACTGATGATGAATTCCTGAGGAAACATCCCCGTTGTGGTCCAAAACGTCTCCGGGTTTCTAGAAAAAAAAAAGCTGAAATTTGTAAATTCGTAAGAACCAAATATAAAGGATATCTGTCGGCGGCTCTATGTGAGGCCTGCGGAGCGGAGAGCAGGCGACTTATGGATGGAAAGTATGATGTAATGTAATATTTCTCTTGGGCAGAAATGACCGTGGGCGGGCCGATCCAAGGGGAACTAAGGCTTGAGACATGTTGTAATGACAAGTTATCAGTTTGATGAGTGGTGGACTAGAATGAAAGGGCAGAAAGCTGAGCAAAGCCCTGACCGTCTTTGCTCAGCCCTCCTCAGACGTGGAGTAGGTATCCATAGAGAGTATACGAGTCTGTATACCACTCCGCTTACATCACCAATAGAGCGGACCGGGCACATCTCTCAGCCAGGCACTTCTTCTCCTTTGATTCACTGATCAGTTGGGGTTTCAACAGCCAGAATCTCACCAATCAAAATTTCTGGCGTGTTACTATTAGGCGGCTTCACACAAGTGCATGCGTATTTCCGCACGCATGAGCGCCGCGTATTTGCAGAATGATCCTTGCTTTTTTATGCACGCATAGACTTATATTTTGTGAGCTTTTTTGCACACATAAGAGATGCACAAAAACATACACACTGATGCTCCAAGATACTGAACTGCCTAATTAGTCTAATGAGTTCAAGATTAGAGATGAGCGAGCATACTCGTTAAGGCGATTTACTCGAGAGAGAGAGAGCATCGCCTTTTTCGAGTACCTGCTGGTTCCTTCCTGAAGATTCGGGGGGGGGGGGGGGTTCGCGGGGGCGGGGTGGAGAGTGAGAGAGATCGATC
The DNA here is from genome assembly GCF_035609145.1 of Eleutherodactylus coqui. Taxonomy (NCBI): domain Eukaryota; kingdom Metazoa; phylum Chordata; class Amphibia; order Anura; family Eleutherodactylidae; genus Eleutherodactylus; species Eleutherodactylus coqui. The sequence goes on from NC_089839.1 coordinate 281,657,895, forward strand.
TCTCCCTCCCGATCCCCTCCGCAACCCCACGTGGCCCCCCCGAATCTTCAGGAACAAGCCAGCAGGTACTCGAAAAAGGCGATGCTCTCTCGAGTAAATCGCCTTAACTAGTATGCTCGCTCATCTCTATTCAAGATGTGTTCTGTTCCTGTGCGGTTACGCAGCGTATCGCGCATCTCCTGGCATATTGCGTGCGCAACTGACTTCTATAGGGACTTTTGGTGCGCAAGAAAATAGAGCATTCTGGGAGGGGTTTAGGTGACAGAAAGGCGCAGCAAAAATACGTGCGTGTGAACGAACCCATTGAAATCAATGTGTTACATTCACAGCATATTGCGTGCGCAAATTTTGCATACGCAAATATGCCGGTATGAGGCCGGCCTTAGGGTATTCTCACATGGTGGAATTTTACTCACAGATTCTGCCTATAGAACTGCGGCGGCGATCTGCGATTATTCTGCCGTGGATTTACCTTTTTAATGGGCAAAACCCACGTGTGAAATTTGCAACGTGATTCGCCATCATTTGCTGTCAAGTCTGCCGAAAACTCTGCAGTGGATTCCACCGTGAGAGCGCCCCCTAGAGGAGCCTCCACACACACACCGCAAATACTGCTGAATTTCCGTAGATGATGTCCTGTGGAAATTCCGAAGTATTACGGTACGAGCCACGGGGAGAAATTTCAAAAATCGCAGAATCTGCAGTGTTTGCCGATTTCTATTTATGCTGAAGATTTTCAACCTTTAAAAAATCCGTTGCAAAATGCGCACCTTTTAGTCGAGGATTTCAACTTTGCAGATTTGCGGAGGATTCACTGCGGATTTTCTGCTGCGGGAAGCCCACATTGAATGCGCCATGTGTAACATCACCCTAAGCACTTCCGGAAAAATGCCGGGCAGCTGAGTGGAAACTGAATGGACCCCATCATCGTCAATTAGGTCCGCTTGGGCAGCATACAGACCCATTAAATTGGCGCATTCAGATATGCGTTTTTTTAATGTGGACTGATGTTATTCATAAAAAAAAATAAAATTGTCGCACGTCCTGTTTTGGTCCGCAAAATCACCCATGAGAGTTTATGGGAGCATGAAAAAAACACAGCGAACACGGATGTTACGTGTGTGTGTGCTGCATTTGTTTTTATGTATGTTGCCATAAGACCGTGAAAAAAAAGTGACATCAACTGGATCTTCTTGCATTATTTTATTTTATTTTTTGCATGCTTGAATGAATGAATGAATAACCTGTGGATGTAAAAAAATTAATGTACACAACAAAGATACATACATGCATACATAGGCACACGCAATGAAACTGTTACGTTTTTACTAACCAAAACTGCATTCACCCACATGCATAAGCCATAATAGGGACAAAAAGTGGCGCAGTTCTCAAAGCAACCAATCACAGCCATGCTTTCATTTTCGAATTTGAACACTAAAACAGAAAGCTGCAATCTCATTGGCTGCTACAGCTCACCCGTCAATGATGTGCTCTGCTGGGTGTCTGTCATCGCTGGACGTGGCAAGAGACACTTGCGCTCCCGCCGAGCTCAGGCACAGGTTACCCGCCCGGGTCATGTCAGCGGAGGACTCCAATACTACAATCACATACAGAGTCTAGTCTTGTTGCTATGCGGTTACCAGGATACCAGGATCTCTCCCGGAAGTGATTACACATAACCCGGAAGTGCACCTGCCATTAGGTGTTCAAGCTCCGAGAAGAAACGTTCCGCGTGATAAAGGTTCCGCACAGTGGAGTACTTGTGGACAGAGGTGAGTTACAAGGATGTGTAACCTCCGTGTGCAGGGAGGGGGGCGCACATGAGCTCATACAGGGGGGATAGTCTCCCCGCTACTTACCTGCTCTTTAACCCCTGAGTGACCAGCCCATGAAGGACCAAGCAGGAGCCATGGCTCAGTAACAGGGTCGAAGGCGCGATCGTTTTTTGGGGGATGAGCTTTATATTTAATGGCAGCGCCCGAGTTTATATAGTTTAAAAAAATATTTGTAACTACTTTTGCACAATAAAAACCTGTTTTTAAAGAAAAATAATTGAATCCGCATGGCTGCGTGCTAAGGCTGCGCTCACGTTGAACGCTTTTTACCACAGCGTCCCGACCGCCATGGTACAACGCCGCCACTAGCGCTCAAATGCGGCGTTTCTAACCGATTTTTGAGCACAGTCTGTTCTATTTCTGTGTGTTTTTGTGATTTCTAACGCACCTCATCACCCATCACAATGATGGGATGCGGTAAAGAGCGCTGCCAAACGCCGTACCACGCGTTCAAAAGCGCCGCTCGAAATCACAGTAAAATGCCGCGGTTTCAGGCGGTGTTTCCTGAACGTGTGTGTGTGTCCGTGCATGCGTGCGTGTGTGTGTGAGCGGTCTAAGCATCGGCTCATAGGAGCTTCGTAAAACACCATGTATAATGCGGCATTTTGCCGCTGTGTGCGCCCGCGGTGCGTAGGGCTGCAATTTTTTACTGCGCATGACCACGTATCTCACGCACGCTGTTTGCCTGACTCGTTTCTTTTTTTTTCATTTTTTCATTCTCCGCTCTGTCGCTCAGCGATGCTGCGTATAAACACCGCACGGACGCAATGTAATTTTGTATCTACAACATTTATTACGCGCCTGCAGAGAACAATAGGCTCCATCACGCATAATACGCGGCAAAATAGAACATTTTTTTTACGCACGTATGCGGTAAAGTGTGAGCAGCTCAATGAAAACCAATATACGTTCATTCGCTCCATTCACCGTATATCATGCGTGCTTTCATCGTGCGCGTATTACGCAATGAATGTCCGCTCGTGTCAGCCCGTCCTAAGACCCATAACATTCTTCTTTTCCAGCAATGGAACGAAGTGAGGTCTTGTTTGTTGCGGGTCGAGTTGCAATTTTTATTGGTACAATTTTGAGTTATATGTGACTTTTGGATTGCATTTTTGGGGAGAAAAATAGCCATTCCAGCATCGCTTTTTTTACATTTTTTTTTTTTTTACGGCATTCACTAAGCAAGCTAATAACAAAATATTTCCATCTTCTCGGTCGTTACAAACGCAGTAACACCTATCGTGCTGCTTTTTAGAAAATTTTTTTCTGTATTTTATCCATTTTTGTGGAGAAAAAAAATGCGTAATTTTTAATCTGGATTTTTTTTTCTTTAAATCAAACTTTATTGACACAATTTTTTAGCCTCCGAAAGGGGACTTGAAGATGTGATTGTTCGATCGCTAGGATAGTACACTGCATTACTCATGTGGTGCGTTCTACTAAACCTATGACGGCAGCCTAGTAGGCTGAGTTACGTAGCAGATATGGAGGCCTTTGAGAAACCATTGGTACCTTATGATCGCAGTGCGGGGTGCCGCTCAGTAACAGAAGGGGCCCCCTTCCCCGTCATCTGCTTACATATTCATTGTGGCATATAAGGGGTTAAACTTGCAGGCTCTGACATTTCTCCGTTCCTGGTTAGAGCAGGAGCCTGGCTGTCAGTAGCCTGCAATGCCACCACCTTTAAAAGATGTGTGTGCAGGTTTAAAGCCCATTAGTGAGGTCAGTAAAAAGCCGTATTGGCCGTCAGTAGGTGGTAATTAGGTCCACACGCTGCGACCAAGCCGCGCTGAAACGGACGTGTGGAATTCAAAGCCGCAGCATGTTAATTGTATCGCCATTTCCGCTGAGGGCTCTCCTCTCTATGGGGATAAGCCGCTTTCGAAACCCGCGCCAAATGTCTCAGAACTTCAGCTGCGGAAATCTTGCGGAATTTCTGTGCGGTCCCGCTGCAGACATTCCGTGAGATTTCCGCTAGATTTCCACCCTGTGTGAACCCAGCCTTACAGTTTTGGATGAACAGAGCTTGTTCTACTTCAAACGGCTGGACCCCGGGTTCGGTTGCTGCTACCAACATGTTTTTGGTGTCATTTTTAAAACCAAAAATCATTGTTTGGGCAAATAAACCCGCTCCCTTTAAAGAAATATGAACTGATAACTAAAGGCTCGCTCGCACAGGTGTATACAGCCTGCGTATTATGCGTGTATTCTTCACACTGCTAATACGCATTGAACGTGTATTTATGCTGCGTATTTTTAATCTTTTAAGCCTATATTGGCGAGTATCATGCAACAAAATAGGACATATGTAAGTGGCCAAAAAGAAATCAAGGGGCCTTTAAGGGCTCATTCCCACGAGCATCAATACGCAGCGTATTACGTGGTTGAAAGTACATCAATTTTCATTGATCCATTCACATTTGCATATAAAACGCACATGGAAAAAAACCGCAGCATGTTTTAATTTATTGCGTATTACGCTGCCATACGCCAGTTGCGTGATACACGCTTACAGTCGTGTCTGCCTGGCCCAACACTGCGTATTACATGCGTGCGTAATACACAGACCACATACGCCCGGATGAGTGAGCCCTGATACAGATTAAAAGTCCTTACATCTAACAGTAATGCTGCCTGTCCACGGGCGGGTTTGCTTTGCGTTTCCCGCTGCGATAATCCGGCCGCGGGGAACGCAATGCACGCGTTGCTATGGAGAGCGCTGCCCCCCTGTCCACAAGCAGAGAATCATTGCAATTCACCACTCACGGCCCGCAATTCGCAGCATGCTGCGAATTGCCTCGGTTTTCCGCGGCCAGCCTGTCTGTGAGATAAGCTGACCGCGGAGATCCGTCTGCCGGCTCCTGCTCCCGCGGTGGATCTGCGCCGCGGGAAACCGCAACGCCCGTGTACAGGCAGCCTTAAGAAGAGCTGCTGGAAGTTGTAAATCACTTACAGGATGCTGACCGCAGCATAGTCTTGGATAGAACACAGTGTGCCAAAAAACTACCATGGGGCCACCCTCAGCTGGAGCAGCTCACCCTGGTACAAGTAAAGAGTAGTACAGAACATGCAGTACCACAGTGTACTGTAGAGCGGCGATACTAAACAGCCGGTCAGTACAGGCGCTTCAGTAATAAAGGGGGAATACACGGCCATTGTCTGGATTTTCCTGCAAAGTGCCTGTGCTGCAAATCCAGACTGTGACATTATATGTCGGGTTTCAAGTTACAACAGCCCAGGAAAAGCCCCGCTGGGGCCGGCTGTGTATACAGGCAGATACATCGTTGGCTCGTTCAAACGAAAGGTCGTTCACTCTCGCTGTATACGTGAATGGGGACGACTGAACGAGCGCTGGTTAAACCGAACGATTAGCGAACGAGCCAACGATGATCTTTATGGTTGTATAAAAGGAACACATGATACTTTATGGACCCGGGTATAGAGTTTTAAAAAATACCCTACATCTGTCACTAGAGGGCGCTTACTGTATACGTCTAGACATTGAAGTGATAAGACAATGTGCAGTAAGCTCCCTCTGGTGGTGACTGCTGGTAACCCATATCTTATAGGGGTTCTCACACCCTATAAAAGGTGGCATATCCCATATTGGTGGAATACAGGCGTGCCCGCGCTGGTCGTACCTCGCAGAGCGTCTCCCGCCAGTTCTGCTGGGTGGAATAAATGTATCAATGGACTTTCCCAACTAACAGACGCCATCGCAAGATGTGAAGTGAGTTGCTTTATATCGATGTAGCATTGTATGTGAATTTATACTAAAGGCCTGTACTACGGAGGTTCTGGTGCATTTATTACAGTGGTGCGCTTGGCCATATAGTTAAAGGGGTTCTGTAAGACTTTTATTATTAATGACCCATCCTCAGGATCGGCAGTCATAGTTGATCGCCACTTGGGATTCCCATTGATCAGCTGATCACAAGGCCCACTCTCATTACAGACCGCGGTGGAAGCAGATAGCACTGTCTGTAGTGCAGTGGCCCAGTTAGGTACTGCAGGCAAACTCAGCAGGAAAAAAATTCGAAAAGGACTCGGCACTAATGTGGCTTTCAGGATCGGTGGGGGTCCAGAGGTCTCCTGACTTTGATTTGGTCATACATGAGTTTAGAAGATTATTTATGAGAGGATTGTTTTAGGCCAGTTTCACTTCTGCGTTGGAACCTCCATCCAGAGTCTCCTTCATAGATGTGTCTCAAAAAGAACACCCGAAAGCCGGGCAGCTGGGAGGAAGGCGAGCGGACACAATTATAGTCAACGGGGTCCACTCGGCGCTGTTCAGTTCCATCCAGAGACGGAACCGTTCGGCCACAAGGATTCCCCTTTCCTGTTCCTCGAATGGTGCAGGATAGAGGATTCCCCAGTGCGGGTGTGAAAGCATTTCAGTAAAGAAATGTACCTCAAAGGTACCCATAGTTTTTAAGTCTGTCTATGCAGAGGATTTGGAGCTCTGTATCAGAAAGACTGAGCTCCTGTAGTGATAAAATATATTAAGAATTATTAACTTACAGACGACATGATGATAAAAGGTGAACTTTAAAGCGACTCTTCAATTTCTGGACACAATTCTGCAACGTAAGGGGAAGGGGTATATTATCTGCATGTGTTCTTCCCTGCCGCCCCCTCCGATCCGCCTCTTCTGGGCTCTTTTTTTCAGCAGTCCAGGATGGCTGCAGCAGTTTTCTATCTACCTAATGCACACAGTGCACTGATCTCTGATTGCCCACTGCTGATCACATGAGCAGCTCTGACCAATCAGAGAGCAGGTATGGTGCATTGGTAGTCTAACACTAGCCCCCTTGTTGAGAAGAGTTGGATTTCACAGCATAAACAGCGATAAAATTGACTGCTGTGGATTTAAATTCTGCATCACATCTCAACTTCCATATCAGTTTTGTGCGGATTTTTTCCGTAGCAGATGGACAAGATCTGTAAAATGTCATCCACTTTGCTACTGTAAATGCTGCGGATTTTCCTGGCGGAGGATCCGTGTGATCATGGGCTTACAGTGCCCTATGGGAATTAGGTAGTCTAAAAATTGTTTCTTCCAACCAGCCAATCAGAGGGCTGGCAGAGAAAGACAACTTCAAGTATTATAACTAGAGATGAGTGAGCATACTCGCTAAGGACAATTACTTGATCGAGCATTGTCCTTAGCGAGTACCTGCCCGCTCGGAAGAAAAGGTTCGGCTGCCGGCGCGGGTGACAGGTGAGTAGCGGCAGTAAGCAGGGGGAGCGGGGGGGGGGGGGGGGGGGAGAGAAAGAGAGATCTCCCCTCCATTCCTCCCCACTCTCCCCCACCGCTCCCCGCCTGCCGCCGGCAGCCAAATCTTTTCTTCAGAGCGGGCAGGTACTCGCTAAGGACAATGCTCGATCGAGTAATTGCCCTTAGCGAGTATGCTCGCTCATCTCTAATTATAACCTTGACCGATACTGCGATGGAATTTTGTCCTAAAACCGGAGGGTCACTTTAACTATAGACACAGCAGATTCCTATGGCAGCATTGTACACCACCATGATTTATAAAGTCAATGTCTGTAGTCCCTGTATACAAAACTGCAATGCCATAGGTAAAGCTGAATATTTTGGGGGAAATGAATGTCATATAATATCTTCTATCTTTTTTACTCCATTTCAGATGTCCCAGTTTTCAGACAATCAGGGAAATGAAGGCATTGGACCGGTCTACGTGCGGGAGAACAGCCGGCTGTTCTTGGCGGGATCTCACTGTGCCCAGATTAAGGCTCCTCCTCTTAGACTCTTCTCCAAAGGGTTTTCAGTGGAACTGTGTGTCAAACAAGACGACACTTGTAAACCTAAAGAGAAACCGTTCATCTTTACCTACACGAAGCAGGGAAGCCTGCGCTACTCGGCCAAGCCCTTGTTCACCTTGGCTCTCGATCTCATCGCGGATAACGTTCAGCATGTAGACTCCCTGCTTGGGTTTCCCGAACAAGTTGCCGAGAGACTCTTCACAGCCGCGGAAGCCAGGCAGCAGTTCTGCCATCCCCAGAGTGGCCTTGTAGCTCTTCGCAAATTTACAGAAGCTTATGGAGACTTGATGCTGTCATCGCTGTGCTTGAGGGGCAAGTACGTATAAACCGTTTATAGACTATCGTACCAAAAATGATAGGACGCCCACGTGATCAAGAATCAATAGTGGTATTTATTTCCATATGTTAATAGTTAGTGGGGCCGCCTTTGGCCCTAATGACACCGGATACTCTCTGTGGCATACGCTTCAGCTAGTATTTCCCTCCATTCACCCTGCAAATGTCTGATAAGTTTTCTCAAAGAAGATGGACATGGTTCATATTTCTTGACCAACGTTCCAGTTCGTCCCAAAGATGTTCAGTAGGGTGCAGGTCAGGACTCTTTGCGGGCCAGTCTAATAGTGGAACGTCTATATCCTCAGATCAACATCAAACTTGCTGATCTGTGGGGGTCTTACCTCTGACACCCCCACCGATACTGAGAACAGGACTCCCCATGTCCCATTCTCCTGTCACTACAGGGTTTGCTTCTCACCCAACAGTGATGTCCCTCTGAATTGAGTACTGGCCGAGTATGCATGTTCAGAGCTCCATTCATTTCAATGGGGCTGACAAAAATACCCAAGCTGGTGCCACTCAGGTATCTCAGCAGTCCCATTGAAAGTGAATTATTCTGGTACAACCGCTTTAACTGTTGGCACAACACACTCAGACAAATAGCTTTCCCCAGTCATCCCCTACACCCAGGTATGTCCATCTGATTTGAAGATGGAGTAGAGTGATACATCATTCAACAGAACGTTCTTCCATTGCTCATCTGTCCAATGACAAGACTCCTTTCACCATTGTAGACTGGCCAATGCATCCTCTTTAATAGAACTTACTAGATGTTTGCAGGATGGATGGAGGGAAATACCAACTGAAGTGTACCAGACATCAGAAAATACGCCACAGAATATTCACTGTCATTAGGGCCAAAGGAGGGCCACTAAGTGTAAACGTATGCAAATAAATACCATTATTGATTCTTGCTCAGGTGTCCAATTACTTTTGGTAGGAGAATGTAACTAGGAAGCACTTTCACCTTCAAGAAGAACCACTGATCATTAATGAACAGGATTCTGGAATTATGCAGTAATTATTAGTAGTTACTCAAATAGATTCATGCACAGAATGCTGAGGAGCTTCCGTTAAATGTTCTTTACTGTGAATTCTAATGAGTTATACAATAATTGTTGTGGATTTCGCACAGGTACCTCTTGGTTTCCGAGAAGTTGGAGGAAATCAAATTATTTCATGGTCTTCACAGTTTGGACTTGTCGTGTTGTAAGCTGGGGGATGACCATGAGCTGCTTGAACATCTCTCCTCTGATGCCATGTACAGGTACGCCCCTTTGGCTTATTCAGATTTTATAACCTGCTGATTTGAAGCCATGAGTTATTCTGTAAATGTTTAATGAAGTTCTCCACCTTCAGAAATACTGTAGGTGGACACGGGAAAGTGTATGTCTGATTGAAGAAAATCGTGAGCTTATTACTCTTGCTAGAGGTGGCTCCCCCCTGATTCTACTGAACTTGCATCACTATTACAGTCTCAGGCTAGTTTCACACGAGCGTTTTATCGCAGCGATTTTGCCGCGATAAAACGATGGCCGAAAATCGCAACCGTTTGAAGGATTGAAATCCAATGCGTTTGTTCAGATGGGCGACTTTCTGGTACGTAAAATTGGCTGTCCGGAAAAGATAGCGCATACGGAGCACATTCTGGCCAGCTGCTTTTACGCTAGCCAGAAAAGATAGGTCTTGTACTATCTGTTGCCGGAATATGCCAGCCGTTCCCATAAACTCATATGGGAGCCTATAAAAAATATTAGAAAAGGGAATGGAAAGGGAGTTTAGCAGCAGCTCGAGCTGCCAAAGTCCCTCCCCCTCCCGTTTATGGCGGCTCCTATCGCCTGGGGAGGGAGCCTAGCACGACTAGCTCTGCTATGCTCCCGCCCCCTCCCTTTGCCAGTAGTCGGCAAGGGGCAGAGAAGGAGAGGGAAATTAGCAAAGCTGAACTCTCTTCCCCCTGGCCGACGGTATTCTGAGCTGCAGCGTATACACTCTGCACACATCCATCTGAATGGACGAGAAAACAGGAGATGCGACTGCCTCTCATTCATGCGATTTTCGGACGCGATTCGGGCGCATGAAAATCGCAGCGCCCATGTGACAGAGCGCTCAGGGCCCTTTTACACAGGCAGATAATTGGTCAGCAAGTGTTTGTTTGAGTGCTCATTCCTGACTATTGCCTCTGTGTAAACAGGGCAGTGATCAGCCAATAAAAAAAACAACACTTTTATTTGCCGTCCAATCGCATCTTTTATGCGGCCGAAAAAATCATCATAGAACGGTATAGTTGGAAGGGACCTCCAGGGTCATCAGGTCCAACTCCCTGCTCAATGCAGGATCACTAAATCGTCAGCTGATTGACCGAGGTTCCCAGTGGCGGGCCCCAGCCGATCAACTACCGACGACCTATCCTGAGAATATGTAGTATTTCCATGGAAAACTCTTTTAAAACACTTTTGGCACTTCTTAAAGATTTTTCTTTCTGGAAACCTGACGTGGCGATTAAAGATTTTTACGTCTACGGCCCATTTAACTGACGTATCGTGTTCTCCTCTATTATGTTTTTGCCTCCATAGCCTGAGAGAGCTGTACTTGAAGGATAACTGTCTGTCTGATATTGGAGTCAGGAAGTTGACTGCTCCTGTTAGAGTGCTGCGAAGAGGTCTTGGGAAACTGACACTTCTAGACATGTCATGTAAGTCTCTTGTTTATACTGTCCAAGTTTGGGCATGATGCATTTAATGTATTATTTCAGGATTCGTTCAGTTCTGGTCAAAGGAAATTTATATTATGCAGGTGATTTTCTTATACGTATCATTGGGGAACTCCAGAAAACTATGGGTATACCGTATATACCGGCGTATAAGACGACTTTTGAACCCCGAAAAATCTGCTCTGAAGTCGGGGGTCGTCTTATGCGCCGGTAATACAAAAAAAAAAAAAGTGTAAAAAAAAAAAAATTCATTACTCACCTCCCCCGGTGTTCTGTCGCGCTCCGGCAGGATGTCGCTCGCTCCTCGGCCCCGGCGCAGCATTGCTTTCTGAATGCGGGGCTTGAAATCCCCGCTTCCAGAAAGCTAATACACACGCCAGCAGCCATGACAGCATTGAATGGCTGTGATTGGCTGAAGGCGCACGTGTTAGCAATCACACCCATTCAATGATGTCATTGAATAGTGTGATTGGCTGAAGCCACGTGCGTTTTAGCCAATCACAGCCATTCAATGATGTCATGGCTGCCGGCGTGTGTATTAGCTTTCTGGAAGCGGGGATTTCAAGCCCCGCATTTAGAAAGCAATGCTGCGCCGGGGACGAGGAGCGAGCGACATCCTGTCGGAGCGCGACAGAACGCCGGGGGAGGTGAGTAATGAATTTTTTTTTTTTCTCCACTGTATACCGGCGTATAAGGTGAAAGTTGGGGGGTCGTCTTATACGCCCCGTCGCCTTATACGCCGGTATATACGGTAGGTTGTTGCCACCAGAAGGCTGACACTAGGAAAAGTGAGTAGCTCCTTCTTTGTGGACTAATACCCAGCTTACAGGCACTGTCCAGTAGGAGGCGGATGTCCTAGGTCTGTTTTTTCCTTACCTTTTTAATTGGTTTGGGAAAACAGGGAGGGTTGCCTGGAAAGTCTACTTTCAGTAGTAAGACCAATCTGTTCCATGGTCTTCTCACTCCCTACTATAGTCCTTAGTTCCCTGAAGTCGATCCTTTTTCCACTAAGGCCCTTGGTGTATGTAGTTATTTCATACACCCCTCCGGTGTTTCCATTGTACCTTAATCTGATGTTAAACACTTTTCGGCTTTTCCCCTTCAAGCCTTTTAGGAATGCTTCCTTTCTCATCCTCTTCTGGAAAGTAGTTTTTCTGGTTGCAGTGACATCTTTCTGGTTGGTTTCTGAGTTGCTGTCTCTCTTCTGTCAATTTCGATCGTTTACCAAAACAATGTGGTTCTGTTGCTACCTTCCAAAAATCATGTATGCCGTCCACATTAATAAAGAAATTGTGCTGCCATATTTCTGTATAACACTATTTCTGACCATGATATGACTTGTATCCTGTATTTCTCCCCATTTCCCCCTCTGCAGAGTGTTCATCTGATTCTTAGTTGTCTCTGGACTGGTGGAGGGAGGTTGCTGCTGTGCTTTGTGTATTGTATTCTATAGACTGTGTAGAGAACTTTAGGTTTTGCTCTCTAAATGTCCGTAACACACACAGACATAACATTATGTAGTACAATATACAGCAGTACTGAGTAGTGGGGATGTGAATAAAAAGCATCAGGTAACTCACAATTATGTTAGGCCGCCTGCACACGGGCAGGTCGGACCCCGCATGCAGGATTCCCGTAGCGGAGTTCAACCCAGTGCCCGGGCGGTGACCCCTGTGTACCTGTCCTGCGTCTTCTTTCTGCACTGCGGATGTGTCCGCCAGCGCTAGGCAATGACGCGGATCCGTCCGTCCCACTGCGGAAGTGCCGTAGGACGGACGACTTCCATTGACTTCTATGGAAAACATCTGTGCGTAGCCCGCACAGAAACACAGCATGCCACAATTTCTCCTGCGCAAGCGGAAAATCGCAATCGATTTCCACTCGTGGAGATGAAATCCCGTATTTCCATACATGCTATGCGGCGGTATTTGCTGCGGAGGCGGACGCCTACCGCGGACTCCGCAATGCAAATCTGCCCGTGTGCAGGAGGCATAAGTGACACATTTGTGCAGATTCCACCTTCTGCATAAAATATTGGTCATCACTTAATGTAATTCTCTAGAAGCACAGTGTATAGCTTGACTCTGTTGTCAACTCTGTTCTCGGAGTTGTGACGTCTTCCTAAAACATGTATTTCTGGTTTATTATAGTGCTAGCAGGTTTATAGTGTAATCTATGCAACATCAGAATCCTCTCCTACCTTACGTTCTGCCAGAAAGACCTGGAAGCTGCAGGTAAACAGACTTTATAGGTGTAGATGTTGGATCTCTGCCAGCCACATGACAGTCCGTACTTATGGACTGTGCATAGTATTACTAAAGAGAAGTTCGCTTCGGAAACCTACATATAGCAGTGGCCAAGAAGAATGGCGCATACAGATTAACGTATACTTTAGTAGTCTGTTGCAAACCTATGTTCACCTTTCTCTTTCTGTCTCGTAGGTAATCCAGAGATCACAGAGAAGGGGGTGACCTTCCTGCTGGTGTTTAAGCAGCTTATGTTCCTGGACATTTCTGACACAGGCGTGCAGGTAAAATCTTATCCCATAAGCCTGCAGTATAGGAGGTGTATTCACTAGTGTCCAGCCTCAGTGGCATAGTGCTGCCCTATTCTAGCCAAACGGGATTGAAGTTTGAGTAGTAGTAGGATTCAGCCTTTTCAACCATTACTGCACGTACTTCAACTTAGGGTACCTTTAGACGTGCTATAAAAAACACACCGCAGATTAAAGCCCAGACACTCAGGATGTGAAATGGGTGGTCACTAAGGGGTTAAACATCTGCATAAAATTGCACGACTGTTATTTCTGCTACAAAAATTGCACAACCGTTTGATCAAAATATGTTGGACCCATCCGCCATGTCCAAGTGAACCTTATTGGACTGGATCCTAATTCTATCGACACTGAATTGGAAAGCTGGATGTATAGTCTCACTGAAACCCCTGGGACAGATGGATAAACCCAGCCTTCCCATCAATTTGGTGGCTTTTTGCCCAATGAGGTTTCTATAGAGTTAGTAATCCATTCAGTAAGGTGCACCTGGACATGGCAGATGGGCCCACATATTTTGATCAAGGTGTGTGTGAACAGCCTTGCATGAATTCCGCTCCTGAATTCCATAAAATAATTGAACGAAGCAGTGCTACATGCAGCGCTATTTCATCCTATGAAATGCCGTAGGACAGAACCCGAATGGACCTCTTTTTGGCGCCATTCGGTTCTGTCATATGATGGCTGTGTTCATTAGTGAATAGCTGAATATGTAGATTTAGTGTGTGCAGGAGGAGGGGGGGGGGTGTTACCAATGAGCAGTTATGAAATATGAAAATCTTTTATCTGTTTTGTTCCTTGTAGGATCGCATTGCAACCTGTAAGAAAATACAGACAAGCACCGGCCTGGTTCATTCCAAGACACTTTTAACCCAGTTTGATCATGTGGACTGCAGGACTCAAGGATGGGCGGAGCAGGTGGCTATTCTTCTATGTCTTGGTTACACTCTGATGTTGCTTGCCTACCATCCAAGCGCTGAGGCAGTCTCCGTATTGTACAGGAGGTTGCAGTATATACACAACACATTATATAGAATAGACCTTGGCTGTTTGATGTCTGTTTCCTTATTCACCTTTAGGCAAGTACTATCAATATTTGCTAACTTAAGCTTGCTAACCTTCTGGGGCTTCGTGTGTTCAATGGGAGCGGTACCTGTAATTACCAAACCAGGCCACTGCAGTGCGGATGGCGCTATTAGCTTCCAGATCTGGCCTGATATCAGCTGATCGCCGGGGGCCCCGAGCAGAAGACCTACCAATCATCTGTTGATGACCTATCCTAAGGTTATCAGTGGTAAAATCCAGAAAACATCTGAGAACCTCTTAGGAGATGGAGATTAACTGTAATTTGTTATATTCTTTTTCTTGCATTTTAGCTTTTTTGTCAGTGGGATCAGGCAGTATGGTCTTCCATCAAACCAAAGAAAATCCCCAAATCCCGAACAGCAGCTCAGCAATTCTGTGAGTATTTTTACAAAGACCTCCAGATACGGTGAAAATACAATAATTGGATATCCCTGGACAGAGATGTTATATAACCACATATACTTACCACGGCAGAGGGTATATGTATATATGTATATTCCTTACCACTCATACAGGTCTGAGGTCTTAAGGACACGCCTATTTTGGCTCAAAGGATGCAGCGACTTTTGTGAGATTTTCTTCTCCATTTTTCAAAAGTCATAACTTTTTTATTTTCACGACACGGCCCGGTTTTTTGCGGGGCGAACCCTAGCATTTATTGGTACCATTTTTGGGTGCATATAAGATACTGTATAATTTTTATTAATTTTTTTTTTAGAACAGGGAGAGAAAACGCATCAATTCTGCAATTTTTTTTCTAACAGCGCTAACCATAGAGCATAAGTTACATTTTTTCTGCGGGCTGGTACCATTACAAGGATCCCAAAATTATCATACTTTTTAGTTTTTTTTCCACTTTTGCACAATAAAAGCCAATTTTTAAAAAAAAAAAATGTTTCTACATTATTGGAATCAAAGTCCCATAATTTTTTTCATTTTTCCAGGGGTGGAGCTTTATTTGCGTGACGAGGCATAGTTTTTTTTGGTACCTTTTTAGGGTATATACGGCTTTTTTGATCACTTTTTTATTGTGTTTTTTGGGAGGCAAAAACTAAATGAGCATTGTGCCTCTTCTTTTTTAGGTTTTTCTTTTACAGTTTTTGCCGGGCAAGATAAATAGTGTGTTCAGTTTATTATACAGGTCATTACGGATATGATGATACCAAATATCTGAGATTTTTTAATCTTTTTTTTATACAAATAAGGAAAAGGGCACAAAAAAGGGTGTTTTGTTTATTTTCTTGTTTTACTTTTTTTTTTTTTTTTAGATTCCTGTAGGGGACTTGAAGCATAAGGGCTCATGTCCACGGGCAAAAGAAGAATTAAAATCCGCAGCAGATTTTAACTCTTCTCCTGCCCGCGGATCCGCACCCTATAGAGATGCATTGACCACCCGCGGGTAGATAAATACCCGCGGATGGTCAATAAAAGTGATTTTAAAAAAAAATGGAGCATGAAAAAATCTGGACCATGCTCCATTTTCATGCGGGTCTCCCGCATGAAGACAAAAATCAGATTTTACTCACCCGCTCCGTTTCTTCTCTTCGCCGCCGCGTCATCTTCTCTCAGTCGCAGCCGGATCATTTTGCTTCGGGACGGCGCATGCGCGGGCTCGTCACCGACGTCATCCTGCGCATCCGCCGGGCCGAAGAAAGAAGATCTGGCCGCGACGCAGAGAAGATGACGCCGCGGCGAAGGAAGTATCCAGAGCGTGCGAGAGCTAAGTTTATTCTGATTTTCAGCGCTCATGTCCGCGGGGCAGGAGGGACCCGCTGCAGATTCTCCATGGAGAATCCGGAGCGGGCCTGATTTTCCCCGTGGACATGAGGCCTAACAGTTGTGATCGCTATGATCATGGATTGCGGGATGCAATGCCTTATCGCTGACATGGGCCTGAAGACGTGAACTCTTTACAGCCGACTCCCGCTCTGGGATGGTGCGGGCTCAGCCTCTGATCCTGCGCCATCCACAGGAAGTCAGTTTATATCCTGTAGCGTTAAGGGGGGTTGAAGAATTTTCCCAGACCTTTTTCTTTATAAAGCAATTCAGATTCTAGTGTTCTCTCACTTTGTCGTTTAGCCCAATGTGCCAAAGATTAAATCTCTCGTTGATGGGGTTTTACTTTTCTATGGTTAAGGGCTGCTTCTGCTATACTCCGTGAGTCTCTGGAAAGGCTCCTTCATACCTAGAATATTACATAGCACATATCTGCTACTATAGATTGTTCTCTGTATATACACAGATCTATCGTTGTGGTAACTGCAATAGGTTGTATGTCAAATCTATCAAACTTTACAGGAGAGACAAAAAACATTCCCATTTTGCCCCCATCTTCTTGGCAGTCCTATAGAAAGCGGGAGAATTTAATGGTTTCTCATTGGTCTGTTGACATACAGCATATTGCAGTTGGTGTACTTCACTAGATTGGCCACCAGGGTGCAATAAACCAAAATTTGTTGTTGTGTTTTTTTTTTTGCCATACAACCTATTGCAGTTACCACAACGCTATGGTAATTGACAGGAGATGATGGTCAATGTGGGTTGATTATTAGATTTCTCTTTGTGGAGCTGTACAAAAACACACCGTAAGTTGTATGTTGGGCTTGGGGGCTTGCATCTTTGTCTAGTTGCACATTTTTTCTGTTCTGGAAAAAAAAGTAAAAAAGTTTATGTAAAGAAATATCTGATTTAAAAAAAGGGGGTCACATGACCCTTCGCTCCTCTTCTGGTCGCGTGTTCTACTTTTGACATGTGATCTTTCTTGGCTGGCTGTCTCCCATAACAAATGTGTAGTCATACCTGGACTGTGGACTAGCGCTTTTTGTAAAAGGCACGTGTTTGAGAAAAGCAGCCTGTGCAGTCGGACAAGTAATGTGAGGAGGCCTACATACACCTATAAAGTGTAGTGTGAGGGTCACTTTAGGTGATGATACAGGGAGGGTAATCATGAAGATAGGGTGGGGATGATTGCCGCACCCCAAAGCAAGAAGCCTTGAGTTAGAACAGGCAAGGAATACAATGAAGATTAGCATTGCAAGGAAAAACAAACACTAAGCGTATTTTTAATTATCCTTATTTCAACATAAAACAGGTTTAGGACTAGTTCACACTAGTGCCAAGGGATTTCTGTTTTCCGAAATACGCAGAACAGACCTCATTGACTATAACAGGGTTCATTCAGTTTCCATTCGGCTGTCCGGCATCAGGAGCCTGATGCTGTCTAGTGTCAGCAGCGAGCCCGATGTCCTGGCACCAGACTGTCAGCATTCAGTACAACTATACCTGCGGTGAACACTTTCTCTGACCTGGAATCTGGCACTCGGGAAGGACCCGTAGGTAACATTGGTAGAAAATAGTATTAAAAGCGCTAAGAAATGTGCCAACAATGGCGGCATGTTCACTACTCACTCCATTAGTGAGCATAGTGCCATTCTCCAGCGACGCTGCACCTCTAGTGTTACTTTCTGCTAGTTTTAGAGAAAGAAAAAAACACAGCACTCGGCCAATGTGCAAAAATACTTCAGAGCTTTATTCACATGAGTTTTTCACGCCTCAGAGTGTCATGCGACATTTATGAAATTAATATTAAGGTAAAGTCCCCTGGTGGCAGCACCGTGTAAGGTGACATCACAACGTGATGTTTCATTGGCCAACTGTTTTCGTGGGGTGGTTTGTCATTGCCTATGACTTGTGAAGGATGGAAAGCTAAGTCAACCTTGAGCCGGCTACCTGAACCAACTGGGGATTGAACCTGCAACCTTCAGGTTGTGATCAAGAGCTTAGGACAGCATTGCTGCCCTAACACTCTGCACCACACGAGGCTCATTAATATAGTGTGTTTGAGTATAATTAGTGGTCTGTTCTGGGGTGTGATGTTAATATAGTGGGATCCAGATAATAGCCACACACTTTTCTATTAGCCACACCTCTGAAAAGACTATTCATTTCCTGTGACCGCTGTCCAAGTACCGTCCTGTGAAGGGATCTCCCAAATTGACATCTCTGTATATTTTAATGTCAGTTTGAAAAAAAAGATAAATCTGTTGTTCTTCTAGATGGAAAGGACAAGGTAAAAGGTGAAGATACCGACCCACCAATGTTATATCAGACACCTATAGCCATCACAAAGCACCTCCAGTTCTACAGACCAGCGGTGGTGAAGAATCCTGCCCCGGACGTACCTCACTCAGGACCAGGTCCCACGAAAAGAGCTACAGAGAACAAACCTGTGGATGATGCATCTACCTCTCAGCCTGCAAAAAAGTCACGTGTGGCCCTTACATCAGAGGACTGGGATTTACTGAACTCTTACTGAGTCGCCTGTAATCCAGTAAACTGTACATGGCCTGCATGTTGTTCTGGAGACCCCCTGTACTCCATTACAGCCTGAAACTACAACCTTCCGCATGTTAGTCTGTGGTCAGTCTCTGATTGCAATCATTATACGACCCCAATTCCGAAAAATTTTGCTTGCTGTGTAAAATGTAAAGAATTGTAAAGCAAAAACGAATGCGATGATTTGGAAATCTCCTCTAACCATATTATATTCACAGTAGAACATAGAACACATCAGAAGGACAAATGAGACCTTTTTCCATTCCATTAAAAAAAACTCCTTCAGAAATTGATGGCAGCAACAGATCTCACAAAAGTTGGGCCAGGGCCATGTCTACCATTGTGTAGCATCACCTCTTCTTACAACAGTCTGTAAATGTCTGGGAAGTGAGGGGACCAACTACTGAGTTTGGGGAGAGGAATGTTGTCCCACCTTTGTCTGATGTAGGGGGTCGAGCTGCTCAGCAATCTGGGGGCTTTGCCAGATATTTTCGTTTCATAATGCGCCAAATGTTTTCTTTTGGAGAAAGGTCTGGACTGCAGACCGCCGGTTCAGCACCCAGACTCTTCTGCGAAGTTATGCTGTTGTGATGGATGCTGCATGTGGTCTAGCATTGTCTTGCTGAAATATGCAAGGTCTTCCATGAGCTGCCCATGCCATAGGCTCTAATTAAACCCCATGCCATCAGAGATGAAGGCTGTTGAACTGGGTACTGATAACAAGCTGGATGGTCCCCCTCCTCTTGGGTCCGCAGGACACGGTTTCCGTGGTTTCCAGAAAACATTTCAAATTTTGATTCATCGGACCACAGAACAGTTTTCCATTTTGCCTCAGTCTATTTTAAATGAGCTTTGGCCCAGAAAAGATGCTGGCAGTTCTGGATTATGTTGATATACGGTTTCTTCGTTGCCTGATACAGCTTTAACTTACATTTATGGATTGCACTGTGAACTCTGTTTACAGACAATCCTTTCCCGAAGTATTCCTGAGCCCATGCAGTGATCTACATTACAGAATCATGCATGTTTTTAATGCAGTGATGCCGGCGGGCCCGTAGATCTCGAGCATCCAATATTGACCAAGTGCCTTGTCCCTTGTGCACATGACTTTCTCCAGATTCTCTGAGTCTCTTGATGATATTATGTACTGTAGATGGTGGAATATTATACATCTTTGCAATTTTACGTTGAGGAACATTTTTCTGAAATTATTCCAACATTTTTAGACCCAGTTTTTCGCAGATTGGTGAACCTCTGACCATCTTTGCTTCTGAGAGACTCTGCCTCTCTAACATGCTCTTTTCTTATACACAGTCATGTGACTTTGTAGAAATTTCACCCTCCAGCTGTTTTTCATCAGCACCACTTACTTTTTTTTAGCCGTTTGTTAAACCTTTTCTAAATGAGTTAATCTTTTTAAATTAAATAGAACAAATATCAGAAGGTGAAAGTGAGAGATTTTTCCATGTTTTTTGGGGGGAAAAAATATATAGTTGTGTGAGATTTCCAAATCATTGTATTCTTTATTTCTTAACATTTTATTTACAGTTTACACAATGTCACAACTTTTTTTGGAATTGGGGTTGCAGAAGCTAATAAGGTGCTCTTCTTCTATTTCTGAAGGCTGGATAGAAACTTGCACTTTTGTAGGAGATGCAGGATCTTCGGTCGCCTGGATGTGTGCATTCTGCTACTGTTAGTGCCTGCGCAGGTAAGGTTGAAGCCAGGGAAAGTCAAGGAATCTTGTGGACACAGAGACAATCTCTCTCCTAAGTTTACATATCCCATGCACGGGTGGCAGGGAGTCTTGAGCTACGGAGCTGGGGTGGGAATGTAGGACACTTAAAGTTACGACACAACAGTTTATGCCATCTTAGCTTGTTACTTGATAGTAAACTTTCTAAGACATTCTCACTACTTCTTTCCCCCCCCATCCATTCCAGTGCCACCGCTCCTGCCCTCATCACTTGGCTGCAGCATTGATGTTTGGCTACAGTGGTCAAGTGTGTATACCAAACACTGACCTTGGCAGTATATGGCCTGAGACCACTGACACCAGTGATTGGCTACAGCAGTCATGTGTTTAAGAATTGCCACTGCTGCAGACAAGCATAGACCAGTGGTGAGGACAGGGGTGGCAGCCCGATCCAGTGGGGGAAAAGGAGCTGTGTCTATAACGTGAAGTTTGTTATTTTTAACCATTTCCTGCCTGTACATTTTTTTTCTGAAACTTGGAAAACCCCTTTAAATATATTTTCTAGACTCCTCATCTGTCTAATTTTGTAGCAATACATAGATGAGGAGTTTTTAAAGGGGTTCTCTGGGAGTTTTACGAATGACCTATGCTAAGAATACAATTCAATGGGAGCTGTGCCTGCAGTACCAAACGGTCTGCTCCAATACAGACAGCCCTATCTGCTTACAGTGCGGTCTACACTGACAGCAGACCAGCGATCAGCTGATCAGTAGAGATCCCAAGCAGCCGAACCCCATTGATCAACTATTTATGACCTATCCTCAGAATAGAGATAGAAGATAGAAGAAGTCCCAGACAACCCCATATAACAGTACAAACGGCAGACTTGCCATTTAGGGTGCTGGAAAAACTTTGTGAGAACCGAAAGTATCTATAATGGCATTGGTTGCTCTATTGGTTGTGACCCAGTTCTCTCAGAATTCACTACAATTAAGGAAAAGGTATTCAATTAACAGTTTTATTTTTTATTGTATTTTTTAATTTAACTTTTGTTTAATAAATTCTACTTTTATACTTGCATGTTTAGTTTCCTGTTTCGTTGGCTGTAAGAGATTCCAATTGTGTGCAGGTCCGGGCATTCTATTGTGGAGGACATTTGGGAGGGGTTTTGTGTGATGCTTACTGTCATTCAGTTGCTGTCAGCCAATCGGCATCACGAAAAGTGATCGGCTAGAAGCAGCTGACTAACTAACAAAGCTCACCCCCCAACTCTCCTCCCAAATGTCATCTTCAGTTGGATGCCAGGAACTGTATACAAGCCTCCACACTTTTTTCTCAAACCCACTTATTTAACTTTTTACAGATGATCAAAGGACTGCAAAAAATGGATTGTCCATTTAAAGTGAACCTGTCACCTCTGTATAGCACCGTAAACTAAGTTATGGTTCTGTTAGGGGACTTGACAGAGGAAGCCAGGTGTATTTTTTTTATACTTACCCGCTCCCTGGTTTCTGCGCTGTCACCCTATGAAGATAGTGCGACACTCAAAAGTCTAACTCTTGAGTCCAGTGGTCACGCTCTCCCATAGATTTGAATGGGAGATTACAGGCACAAGAGTCTGAGAACAGTTAGATCTCCATGCGTTGTGTGATCTTTAGAGGGTAAGTATTAAGAAAATACATCACTCGGGTCCCTGTCGCGTTTCCTAACAGCACAATACTTAGTTCATGCTTCTGTAGGGAGGCGACAGGTTCTCTTTAAGAAAATTCAGCTAAACAACAACATTTGAGAAGCACCAAGACAATATAAGTTATAAATCAAATGTTTATAGCTGTGTCAGGAAAGCGACACCAAAAAATCAGTTGTTCATTCCCAGTACATTCCATTGGATGTAAATACATATAAGTCATAATCGAGTAAAGTGAAAGAGACGACTCTCCTTTAAAGGATCTTCACAGTGAGGGTTCAACCGCAAATCCTAAATTGAAGAAGTTATATAGTTTTGTACATTCAAACTCCTTAGAAGCTAATCTGAGATTTACATCACTTACAACAATTAACCTAGGGAATCATGGGAGGTAAGTGAGACTTCATTCTCATTACTCCTAGGAGCCTCCATCTGCAGTTCCATCATACTTGATGCAGAGCAATTCCTCCCATCAGCATGATGGAACCCCATCCTAAGTCCATGGTATCGGTTGAGCACCATTGGCGTCCATTGTGTGGCAGATCTGGCATGCCGTCATGACTTGCATTTTAATGGAAGCTCCGACAGTAGTCTGAACACAGCCTAAGCGCTGCGTCCTCCTGTCGCAAGTACTTAGAGGTGCGGTACTGTAACCAGCACCAGAAGGGGACTCCATATTAACTTTTGCAATAAGGCTTCACAACAGAGCAGCGCTGCAATGTATGGCTCAATCCCTTGCTCTACAGACATCCATGTCCTTGTACAATGTGTAATCTCCACTTTTCCACAATCACACGGGATTTATTCATGCATAGAGGTAATGTTTCCATTCCAGAAATCTAGATTTACAGAAGAGAAGATCTCCTCCAGCTACGCCGAGACCCACTTGAATGTGGGTTGTCTTGATTACATGAACTTTAATATAAGGCTATGTAATCAGGAATTTACATGTATGTACATTAACATATATATACAAGTCTAAGTGCACTAGGCCGTTTGCCTTGTTATGGGCAAACATACTCGTCGGACCAGTTCACGCAGTCTTGGACTCCATTGCGGCACAGAGACTTGGGGATGCAGTTGCAGTACTGGTAGAGCACTGGAGTACATGGCCACCAATTATCTGGGCAGGGGGGGCAGGATGCCACTAAGTAAAAGAGAGAAAGACAGAGGTGAGAAATATTGTCATAGTATACAGTCCAAGCTGGGGCTTCTAGGGGCGTAATATGGGAGTATATTTGCTCACTTATTACAGATGAGTGTCTCGAACCAACTGCTGGTCTACTGACTCAAACTCACAGCACCATAGGGATCTATAATGTGCGAGTTGAGGTCAGTAGACATGGGGTGGGGTGAGGACCCTTATAATGACTGTTTCTGTGCTCATATTATGGACAAGGATAAACCTAAACCTCCTAACAAGAGCAGCATGATATAACAACCAAAGTGCATATACCGCCCAATGGAATAGGACAAAGTATTATAAAGTGCATAAGATATTACCTGGAAAGTCCCAAATGAATAGAATGATAGGACTTTTTTGCTACTTTCTAATACCCTGACTACCATGCATGCTCCAGAAAGTGAATGTAGATAAATCAAGGCTAAAATAGCACGCCAATTCCACGTGTATCGCTGCGTTACATGCAGCTTCCTCTGAGATTTTATTCTCCGCTCTGTACTGTATGCAGAGCGGGGAAATAAAAAGAATTCCCAGCTCTGCGCCCCTCCGGTTGGGCAGCAACCATGCCAGTGGGCGCTTTCACTTACTCAAACTCCAAGCCCGCCGCTGGTCCAGATGCCGTGCTGCATTCAGAGAAGACCAACTTCTCCCATGGTGTCTGCACTGCATGCGGAATATGTAGGAACGCAGATGCCGGAGTCAGGGCTTTCTCTGAATACAGCGCCGGCATCTGGACGGGTGGCGGAGGAGTAGTTTACATGAATGGCAGTGCTTGCGGCCTGGTACACTGTTACCATTGGGGCCATTGTGATTACTGGGGCCGGTCCAAGCTGCCACCACTACTATTAAAGCCACTGAGGGAGCAGTATTACTGTTGGGGTAACTAGAGGGGGCACTATTACTGTTAGGACCACTAAGGCCGGCTTCACATGGGTATTAAAATCAGTGGATTATTTTCACTGTGCAGTGTGTGCACAAATTTTGCACGGGCAAAACGCTACACAAATGCGTTTGTCAGTAAGCTCTGCGGGGGCACAGAGAGGGCACTATTACTATTGGGATCACTAAGAGGAGGTACTATTACTACTGGGGCCACTAAGCCTTAGGCATAGCGATAGAATATAAGAAGGATGACAGCCGTTGTTTATTCATACACTGTCAGGTGGAATAATGGAGGTAAAATTATACGTTGAGATAAGCCACGCCCCCTTTTACCATTGCCGGTATATTTTAGGTGACAAAGGTAGAAACCCTATTTCTTACTCTTACCCCCAAGAGAGGACTGTATCCCCCATTTTCCATTATACTTACATAGCTGAGTCTCGTCAGAACAATCTCCACAATTATTGATGTTGTTACACTTCAAGTTGCTGTAGATCCAGAATTGGGGATTTCCACATCGAAATATTAAATATCCAGGTAAATTATTAGGAAGGTTACCTGTGAAACACACAGAGTCACATCACTGGTGCCGCTACGGCTCAGCCTGGTACTTGCCCCTGAAAACCCTCTTTTTATTGACATGTAGCAGTGGTATAATTAGGTTAAACTATGCAGGCCTAATATACATAGTCATACAACACCTTCTTTACCTGACAGCTGTCCCTCCTGACTGCCCTGTATACAGCTACACTCACTGAGCATATATATGTTTTCAATGAAAAGATGGGAGTCATCCGCAGCCGCACTCCTCTGACAGTGGCTTATCTCCCATGGCAAAGAGCGATCACTCATGTTGAAATCCAGCATGCCTGATTCTTGTTGCCCCTGAAATCTGCTCTCATGGGATGGACTGAAGACCCCCTGCAAATATTCGGTATTTGGGAGATGTTGCCAAAATCAAGACATTACTGTGTTAAAGTTATTCACACGACCGTATAAACACCGCTATATAGCGGCGCTAGAAAAACGGGAAAAAATCACGACCACCTGAAGCATTGGATCCCAATGTATTCATTCAGATGGACGATTTTTGGGTGCGTTAAAAAAAAAAAAAATAGCAGACGGTCGCCGATTTATATGCTGCATCAAAGGATAGGTCTTGCCTTATCTTTGGCCGAGATACGTAGGAAGCTCCTATAGACTTCTATGGAAGTTTAAAAAAAAAAGGGAGCCGGAGGGAGTTTACCTGCGTCCAACGCTGGGAAAAGAAGACACTAAATAAGCATTAGTAGTAATTTGAGGATTTCTGTCAAGCGATGGATTTACGCGCTGCAGCGTATTTTTTTGATGATATACAGCCGCCGCCCGTGTGAATAGATGAAAAATATGCAAATTAACCCTTTGCAATCCAATTTTGGATTTAGAGTTTCCTAGGGGGCTTTCTCTTTCTGCTATTATACAATGGCGCCAACTGCTGGCTAGAGCCAGTACTGCGGTATGTGACAAGCTGGAGAGGCCCCCGACAATAGAGCGGCCAGTAATCTACAGTAAGAATACCCTGCTGGACGTTTTCTGACATCAGAGCTGTACAGCCTTTAATCAGAATGTCTTTAGACGTCAGACAGTGGATTGGAAAGGGTTAAGATCAGGACTCGATCGCGGCAATACTTCATTCATGCGATTTTATGGCGCTTATGGGCAAACATAAAAACGCATATGGTCGTGTGAAAGAAGCCTTAAAGGGGTGTTCCGGGACGTTTTACCACTTGTACTAATGATGACCTATCCTCAGGATAAGTCATCAGTAGTTGATTGATGGCAGTTCATTGCTCAAGACTCAGCTTATCTCAGCCCCCCCCCCCCCCTGCACTCATTGTGGCTCAGCTAGATGTTGATCACTCCATCTGCATTGTGGTTGGAGCCAGATGTATAATAGAAGGCTTTGTTCCCATTGATTTCAATGGGAGCTATATCTTCAATTAAACTTTCGTCTCTGACCGCAGTATGGACAGAGCTGTCAACATCCGGGTTGGCCACAATGAGTGCAGGGGCTGAGATCTGGCGTTTGCCAGGGATCCTAAGTGGTGGACCTCTGCGAATCAACTATTGATGACCTATCCTGAGGATAAGTTATCAATAATACAAGAGGTAAAAGTCCAGAGACTGCCTATGTGACTAAGAGCCATGACCCAGTTCTGGGGTAAACCTACTACTTTATTAGATATACAAAATGCCAATTTTTTTTGTAGATTATTCTTAAATCATCTGTATTTAAAGGGTTTGAGATTGAAAAAATAGGTCTGCTTTTTTTTTCCAGAAACAGTGCCACTTTGGCACATAGGCTGGGCCTGTTAGTGCAGCCTTGTCCAATTCTTTTACTCAAGTACAGATAACTCTACACCCAAATTGGATTACTAAAATGATCACCAACAGTCTTGAGCAACTTTCTAATTAGTCTTCATTAAAAATCACCTACTATTTTGCTGTTGTAGGGTCTCTGTAATTCCTTCTCCTATCTGACTGTCCTGCTGCTTCTGGCATAGATCCCACTGCACTGCTCCTGGCTATGTCTGCTCTCTCTGCTTCCCTCTCCCTGCTCTTAATGATAGAGATAAAATAAGGAAAAAAATGTGCAGTCACCCCTCCTTCAATCTGGCTTGAGGTGAGTGGCTGCATATTAGTCTGCACATGAACATTTAGCTTTCCCATATTGCAATCTGGCTTTCTGCATGCTACTAGGGTATATGGTAATTGAGTCTGCCCTGCAGTTTATCAAGTGGTGTGTATTGTTCGGCGTCCTTTTCTGTGAGTTATGTCAATGTTAGAGATAGAAGCAGGGTGAGGGAAGAGGTTGAAGATCAGATGATGCAGAGGGAGAAAAGCATCCAAGTCTTCAGGGAGGGCAGATTACACAGAGTATAGAAAGGAGAGAAGGTTCGCTACAGAGGGAGAGGTGAATCACGCTGTATGTATGTATATCTGTTCAGAGAGAGGAGAGAATGAATGGAGATTGCAGCCTAAAAAAGTTTAGTGCAAATTTTGTAACTCAAGGTAATACAGCATATGTAAGAATATTATCAAAGGTGTCTATAGCTTTTAACCCTTTCCAATCCACTGTCTGACATCTTCAGACATTCTGATTGAAGGCTGTACAGCTCCGATGTCGGAAAACGTCCGGCAAGGTATTCTTAATGTAGATTACTGGCCGCTCTGTTGTCTGGGGCCTCTCCAACATGTCCCATACCACAGTACTGGCTCTAGCCAACAGATGGCACCATTGTATCATGGCAGAAAAAGGAAACCCCTAGGAAACCCTGAATTCAAAATTGGATTGCAAAGGGTTAAAGGATACATATACAATGGGGCCAACAACGCAAAATATAATTGTCAATCAGTTGGTTTGTTTTTAGGAGTTTAACTCACTGCACATTGAAGTCGCTTCATCCTCCCCATTGCCGCAGTCCATTGCAGAATTACAGACCTGAGACGGCAGCAGACATGTTCTTCTGTCATCACATAGGAATCCCGTGACGTTATCTGGTGTGATACAATTACGACTTTCTGAAAACAGATAGAGACCATGTTATTATATGTCAGCATTTATCTATAATAGTTACTGTTCAGTATAATGGTACAAGTATTAATACCGTGTTTCCCCTAAAATAAGACAGTGTCTTATATTAATTTTTGTTCAAAAGGCTTAACTTTTTTACATGTATAGCTGCCTGGACACTATTTAAATTGACTTTTTAAATTAACTGTTAGCAGGGCTTAATTTTGGAGTAGGGCTTATATTTCAAGCATCCTCAAAAAGCCTGAAAAATCATTTTGCATCCTCGAAAATTCTGGAAGATCATGCTATGTCTTATTTTCAGGGTAACAGGGTAGTACGCCAACACAAACCTATGCCATTCAGAACATACTATTAAAAGTTGACTGTCCAAATGACACAGATTACCAGGATAGCGCAGGATATTATAGATCTGCCTGCAAGCAGTTGCCGACAGTATTCTGTACAGCTTCAACCTCTATGTGGAAGCCCCATGATCCCTGCGTCTTATAGCAAACATAATAAAAATAGCTCTCTAGCTTCTATGTGGTGCATTCGATGACTTTTTCTTTGCTTAATTTTTTGGGTGGAGGGTGGGGTGGGGGTATCAGGTCTTTTTCAATGGCTCGTGTAGAGCAATTACTCGAACGAGTATTGCTTTTTTCAAGTAACTGCCTACTCGGGCGAAAAGATTCGGGGGGTAACAGGGGGCGTAGGGATGGCTCTCTCTCCCCCCCGCAAACCCCCGCTCACCCACGAATCTTTTTGCCCGTTTAGGCAGTTACTCAAAAAAAGCGATACTCGTTCGCTCATCTCTATTAGGCACCAAAAGTGATTTTTTTTGCTACTGGTTGTATTTGGCTTTAGTTACCCAATATTCATCTAGCATAATGGAGGAAGCATGGTTAATTATAGGACTGCAGTGCAGCAACATTACTAGATCATAAGTGACTATACATAAAACAGAGCCTGAAAGTTTTTTTTTCAGGCATTTACTATTGATATCCACAGGATAGTCATCAATAGTTGATTGGTGGTGGTCCGACACTCGGAATCCCCATCAAATAGCTGATGCTCCGGCCCGCTGTCAGTGTGGCAGAGCTGGAAATGTAATAGAAGGCTTAGCTACCATTGAGTGCAACAGGAGCGATGCCTTCTATTACACCTCTGACCCCAATATGGACATCCAGCTTGGGAGGCCTTCATTCACATATGACAGTTCTGCAGTCCCGCCAAAATCAGCATGTTCAGATGACTGTTCCCTCATATGTATGGGGGTCTTTAAGTCAGGCTTTCCTTGGCTTGGGGCAAAGATTCAACTTGCTGCCCTGACCCTGTATACACTAGACAAGACAGAGTGGCTTTCGGTGCCTCCTCCCCTGGCACCTGGTGTGGCCAACCCTACACCGCTAGGTGACTCCTGTAGCATAACGTAAATATCTAGTTCATGTGAACTTATAGCAGGTACCTACATGTCTCTGTTACTTAGTGCATTGCAAATCCCAAAGTAGCACTTCAAAAAGCCTTAAAAAGTCCCCATCTGCCACTACCCAACCTGCTGACTTTACTATTGGAACAGAAATACTCCTATTGCTTGTACACATCAGTCATTACCTGGGGCGCGAGCTGGAAGGGCGAGTACAGCCACGCACACGATGGCGGCAGCAATGATCATCAGAAGGATTAATATCACCCCTATCATGCACACGCATCTTCTACTGCAGCCACAACACGCATCTGGGAATAATAACGCTGTTGGTTAAATGTCATATACACCGAGCATAGAGCAAGAAGTGGCGTCCAAAACGTATATTTACCCTTCTCATCCCTTGAGAGCATTGACACTGTAGAGCCCAATGAGGCAGCATCTAAATTTCTCAGCTGCAAGAGAAAACCGTGTTATACTTTACTGAGTTACAGAATTATTGGTATTTTCCTGTCCAGATGTGGCGGCCATTTTTTTTTTCAAAAAGTGACAACAGGAAGTGCAGCCATATTGGTTTTCTGAGTGTCTCAGAATCATGTGGTGAACTTGCACTTTGCTATTGGACATGAGGATAGAATGACAGCAAGTTGTGGGTTTCAAGATGAGCGAGCGTACTCGCTAAGGCAAATTACTCGAGCGGGTATTGCCTTTTGCGAGTACCTGCCCGCTCGTCTCAAAAGATTCGGGTGCCGGCGGGGGTGAGCAGTGATGAGCGGTGAGTTGCAGGAGTGAGCAGGGGGGGGGGAGAGAGATAGTGAGAGATCTCCCCTCGTTCCTCCCCGCTCTCCCCCGCCGCTCCCCGCCCCCTGCCGGTACCCGAATCTTTTGAGACGAGTGGACAGGTACTCGCATAAGGCAATACTCGCTCGAGTAATGTGTCTTAGTGAGTACGCTTGCTCATCTCTATTCAAAAGGTAACAGCTGTTAATGGCTGCACGTCCTGTTGTCACACTTCCAAAAATGGCTGCCGCAACTCAAAGTTTCTGTTAGGCCTCTTACACAGCCCACATCGCGACCGAAAATCGCATGAATGGGAGGAAGTCGCGACCAAGTTATGGCTAAATCTCCTGTTTTCTCGCCTGTTCACACGACCGGGCTGCGACGTATTTACCGCGGGTGCTGCTAAGGTCTCTCCCCTCACTCCCCCTCCCTTGCCATCTGATAGCGGTAATAGAAGCTCCCATAGAAGTCTATGGGAATTGCCAGCAAAGAGAGGAGGAAGGACTTTAGCAGCGCTTGCCATGCTAAATTCCCTCGCAGCCTAGGGGAGCTACCGGGAAGGGGAGAGACATTAGCAATGCGAGCCGCTGCTAAACTCCCTCCTCCTTTCCTTTTCTGACGGCTCTCATAGGCTCCCATAGGAGTCTGTGGGAACGGCCGCTGTATTCCATCAAAAGATAGGACAAGTTCTATCTTTTCCATGCCATGCGTAAAAGTGGCCGGCCGGCGGGATTGCGCACCGTATCTTTTCCAGCTGGCAAATTTTACACACCAGAAAATCGCCCAACTGAACGAATGCATTGGAATCCAATGATTTAGATGGTCGCGATGTTCGGCCGGCGTTTTATCGCAGCAAAATAGCTGCGATAAAACGCTTGTGTGAAAGGGGCCTAAGTAAAAGAAACTTACAATTAATTAATTGTAATTAATTACAATTAATAACAAAATAATTTAAAAAAATAACAAAAACACCCCTTTTTTACGCACTTTCCCGTTTGTAAAAAAATCCCACATATTTGATATCATCGTATGCGTAACAACCTGTACAGTGTATTGAACACACTATTTATCCTGCACAACAAAAACCTTAAAAAAAACATGAAAAACGGAAGCAAAATGCATATTTTGTTCAGTCAGTCTCCCAGAAAATTGCAATAAAAGTGATCAATAAAGTCGTATGTACCCCAAAATGCTACCAATTAAAACTTACAGCTCGTCACATAAGAAAAAAACCCTCACAGAGCTCCATCCATGGAAAAATAAAAAAAAAGTTATGGGACATTGAATGCAACGATGTACAAAAAAACATCAGTTTTCAAAAATAAGGGCTTTATTGCGCAAAAGTGGAAAAACCTAAAAAATAATCATTTTGGTTTGCTCGTTATCGTACCAGCCCACAGAAAAAAAAAGTATCATGTCATTTATGCTGCATGATTAACGCTGGAAACAGTGAATTGAGATGATACTTGTCTCATGTACATGTGGCCGCCGACACAGCACAGAGCAGGCAATTGCTCACCTGTCAGTCGCCTGGTGTCGGGCCGTATAAACAGCGGCGCCTCAATGTTTGAGCAATTCCTGCTTACTGCGAATGGCTTGAACAATCTCGGACGCGCTCCGCTTCCATTCACTGAACGACTATCGCTCCTTTGTAAAGCATAGGAGCGATAGTCAGGCAGCAGTCTGTGGAACAGCTGTCGGGTGCTGATGTGCCCAACAGTCGCCTCATGTGACGGTACCTTTAGGGCTCGTCCACACAGGCGTATACGTGCACCGCTGCGAGTCGACCGCCGAAAAGGACCCTAAGTTTACATTTCGAGCCGCCATGTACACAGAGATATTTGAGAACACTAACTTGGCCCCCCGCCGAAGCTTTATGTTGATGCCATCACTCCACGTCTATGCGTTGCCCACTCTCTCACCTGGGGGTACGTCCGGTTCATGCTTTTTTTCGTTAGTAATTCCGGTTGTAGTTAGACACTTTCTCTTCGACTCTTTATTTCTGCACTGCTGGCACTGAAGGTTGTGGCTGAGGGCTGAGCCATCATCCATGTCTCCTGGAGACCAGAGAAACACAGACAAGCCCGTAGTCGAGGGCACCGGCCACGAGTCTGTACCATTAGTCACCGGCTGTAGTGGATGAGCATTTCCTGCAGCAGGTGGAAGAATGAGCTCTTAGGGCGTATTCACATTTATTGACCGCAGCAAAAACGTCTACATCATTGAGAAGAAGAGGATTCTGCAGCGTAGACAATAAGATTGGCATACTGCGGATTTAAATTCCGCACCGCATGTCCATTTCTGCTTTGTGTGGATTTTTCCCACAGCAGGTGGATGAGATTTTTACGTAAAATCTCATCCAATTTGCTGCCACCACAAGGATAAACGCACATGGGCAGATTTGAATTGCGGAATCCAGAACGGGCGACTGCCTCCGGATTCCACATTAAATACCGCCCATAGTATGCTATACTATAGTGATTCTTCATGCACACGAGCGGAAACCAATTGCGGCTTCTGCTCATGAAAGAAAAATCGCAGCATGCTCTATATCCCTACGGAATTCACACATTGAAGTCAATGGAAGCTGTCTGACCCGCAGATTCCATGGGAAAAGCAGGCGTTCAAAAAAAATTTGAAATCTGTACTGCGCACATCTGACGGCGAGCCGCGTGGACCATCCACAGTACAGAAAAGGAGAAAATACGGGTACACGTGGATGCCGGCCAGGCATAGGGTCATATTCCACTGCGGGCTCCCTAATGCGGAATCCAACCCCCCCGTGTGCAGATGTCCTAAATTTCTGTGCGGAGGGTCTGCATAAAAATCTGTCCACGTAAATTTTTTTTGTGTGAATATGGCCCTAAAGCGACAATCTGGTCCTGGAAACAAAGATGGCCACACCAATTGTCTGACGACCTGATGCACACTGTGTATTATTACGCATCGTTAGTCTGAGACACTACATGCTGCTCTGATTGGCCAGCACTGGTTAATTAAAGCAGAGTGTCATAGGCCGGCTTTACATGAGCAGAAGCGCAATTGCACGCACCTCAGCGCACGTATCTGTGCACTGAACAAGGCTTTTTTCCCACAGGTATCGATATTTTATTGTACTTGTAGTTGTGCCCCCCCATTGACTGCTATGGGAACTTTTGCTGAGCAAATACGCAGAAAAAAATAGAGCATATTCTATTTTTTTTCCCACATTCGAAACGCGCGGATTCCGCGGGAAAAGCATGAGTTAAAAAAAAAATCTGTACTGCGCATGTCCGACGGCGAGCTGTGTGGAATATCCGCAGTACAGATGAAAATCAAGAAACATGTACGCGTGGACGCCGCTGCTGCCAGGGCCAGATTCCGCATACCGCCCGTGTGCATGTGGCCTAATGCAGTGTGCAGCTGGTAGTCAGAGAAGCTACTAGTGTGGCCATCTTCGTTGGTCCAGGCCCAGAGGTTGCTTTCATTAGGATACAGAACCTACCAGAGCTGCTCGGGGTCGGGGCTATTACTTGTGGCTATAGAAAAATAAGTTGTGGATTGACTTACCCCCTTGAGTAGTGATGTATCTATTGTAACGAGTGAAAGGCACTGAAACTGGTAGAATGCATATTGTATCTATAGCGCCGCCATTTCCATCATACCTGCGCATGTATCCTAATAAACCTAATAGAAGTGTTAGTATCAGAAGAGGTAACATTTCTCCTTAGGGAGAGCCCCTAGTAGGTAGGTGGAGACTTATAAGGCCTTGCATGCACCTCTGGGAAATTTATGCAAATAGGAAGATGGAACAATACCTCTACAGCGCCACCTGTTAGAAGGCAGCATTCCTGCAAGTCAATGTCAGACCTTTTCGAAGCCTCGTAATATGACTGGGAATATATAAATCAGAGTCGTCTTCAGACAGAAACCATAACCATGCACAAACAGTTTCAGGGTATTTGCCCTCATCGGTGTGAGGCAAGAACTCTGAAAAGTCTGTCGGTACACAGTTATCTTTTCCATCTAGTTTAGGGCATTTTTACACGGGCGTGGACGTTTTTACGTTCGCCCCCCCCGGCGACGTAAAAATGCGTGAATGGACGTAGGAGTCTATGCAGCCGCCGATGTATTCCGGCCAGAAAGATACCGTATTTTCCGGTGTATAAGACGTCCCCAACTTTTCGTCTTATATGCTGGGAATAAGCTGTAAAAAAAAAAAAAACAATACTGACCTCCCACGGCACTGCTGCAGGCTGTCGCTCCCTCCTGCATGCCGACAGAGCTTAGCTTTCTGAAAGCGGGACTTGAATGCCCTGCCTGCAGAAAGCTAATGCTCTGATTGGCTAA
Organism: Eleutherodactylus coqui; assembly: GCF_035609145.1. Taxonomy (NCBI): domain Eukaryota; kingdom Metazoa; phylum Chordata; class Amphibia; order Anura; family Eleutherodactylidae; genus Eleutherodactylus; species Eleutherodactylus coqui. The sequence continues at coordinate 281,692,074 of NC_089839.1, forward strand.
CTTAGCACGGTGTCAGCCAATGAAAGCCGGCGCTGCGTTAACCAATCACAGCAATTCAATGATGTCATTGATTTAAATAGCTATTTAGACTAATGAGGTCCAGATGTTCTTTACTTCACAGAATTGAGCATTAAGGGAGCATTTGCACACCTCCCATAGACTTTTATGGGGACCTTTGGTGCGCAAATGTGCACAAAAGTAGAGCATGCTGCGATTTTCCCCACGGATGTGAAATGTGCATACAAAAAAAAAAAAAACAGCTAAGAACAAAACCATTGAAATCAATGGGTTCCGTGCTCTGTGTATAGCATGCACAAATACATCCTAGCGACACAGCCCTTATCAGCAGCATTAAGGGGTTATACGTAGGCGCTAGCTCTCGCCTTTTCCTGACAATTGCGAGGCGGTAACTGTGAGTGCTACTATCAAGCTGTACCAGCACCAAATGCTAGGTGGCGCCTGTGCTCCCAGGTGCCGTTGGCAATTGTTGGGAAAACGCAAGCTCTAGTGGCTAATGCCAGCACTGGTGTAATGGAACCATTAGGACAAACACACGGACATCGTGTGTGCGTGTGTGTGTGTGTGTGTGTGTTTTTAATACTTCTGCCTTCTTGTTTTGATCTTTGCCCATTAGGATAGGGAGGGTGTGCAGAGCCGAGTGATGGCTGGTAGCCATCGTGGCAAGTCAGAAAGAAGAAAAACAAAAATGGACACCGATCAAATTAGACATCACCTGTAATCACTATTACTGTATGGAGCCCATACGTGGCTAGTATATAGTGACTGCATTACTTAGGCCCCCTGCACACGGCAGAGCCGGATACCGCATGCGTAGCTGCTGTCTTCTCTTTTCATCTGTACTGCGGATGGCCGACACGGCTCGCCATCAGACATGCGCAGTGCAGATTTTGTTTTTTTTAAAATTAAAACTCTTGCTTTTCCCACAGAATCTGCGACCTTTCCGCAATTACACTGCGGGCGGGCCGCCGATCAGACAGCTTCTTTTGACTTCAATGTAAGCTGTCTGCACGGAATCTGTGGAAAAATGGGAGCATGCTGCAAGTTTTCCTCTGTTTGCAGAAACCTTTCCGTAAGTGTAGAGGAAGAATCAGTTTCCTACAGCGTGCTATGAGCGCTATTTGCTGCAGATTCTGCGGGCAGAAATCCTTAGGGGTGTACCGAAGCTGAGCCGCGGTATCTACAGGAAGCCCAAGAGTTTAACAGATACACCCATTATGCCTTCTTTCCCTCTTTGGGCGGGGTATTGTAGGTTTTAGAGCTTGGGCCCCTAAACACTTTTAAAACTCTAGCAACATCCCTCGGTGCTAGTGCTGTATTGAAGGACCATTTAACAGATGGGTGGACTATGGCTGCAGCCATAAAGAGCAGTAGGGAGGTGGGGCGCCCAAGCTGAACTTTCTCTATCGGGGCCCATGGGCCTTTAGCTAGACCTTCATGCATCCCATTCATTACGAGTCTTCACCTGTTTGGCGCACTTGAGATTAGGTCTACCGCATGAGACCCCAGTCCGAGGGCTTGTTCACACGAGCGTATATGTGTCATAGCATGCAGTGAATAGAATCCATTGACTTGAATCACATGAGCGTATTTCTTCACGCAACGGACAACTTGTGCTCCACAAGAGTCCATTGAAGTCAATGGGCTTACATAAATGTGCACAACAATCTGCGTATTCGCTGCGCATAGACGCACAAAATCAATGTGCATAATTTTTTTTGTGTGTGCACAAACACGAAGTGCATTTGCACACAGGTACAAGCCGCAGTGGGAGAAACACATGTGAACAAGCCTGTAATAAATTGCCCCCTCATGTTTGGAAGGCCATGCAAAGACAAGAAGAAACAAAAACAAAACAAAAACAGAACAATGAAGACTCGGACGCTGTTAATTTTGTGATTTAATTTTATTAAAAGGAGACTGCAGATTTACACTTCATATCCCTGGCAAACCCTCCGCAGTGTGCGATGCGACAGCCCGGCTGCGGTGGATACTATCTGTACATCTGTAAGAGCTCTGAAGTTTAACGCCATAATAGATATAGTCGAGTGTCTTTACTGCTTCTATCTGGATTCTAGTTTTGTTGTTGTGCTGGTTGCCCTTGGAAACAGTCAGCAATGCATCTGCATTGTCAGACAGGCGACCTGACAGCATCGATCCTGCAGTGTAAATGAACTCCCTTAACCCCTTAGTGATGCGGCCTATTTTGGCCATTAAAACGCAAAGATTTGTTGGGGATTTTCATGTCCGCTTCTCAAAAGTCGTAACTTTTTTACTTTTCCGCCGACACGGCCGTATGATAGCAATAAAGACTAAAGTTTGCAACGCAAAAAACTGTTTTTGGTACATCTAATGTATTGTAAAACTTGCATTAACTCATTAATTCATTAATTAAACTCATTAATTTTTATTGGAGGGCAGAGAGGAAACGTCAGTTATGCTTTTTTCCTTTTTTTAACAGCATTAATCATTGAGTATGAGTGACATGACACATTTTGTCTGGTACGATTATGATGATACCATATATTTTTTTTTTAGGTTTTTCCCACAATAAAATTTTTTGGATTTTTTTTTTTTTTTATATCCCTGCATTCAACGTTCCATAAAGTATTTTTATTGTTCCATGGTCGGAGCTCTGTGGGGTCTTATTTTCTGCATAACGAGCTGTAGTTTCTATTGGTACCATATTTGGGGAACATACAGATTTTTCTAATCTCTTTTATTGAGTTTTTTGGGAGGCGAAAAGAACAAAATAGGAATTTCGGCTCAGTTCTTTAGTTTTTCTTTTACAGTTTTTGCCTTGAAGGGTGTTTTTAATTCCTTTTTAAAAAAAATAGTTTTCGTGTAACTGTAAGGAGCTTGAACTGGAAATGCTACGATAGCTTTGATAATGCATTGAAGTACTTCTGTACTGCAATGCGTTATCGCTTACAATAGGAATCACAGGCCAAGGCAACCATTCGACCCTTCCCAATGACATAGCAGCCGGCCACTGACATCACAGAGGGGGTGCGTGCTGTGAATTCTTTAAATGCCACGATCTACATTGATTGTGGTATGTAAGGAGTTAACAGTGGGGGATTGGTGTGCTCCCCATTCCCCTCTGTTGCAGCAGGGGGTTGGCTGTCAGTCACAGCTGGCTCCAGCTGTAGGATGGCATAGGCTGATTCCTGAGCTTTTGCAAGCCACAGGACATAAGTTTATCTGCTGCTGCATTAAGTACCATATGTCCAGGATGTAAAGTTACGTTCTGTGGCATTAAGGGGTTAATGCACTACTCCTCCAAGATAACCACGATTTAGCAGAATTTTCAATTTATTATCATTACACAACAAGTAGGATTAAGATTACTCAACACTTTATGTACATTTTAAAAGGGGTCATCCAGCCCCATATTTTGTTAAAGGGCTTTTCTGGAATTTGAGCATTGATGACTTATCTTAAGTAGAAGCCATCAATATCAGATCAGTGGTGTCCAACTTCAGACATCCTTGCTAATCAGCTGTTTGACAGGGCTGCTTTGCTTCACCACATACCAGGCACAGCGCTATATACATGGTAGTGGCTGTGCCTAGTATCGCAGCTCAATCCCTTTCACTTAAATAGGACTGAGCAGAAGAAAGGTCATGTGGCCAACAAATGCGACATCACAATCCAGAAGAGGAGGCTGCAGAAGTCACCCATTCAAACAGCTGACTGGCAGGGATGCTGGTAATCGGATCACCACCAATCTGATATTGATGACCTATCCTAAAGATAGGTTGTCAATATTTAAGTCCTAGAAAACCCCTTTAGAATTGGCCGAACGTGGTATAAGATCACCTTGAAGAGTTGTACTCTGGCTTTGTGGTCCCGTTGGGCTTTGACTACCCAACTCTATTTATGATGTGCATAACACATGATCACTATAGCCAATCGTAAGTTGTGGCAACAAGGCATCCCTATAGTCGGGTACGCAGAGAGTACAGAATCACTATAGGGGGAGGTTGGGAAGGGAAGTACAGCTCATTCTATGCCATATCCAAAAGAACATCTAGGGCAGTAAAACGGTGGAATGTTGACCATTATTGTACAAAAGCGAAATCTTCCTTCAAGCAAAACTGCTTGATAAATTGTGAGATGCAGTAATTGTCAACCATAACAAAAAAAAGGTCTTGAAGATCAGCAGCCATTGCACAAATATCAGTTCCTAGCATTCCCTCGCAGATGTCACTGTGACACGCTGGAAGGTCAATGGTCTGGAGTCCTAATCCACCAACTAATAAAAGGCGAGTGAACTTTTCCTCCAATGAGCAGAGTTCAAATCAGAAAGTCTACAAGTCATTTCATTTATTCTAATGGTGGGCAGTTCAACTCACTGATCTCTGCGGTTCATCCTTCAGTGTCTGCAATTAATAAGCAATTAGTCATTCAGGGTGTTAGAAGTTACAGCGCCGCCCCCAGTGTGATCTATAGATGTAACGTGCTCCCATCTTCAGGTGCGATAAGCTCTGTTGTACGGTACAAGGATGGGCCGTATAGAGCACCGTTCACATATAAAAGGGGTTACTGGCACTGAACTATTGATGACATCCTCCGAATAGGTCATCAATAGTTGATCAGTGGGGTCTGCCACTCGGGATCACCACCGATCAGCTGTGTGACAAGGCTGTGGACACTTCAGGCCTGTGAAATCATATTCATTGGTCACATGTCCTGAGAGTAGATCAGTCCCATTCAAGTGAGTAGGACCGAGCCGCTGTGCCTCGCATGGACTGCAATGACATCAATTGTAACAAAAGTTTAGTGCTGGAAAACCCCTTTAAGGGTCCGTCCACACGGGGTGGATTTGCAGCGGACTTTCCACATAAAAAATCTGCCCCATTTACAGTAGCAGCAATGTGAATGAGATTTTCAAAACCCACCAAAAATCAGTGCGGAATAGACATGCAGTATCGCACGCCTAAATCTGAGATATTTCCTGAGCACAATCAGTTCTGTGCGAAAAACGTATCGCTGCACACGCAGTTTTCACGTTGTTTCAATGGTAAAATAAATGCATTGAACTTACATTTAAAAAAAATAAAAAAAAATTCACACTTGCATGCAAATGTGCCCCCCCCCCTCCCCCACCCTAGAAAAGAATGGGCGATTCCTGAATGGACTTGCCCGAAAATTTTTGGGCTTGGACCAAGAGAAAAAAAAATTGCCCATGTAAATTAATCTAGGTTTTTATTCCTGCCCGAACCCCCCCCCCGCACAGAAATCACACCTGAAGGATCGTCCATGTAAATACGCCCTTACGATAGTGGAGTTACGGTGCAGATTCCACCTCTTCAAATGCCGGGGTGAATTCCGCATGGTGCAGATTTTGAGATGTGGAATGTTGGATATGGACACCCCGCAGCAGATTCTGCCCTGTGTGGACTTACCCATAGGGGTTGTTCTGGGATTACCCATTTTTTCATTACTATCCCAATGCAAAGGTAGGAACCTTTACAAATTTTCTACTGACTTGGCGATTCAGATATACATCACATGACCCGTGATTACCTCTGCCTTACTCCATGCCAATGTACATGTTGTTGCGCACTTGGTCCAGCTATAGCAGTGCAGCCGCTTACTAACTAGAGGCTATGCAAGCGCACTAACTACCTTGCAGTTAAGCGTGTAGAAATCACATATGAATGGTGACAACACAGCCTGTAGGGCAGGCACAAGGCATTGTGGGCAAGGTGGATCGGAGCTCACGGTCCTAAAGTTCAAGAAGAGACGCAGCAGCATGCTGCGGATACAAGCACAGGATCTGTGAGTCGGGTATCATTTTTCCATGACTAGTTTGCATTACTTTGTCTCGCCTCTTTACACTCCCCGATGACCCCTTTAACTCGTTTTACTGATTACAAGAGAGGAACGCTGCAAAGCTGGTGAGGAAGTCGTTATAATGGTGCAAGGAGATGAAGGCAAAGCAGATTCACACCAAGATCAGCTATCTGTAATATAAGAAAGCTTTACAGCAGAGACAAAATTAGAAAGTTAGGAAACTACCCACACCCCCTGATAAAAAGATCACGGCACCTCCGTGCGAGGATGCGTCCCAGGATCCAGTCCTAAACTAGAATATTGAAGTCCACATTAGACTCCCCTTTCCCTGAAGCCACCCACAGGATGAATTCTGACAGGCAGATAGGTTTGATTCCATAGTGTTTCTTAAACTTCACATTGCAGCAGATGCCCGTTAAGTAGTGGCGTGGGGAGGGAAGAGCGGGCCGCAGCGCTGGCCTATATGTCAGACTTGGCCAGGTCTACTTTAGTTGGTAAAGGTCCGGCATCTTCGTTCTCTTGGGGAAGCCCGTGAACAACGACGAGTGAGGCGGGAGGATATTTGTGAAGCTTCTGCTCATTCAGGTATTCCAGATCTCCGTAGATGCTCAGCTTCTGAAAGACACATTGTGACGGCATGAAATTCCACATAACAAAACCACAGCGCTCACAATTTTTTTTTTTTAACACAATTACTGCCACTACTACTACATTAACCCCTTCCTGCTTCAGCCTTTTCTTGTTACTGCGGTTTCATTTTTCTCTTCCCCCACTTTCAAAAAGATCATAACTTTTATTTTTAACAGTGACCTAGCGGTCTGAGGGCTTGTTTTCTGCGAGATAAACATTCTGCGTGTTGTTTTTTTTTTCGGATGGTGCTCATTGCGCAGGATCAATAATCTGATATTTTACTAAAATGGACTTTTACACAATACGGATTTTTTTTTTTTTTAAACTTAAGGTACTTTTACACAGGGCGAGTATTGCCCGCATTACTGCTGGAAAGAGTGAATTCGGGGGATAACTGTCCCGTGTACATGCTCCCATTCACAGAGCACTGAGCGAGAAATAGCTCATCTGATGAAGTCGCTTGGGTTTTAGTCACAGGCTCCTTCCTCTTAATAGGTGCTCACTCATGGCAGCTCTGGACGCCTTCAGAAGGCACCACACTGCCATGACACCCGGATGGCACCTTCAAATCTCATTGCTGAAGAGGAGGGGGGTTTGGGTTATGGAGGCCTCATTTGGAATCTCTAAACACTGATAATGGTATTTAAATGGCTCTGTCAGAACAGCAGCTTTTACAGGGTTAACAATCACGATCTGATCGTGGCTGCGAGCTGCTCACACCCATGGTGTATGTAGCAGCCTCTGCTCCCAAAACTGCTTCATACACAGACACCAGACATGCAACATACATGTCGGGAAGGGGTTACAGACAATATCCCAAAGTTTTAACATACCGTCTCCTATCCATAAGCGTCCGACTGGTAAGGGCCTCGCTGCTGGCCATAACAGACTCCCCTTAAAGTGCCACTCTTGGCCATAGGTTTTCGGATATTGTAACTCAACTCTATTCAAGTAAATGTGGCTGAGCCCATTATACCACAAAAGTCGATGCAAATGTTTGGCGCTGCTCCCAGGTAACAGCAAGCAAACTTTTCAAGTATTTCGGACAGTTTAACGTCCTCCAAGAGCTCCGTGCTGGAGATACCGGCCTGTTCAGGACCCGGACTGTTCTCAGTGCATTTTCTGTACAAGCCCTTGGAAATAATTAGTTACTATATCAATAGCTGGAACTAAAATATATGCAGCGGCCTAGATTTCTGCTCACGCAAACAGATGACCCACGACAACGTCCTGGACTCTGCAGGTATACCCGGCTTTTATGTGGGGACTTATGATAGAAGCACTTCACTTAGTACAACCATACACCGTGTAGTCAAGCACCCTCTGAGCGCCGGCTCCTCACATGCAGGCAGGTACCCGGACTTCATGATAGTAGTCAAGGAAAGAGTTCACGTCCTACACAACATAATAGGCAAACCACCTTGTGTAAAGAAAAACAGAACCGGCCGAGCACCAGGAACTACGTGACACCTTGGTCTGTTTTGATCAAGTTATCACATGGAAACAATCAAACCCAGTTATCAGCCACCCAGATTTATAAAGGAGTTTTGGGGCCCAACAGTCCAACTCTCAATGATCCTAGTTAAAGAGTAACTGCACTTTTAGAAAACTTCTGACATGTTAGAGTGACATATCAAAAGTTTTGATCAGTTGAGGTCTGAGTGCAGAGACCCCTACTCATCACTGAAATGAAGGTGCTGCTAGTAGCACTCACCTGAGTATTGCGCCCCTTTGGCTTCTTCCAGCAGGTGAGGACAGGGTCTATAGAAGTGTATGTGTCCATCGTCAGCTGCCAAGAGGAGCCAGCAAACAAGAAATACAGCCAGAGAGGTATAATGCGTGGGTGAGCGCTGCAGCCCCTTCATTTCAGCGATCAGTAGGGCAGTGGGATCCCTACTGATGTGCAGGCTGGGATATGATCAGTCGCTTCTCTGCTCTTCAAGGAGCGGGCACAGTGGCATCCTTGCTTCTCTATCAAGAACTGGCACCTGTGCAGTAATTGTCACCTTCTCTGACTAAGAAGCGACGTGTGCACTACCTTAGTTATAGCAAGTGCACTGAACGTCTGCGAAGATGTTGCTCACCCACAAGCCCCCACCAGAGTTAATGGGCTGACAAAATATACCTCTGAGTGCGGGGTATGCTTGTTGCAGCACTGAAATAACAGAAGGGAATCAATTTAGGCTGCATTAACATAACAATGCATTTATTTATTGGTAGCAAAGGAATTAAGGCAAAAAGTGAAATAAAAGGGGAAGTCGGCTTTCGCCGCTGGATACCTTGTAGATCTATAGGGGTGTTGAAATGCTTTTCCTATTGCAGAACTCAAATTCCTCTGCACAGACATATAAGGAGCTGGGAGGAGCAGACATGGAACTCAGCACATTGCGCTATGTGCCCCCTAATGGTGATTTGAAGATATGCAAGACAAAATAACTTTAACCCCTTAAAGGGGTTGTCCCGCGCCGAAACGGGTTTTTTTTTTTCAATAGCCCCCCGTTCGGCGCGAGACAAACCCGATGCAGGGGTTTAAAAAAAACAAAAAAAAAACGGATAGTACTTACCCGAATCCCCGCGCTCCGGTGACTTCTTACTTACCTTGCGAAGATGGCCGCCGGGATCTTCACCCACGATGCACCGCGGGTCTTCTCCCATGGTGCACCGTGGGCTCTGTGCGTTCCATTGCCGATTCCAGCCTCCTGATTGGCTGGAATCGGCACACGTGACGGGGCGGAGCTACGAGGAGCAGCTCTCCGGCACGAGCGGCCCCATTCAGAAGGGAGAAGACCGGACTGCGCAAGCGCGTCTAATCGGGCGATTAGACGCTGAAATTAGACGGCACAATGGAGACGAGGACGCCAGCAACGGAACAGGTAAGTGAATAACTTCTGTTTGGCTCATATTTAATGCACGATGTATATTACAAAGTGCATTAATATGGCCATACAGAAGTGTATAACCCCACTTGCTTTCGCGGGACAACCCCTTTAAGGACTCAATGATTTTTTTGTGGATTTCCATCTCCACTTTTCAAAAAAGCCATAATTTAAAAAGAAGAGTGAGCAAAAAAGGTTTATTTTTAAATATATAAAACGTATATTTTTTTTTCACCTTTTTTTATGTCCCTTTATGGGACTTGAATGTGTGATATTATGATCGCTCAGAAAATACACCGCAGCGCTTCTGTAGTGCAGTGTAGTATCACTATCAATTCCCAATGAAAGCCATAGGAGACCAGGAGGTCATTGGTAGGCCTTCTGCGATTTCATGTTGAAAGGGCAATGGCTAATGGCTTAACAGAGGGGAATCCGTGTTCTCACTGATCCCTGCCATTGCAGTATGACACCATCTGTCAGTCACAACTGACACCTGTTGCAGGTGGTGCAAGCTCAGCTCCCGAGTCCGTCATCCATAAGCCGTAAATGTACGTCTGTTCGCGCAAAACCCTTCCCAGCCAGGATTTACATGTACGTCCTGAGACGGGAAACCATTAAAGAAGCCTTTAGTCTATAAATTGGCTTCCTGTTTACATCATTAGACTGTAGTGCAGACTAGTCGTAAACGTTCTTTTCTTCCAGACTCCTAGCAGTTACATTGCCATTAGCTATAAAAAACAGGTTAAGCCGGACTGATGTCATTTTAATAGCCATATAATCCAATTAGTAAAGCCAGTTTACCTCAGGCGGAATATACTGATCGGATGCCGTTGCTACCGTTGCACAACAAATCCAGAGAAGAACCAGGATAGACAGAAGCAATGTCGCCGTCAGCAACCAGTTTGAGTTCCTGGATGAGACACAATTGTAAAATACCAAGATGGTTAATATTAGACTGGTATTACTGGATGGATAGTAAACAAGAACTTGGCCTGAATGTATAGCAGCACCTTCCAACACAACTCCCTCCTCTAACCATTCCCGACCCAGCGTTATATTGCAATTGCATTCACTTGAATAAGGCCGGCTTCACACGGCGCCCCCCCAGAGACCCCAAAACTTACCTCCGGATCCGGCGTCCTATGTCCTGCATGACGCTTCAGCGCGCAATAGAGCGCGTGACGCGCCGGCCGCGTCATGTGACGCGGCTGGCGGTAGGCGGGGAAGCGGTTTCATGCTATCTTCCGCTGTGCTACAGCGGAAGATAGCGTGACGGACGGCTTCCATTGACTGCAATGGAAGCAGTCTGCGCGTACACCCGCGGCAAATAGAGCATGCCGCAGGTGAGGACGGGTGATTTTACGGTGCGGAATTCCGCGATGGAATTCCGCACCATAAACATTGTGCTATTAGGTTCAATAGAACCTAATAGCTGCGGGCAACGCAGCGGATTTCCGTCCGTGGGAAGGAGCCCTAAGGTTGTGTTGTATTTTGCAGCTAAGCGCCAACTTGGAAAAAGTAAAGTTTCTGAACAATGCCAAGCTGCATAAGGCCCCATTCACACGTCACAATTTTGCCACAGATTTGGATGCGGTTCCCATTTTCTACTGAATGCTATCGAACAATCATGCAAATATTTGAATCCACATTACAAAAAAAAAATTGACCTGTCAATTGTGGATATTGTTTGTGTGTGGAAACAGTGTTGGGCAGCCAAATGTGCATTTGCCCAACTGACTGGAGTCAAATCCGTGGCAGTGCTTTGAGGCTCAGTCTTGGAGTTCTGCCACGGATTAACATGTTAGATCCACGCTGGAAAAATTCGGTGTGGACCCGACACCCCAAACGCTGTATGAAGAAGGCCTGACAACATTTTCCACCAAAAGTGCAGACAGCCGTGTGTAGAAGAGTTCATTAACCTACATTGAGAAGCATTTCATAATCCCTTCTCCTCCATCTAACTCCAGAATTCCAGCTCTTCGGCTCCATTGGTCGTCGCCCATTGAATTTCCACCTGCTAAATCTGCTGCAGAGTAGAAGGAAATAAATACTTCTTACAGGCACGAACATTAAAACGATCCTCGAAACTTCATACGCTTTAGGGTAGAGCAATAAGGCGCCACAACACGAGTCATGCAACAAAAAAATTGCATTGTAGCCCTGCAATCTGCTAATCCAATAGAAGTCAATGAAAGTAGCATTATGACTCCCAGGTAGCAACAACCACGACCGGCAGATCACAAAAAAAAAATCAAACTGAGCTGTTTTTTTTACGATCTGTGGGTCACAGCTACTTATGAATCGTGCCGCGACCCTCATCAACTTCTATTAGGTTCGGACATTGCAGTGTACATTGGACCTGTGTTGTGGCCAAAGTTGCCGTATAAACTTAGCTTTTATAAGGGACTTACAAGATAAGGCATCCAGCATGTTGCCTCTTGCTGACGGGTCTTCTGACCGAAGTGGGGGCATCTGCTGAATTTCTGGTTGGGACTAAACCAATGAATCAAGAAAATTATGTAATAAGAGACAAGCAAGAAGAGTTGTGCCCAGGTTGCAGACAATTGTTAATACATTCATTTGTTCCCCCATTATCTTTTATATTTGTTCCGCCGCACAGCCCCCACTTATATGGGGACACGCCTGTCAGCCAAGATGATTTTCGACGCTGCATATAAAAATGCAATCAATTGACAAACAAGTGTTTGCATAGCACCTTCATAGAGGGCAATAATCAGGTGGATGAACATTAGGATAGGCTACTAATAGTCGTTCAGCAAGAGCCTGGGACTCCAATGAGCATATGTTTGCCAAATCAGTGTGCTGAGCCGATTTCTGCAGGAAAGAGACAGCTCTATTCCCACTGCAGTGGCCAGGCTTGGTATTACAAGCAAAGTTCCCATTAAAGTGAATGGTCTTCAGTACCAAAGCCGACCACTGCAGTGGAAACAGGACTGTGCTTCCTGCAGAAATCATCTCAGTGCATGAGCACACTGGCCTAGTGGACAGCTGACTGGCAGGGATCCCGGGTGAAGGACTCTCACCGATCTATTATTGATGGTCTAAGAATAGGTCTGGTGAACAACTAGACAAACCTTTTAAGTCTCCCTTTTTTAATTAATAAGGCCGGTGTACACAGTTTTTTTTTGCCAGGTTTACATAGCACATACCTGCACCACAAGGATGCGTCCATTATCGGCTTGTAAGAAGAAAGTCCAGGATGAGGTCATGAAGTTCTGTGTAGAATCCATCATATCACTCCAGAAAGCTCGTACCATTGTAAGAGGGAAGAGGATATGTATCCGAGGCATCATGTCAGACAGCTGCAACAGAAAGAATGATTTTTACTTCTACATGGCTCAGTTACGCTGCAGTCAAGTTAAAGGGGTTGTCCCATCAGGCAAATCCATTTCAGACTGGCATCTGTGAGGGCCAGAAGTTGTCTTCATGAAAGTCCTTTAATCACATTAAAGGAGTTCCCTAGTTGTAAACTATTGAAGGCCTATTCTTAGGATAGCCATCAATAACAGATTGGTAGGGGCCCCACTAGCGAGTTGTTTGCCAAGCTGGCACACTCATGCACTCAGCCGATAGCTCTATTACCACTGCAGTGGCCAGACTTGGTACTACACACAAAGTTCACATTCACTTCCATGGGAACTTGACCTGCAATACCAAGTCTAGCCACTGTAGTGGGAACGGAGCTGTCTGCTTCCTGCAGAAATCAGCTCAGTGCAGAAGTGCATTGGCCTGGCAAACAGCAGATTGACAGGGACCCCGGGTGTTGCACCCCCACTGATCTCTTATTGATGGTCTTAAAAAAAAAAAAAAAAAAGAAGCCATCAATAGTCTACAAATAGACAACCCCTTCAAGGCATGCAGCATGGTAATATTGTACAAACCTCTACTTGTCGCTTCTCTGCAAAAGGCAGCTGACTGTTACAGCCCAGGATACAGGCGTACTGCTCATTGGACTGCGGATAAGCTTCCATACAGGCTGTAGAGGAATAGCAAGAAGAACAAAAATGAGGTTGTTGTACAGAAGACAGACATAGTTAATCACATTGGAGAATATATAGCAGCGGAGTTGTTTTTTTTTGGGGGGGGGGGGGGGGGGGGAGGGAGAATCAATAACTGAATGTGAAACATTCATTCAAACGAGAAATCATTCAGTTTCATCGCATGAATGAAGGTGTCTTGTACTGTCCGACAGCGGACGTCATTATCAGAACTATTCAGCATTTTCGGACTTTATACTGGTTTTCGGTATCGCGGGCGCTGACTGCAATTGGGGGAAAATGTGCCACCGCTTCCTCCTAGGTCTGGGATGTTAATTAACTATTTATGAAGGGCCTTATCAAATAATGTATCGCTACTAGACTGCAGTAATGTATAGAGACTACCAAGGCTTGACCAAATTGGGTGTGTGAAGCAAGTCTTCCAAACCACAACTACCATGTTTCCCGGAAAAAAAAGACGCGGTCCTATATTAATTTTTGCCCCAAAAGAGGCACAGTATCTTAATACTTACCTAGCAGGTGCCGTTCGGGTCCCTCTCGCTGGGCTGAGGTGCTCCAGAAGTCTTCTGTGTAGTCCTCAGCGCTGAGAGAGCATTCTCTTACTGGTTATGGGGCTTGAATACCCAGCCTCCAGCAAGAGATTGCTGTGATTGGTTCAGGAATACGACCTCAGCCAATCAGAGACGGCGCTCGATGAACCAATCACAGACATTCATTGAATGACATCAATGAATGGCTCTGATTGGTTCAGGAACACCACCTCAGCCAGTCACAGCAATCTCTTGCTGTAGTCGAGGTATTCAAGCCCCGTTACCAGGAAGAGAATGCTCTCTCAGCGCTGAGGACTACACGGAAGACTGCCGAAGCGCCACAGTCCAGCGAGAGGGACCCAAAACCACAACTGCGAGGTGAGTATTGCTTTTTTTTTCTGAGGTAGTGTAGCTAGGGCTTAGTTTTGGGACAGGGCTTTTATTTCAAGCAATCTCATGAATTTTGAGTGACAATCGTCCAGTGTAAATGGCCCATTAGTGTGCAGGGAAGGAGAAAACGGGTTTCCCCAGGAGTGACCTTTAAACTGACGTTATTAACTGCTATTGTTGTCTTAACGTTATATAGCAAAGCCTTTGTAAAGAGTAAACCGGCCAAGGCAAAGAGTTATCTTACCGCGCTGCTACATCACTGTGGTGACAGAATCTCGTTAGATTCTGAAGCTTAAGGGACACTTTATACGGAACGAATTTCATACAAAAAAAAAAAAATCACTGAATGATGCGAATTGGAAGGATAATTGTTCAATGTAAACACGGCCGACGATTGAACGCCGAACGAGAATTTTCTCACCACTCATTTTACGCAGGCATTGTTCACAACTCATTTAAACAGCGACCGTTCAGTCGTTCACATTCACTGGTACCGCGCCCTGAAGGAGCAAGTGAATGAAAAATGTAAACCATTTATCTGTATGTGGCCGTCGCGGTTCGCTTGGGTGAACGATTTCTTGTCCGTGCAAAAGGACTCCAAGGCTCCTTTTACATTTAACCGGAAGTGCCTGAAGCGCGTTTGCAAAAGCCAATGAGCTGGTGACGTCATCAGCAGTTCATTCGCGCCGTCTGTTTAGACTGCACGATTTTTGGTAAGAATGGTGCAGTATTCCTTCACTTCTAAGTCAGTGTTTCACATTCTTATGAATGATCAGTGTTTAAACCGCACGAGAAACCAACGAGCCGCGTTGATTTTTTATGCCGGCTGAAACAGAATGATCAGCAGTCAGTTTTGTTCGCTTGAACGATTTTCTGCACAGTAACCGTTCCGTCTAAGCGCAGCAGACTTGTGCGGTGATGACCGAATGCATCCTGCGCTTCACCTGATTCACATTCCGTCTTTGTCTTGTTCAAGTCGTCTCCTTCCTCAGCGAACTGACAAATCGAAAAAAGGCGGCATCCTCTGTGGCAGGCGAACAGCTCCTCCTCCTACAGAGAGAACATATGGAGAGCCTTCACTATCATGTGACATCACAAGCCTTGTGCGCAATTCATCCAAGACCGGTTTTAGATGGTGGTACAGAGGTTGTATTTTAACGCCCCCCTCAGTTTTATGGACCGCAGCTTAGAGCGCCATAATGTTGTCCAGTGATGCAGGTTTAGAATTGTGGCCTTAATATGTAGGAACTAAAACCAGCTCAGAACTTCCATTGTGGCGCGAATAATACAGGCGCTTTTGTTGCAATCGGTGAGGTCTGTCATCATAAGTGACTCTAATGCCCATAATTACAACTTATCATCTACCCGCAGAATAGATAAGGCCTCACGGGCACGCACGGTATAATCCCGCAGCGGTTTCCATCCAGCCTGCAGCCATGAGGCCAAAAATGACATTCTACTCCCCTGTCCAGACGCTGCAGGGCTCTCCTCCGTCGTGGCCCGATCTTCTTCCTACTGCCCGGCGGATGCGCTCAGCATGGCAGCATGCCACTTGCATGCGCCGTGCTCACTTTTAAAAAAAAATCTCCTGCAGATCCGTGGCACAGCTTCAATGGAAGCCGTCCCTACGGGATCCACAGGAAAATGGAGCATGCTTTGATTTCTTTTAGGCGTGCGGATCCACATGCAATAAGGATTAAGTTGCCCTGCGTATGCTAATGCATCCCTATGGGCTTCTAAAGCTGCGGATCACCACACGGGGCCACATGTGGATTTTATAATTAAAATCCACCCATGGACATTGGGCCTAACTGTCTGATCAGTGGGGGAACAAATACCACCGGTCACAAGTATGGGGTCTGGGGTCCTCTCTATGAATGGAGCAGCGGTTGAGTGTGTGCCCTGCCGCTCCTTACAAACCGCTATACTCCGCTATCTTCACGGGTCCTGTAGAGCTTGGATCTGCGCATGTTCAACTGCATCTACATTCAAAAAGGGGGCACAGGATCCACGCCCATGGCCGCACGTCCCAAAGTCCCCCCCCCCCCCCCCCGTCCCAAAGTTTCCCCTATCGCATGCTCATGGCCGTACGTGCCAAACCCCCCCCCCCCTTCCATCCCACACCCATAGCCGCACCCGCCAGAGCGCCCTCCACCCTGTGCCCATGGCTGCACCCGCCAGAGCCCCCACCTCCTTCCCGCATGCTACTGTTTGAATGTAAAGACTAGATTTAATAGGCGCTAACTGTTCACCGTTGACCCCCTTTTCTTTACTAGAACACCAAAGTGAATGACGTCTCCACCTTATTGGACCCCCAAATCCATTCGTGTTCAGGCGGCCTAAATTAGTATAAATATTTTTTTCCTGTTTCCTAAACCCAAAAGGAGGGGGCGCTATTCGGTATTTTTTTTGAAGTGGAGCCGCTCAGCCGCGGGGATTTTCCTCTTCGGCACCCTGAAAGAAACACGATAGCAGAACCCCCAGCGCAGGTGTGAAGCCTCCCGTAGTCAGAAGTGACGCGGCCATCTTTGTTTCTGGTTCGGCCATCTTTGTTTACCCAGGCTCGTTGTAACCCGCTGACGCTGCGTTTCATCCGTCCATTCACTGTGAGAGCCTCCCGCCGTACGTCCTAAACATAACGCCAACGTCCCCGCAGCACATTATATATTATACCCCGTGGACTCCTGTAAGCGAAGACAGGCGGACAAACAGCGTGCACTCGGCTAGACGCCGCCAAACGTGCGCTCTTACGGCATCGGGCACACTGTTAGTATTTACGGGTGCCTTCTGCATATGCGCCTGGTACATTTCACGGCGTAGACCACCAAACTACCCCAAGGCGAGGACATCGCCGCAACGGCGCCAAACTTTCCTACAACGCTGGATGGCAAAGTCATCCGTCCGTGCGGCAGGTCGTATCACCGCATGATAATTAGGCCAATTTGGTTAATTAAAATCTGAAAGGATGGCTTGCCCATTACGGGAGACCGAACGGCGGCCATACTGGCGATCACTGCGCTTTTTCAGACCTTTGATATATAATAGCAGATGATGGCAGGTTATGTGGGCAGCACCAGGGGTGGGGGAGGAATTAATAGGGCGGGGAGACCTCCAAAAATACAGTCCAGTACAATTAGTTGAAAACAGAGAACAATAGCCTGCACTCCACCTCGTGCTTGGTACCAATAAAGCACCCCCTGCGGCCCCCGCGCTGCTGGTCTTCAGCACTCACCTCCGGGTAGGTGTGCAGGGGGTAGGTGCCCTCACATACATGCTGGCAGGACGAGCTGTCCCCCAGGGCGGTGTCCAGGGAACCCCGAACCCCCAAAGTGCAACAAATCAGCAGAGCAAAACCGCAAAACATCCGTGCAGCCGCCATCTTGCTCCTCGCAGCTAATGATGCTTTTGGTCAACATCCGGTGTAGGACGTTCCGCAAGCCCCGCCCATATCCTTGTTTACTTCTACGTCATCACTGCGCGACAAGTTTTCTGTGCGTGGAATGCATATAGCTATATTCCACCACACTTCTGCTCGATTCAACCCAAACAACCAATCACTGTGAATCAGCCAACCCAAACAACCAATCACTGTGAATCAGCCAACACAAACAACCAATCACTGTGATTTAGCCAACCCAAACATCCAATCAGGTTGTGAATCGAGCAGAAGTGTTGTGGAATATAGCGCATATCGGCATAGCATGGGAGGCTGCTGTAAGGAAGAACCGGCGCAGAATGGACAGGTTTGTGATTAGAAACCCTAAACCGCGGGCACCGGAGGATGAGGGCAGAGGGCAACACAGGGCGGCCAAGGGGCAGGCCACCCTGCACTCCCTGAAGGTGGGTTTAACCCCTGAATGACCAGACTTTCTTTCCTATTTTTTATTTCATCCTCGCCTGTAAAGTTTTTTTTGGTGTTACACCTCCCCATCCGTGTATTGGATGACAATGCATTTTTTAATGATATTTAATATATTGAAAAACTTCGGAAAAAAATTCATTTGGCATGAAATGAAAAAAAAACGTAAAAAATTCCAGCAGTTTTTGGGTTATAATTGATAACTGCCGTGTTCCGTTAAGCGAATACCGTTCTACCGCTACCAAATTAGTTTGGGTTTATTTATGCATTATTAGTGTTCAGGCCGGATTCGCAGGAACGTACGTGTATTTGCATTATGTTTTTGTGTATCGGCTGCTTCGTTTTTGCGTGCGCTATTGCACTTTAATTTTTTTTGTGTGCGCAAATCCTGTGCATTCGCCACCGCCCTGTTCATTGAGACTTGATTTATTGTTTTTTCGCAGTGAAATTGCGCACGTGTGAACGAACCTATTAAAATCAATGAGTTCTCTGCTCTTCATATTGAGTGCACACTGTTTTCGCACACAAATACGTCCGTGTGAATAAGCCCTAAAAGCTTGAAAAAAGAAAAAAAAAGCATTTTTTTTCTTTGTTTTCACCATCTTCTGACGCCCGTAACGCTCTGTTGACGCGGTTGTGTGAGGTCTCACTTCTGCAGCTTTACGGCTACCGTTATGGGGGTACACACACCTTTGTAGATTACTTTTTCTTCGTTGTTTTGGCGTGAGGTCAGGTGACCAAAAAAGGAACAACTCTGTCCCTGTATATTTACTTTTACCGTGCGACATTTTACTAGTTGAGGCTTCTGCAGACACGATACCAATCACGGTGTAATTTATATGAATGACATTTTTATGTGAAACAACAATTTTTTTGTTTTAAACTTTTTCCTTGTGGCCCTTTTACACGACTGTTGGGCGCTTGAGGCTAATTTCACACGGGCGAGTGAAACTCAGCCCGATATCGCACTCGCTAATGTGCGATTTCCCCGTGGATGCAAGGTGGTCTTGTGTTAAAACCGCCTCGCATTACTTCGGCAGAGGATTTCGGAGTGTTGGAGTGTTTCTCGTTGTTTTTTTTTTTTAAATGTCCTAGGAAACCCCTTTAAGAGCGGCGTCATCCGTAGCGCAAACATCTGCCGCGGATTTTACAGTACACGCTGAGCGGCGGATGTTTCTCTAATCTCCTTCACATGCGGTGGAAATTTCCGCATCGAATCCGCAGCGTTCTTGAAAAACGCCACGGAATCTAAATCCACGGGATGTCTGTCTGCGTGACACACAAGGGTTAAAATCCGCAGCGTCTCCGCAAGTAAATCCGTAGCCAAATCCGCACCATAGGCAACGTGTGACGGTACGTAAACGTCCAAAAACTGTGGCCTTATAGGGTGTCTAACCAGCTTTTCCCACAACTCCTCTTGTGACCAGAGGCCTCCAGCAATGGCGGAGTAAGCTGGATGCGGTTTTGTATTACCTTGATGTCGGTGTAGTGATGGCGCTCTACCCGCCACGAGCTCCTTCCTTCGGCCCCTCGGAGGTCATTTCTGTCTTCTTCATCTAGAGAGTCGTAGTTCTGGAAGATATAAAGAGATGGAAATGTATCCTGGAGCTGCCCAACCAGACAGCGGAGAATCTGCTAGACGCCTTGTCACAACTCAAGAAGAAAATCCCGTCAGAGGAAGTGATACGATCCACGAAAATAGGTATAAGGTCATGTGAGGTTCAGATTTCGGCTTCCCGTTTTGTAGCTCCAGCTCCTATGCAGACTGATGTGTCTCCAAGGCTACAGACTACAACCCTGTGTTGTCTGATCCTGTAGTCGTCTGTCCACCTACTGTATGTTTGCTAGCAAGAAGTACGGACAAGTAGAAGTGAGTTTGACTGCACGACCAGATCACACTCTAACCAGGGAGACACATAGGTCTTCTTAGGAGCTGTATACACAAAACGGTAGGAAATGTTTAATGAGGATTTAAAACTTATTTTCACTTTTATTATTGTTTCCTCTTTCCTCAGAGTCCGGGCTGATAATGTCTGACGGACTGTGCACATATATAAACCCTTTCCCGACATGCACTGTACATGTATGGTGCATGGTGTGTGTCATTGTATGGACCAGGCTTGAGAGCGGATATCCACCTGCAATAGCCAAGATCAAAGATAACTTCAATCGCGGTGGTTAACCCTATAAATGCCCTGTCGTGGGAGCCTGTGGCACGTCTTAATAGCATGCCTATTGGAATACAGTATACTGCAGTGCTTTAGTATTGCAGTATACTGTACAAGCAATCAAACAAAACCCAATGGGAACTAAAAAAAAAACAAACAAAAAAATAAAAGTAAAAATCAAATAAAGATATTTTAATAATCTCAAAAAAAATTCAAAGTAAAAAAAATGTTTTACCAGCCATTGCATTAAAAAAAATTGATAATAAAAAAATGATATTGCTGCTTCAGCAAAAGTCTTCTTTATTAAAATATCAATCCCGCTCAGTGAATGATGTATGGGAAAAAAACAAACACCAGAATTGCCCTTTTTGTTTGGTCTCCCTGTCTCCAAGAAAAAAAAATAAATAAAAACTGTTGATAAAAGTTTTATGTGCACTAAAATGCCGTAAAAAGGAAAAAACTTCAGGTGTTTCTTGCAACAAAAAAAACCCCAAGTCCTCGCACAGCGGCATCGATGGAAAGATTAAAAAAAGTTATGGGGGTGAAAAAAGGGTGGCAGAAAGCAAATTTTATTTTTAAAGGGATTTTATTTTTTTAAGTAGCGCTATGTAGGAGACGCTGCGTGAACTCAGTAGCACTGTCATAGGAGAATAAAGATAACGGTATTTTTACTTTATCGTGAACACCGTCAAAACAAGCCCCCCCCCCAAAAAAAAAATGTAATGGTATTTTCCACTTTGCCCCATTTATAAATGTTTACAAAGCATTCTATGGTACTTCAAATAGTAGTGCTGAAAAATACAACTTGTCCAGCAAAGAACAAGCCCTCATGTAGCTGGAAAAATATAGAAGTCCTAATTTTTTGTAAGCGGGGAGAAAAAAATGCAAAAAATTGCAGTGAGAAGGGGTTAAAGCCAGAGAATTTCATACTTTGCCTCCATGTTGCCAAACTGTTCTTTTATCTAGCCGTATGTTTTCCACAAAGTCATGCCAGAGTGTCCAACTTTGCCCAGGTCATTAGTACATCCCACACAGACTGCCTACTTTCAAAAACAGCGCCACACTTGTTTATGGGTTGTGTGCGGTATTGCAGCTCAGCCCCATTGAAATCAGTAATGCTCAGCTGCAATACCGCAAACAACCATAGACAACTGTGGTGCTATTAGGAAAGAACTTGGCCACGTTTTTTGTAATCTTTTACAATCCCTTTAAGGGCTCCTGCACATTTGCGGGTTTCTTTGCGCGTTTTTTGTCACATGATATCGCTGCGTTTTTTTCACGCGATTGTCAATGGGACTTTCTAATGTTAAAAACGCATCGCGCAAAAATTTCAGAGCACAAACTTGTGATGCGTTTTTAACATTAGAAAGTCCCATTGACAATCGCGTGAAAAAAAACCGCAGCGATATCGTATGAAAAAAATGTTCAAGAAAAACACAAGTGTGCAGGGGCCCTAACTGTCACCTCTCTGTGTTCAGGTCTTATGGCATAGCCCTGCTTGCCAGCACTACTAACAGTCTGCACTCGTCTCACAGGGGAGGCAGTAGAACACTTGCAGATACATGATGACAAGGAAGTATCGGAACTTGCTAAAGAAGTGCACACCCAATGGCGGACCTTCATACAGGAGAAGCGCTGTAAGCCCACCATAGAGGTGCGGAGTGATGCTGCCACTGAGAAGCTGCGCTGCAATGCCAGGAGGCTGCTTAGCGAGGCCTTAGATAAAGAGGTAAGAGCCATTCAGCCTGTATGTCGATGCAGCCTGGTAGGAGGAGGATTGCTGATGATCAACGTTCATTTGCATTGGGCCAAAAATTGGCCCATGTAAAAGGATCTTAATTAGAGATGAGCGAGCATACTCGCTAAGGACAATTACTCGAGCGAGCATTGCCCTTAGCGAGTACCTGCCGCTCGGAAGAAAAGGTTCGGCTGCCGGCGGGGAGCGGTTAGTTGCGGGGGGGGAGAGAGGGTCAGAGAGATCTCCCCTCCCTTCCCCCGCCGCTCCCTGCCCCCTGCCCCCTGCTGGCACCGGAACCTTTTCTTCCGAGCGGGCAGGTACTCGCTAAGGACAATGCTCGCTCGAGTAATTGCCCTTAGCGAGTATGCTCGCTCATCTCTAATCTTAATCCCTTACTGCCTGCCATACGCCTTTTTACTACTGTCATTAAAGGGGCCTTAAAGCTGCACACACACTTTTTTTACGGTGGTGCAAGTTAAACCCAGCACAAGTGTCCTGTGCCATCCTGTGTGTGATGACAGCTGGGCTCCTGCTGTAACTGCTGGGAGCGGAGAAACCTGTGCCATGTCACTTGGCCTATCAGACCCCGCCTCCGGCTGACGTCATAAGCATAGTATACTGCATTACAGAAGTATGAATGCAGTGTACTGTGCTAGGGATCAGATGATCGCATCTTCAAGTCCAGCTTGAGGGACTAAAAAAAAAATTCCGCTCTTGTGGCCCGATGGAAATTCAATTTTTCTTTATTTGTTAAAAAGTGTTTTTATTGTGTAAAATGTAGAACTTTGGGGGGGGGGTTGTGTTTTGTGTTTTGTTTTTTTGCTACTCTTGTTTCAATAAAAAAAAAAAAGAATAAATAGACGATCAAAAAGTCGCAGATTGAAATGGTACCATTAAGGCTTTATGTCTACGGGGTTAAAATCCGCAGCATTTTTCCTGCACGCGGATCCGCTCCCCATAGGGATGCATTGGACACCTGCAAGTAGTTAAATACCTGCGGATGTCATTTTGCCCTTCAGATCCGCGTGCGGGAAAAAAAATGGACATGCTCCATTTTCGTGCGGGTGTCCCGCGGGGACGGCTCCCACAGGCTTCTATTGAAGCCTATGGAAGTCGTCCGGATCCGCGGGAGACTCGTACCAGAATTAAACTCACCTGTCCGGACGCTGCGGGTCTTCCTTCCTTCGCGGCCGGATCTTCTTTCTTCGGCCCTGGCGGTTGTGCCCGGCGCATACGCGCGGCATGGTGACGGCGTGCCGAGCACATCTGCCGGGCTGAAGAACGAAGATCTGGCCGCGAAGGAAGGAAGATCCGCAGCGTCCGGACAGGTGAGTTTATTCAGATTTTTGAGCCTCATGTCCGCGGGGCAGGAGGGACCCGCTGCATGAAGAATCTGCGGCGGGCCTGATTTTCCCCGTGGACACGAGGCCTAAAACTACAGCTCGTCCCCCCAAAGATCAGCGCCTATACAGGGCTGTCGATGAAAAAATAAAAATGTAACGGGTCTGGTAATGCGGCAGCATAGAAAAAAAAATGTGGTATTGCTGTAATTCTGCTCATACAGTGAATGCCAATAAAACAAAACCCTGAAACCCATGATGGAATTTCTGTGTTTTTTTTGTTTTTTTGGAGGGGGGTGTTTACATTCTCCCCACTAAAAAATAAAAATAAACGTTTTACAACACACATTACACGTAAAAATGGCTGCCAGAGGCCGATCTATAAAGTAACACATTATTTATCCCTCATGGTGAACATCAGGAAAAACCTTATACATAAAATGCAAAATCTGTTTGCTCCACAGTTCCGGTCCAATTTGAGTGAAATCTTGCTGAGCGTTCTTCAGCATTGGGCGACGAATACTGGCAGAGTTAAAAACCGAAAACTCACCGGCTTCCCCTGTAATTTCTGTTGCCAATAGCAACCAATCAGAGCGCAGTTTTTTTTTCTACTTCAGCAGTATAAGAAATGGCAACCAATCACAGCTCAGCTTTCATTTTTTTATACTGCTGTACTGCTGAGGTAAAATGAAAGCTGCGCTGCGATCGGTTGCTACGGACAACACAGATTTTCTGAATTCATAAACTGCTATTCATAAAATCCCTTTGAAAGCCCATTTTTCATTAACCAATCCCTGCGCTTAGAGCGCTGTGCAACGCACGGGTATATCAGCAAATATATATTTTAAAATTGCCCTTTTTTTTTTTTTTTTGGTCACCCTGTCTCCAAGAACAAATGTGATAAAAGTGATCAAAAAGTCATAAGTACTCCAAAATGATACCAATAGAAACTACAGGACATCCCACAAAAAACAAGCCCCAAAAACAACGATATCGACGAAAGATGTAAAAGGTCTGGCTTTTGTGTTTTTCAGAAGATTTTATTTTTCAATAGTCGTACAGGGGAATATATATATATAACCTGGTATTGTAGTAATCGTACTGACTCGCAGAATAAAGTTATGTAGTGTGTACACCATAGAAACAAGACCCCCCCCCCCTCCCCCAAAGATGTCAGAATTGTTTTTTGTGTTTTTTTTTCCTCATTTCACTCCACTTAGGATCTTTTAAGTTTCCAGTACATTACATAATACCATTGAAAAGTACAAGTCATCCCGCAAAAAAACAAGCCCTCATACATCTACATTAATGGATAAATAAGACTTATGTTTTAATTTTGTTTTTTTTAAAGGTAGGAGGAAAAAACAAAAATGTGGAAAAAAAATAAAGGGCTGCATCTTTAAGGGGTTAAAGAAGACCCCTTCGCTCTCTTCATGTGTCTGTTTTTAGTAAATACATGTTTTCCCTCATAAAATACCATTTCCCCTGTTATTCCTCCTGGAAATATATAAATGAATTGACAACTGGGTGCTATTGTTCCCCTTGTCAATAGAGTGCGACCCTCAGACCTCATCAGCACTGATTGCTCAGCATCATACTGTATAAGGGGTTGACAAGCGGAGTGATAATGTCCAATTGTCAATTCATTCATACATTTCCAGGAGGAATAACTGAGGAACGGCACATTACCAAAATGTTTTGAGGAAAGCTGCTGCAGAATTGTTATTTAATCAGGAATAGAAGTATTTTCGTTTCCCTCTGCTGGTTCATCTGTGTAACCCTCACTGTCTGTGGTCTCCTCATCCATCAGGCCGGCGATCCTTTGGCTGAGTGCATCGAACGTGAAGTTTTCCACCAAAGCTGCAGGCTCCTCAGTGTGCCCTACAGGAGGACGGTGCGGGCGTTGGTGTTCGCTCTGAAGCATAAACCAGAGATTCGCACACAAGTAAAAGATGGCCGCCTACCTGTCAACCAACTAGTGCAAAGCCATAAGAAGTAACATCCTGCTGCCGGAAGGACTCCCGATGGAGGAGATATCCAAGCTGGACTCTTCATCACCTCATATACAGGAGCGCCGTCTTCACGCCGTTCTGCCATGATTGTGCTGGCAACATTCCAGAAGTAAAACCGCGCTGAAGGAACGTTTTTTTTTTTTAGAAACCGCCAATATTTAATTTTTTTATTTAAAAAAGATTCAGAATAAAAGTTTAATAATGAAGAACATGGAGCCGGTCCGCTAATGAGCCTGACTGTGTACAGAGGGCTGATGATTAGGACACCGTAGCCATTGATCGCCCCTGGACAAACAAAGATGGCCGCACTGCGCCTCTGACTACCTGCCTGTTTATTAGTACGCATCTTTAGTCTCAGGACTAGAGATGAGCGAGCATCGGCCTTTTCAAGTAACTGATTACTCGTCCGAGCACCATGCAGGGGGGCGGGGAGAGTAAGAGAGACCTCACCCCCCGCATGGTGCGCAGAAGAATAATCAGTTACTTGAAAAGACCGATGCTCGCTCATCTCTATTTAAGACTAGAGATGAGCGAGCGTACTCGGAAAAGCACTACTCGCTCGAGTAATTTGCTTTATCCGAGTATCGCTGTGCTCGTCCCTGAAGATTCGGGTGCCGCTGCGGCTGACAGGTGAGTCGCAGCGGGGAGCAGGGGAGAGCGGGCGGGAGAGAGGGAGAGAAAGATCTCCCCTCCGTTCCTCCCTGCTCTCCCCTGCAGCTCCCCGCTCCGTGCCGGCACCCGAATCTTCAGACCCGAGCACAGCGATACTCGGATAAAGCAAATTACTGGAGCGAGTAGTGCTTTTCCGAGTACGCTCGCTCATCTCTATTTAAGGCCCTTTTACACGGAATTATTAGCATACAAAAAATCGTGGGATCGCGTGAATGTAAACGATAATCATAAACATGGCCAGCGATTGAATGAGGAATGATAATTCGTGCCCACATAAAAATCATAGTTCATCCGTTGCACGTAAAAAGCGATCATTCACGATGTTCAGGCGCGCGCGAATACTAATGCGATCATATAAAAGGGTCCGGAAACACTCCCAGCTGCTTTTACTTGGCCGGTGCTTCCCACATGAGCAGCATGCAGTGTCTAAGGCCGGCTGTACACGAACGGGTTAGATTTCCGTAGCGGAATCCGTCCATGTGCAGTACGGATTTTTTTTCAAATCTGTGTTTTCCCCGTGCCGCCACTAGGCGATGACGAGGGTATCCGTGACCTATCTGCAATGTCAATTGCAGACGGGCCGCAGGTTGGATGGCTTCCATTGAATACGGACAAAAAAAAAAAAAAGAACATGTTGTGATTTAATTTCCCTGAGCGTAAGTCGCAATTGCTGTCCGCTCGTGTTACTGGACATGCGAATGTTCTATTTTTGTAATGGATGCAGAATGCCGCGGATCATCCGCACAGGTAACGATTGCGGATTTTGCAATTCAAGTCAGGTTGTGTGCCGGTGGCCTTACACTAGTAATGCACAATGACTAATGCTTAGTATGTATCAGGGAGTCGTAAGCGGTGCGGCCATCTTTGTTCAGGATGGGACGGTCACTTTTAATGCCATACAGTTTTCCATATAGCGGTTTACAGTCAGTGAATGAAAACACTTAGGCTGCCTGTCCACCGGCGTTGTGAGATCCGCCGCAGGAGCCATGTGACGGATCTCTGCGGTGAGCCTATGCTGCAATTTGCCGCCCGCGAGCAGAGAATCGCTATGATTCTTTACTCGTGGACAGGGGGCTGCGCTTTCCATAGCAACGCTATGGAAAACGTGAACTGCTTTCCCCGTGGCCGGATTATCACCGCAAGAAACGCAATGCAAAAGCTCCCGTGGACAGGAGGCCTTAGTGTTGAGATGATGGGGCTGCAGCCTTGTCCTGGCCCTGCTGATAAAGCGGATGGCCTTGTTACAGTATCCAGTCCGGAGGCACCAATCTACCTTTCACGCTTATTCACACAGCAGTATTTTGTTTCAGTACTTGGAAGTCAAAAACAGGAAGCAAAACCTACAGAGAAAAAGTCCAGGGTTATCTAAAAAGAAGGAGCAGATTTGGGGATTTAAAGGGGTTGTCCCGCGCCGAAACGGTTTTTTTTTTTTTTTCAACAGCCCCCCCGTTCGGCGCGAGACAACCCCGATGCAGGGGTTAAACAAGAACATCGGACAGCGCTTACATGAATCCCCGCGCTCCGGTGACTTCTTACTTACCTGCTGAAGATGGACGCCGGGGTCTGCTCCCTCGGTGGACCGCAGGGCTTCTGTGCGGTCCATTGCCGATTCCAGCCTCCTGATTGGCTGGAATCGGCACGTGACGGGGCGGAGCTACACGGAGCCCCATTGAGAAAAGAAGAAGACCCGGACTGCGCAAGCGCGTCTAATTTGGCGATTAGACGCTGAAAATTAGACGGCTCCATGGGAACGAGGACGCTAGCAACGGAGCAGGTAAGTGAAAAACTTCTGTATGGCTCATAATTAAAGGGGTTGTCCCGCGGCAGCAAGTGGGTCTATACACTTCTGCATGGCCATATTAATGCACTTTGTAATATACATTGTGCATTAATTATGAGCCATACAGAAGTTATAAAAAGTTTTTACTTACCTGCTCCGTTGCTAGCGTCCTCGTCTCCATGGTGCCGACTAATTTTTGGCCTCCGATGGCCAAATTAGCCGCGCTTGCGCAGTCCGGGTCTTCAGCAGTCTTCTATGGAGCCGCTCGTGCCAGAGAGCGGCTCCGTGTAGCTCCGCCCCGTCACGTGCCGATTCCAGCCAATCAGGAGGCTGGAATCGGCAGTGGACCGCACAGAAGAGCTGCGGTCCACGAAGACAGAGGATCCCGGCGGCCATCTTCAGCGGTAAGTATTGAAGTCACCGGAGCGCGGGGATTAAGGTAAGCGCTCCGGTAAACTTTCTTTACTTCCCTGCATCGGGGTTGTCTCGCGCCGAACGGGGGGGGGGGGGGGTTGAAAAAAAAAAAAACCCGTTTCGGCGCGGGACAACCCCTTTAATGCACAATGTATATTACAAAGTGCATTAATATGGCCATACAGAAGTGCTGAACCCCACTTTGTTTCGCGGGACAACCCCTTTAATGACCAACAAATACAAAAGAGAGGAACACAATCCACACATCACTGAAAAGAGGAAGGTTCAAAGTTACTTATGACAGACCAGAAAGTTCCATTTCTTGTCACATCGCGGCTCTGAGTGTCTTGCTTACACTTTTATGGCCCATGTGCATACGCAACCTAGTTCTATGCCACTTGTAAATGTGCTTGTGACGAGGCGGCTGGTATTGGAAGTGATGCCAGAATGCCCGTTGCGCTTGAACAATGGATTCACACTTGGCAAACTCAAGTACATAAAACTATTTCTCCTGCGGTGTCGCCATTTTCCTATAAACGGTAAACCAAAATAAACAGCGCCGCGATGTGGCAGGAAATGGAACTTACTGGTATGTCCTAAAAAAACTTTGAGGCTGGGTTCCCACATGGCGTATTCCCGGCGGAAATCTCGCGGTTTGGCCGCCGTGAAAAAACACGAGTTTTCCACCAGGAAAGCGCTGCTTCAAAAAAGCACTGTTTTGGAGCGGCTTGGCCGCACGCTTTTCAGTTGCAGCCGGCGCTCCCATAAAGGAGAGTGCGGCCGCAGCAGATAAAAAAAGTCTTTTTGGGTCGGTGTCTATCAGCATGGCACATCTTGACTTGGCAATCTTTGCCAACTCTTCTTTGCAAAACTGCTCCAAATCTGTTGGATTGTGAGGGAATCTCGTGTGGAGCGCCCTCTTCAGGCCAACCCACAGATCTTCAATGCGATTCAGATCTGGGTTCTGGCTGGGCCATTTCAAAATAATGTGATAGTCTAATATATAAAACGCAAAACCAGTTTGTGTCGTATACAAATTCACATTTCTGGTCCGATTTGAGTGATGTTTTGCATGAGCGTTCTTAGCACCAGGCGACGAATACTGGCGGAATAAAAAATCGAAAAACTCATAGACTTCCACTGTACTTTTTATTGGCAGTAGCAACCAATCACAGCTCTGCTTTCATTTTATTACACGGCTGAAGAAAAAGTAAAGCTGCGCCGTAATTGGTTGCTATGGGCAATACCGGTTTTCTTTTGGCCGGCTTCCATAACGGTGCGGCGCTCGGCTTATTTTTGTGGCTCACTTTGCATATTCCAGGACTGATATTCATATAAATCGCCTCGCTCAATTCAGCGCCCTCTTTTGGGGTTTGCATGTTCGTATCATCATCATGAAAACGTTCACAAATCATATATGAGGTCGGGCAAAGCCGGCTGCTGTCTACGATATACCACAAAAAAAAAACTTTCGCATGTCCGCGACTTCGCCAACAATGCCCGCTGGGGGCACCTATGTAGCAACTAATGACATTAATGAACATTTTAGCTAAAAGACATGTTACTGAAGTTGATTGCTCGTAAGGTTGATGTGCCAGTGGCGCAGCGCCTCCTAATCAAATTTTTGACGAACGAATGATTTGAGACCGCTGCAAAATGGCGCAGTAACATCAGTTATTATGTAGAAGGAAAAAACTTTGAAAGCCCAATTTTTAACAACCAATCCCTGCGCTTATAGCGCCATGTAACGCACAGACATATCACCTAGTTCTCTAGAAGCTTTGATACTGCATTAGTGATGCGATAAGACATCGGGCTTCATTCAATTTTGATATATCCTAATTAGTGATGAGCGAGCATTGCCCTTAGCGAGTACATGCCCGCTCAAGAGGAATGGTTCGGGTGCCGGCGGCGGGCAGGGAGCTGCGGGGGAGAGCGAGGAGGAACGGAGGGGAGATCTCTCTCTCCCTCTCTTCCCCCCGCTCTCCCCCGCCGCAACTCACCTGTCACCGGCGCCGGCCCCCGAATCTTTAGAGACGAGCGGGGAGATACTCGGCTAAGGCACTACTCGCTCGAGTAATGTGCCTTAGCGAGTATACTCGCTCATCTCTAGTTAGTACCCTAAGGGGTGGACCAGGTATATCATCTACTTTTTCCACCCTTTGGGGTTAGAAATATCATTTGAAGATGGGAGCCTCTAGAACAGAGGGTCCCAGAGTGGTCTATATGGAACCCAGGGGTCGATTTTGACTTGCTGGGGGTCCATGTCAGCAAAGAAAAAAAAAAAAGGTGGTGAACGAGATGTAAATGGGGGTCCATGTGTACGGACTCCATGTAGGCAGGTCATCATCCACATTTAGGCGTTCTGTAAATGACATAGTACACCTTACACAGCTTGTGTACAGAATACTTATAGTAGACATAGAGATTACTGACCTCTTTGATATTCCATTGTTTATGTAGAGTTCACACAACACTTCTTGGGCTCTGGTGACAAAACAGAGCTGCGCAGTAGCTGATTTGCCTATAAAGTTTCTACTGCGCATTGTTTTCACGTGATCCGAACGGAGCCCAAGACATTTTGCGCAAACTATATTTATCTGCTTAGTGGAGTGCCAGTTTTTACAAGTTTCCATACCGGCAGCAACGCATTGTGCGGACCTGTTGCTTATCCTGCATTATGGACTATCGCAAGAAAGGTTTTGAGAGCTTTTTCATCTTCATACCTCGTGGAAAGAAATTTTAGCGCGGTCGCCAATCTTCTTATGAAAAAAATAAATCAATTGCAAATCACTGGAGGTGGAAATTTGAGACTATATCTCACTAATTTGAAGCCAGATATTGACCACTTGCTATCAGAGCATCCGGCTCACCCCTCCCATTATCAGCATTATTGGTGTATTAATTTTACCAGGTTCTGATTTTTTTTTGTCCTAAATTCAAATATTTGCTTGCATTTTGTGTCTTTTCAATAAAGATCTGAATAAAAATTGTACATGTTTTTCTATTTTCACAATCATCCACTCTACAAAAAGCCCTATCTAAGTGAGCAGCGCCGAGTCAGCTGGGAAAAACCCATTCGACTTTAATAAGTTAAAGGGGTTGTCCCGCGCCGAAACGGGGTTTTTTTTTTTTTTCAATAGCCCCCCTGTTCGGCGCGAGACAAACCCGATGCAGGTGTTGAAAAAAAAAACCGGATAGTACTTACCCGAATCCCCGCGCTCCGGTGACTTCTTACTTACCTTGCAAAGATGGCCGCCGGGATCTTCACCCTCGGTGGACCGCAGGTCTTCTGTGCGGTCCATTGCCGATTCCAGCCTCCTGATTGGCTGGAATCGGCACACGTGATGGGGCGGAGCTACGAGGAGCGGCTCTCCAGCACGAGCAGCCCCATTCAACACGGAGAAGACCGGACTGCGCAAGCGCGTCTAATCGGGCGATTAGACGCTGAAAATTAGACGGCACCATGGAGACGGGGACGCCAGCAACGGAACAGGTAAGTGAATAACTTCTGTATGGCTCATAATTAATGCACAATGTACATTACAAAGTGCATTAATATGGCCATACAGAAGTGTATACCCCCACTTTGTTTCGCGGGACAACCCCTTTAAGGAGAATTCAATATAAGACAGGCAGGTGATCTACGGAGAACAAAAAAAAAAAATCGGCAAGTGGTCTACGGGGCAAAAAAGTTTGGGAACCTCTGCTCTAGAATATGAAATTTGATCCACAATTGAGAATACAGACGATTTAGTTATATATATATATATATATATATATCATTATTGACAGCTTCTATATCTGAAAATAAATAAGATCAGGTTATACACATAATATTAAGTCTTACTGATATACAAGGTGTTGACTGGTGCTCCCTGATGAGCCCCTTGAATTCAGGGATGAAACGTGTAGAATAGGAGAAGTTCATCATTTGTATAAATTGGTGTGATGGGTACTAATCTCATATTTTTAAAATTTTTGTATATCTTTTGAATTACACTTTGTTCGTCCAATGTACTAGCTACGTAACAATGTAAATAAAACCCTTTTTTTTTTTTTCAATATCCATTATTTGGATGAGATCTTGTTTTTTCTGACCCTGGACATTAGATGCCTTCTCCTTTCCCCCCCCCTCCCTTTTTTTAAACTAGGGTAAGGTAGGGTTAGGTTCCTGTATGGGGTTGCCATTTTCAGGGCGGTGACTCCACTTTTTCATCTATAGACTAGTGTTTGGGACGGTTTAGAGTGCAATTAGGTTATCTTTATTTATATATAATCAATAAAATGTATATTTTTTAATTCATGATACAGCACACTTTTCTGTGAACCAATGTGATAACTTGAAAAAGTGGAAAGAACTTTACCTAATATAAAGTTTTTATGCTGAAAAATAACTCTGAAGTGTTAGCCACTAGCGGTCTCCCTTCTGACTTTTCGGCCACTGCCTGTTGTCCTGTGAAGTCTGTCTGTAATAACAGAGACACCAAGAAATTGGGGAAGGCTGCTGTCTCAAGGAGAGAGAGTTAAGACCCTTTTAGACAGATCGTTCAAAAAATCGTTTACACAGGCCGATAAGCAAACAAATTATTGTACATCATTTAGTTGCTGGCAGTATTTACATTGACTGATAATCATTCAGTTTCACACAATCCAGCAATAAACTGAAGTATAACTGTCCCATGTAAAAGGTGACCCGGGGCCTCATCCACAACGCACTTTTCTGTCTATTATTTTGCAACTGCACTTAGAACTCAAAAAAATGGACGGAACCTACAGAGAGAAAGTATAATGAAAAGTTTGCATCTCTTCCGTATTTGTAATCTTCCGCTCTTGGTTTTGGCTTATAAATCCTGATGCAAAATACTGCATTCTGAATGGGGTCTAATAGCGTTTTACTGTCACATAGCTGCTGAAATGATGACTACGCTGCTCAGTAGAGCTGTATAATGTCCTCCATGATGCTGTTACTTATCAGGGTTTCCTGCAGTAAGAGAAGAGGATACCCTGCTCAGTATACTGTTTATGGGAGACATCATAGCTGCAACCTACACCCACCAGCTCAGAAATATAGAAGAGGTCCTGCTCCCTGTGTGTACAGTGTATGGGACACATCATAGCAGCAGTCTACACCCACCAGAGAGATAAGAGATCCTGCTTTGTATGTGTGCAGTATATGGGACACATCATAGCAGCTAGTCTTCACCCACCAGCTCAGGGAAGACTGAGAATTGGAATTGAAAATGCAAGTTCTATCATGGCCAGAAGTGGTGTAATTTCTCATCTACACACATCCTGAAAGGTAATTTGAAAGTACGGACATACTTGCCTGTGATAGGATGTTTGATGATTTCATGACAGAATACAGGCAGCAGATGGGAATTTCATATGGCATGCGGTCTTACATGCTGCATCACTAATACTGGTAGATAGAGAGATTTCAATGATAAAATTATTTTATGGAACTGCTACTTAAGCAGTTCCTTGATATAATTACTTCTATATCAGATGGGTCATGGAAGGACATTCATAGGCCATGCCAACATATACAGCTGTGTATAAAAGTCAATGCGACACAATGTAGAGCCCTATTAATTTTATTAAATTATTTTTCACTTTTATCCAGCACCTACATAATCTTCAGCCCTGTATTCATGCATCAGTCTGTCAAGTGAACTACAACTGTCTTGCAGCTCCCCGCACAGCGGCTGCACCCCAGTCCCTACCGTTTCAGAATCGGGAGGGGAGTGGAGAAGTCTAACCCCTCAATCATAGGACAAATCTTAATAATATTGCAATATCCCTTTAAGTTACCCTTGAACTGATAATAACGTATACCATACCTATACCTAGCATTCCTGACAACTTTAAGTCTTTAACACTATATACACTACACAATAATGTTCTTCTGTTACTTGTTTATGCCTTCGGAATAGTCTGTTACTTCTGTTAGCTTAGCTATTTGTGCGCTTTTGGCAAGCGGACTGATAAATCAGCTGTATGTGACTTATTACTGTAGGTGTTTGGATATAAAACAGGCACGTATGGATGTACATAGTCAAGTGGCGTATATATGACCAGCACAGTTCTTGACTTCCTCACATCCATTCTTGTAGTTGACAATAAATGCATAGAGTAGACCTTCCTGCTTTCTTAACCTTCTTGTTGGGTCGAAACAATTGGCGTGGTGATCGTTGTAGGGTGACAGCCCAAGAGTCACAGTAACACCAGTCCCACCACTGCGATAAGCATGAGGACCCCCGCCAATATACAGATGCTGATAAACACCACATCGCTGCTGTCTTGCCCGCGTTCGCTGCTATCTGAAGCTTCTGCCTCTGGGAGTTGAGAATGTCCAATGTTTTCTGCTCCTCTATTGAGCTCGGTTGGGTCTGATCCGGATAGGATGCGCACAGAAGCCTCCTTTCTCTTGGGTTCACATTGGACTTCATACTCATGGAGGTCCTCTTTACTGCCGAGAGAGAAGTCCACATAGAGGACGCTCACAATCACGGAGGTGTTGTTCCTTTTCTGCAAAGGAAATAGGGGTGGTGAGGATACAGTGATAATCTTTATTTCAGCAAGTTTCTGATACATCGTAGTTAGAGATGAGCGAGTATACTCGCTAAGGCACATTACTCGAGCGAGTAGTGCCTTAGCCGAGTATCTCCCTGCCCGTCTCTAAAGATTCGGGGGCCGGCGCAGGTGATAGGTGAGTTGTGGGGGGGGCGTGGGGGGGGGGGGGAGAGAGAGAGATCTCCCCTCCGTTCCTCCCCTCCGTTCCTCCCCGCTCTCCCCCGCCACCGGCCCCGAATCTTTAGAGACAAGCGGGGAGATACTCAGCTAAGGCACTACTCGCTCGAGTAATGTATACTCACTCATCTCTAATCGTAGCGACACGTCAAAAGTTTTGATCGGCAAGGTTCCAAGTTTAATCCCACCCATAAGTAAAACACGGGCAGAAACGTTTAACCCCTTCAGTGGCAGGTTTATTATTAACATGTCAACAATGCAATTAAAAACCTGGAAGATTTCAGATGACAGCTCAGTGCTCTGCACATTTCAGCACTAGAGCTGTCCATGGAAATCTTGCGGGGTTTGAACTGCATTGGTCAGTGCAGCAAGCCCCGGAGATTTTCTGGGCGTGCCACTAAAGGGATCAATTAAGTTCTGTGCCCGTTTGACTGTGAAGTGTATGGACACATAGACTTTCTACTGAGCTTGTACACTGGAAAAGGAACTGATCAGACACAATGCTCAGATGGACACTTTTGCAGCTTACTTCTAATGAACAGTTGGGGTGGGGGTCTCGACACCCAAACCTCCACTTCAAAACTTCTGATGTGTCACTATGACATGTTAGATCTTCTCTGAAAGTTCAGTTACCCTTTAAAGGGGTTGTATAAGATTAAATGGGCCCTCTGGTTTCAGCACAAAATTCTGTCCCAGGATCGGAGAAGGCTGCAGTTCTTGTTCTCTACTGCCCCTCCGGTTTTGAAGGCGGGACTGTTGGTAAAAGGGTTTGGAACAAACCCAAAGTAATGTTTATACGTCTACGTGATGATAGGAGAGCTAGGAAAACAAGAGGGTGGATTGCTTCAGCGGTGAAGGTGCTGCCCAACCAGACAAACGCTTTAGTGGATGCAGGCGTAGTAGGATACAAAGTGGAATGGCAAGAAATGCTGGTAAGAGGGCGCAACCTTCCAAGATGATAAAGATGAAGCGGAAAACCACAAGGATTATGACCAACTTCACATTGATTATAAAACCTGTGATTAAATGTGTTTTTAGTTACGAGACCTCTTTAGCAGTAACGCCGTTATACAGAACAGCTATGGTTGATGAGTGGGCTTGGCTGTTCTGGAGTGATAGTGGGAGCCAGGAGCCGTCTATTTAAGGGAAGCAGGCTGCTCCCGGCTCCTTCTTCACCGGTGTGGCTGCCTCTATCACTCCAGGACAGCCAAGGCCGCTCATAAACCATAGCTGTTCTGTATACCAGCGTTACTGATGAAGAGGTCTTGTACCTCGAAACGCATTTAATCACTAGTTTTATAATAAATGTGAAGCTAGTCATAATCCTTGTTTGCTGCTTCTTCTTTATCATCTTGAAAGGTTGCGCTGTCCTACCAGTGTTTTTTGCCATTTCACTTTGCCTCCAGATTTGAGGCTACCTAATCTTCAGACTACCTCACAGTGCATTGGTAGTACTAAACTACCAGCACACCATACCTGCTCTGTAAATGTCCAAAGTTATTCATGTGATCAGCACTGGCCAATCAGAGAGCAGCGTGCCGAAACTGGAGAGCTGCTTTAAGAAAACTGCTTTTTATGATAACAGTGCCACTTTTTGTCCATGGGTTGTGTTTGGTACTGCAGCCAAGCCTATTAAAGCTAATATGGATAAGCCGCTATACCAGACATACCACATAGCAAAGAGTGGCAGTGTTTCTTATACAACCACTTTACATTTAGTTCTGGAGTAGCCATACCGCTGTAGCTCATGGATCTCTACTATGCCCCAGGTGCAGAAGACATTGCCCTCATATACTATTAGAGTATATACTATGTATGGTAATGACATACCTGAAACTTTTACTGGCCATTTAATAATTGAATCCCCATACACCTGCTATGTAAAGAGTATCCAGAGCTACAGCATACCACTGAATGGGAGGCAGTCCTTACTGTACCTGTACAAGTATTCCTCTGGTTAGTTTACAATGAACAGCTTGTGTTCAAGTTAGTCACTGCAAATATCTGAATGCTTGTCTGATTTGGAATATGAATAATGTAAAATCTATGTTTCAGCATTTTAGGCTGGGCTCACACTTCGTTTTTGCCTCACTTCAACCCTTTCCAATCCAGTTTGTATCCTAGGGAGCTTACTCTTTTTCTGACATTATTCAATGGCGCTATCTGCTGGCTAAAGCCAGTACTGCATGAGGTGACACGTTGGATAAGCTCCGACAGCAGATAGGCTGGCAATATACAGTAAGAGAACCCCGACGGACGTCTTCCAACATCGGAGCTGTACAGCCTTAAATCATTATGTCTTTAGACGTCAGACAGTGGATTGGAAAGGGTTAATATATATTTTAATGAAAAGCTTGCAACGTGTGCGTTAAACAAAGGCTGTGTAATGGATGCATTACATTGGCATCTGTTACCTGTAGATTCATATGGGATCCGTTTAATAGACACCACAGGAGTTTTTTTTAACAGATTGGTTCAACTGATGTAATATAGCCTATGGGTAGCATCCGATTAACAGATCTGTCACCCATAGGCTAATATGGATACGTGTTTTGCAGGACTCAACAGGATTGAATAGTGTAGTCTGAAATGCTTTCCCATCCAGAAAAAAAAATATTATATTCCCAATGGATGCCAAAAGGACAAGCTTGGGGGCTCCAATGGACTCTTATGCACATTTAGCGTGTCCATCAGCAGCTTTCCTAATGTACATGGTAAAGTATGAACCCAGCAGTTTACCTGTAAACGCCTCTTGCATGTACATGTCATTTCTCGGTTACCTGTGGTTCAGTCCCGCATGTATCGAAGCGAGCATAAATCTTGTAGTTGCTGCCGGATAATTGAGCGGCACAGGCTGGTGTTCCCAGGTAGATGTGGCTCCTTTCCAGCTGGGGAATGGACTGGATTGGAATCTGGATGTGGAAGTCTGTGCGGGTGCAGCTGATGTTAATGGGAACCACTATAGAAAAGGAAATAGAATATCTTTAATCAAAAAGGATAGTGAGGTCAAAGGCACAGCAATGTACTTCCAAATCCAATGCTGTCCAAGTCCGTAGAAAGACATATGTCCATCCAGTTCAGCCTATTACCCCCCAATGTTGATCCAGAGGAAGACAAAAAAAAGCTAATGAGGTAGGAGCCAATTTTCCCCATTTAAGGGGAAAAAAATCCTTCCTGATTCCAATCTAGTAATCGGAATAATCCCTGGATCACCGACCCTTCTGAAGTCATCAGTGATATAACATGTACTATCGTATCGCCCAGTAAAGGCACCCAGGACCCTCTTGTACTCCCTTTTGTCAGAGTTTCCCCAGTTTCCTGATGTGGGGTTGTCCTTATCAGGGTAAGTGCTCTGCTTTTAGTTAGGGCTTCCTTGTATCAGTAGTTTAGGGTCAGTTCCCCATTCCTCATTTTTTAGTTTCTTTATATACAATTTTGCAATTTCTGTGTTTGTACTTTGTGTGTAAATCTGTCATTTACAGACACAATATTATATCTGGCTCATATATAACCTGTAATGTAAAGAGCTGTAAGACCTGCTCACATATACTGACAGCAGATATGATACAAATCCCCAACACACAGCAGGACTATAAGATCCCAGGGACATTCACATGTTCCACGTCCAATGATGTGTACCTGGTCCTGAGCAGTGAATGTCCTGTTGGGGGCCTTCATGTTGGGGAAACAGGACAGAAACCGAAAGCCAGGATGAGGTCTCATCGTCACACAATTAAAGAAAGACAAAATCACCTGTGGCTGAGCACTTTTCCAGTCATGGACACAACATGAAAGTTATTATATCGAAAGGCAATTTCAGATCACAAAGCCACAGAAGAATTTGGGAGTACAAATTTATAACAACTTTTGACACTTTCAACAGAGGGTTAACATTTTCAAAAGGATTTATGTGTCAATGGGAAGTATGAGGAAAGTGTGATAGTTCTAAGTAAGAGAAACCAGGTAACATGGGAAGTATGAGACATCTATAACACAGATAACACTGCTGACCTGATGATCTCTTAACACTAATTCAGGGACCATAAAACCTTCACATCTATGTTTGTATTTCTGTTGTGGTATTCCTTTAAGTGCAGATTAATCACATCCATGTCTGTGCCTTGTCATCAGTATGTGTGTATATATGCATGCCTCTTCAGATCCATTTCATTATGCCTTGATAAAGGACTCTGTTTAAGAATCGCCCATTGTTCTCTACAGGATTAAAAGAAAATCCCATTACACTCGCATGTAAATGCAGTTTTATGCAAGTGCGATTTTCTATTCTTCACTATTGGAACAGCATGCAATTCTCACGTGCGTGACAGGCATGAAAATCCCGTGTCAACACATCATACTCGCAGACCAAAATTGCAGGTTTAAGAGTGCGGTAACAGTCTGAATTTCTCTGGCCGATATTGCACTCGCCCGTCTGAAAACACTCTGAACCTCATTTTTGATTCTGATCCTTACTGTTCATAAAAGAGGAGGTTCAAGTAATTTAGGGTTTTATTGAATTGACATTTTATTAGAGACAGCTGCCCTTTCACGATTAGAGCTTCTCTGTATTGAAAGTAGACCCGTGACCCCGGAAGGCAGCATCAAGTCAAATAAGCAAATTTTCTGTAGATCAGTTTCAGGGTGAATTCACATTAAAATGGGAAAAAACAGGGATCTGAGTGACTTCCAACGAGGCCCGATCATCGGTGCTAGACTAGCTGGGGGTCTGGATTTCATACACTGCCAGCCTTGTTGGGTTTTCTCGTGCAACAGCATGGAGAGTATACTGAGGATCATTGGCGTAACTATAGGGGATGCGGTTGCACCCGGGCCCAGTAGCCTTAGGGGGCCCATAAGGCCTATCTTCTCCATATAGGGAGCCCAGTACTATGAATGAACCATTGTATTTAGGGGCCCTGTTACAATTTTTGCATTGCGGCCCAGAAGCTTCCAGTGACGCCTCTGCCGAGGGTGGCATCAACGAATGGAAAAAATTCAGCCTAAGGGAATTCATGAGCCTGTTAACAACTCGCAGGTGAAAGGGGTCAGAGGAGGATGTCAAGAATCGTTCTGACGAACAAGCGCTGTACAGTCAAGCAAATTGCAACCAAATACAATGCTGGTGCTCCATGTGTGAATGCACAACTCGTTGTTGCTTAGCACATATGGGCTGAAACAGCAGATGACCAGCAGAGTCATTACTGTCTAAGGCAGTGATGGGCAACCTTTTGAGCTCGGTGTGTCAAAATTCGCCAAAAAACGGAGCATAACTCAGGTGGTGTGTCACTTCGAGAAAAAAATCCATAAATTCGCGATATTTATAGTTTAAATAACAAAAATGTATAATTGTAATGTATAACTGTATTTAATAAACCCAAAACACCCATAGCACAGGCCCTCACCTCTCGCTGCCTCCCCCTCACTTATCTCAGTAATGATGAGCCCCCAGCGGCGACAGCACCCCCCAGCAGCGACAGCACCATCCAGAGCGGGCCCCCCCCCAGCAGCGACAGCACCACCCAGAGTGGCCCCCCCCCAGCAGCGACATCACCACCCAGAGCGGCCCCCCCCCAGCAGCGACAGCACCACCCAGAGCGGCCCCCCAGCAGTGACAGCACCACCCAGAGCGGCCCCCCAGCAGCGACAGCACCACCCAGAGCGGCCCCCACAGCAGTATCTGCCCCCCTTACAGCGCCCCCCCAGCAGTATCTGCTCCCCTTACAGCGCCCCCCCAGCAGTATCTGCCCCCCCTTACAGCGGCCCCCCCAGCATTACCTGCCCCCCTTACAGCGGGCCCCCCAGAATTACTTGCCCCCCTTACAGCGGCCCCCCAGCGGTGACTGCTCCCCACGAGACCCACGTACTTACATTGTGGATGCTCCGCTCCTCCCGTGCCCGGCGTTCTCCAGCAGTGATGATCTCCGGCGTACACCGGGACGTCAGTGTGTTGCAGGACGCCTCTTCCCCTGGACGCTCCCGTGGAACCAACAGGTAAGGGACGTCGGGGGACAGGGGGGAGGAGGATCCTGGCTGCACACTGACATCACAGTGTGCGCCGGGATCAGCACTGTTAGTAGTGCTGGTTAGTGAATACCAGCAGGGAAGTCACGGCCCCTGACGGTTATCATTAACTGGGTGAGCGGCCGCGTGTCAGTGCTGACACGCGTCCGCCTCCGGATTCCGCACCAATAACCCTCCATAGCATGCAATGCAAAAAAGATTCTTCATGCACACGAACGGAACCGAATTACGCTTTTCGCTCATGGATGAAAAATTGCAACATGCTACATTTTCCTGCGGTTCCCGCATGGACGGCTTCCATTGAAGTCAATTGACATTGTGGATGAGCCCCTGATTTTGCAGGAAGAGGAGTTTAAAAAAAATCTGTACTGCGCATGTCCAACAGCGAGCCGTGCGGACCATCTGCAGTACAGAGAAGCCGGAAGAAGAGAAGTCCACGCGGACGCCGCCTGCACACATATGTACACAGGGTCACCCGCCACGGTCACGGATGGATTCCGTGGGGGACTCCCCATGCGGAATCCGCGTGTGCTGTGTGCATGAGTCCTAAGAGAAACAGAAAGGTGAAACTCCAGTGGGTAAAGTTAGAGTACTGATCAGTGGGAAAACATCACTTGGGCAGATGAATCCATATTTTAATTGCCTGCGCTAATGGGAGGTCTGAATTTGTCACAAGCATCATGAATCGATGAACCCTTCCTGTCCGCTGGTCAGAGCAGGTCAGTACCTCCATCTAATCTGCAGCAACTACTAAAAACTATCCTGTGTGCATAAGCCAATACTGGAGAAATGTATTAAGCCTGTCATCTCCGACCCCGGGCGTAGTATGATATTCCCCGACGCACGGTGCGCTTAATACATGAAGAGGCGCATGCCTCTGTATTATTAGCTGCATCCCGGCACCTCTGGCGTAAATCAGACATAAATCTGTCAGTCAAGGAGGCCACACCCCCTCCTGACAAGCCCTGCCCACTTTCAGAACTTGGTAGGACCTGCACAAAAAAGGCAAAAATCTTAAATTTTTGCACAAACATTTGGGACTTTTTATGCTACAAAGTTGCGTAAAACCTTTTATAAATGTGCCACAAAAGGTCCACGGAATGATTTCAACATCTAGTGAAATCTATGCCACGATGAATTTATGAACGCACTACTAGATGCGGGTCTCAAATAAAGCAGCCATTCAGTGTATAAGTACCAGGGTAGCAGGCATAACAACTGCTATAGGGCCCAACAACTAAGTGCTTATCTCCATACGGAGGTAAGGTGCAGTTGCTAATTACTATCGACGATAGAACTATTCCACTTACTTTTTGCACCCTCGCTGGGTGCATTCTTCTTCTTCTGCCCATTATTAGCAAAGTATTTACAAAGCCATTCAACATTTTATGTGACCTGTAGAAAGTTTCAACGTAGTTGTAAAAGTTGACAAAGTAGGAGACACTTTGCGGATCAATGGGCTCGTAAGTGAGGCTCAGTCTGCAAAATGACCGCATGCGATTAGCTGTATGGTACGCTGCACTTCATCATAAGCCCTGAGAGGGTTAAAATAGGATCCAAGCATCATTTCTGCAAGTCAGAACACCGAAGCTGAGTCTGTAATTCTAGCGAATCAATAAGAGATGAGAAGGGCTCCTATTAGAAAACCATTAAAAGCTTTTCCTATATACAAAAAAAAAATGCATTATAGCAGGAGACCGAGAAACCGAATCCTCAGGTTGAGGGAGACAGATTGTAAATCACTGTAAATTGCATTTCCTTTGCTTTTATGCTTCCTTATTTAGGAGCGATCATGTCTCAGAATAATTTAGTTTCGCAGAGTCTCAGGTTTTGTGTCTGAACTCGGCGCAGGAGGCCGCAGGGAGCCACACTCCTCCATTGCATCTTGTAGGGTGGGGGCCACAAATAGATGGAGGCAGCTTGTGATATATATCTATTTGTGGCCCCCTCCCTACAAGATGAAGGTTCCTTCAAGTATCAGAGAGATTATACCTACAATGATAAGATACGATCAACTCGGATCAATCGTTTGACTTGGACGTTTATGTGAAATGTGTTGGAAATTTTATAAGCTGTTTATGGAACATTGATTATGGCCGTATAATGGATATAAAGGGTTAAGAATGGTAATTCACTGCGAGTTTGAACACTATAGAATTTCATTAGAGGATCAGGGATAGTTTGTAACACTCGATGATGTACATTAGTCATGGAGGGGAGTCAGGGGTGGATCCCACTCCATAGGATGCAGGCTGTCTTTGTCAGCTGACACCCGCCTGCAGCAGCTGCCATCAGCACTCATGCTGATCGCAGCTGTTAACCCTTTAAATGCAGCTGTCAATTCTGACAGCAACATTTAGATGCCCCGATCGGAGTTCGGGGGGGGCTCAAACAACCCTCCCACGATGTGATCACGGGGTACCGTTCAGTTGCCACGGCCTTTTAAAAGCCCTCAGGGCTGCCATTGCAGATCGCTTTTCAAGCCGTGCCTGTGGCATGGTTTGATAGAATCAGATCACGGTATAATGTCATACTATGAAATTACATCATACTGCAGGATCGATCAAACGGTCGTTAGTTCTTGTTCCCTCTGGGGACTAATAAAATGTAAAACTTAGTTAAGGGCTCATTCAGACGACCGTATATGGGCCGCATATTCACGCCGGCCAATATACGGCGTCCCTCTCTGCAGGGGGGAGGAGGCTGGAAAAGTCGGGAGCAGTGCACTGAGCTCCTGCTTCCTCTCTGCCTCCTCTCCATCCCCTCTCCGCCCATCTGCACTATTTGCAATGAGAGGAGGTGGAACGGGGGCGGAGCAAATAGTGCTAAGAGGGACACCGTATATCGGCCGGCGTTAATACGCGGCTGATATATGGCCGTCTGAATAAGGCCTAAAAAAAGTCTTACTAATTATATATATAATAAGAAGGGAATAAAAGTTTAAAACCCCACTTTTTCCATATTTATAATGAAAAAAAATCTAAATAAACTCCCCCCCCCCAAAAAATATTTGGTATCGCTGCCTCCATAACAGTCTGATCTATCGAAGTAATGCATTATTTACCCAACATGATGAACATTGTCAGAAAAAATAAATAAATTCAGAATTGCGCTTTTTTGATCACCTCTGCAAGAAAAAAATTAATAGAAAGCAATCAAAAAGTCATATGTACTCCAAAATGGTACCAATAAAAACTACAGGACGTCCCACGAAAAAAAAAGGAGCCCTTGCACAACTATGTCGACAAAAGAAGTTCTGTCTATCAGAAGATGGCGGCAGAAAATATTTTTTTTTCCAAAGATATTTTTTAAAAGTAGGACAGCAAAAAAAAAAAATATTAATTTGACATTGTAGTAATCATACTGAGCCATAGAATTACATTATCGTGTCATTTTTGCTGCAGTGTGTACACCGTAGAAACAAGACCTCCCCAAAATTGGCAGAATTGCAGGGTTTTTCTTCCATTTCTCTCCACTTAGAATTTTTTTTAAGTGTTCCAGTTCATTATATGGTACATTACATAGTACCATTGAAAAATACAACTCGTTCCATCTAGCAGGCGCGTCCGGGTACCTGCTGCTGCTCTCTAGCGTCCCTGCAGGCTTCCCGTGCAATAGTCAGCGCCGACAGAGCATCTATTGCTTGAAAACCCCACCTCCAGCAAAAGAATGCTCTGACTGCTCTGAAGAGACACAAGGTTTTTTTTATCCATTTGTTGGTCATGAAAAAAAGTAGACGACACCTAGGCAGCCTATAGGGCCATAATATTCACCTAGGCAGCCTATAGGGCCATAATATTCA
Organism: Eleutherodactylus coqui; assembly: GCF_035609145.1. Taxonomy (NCBI): domain Eukaryota; kingdom Metazoa; phylum Chordata; class Amphibia; order Anura; family Eleutherodactylidae; genus Eleutherodactylus; species Eleutherodactylus coqui. Next base: position 281,736,898 of record NC_089839.1, read on the forward strand.
ATAGGGCAGCCTATAGGGCCATAATATTCACCTAGCCGCCTATAGGGCCATAATATTCACCTAGACAGCCTATAGGGCCATAATATTCACCTAGACAGCCTATAGGGCCATAATATTCAATAGGGCAGCCTATAGAGCCATAATATTCACCTAGGCAGCCTATAGGGCCATAATATTCAATAGGGCAGCCTATAGGGCCATAATATTCACCTAGGCAGCCTATAGGGCCATAATATTCAATAGGGCAGCCTATAGGGCCATAATATTCACCTAGGCAGCCTATAGGGCCATAATATTCAATAGGGCAGCCTATAGGGCCATAATATTCACCTAGGCAGCCTATAGGGCCATAATATTCAATAGGGCAGCCTATAGGGCCATAATATTCACCTAGGCAGCCTATAGGGCCATAATATTCACCTAGGCAGCCTATAGGGCCATAATATTCAATAGGGCAGCATAAACTATTGATTTTTTTTTTCATACAGACACATCCTACATAAAAAAAAACTCATCACATGTGCTATTCTTGTTCATTTCATGGATAAGAATTAAGACATGCAAATGCATGCCAATGTGTGTGCAGTCCGTAGTATCTAATGTGAGTTGCTCTCAGGTGCAACTTGGAAACACCACAAGTGTGTCGGAGGACTAGGTGTCAGTGGTCATGGTGTGGAGGTAATATTAAGTCCTGGCATTTGGGAACAAGAAATGTACATGAATCCATTTTTTGTGAAACCCTACAACACTCCTGGAAGTTCAGCGCTGCAGCGCTCTGCACATCGCCTCCTGAACACAACTGTGCTGCTAGTACAATATTTCAGTATTTGGTGCCCCACATCTAATTTTGCCCAGGGCCACACTTTATCTAGAACCAGCCGTGTGGAGGACATGTTACAGTTCTATAGAACTTGGATGAAGCATAATAGGTCTCATACTATAGTAACTATCTGTCCTATCAGTGCAGTCTGCCACTCAAGAATAGTCCAAGAAGATCAAAACTGACATCAGCGTTCTGCTTCCAGAAGTCCAGACTGCATTCTTTACACTCCTAGGTAAGACTCAACGCACCATAAAAAGATGACATCCAGACCCAAAGGGGGTGAAGCATTTTATTCCAGTTTCGTGTGAAAAAGTCACAAAACTTTGTCCAAGACCCGCTTCTGCAAACATTTTGTAACTTTTTGACAGGTATATCGAGTCATTCCATTTTCTCGTAAAATGGACATGACTTGTCGGGAGAGGGTGTGGCCGTCACATCTCAGTATATTTATATGGAATTTATCCCAGAAGCTGGCATAAAATATACCAAGGATTTACACCAAATCGTTACTGGCACAACATTCTACGGAGCTGCCTAGACATGCAAAGTGTGTGAAGAAGCAGGCGCTCCTTCAGATATAAGGTGACCATGCACTGAAGGTGATGATGATAATAAGACTGGAGTCTGCAACACCAGTCTTAATAAACTTGCCCTAAAGTATCGGAGTTTATCATATGAAATTCTATATTAATCTATTTTCTATATAAAATGCTACAACAATATGTGTTACACCAAATATATGTTAGATATACAGGGCAGCACGCCGGCTCAGTGGTTAGCACTGTTGTCTTGCATCGCTGTGGTTCTAGATTTAAATCCAACCAAGGACAACATCTGCATGGGGTTTGTATGTTCTCCCCGTGTTTGCCTGGGTTTTCTTTAGGTATTCCCATTTCCTCCCATACACCAAATATAGATCGCCCGATAAATCGACATAGAACCGCTCTCAGCTTCTGTTTATATATGCATCGAAGGCTCCATTACAGATTATTTTTAAGAAAGACCTTTTTATTACATTTTTTTAAACCTGTTACGTCAAAAGCCAATAAATTTGTTTTAAAAGGGGTTGTCTCACGAAAGCAAGTGGGGTTAAGCACTTCTGTATGGCCATATTAATGCACTTTGTAATATACATTGTGCATTAAATATGAGCCAAACAGAAGTTATTCACTTACCTGCTCCGTTGCTAGCGTCCTCGTCTCCATGGTGCCGTCTAATTTCAGCGTCTAATCGCCCTATTAGACGCGCTTGCGCAATCCGGTCCTCTCCCTGGTGAATGGGGCCGCTCGTGCCGGAGAGCTGGTCCTCGTAGCTCTGCCCCGTCACGTGTGCCGATTCCAGCCAATCAGGAGGCTGGAATCGGCAATGGACCGCAGAGAGCCCACGGTGCACCATGGGAGAAGACCCGCGGTGAATCGTGGGTGAAGATCCCGGCGGCCATCTTGGTAAGGTAAGTAAGAAGTCGCCGCAGCGCGGGGATTCGGGTAAGTACTAAACCTTTTTTTTTTTTAACCCATCCCTTGGGTTTGTCTCGCGCCAAACGGGGGGCCTGTTGAATAAAAAAAAAACCCGTTTCGGCGCGGGACAACCCCTTTAAGTTCTGAACACACTCGGCATTGTAGATGCCATCACAAGCTCCAACACCAGAGGCAGCATATATGGCGCAATAAAATCCTAACTTTTTATTCTTCCATAATAAAGATTAAAAACAACGTTTCGACCTCAGCAGGTCTTTTTCAAGTTTCAAATGAATGAATTTGAGCGATAATCGTTCAGTGTAAATACGAAAAAAAAAATCGCTCACTTTTCGTTCACAGGTCATTAAGCTTACCAATCAGCCTAAAAACCATCGCTGGCTTATCGTCCCATGTCTCAGCGCATCACATAGCGAGAAGCCCATTATCCAGCTGTGAAGTCTCTGTGCAAATGCTCAGCACGAGCGCTAACAACATTAGCGGTGACGTCAGCGCTCGCACAGTATTTATACCACTGTTGAATCATGTCGACTCCGGTCTCAGCTCTAAAATTTCCAACGGTCCATCGAGATTTCTGGACCGTGTTCTTAGAGAATATGCAACTGCAGCTCAATCACACATTAAGGACACTAGTGACTTTCTGGTAAAACTAAAACACGCTGAGGTAGGGAGGGATACTATACTAGTGACCTTTGATGTCACCTCCCTTTATACTATTATCTCAGATACTAATGGCGTGGAGGCTGTGCGTGGGGGCCTCGTTGGATCCCATCTATCTAATGCTTCTTCTATCCAATTTATCCTGGTGCTTTTAGAATTTATTTTACATCATATTATTTTGTTTTTGAGGACGGATTTTACCGTCAGCGCCAGGGTACCGCAATGGGGTCCAACGTGGCCCCCACATACGCTAATATATGTATGGACCATTGTGAGAGAACTAAGATTTATACCTCCCAATTGTGGCCCAAGGTATGTCGATGGTGGCGTTTCATAGACGATATTTTTATGCTGTGGAACGGCACCATTAATGAGTTAGAGGCCTTTCATGAAGTATCACTATGTCCTGGTCAAAAGATAGGATCCGGTACTTAGATGTAATGGTGATAAAAACTGAAACAGGTTTGGAAACGAATCTATTTTGTAAGATGACAGACCGTAACAATCTGCTACTCTACAGCAGCTGCCATACGATTAAGACCTTACGGTCGTTACCTTGGAGCCAGATGCTGAAGGTTTGCAGAATTGTACGTGAGGAAGACGTTGATGTACGTCTTGGTCAGCTGTGTCAAAAATTCTTGGATCGTGGTTACCCTCAAGATCTGGTAGTATCTGCATCAACTAAGGCGCGTTCTTTGAATCGTGTTTATTTATTAAATCCCCGGGAGAAACAGGATAAACCACCCTGTATGACATTTGTGTCTACCTATAGCGCCTTAAGCAGTAGTATAACAGGGATCATCAAAAGGTATTGGCCCATTCTGGGTAAAGCCTGTCCCCAAATAATGGAATTTGCCATCCCTCCTATGATGGCCTACATTGCCATAACATCAAGGATATATTGGTAAGGTCCTATAAAGGTGCTGATAGAAAGGTGGGACAACAGGTTTTATCTCAGTCAAGGCAGGGAAATTGGTTGTTCCTGTGGTAGCAATATGCTAAAGGGTGACAGATTTAGTCACCCGTATACGGGTGAGCTCTTTTACATTCGTAATCATTTTACTTGTTGATCGATTTTTGTGATTTATTTAATATCGTGTCCTTCTGGTCTCCTCTATGTGGGGGAGACCACAATGGAAATAAGATCCAGAATCACCAGTCACCGAACAAATAAAATTGTGCTCCCCGTACCTAGGCATTTTAGAGGAAAAGGACACGCCGTAAGTCAACTCTGTTTCAGGGTTATTGATTGTATCCCTAAAAGTATAAGAGGGGGTGACAGAGAAGGGGCACTCAAGAAGAGAGAATCGGAATGGATATATAAACTAAGCACGCTATCTCTTTAGGCCTTAATATGGAATTCAATGCGGCCCCATACCTGTAGGCAGTCTAGTGGGGATCTGCATATTGTTTTTTGGTGTTATGTATTACATTTTGTGTTTATTTTTTTTATTATTTATTTTTTTTATTTTATTTTTCTCACACTTAGGCTGGATTCAGACGACCATATATCGGCTCGGTTTTCACGCCCAGCCGATATACGTCGTCTCTCTCTGCAGAGGGGGAGCCTGGAAGAGCCAGGAGCAGTGCTCTGAGCTCCCGCCCCCCTCTCTGCTTCCTCTCCACCCCTCTGCACTATTTGCAATGAGGAGAGGCAGGACAGGGGCGGGGCTAATTTGAGGAACTTAGCCCTGCCCTGTCCCGCCTCCTTTCATTGCAAATAGTACAGAAGGGCGGAGAGGAGGTGGAGAGGAGGCAGAGAGGGGGTGGGAGCTCAGTTTCTGCTCCTGGCTCTTCCATCCTCCTCCCCCCTGCAGATGAGGACACCGTATATTGGCTCGGCGTGAAAACCAAGCCGATATACGGTCATCTGAATCCAGCCTTAGAATGTACGTTGATGGCTGGCACGTGAGGACAGCGAAATTTACAGATATGACGCTCCAAAGGCCTCCCTGTGCAAAAGCGAGCTTCCGGAATATGAAAGAGGAGGTTTTTTTTAGATATTTTCGATTGGATTAATAAAGATATTGAAATGTGAAGCAGGTTTTTTGAATTATTGTCTTTTGGACTGGGGAAGCACCCTTTTCTTGCTGCTGCCTTTTCCGCTCTGCTCTTCAGTGTAAAGGTTCCCCTCGTTATTATGAAGGTGGTTGAAAAACTTGTATTGCAATAGGGATATGTCTCTAAAGTTAGAGACGTCCATATATTATATAGTGATAATTCGGCTATCTATGTAGAACGATGTGGATTATGGTTGAAGTAAGAACATATTTATTATGTGAAATCTACATAACCATCGCTCTGACATGGTGCATTCTATGTATATGGATAGGAGCACACACTATTATTACGGGAACTTGCTAATATGTAGTTGTCATACTCTTCAGGATGAACGGGGGTGAGCGGCATGGTTGCAATATACAGGGAAGCTGGAGTGTAGTATTGCGGCGTATGGCAAACACCGCGCATGCGCAGAAGCACCTAGGGGGTAGTATGGCCGCAGGATGCTCACGCGAGAGTTGAGTATACTCGAGCATGCGTGATAAAGTGGGACGGACGGCACTAGTACACAGCTGACATATGGTTGACAGCATGGAGCTTGACTTTACTAATTGGGCGACTGAATTACTGCCGCTCACGTGCCATCCTATAACAAGGAGACAGAAGAGAATACACAAGTGTGGAATAATGGTTTTATTTAGGGTGAGATGGGGATTGGTTGTTGTGTTTTATAAAATGTAGGCTGTAGCAGTATATGTTTAAGCCAGCTTGATAAAGATCCATGTGCGGATCGAAAAAGCTGTCGCTGCTGCTATGACCATGGAAGATTAAGAATAAAGAACGCTTTTGCTATGAAGAATATATGGTGAAGTTTTATATTTATATACACCACTGATGCTGCTTCTCTATTGAACCTTAGTGGTGACATCGGCACTTGGGCCGTATGTATACGACTCTTGGCCCGTGTCGGCTCCAGTCTCAGCTCTGTTTGTTTACAAGCTGCAGTCAGCCTGTGAGATCCCATAAACCTGATGCAGTCAGCCTGTGAGATCCCATAAACCTGATGCAGTCAGCCTGTGAGATCCCATAAACCTGCTGCAGCCAATACCAGCACTCGGCGATCATTGCTAAGAGTTGTCATTAGGGGCAACAGGAAGGAGACCCGGAGGCGGCGGTAGGGGACGAGCAGGGAGCGGTAAGTATCAGCTGCTTTATTTTACACCTACCATGGGGGAATCCCTTTAATATTGTGTGCATACTTCTATTTTCAGACTGATCCTAGATGCCTGTTCATCTTGACGGGCTGCTTCATGGTCAGGGAAACAAGAATCTTATAGTTTTAGATTTTAAGAAGGGAATACTTGTCCCTCCTGATAAAGTAACTTGCACCATTGGCCATGCTGAATGTGTCGGGCTGATGGCTATCAGCTCTAGCATGTCTGTGGCTCACTTTACAACTGCTACAAAAACATTGGCTTGCGCATAGACGGAAGCAAGAAGAAGAAGCAGCAGCAGTGTCCTACTGGGGACCAGAGGAGTAATAAAGCTCCCGTACTCCAATGCAAAATTTATAATCGGGCCCTCGCCTATATATATATAGTGGTGACGTCAGAAGTGGCAGAAGGGCCTTTGAACACCTTTCACCAGGGCGCCGATGTAGCTACTGTGTGTTCCTGCATTGAACATAGTATATCAGCTGGATGTTGCAGCGGTTCTGGGATTGCTGCCATGCTGATAGTGTGGTGCACGTGGTTCAGGCCCTGGTGTGTGTGGTATTATGTGAGACATGCTAGCCGCACCTGTGGGGAATTGTCAGGCTATTTAGTCTGGCTGATGGTGGACTGAATTGACGTTGAATCTTCAGTCTAGCTCTGACTGTGGTCTCAGTCAGAGCTCTATTCTGGATCGTTCATTTGCCTGCTGTATTTAAGCAAAGTTTGTGTTTCTATTCTATTGGGTTTCTTATGTTTTCCCCGTCTCACGTAGGGTTAACTAAGGGCCAAGTTACGAGGTCAGGTACGTCCTTGTCAGGGCGCATTGCCTGCATTTAGGCAGGTCCCATTCCTTAGGTTATTTAGGCCGCCAGCATGCTGCGATTCTTTGCGGGCTACGCAGATGGCTTCCATTGAAGTCAGTAAAAGCCATCTGTCCCGCAGCACTTCCACAGTGAGCACTGCGGAAGTATCGCGGGATCCACGTCATCGCCTAGCGCCCGTGGCTACTGCGCATGTGCAACAGAGCACCGGCTGGCAAATCTGCAGTGCTGACAGAAGACACCAGACAGGTATGCAGGGGTCACCAGCCAGGCACCTGGTCAAACTCCGCTGCGAGAATCCCACATGCAGGGTCTGACCCGCCCGTGTGCAGGAGGCCTTAGATAGGGAAAGAGTTCCTATGTTTTTGTTTATTATTATTTTGACGCAGCTTGTGTGTTTATTGTGCGGAATCTGCGGGTTACAGATTCAGCACGTCCCGGGTGCATGTGACACTGGATGAATCTTGATTTGCTCATGATTTGTGATGTAATTACACTTTACAATCCAATCTTTGTAGATGAAGTTGACCACAAGGGTTTCATTAGCAAGAAACGGCCTGCGCTTCTAATATATACAGATTATCACTATATGACAAGGCTCCATTGATTCGCTGGTCCTTCAGACCTGGCTTATTACATGGATTTCTCTTCTTCTCTTTTTTTTGAATTACAGAGAAGCTAGTTTCTATATTTAGGACGGAATAAAGAATCTCTGGCGGGGTTGCGGCTCGGGTTCCTTAGGTTTTACACAGAAAAGTTTGACTTTAACACCTTAGTGACCACCCCATACTGTTTTTACGTCCTGGCTTGCTGGGCTTTAATCCCCAGGGATGTAAAAACATGCTTCCTGCGAGATTAAAACCCTGCAAGCTGTGGACGTGACAGCTCCATGCTGCCGGCTCCTGGAGGTAGCTGACAACCTGAAGCTGTCATCCTGGGCCACGAGAGCACCCTCCCATGATTTATTTTACATGATTTTCTCAATGTAAAGTAAAGAAAAGTTAAAGATGCAGCTCAAAAAGTACTCGCCCCCGTCCTCCGTGATGTCCCGGCCTCCCAGGCCCCACGGCGCCTTATGGGCATGCACGCCAGACGTCATACATCGGGCGTGAGCAGAGAAGGGCGCGTGCCCCGGGAAATTTTAAACCTCTCTGGCTCCTGGCTAACATGTGTAGCATGCAGCAGAGAGATGTCACTGGGAGCCACTGTATGTGGTTCCCGGTCACATGATCACCGCTATCTAATGAATAACAGCGATCATATAAAGCAAAAGAAAGTTTAAAATAAGAAAAAAAAGTTTGAGCTTTATCTTCCCTCACGAATCATATCCGTGAGGGAAGATGAAATTACGTACCTAAGGCCCTGGATTGATCCGCAGACTTCACCACTGCTTCTGCGCACTAAATGTAGCCTGGAGATTTCATGGGGAGCCGCGGCATGCGGTCCCTGGTCACGTGATCACCGTTTTCCAATGGAAAACAGCGATCACGTAAAAGTAAAAAGAAGTTAAAGTTTCACCTCCAATCATGGATCCAATTCATGAGAGGAGGTAAAATTACTTAACTAAGGCCCCCAGCGATTTCCCCCGATGGGATCTTTATCCGCGGATCCTCTCCCAACTTTGGCGCATGCGCCCATCTGCAAAATGGCAGACACAATCGCAGAAGCTGGGGAGGGCAAGGGAAATTTAAAGTCTTCTTGCTCCTGGGTACTACAGGTAGCCGAGAGCCTGAAACACTGGCCGCGGGCCGCGGTGAGTGGTCCCCAGTCACGTGATCACCATTATCCAATGGATAATGGCGATTACATAAAAGTTAACGGAGTTGAAGTTTAATGCTCCTTTCGGTTTGGGCCCTGTTGTGCATCCAGACATAATATTAGGGCCACAATGGGTATGTTTCTGAATATGGGACAAACAGGGGGTTTTCAAAATGGGGTCATTTGTGGGGGTTCTGCATCGTTTTGGCCACTCTAGGGCTATACCAGTGGTCAATGGGGCCTTAAACAACTTTAAGCAAAATGTCTGTTCTGAAAATCACCGGCTGCTCTTTTTAAATGGGGTCATTTGTGGGGGTATCTAACATTCTGACTCCTATGAGCCTTTGCCATCTTGGCTTGGTGCAGGAAAACAAAATGTTCCTCAAAATGTTAATAATTAATGTTAAATTTGTCTCCTAAATGGTTAAAAAAAGATCATCCTTGGAGACAGCCCAAGACCTAAGGCTACTTTTACACACAGTGGACCATTTGTCTACTAAAAATTGCAGTTATATTTTCACGTTCTTTGTTGCAGATTTTACTCATTTCATTGAAATTAATGAAATCCGAGTGAAGTTTCTGTAGATGACGCTGCGAAGCTGAAGTCCCACAATGTGACGCGACATAACAGTGGAATCTTAGGTGGCGACATGTTCCCTTTAAAAAAACAAAAACCTCATTCACTAAGTTAGGCTGGATTCAGACGACCGTATATCGGCTCGGTTTTCACGCCGAGCCGATATACAATGTCCTCATCCGCAGGGGGGGAGGATGGAAGAGCCAGGAGCAGGAACTCCGCAGAGGGGCAGAGAGGGGGCGGGAGCTCAGAGCACTGCTCCTGGCTCTTCCAGGCTCACCCCCTGCAGAAAGAGATGACGCATATATTGGCTGGGCATGAAAACCCAGCCGATATACGTTCGTCTGAATCCAGCCTTAGGCAGCATTTAGACGGCCAACATTCTCCAGTTTTGTCCGTTGCAAAATGCACTAAACTCACACGAGTGATTTGTCAGGAACACTATTGCAGCATATACAGTATATAATGTGTCAGTAATCGTATAGCAGATTATAAAACACTGTTCTACAAAAGTAACAGTTTGGGATATTTGGAAGGTTATGATGGAAGGGAAATAGTCTGATTTCTGTTATCTTGTAGAGCAGGGGTCCCCAACTCCAGTCCTCAGGGACCACCAACAGGTCATGTTTTCAGGATATCCTATAGTAAGAACACCTGTGGCAATGTCCGAGGCACCGACAATAATTACATCACCTGTGCAATACTGAGAAAATCCTGAAAACATGACCTGTTGGCGGTCCCTGAGGACTGGAGTTGGAGAACACTGTTGTAGAGGATGACTACATCCAGTGTTGTCTAGCCAGGGCAGCTGCTATAAGATCTCTGACAAGGTAGCATTATACTGAGGGAAAGAACAGAAAGTCTTCCGGATTCCTCTAATGGTCATTAGTACAGTGTGTAGGATTGTGGAGAGACATTACTATCTACAATATATGTCCTGTATAAGATCAGGTAAGAAATCTGTTACCAGCTTTAACTCTCCTTCTCGTCCCTCCTGTATCTCCTGGCCATGGTCCCCGCGTACTTCGGAAGAGGAAGACTCTGTACTGAGAAATATAGAACTTACTTCTTCCCAGGACTATAGGTTTCTTTATTACTAGTCATATCAGTGATATCTGTACGTAATTCTTCTCTTTCTCTTCTGATACTTTCTGTAATGTATTTGGTCTAATGTTTCTATCATCCAGGTTTTTGGCCAACCAGTTTGAAGACAAGATCTTGTTTCGCCGTGAGATCTACACCTTTGCTCCTTGATGGACCGTGTCAATGAAGAAAGATCGACTACAGAAACTGAGGTACAAACTGCTCTTCCGGACGGGATACAGAGCTTGGGTAGACCGGGAGACCTGTGATCTGCTTAGTAACATCAACCAGGAACACTCTAAACTCTAGTAACTTTTTGAAAGGTATGTCAAGTCACGCCACTTTCTTGTAAAATGGACATGGCTTGTCGGGAGAGGGTGTGACCGTTGTATCCCAATATACTTATATAGAATTTATCCTGGAAGCTGTCATAAAATATACCAGGAATTTACACCAAATTGTTACCGGCGTCACTTTCTATGCAGCTGCCAAGATGTGCCAAGTGTGTGAGGAAGCACACGCCTCTTCAGATATTAGATGATCATGCACTAAAGGTGATAATATTAAGACTGGAGTCTGCACCACCGGTCTTAATAAACTTCCCCTAAAGTATCGGAATTTATCATATGAAATTCTATATTAATCTATTTTCTATATAAAATGCTACAACAGTATGTGTTACACCAAATATATGTTAGATATACAGGGCAGGATGCTGGCTCAGTGGTTAGCACTGTTGTCTTGCATCACTGTGGTTCTAGATTTAAATCCAACCAAGGACAACCTCTGCATGGGGTTTGTATGTTCTCCCCGTGTTTGCCTGGGTTTTCTCTGGGTATACTGATTTCCTCCAATACACTGAATATAGATTGCCTGATAAATCAATATAGAATTGGTCTCAGGTTCTGTTTATGCCTGCATTGAAGGTTACCTTTGCAGATTCTGCAATATTTGTCAGGAACACTATTGCAGCATATACAGTATATAATGTGTCAGTAATAGTATAGAAGATTATAAAACACTGTTCTTCACATGTAGAAGTTTTGGATATTTGGAAGGTGATGATGGAAGTGAAATAATCCGATTTCTGTTATCTTGTAGAGGATGACTACATCCAGTGTTGTCTAGCCAGGGCAGCTGCTATAAGATCTCCGACAAGGTAGTATTATACTGAGGGAAAGAACAGAAAGTCTCCTGGATTCCTCTAATAGTTAGTAATATCTCCCCACAATCTACTAATATCTACAATATATGTCCTATATGTATCATGTATGTAGATAAGAAATCTTCTAACTCTCCTTCTTGTCCCTCCAGTATCTCTTGGCCATGGTCCTCATGTACTTCAGAAGAGGTTGACTCTGTACTAAGGAATATAGAACTTACTTCATCTCAGGACTGTAAGTTTCTTTATCACTAATAATATCAGAGATGTCTGCACTCAAGTCCTTTCTTTCTCTTCTGACATCTTCTTTAATTTGGTTTAATGTGTCTATCTTCCAGGTTTTTGGCCAACCAGTTTGAGGACAAGATCCTGTTTCGCCGTGAGATCTACACCTTGGCCCCTGGATGAACGGTATCAATGAAGAAAGATCGACTACAGAAGCTGAGGAGCAAACTGTTCTTTGTATGGACGGGATACAGATCTTGGGTAGACTGGGAGACCTGTGATCTGGTTAGTAACATCAACCAGGAACACTCTAAACTGTAGTAATGATGATGATTTCTATATCATGGCACAGGACCCCAACCAGGGGCGTAACTATAGAGGATGCAGGGGATGTGGTTGCACCCGGGCCCAGAACCCTTAGGGGGCCCATAAGGCCTCTCTTCTCCATTTAGGGAGCCTAGTACTATTAGTAAAGCATTATAGTTGGAGGCCCTGTTACAGGTTTTGCACTGGGGCCCAGGAGCTTCAAGTTACGCATCTGACCCCAACCATTGGGCATGGAAGAGAGAGCAGAAATTCCACCTCAGCTTGGCGTTACATTAGAGTGGCCAAGAATGCAGCTCTTCATCCTGCCCTATCTGTACCATCAGTCTCCAACCATCTGAGGGAAAAGGGGTCAAGAACATCCGATGCCTGACAGACACAGAGGAGGAACCCGGAACAGTAAAGCCACAAACATCTCTGGTAAGTGTAATGTTGGGGTGATATAAGGGTGAGACTGTTATGGCTGATCCTAGTAATGATTTCTATCATTCCAAGATAGAAAGACTTCTTTAAAGAGAAGTTCATAGAGAAGAGCTTGATGATGTTGATATGTTTCTATCCTGTAGTAAAGATGCTAATAAACTTTTCTTTCTATCTTTTCTATTTAGAACTTAGATGTACTGCTGCCAGGATGGGAAACATCACCGCCAACTAAGAAGACCTGATGGTTAAAGACCTAAGCCGTCATGTATTCAAGGAGAAGTAATAGAGGACTGATGGATGGATAGATGAAGACCTCAGAAAGAAAGAAAATTGTATTCTTAAAGGTGCGTTCACACGAGCGCATAAACGGCGCGTTTTTGCGCCCAATCGTATAAACGTGACCATCTGAGGCATTGGTTTCCAATGTATTCGTTCGCACGGGCGATTTTACGGCGCGTAAAAACGGCAACCCGAAAAAAAACCGGAACATATGCGACCGAAATACGCGCCAACGCATATTCGATGGCCGAAAAGACCGTTCGAAAAGTAGGAACAAACGAAAATACGCTTTCTAGCTCTGGTCGTGATCGGCGAAAAACGTTCTTTCCGGCGATTATACGCTGCGCTCGTGCGAACGTAAATACGCCTACGCTCGTGTGAACGCACCCTTATAGTCACACACACAAATGCATCCACTTAAAGGGGTAATTTGGGCATTTACTATTGATAATCTATCCTCCAGAACAGGTCATCAATAGTTGATCGGCAGGGGTCTGGTATTCAGGACCCCCGCAGATCAGCTGATGCGCCGGCTCACTGTCATTGCAGGTGGGCTGGTGGTGCACATTGGAGGTCAAGGCTAGAATTGCAATAGAAGGCTTCAGTCCTATTAATTTCAATGGGAGTGAAGACTTTCTATTACACTTCCAGCTCTGACCACGGATGTGGACGTCTGGCCCCGCTGCACTGACAGAAAGCAGGAGGATCAGCTGCTCGGCGGGGATCCCGAGTGGTGGACCCTTGCTGATCAATTATTGATCACCTATTCAACAATAGGTCATCAATAGTAAATGACTGGATTACCCCTTTTACACAGACACACACACATGCACAATCACTGCAAACCACATACACAACCAAATTTGTATCATAGTGTTATCCTCCATTAGTATTCCCAGAGGAAGGGAATACAGCGGCCATGGTTTCCTCCACTGGGGGTTTTCCTGCTGTGATGGGAGGTAACAAGCATACATATAATAAACTTCACATTATTTAATTTTCTGTACCGTGTCTGTGTTATTTCTTGTAATTCTGGTAGAAAAAATACATTATTTCCAATTAAGATACATAGAGCGAAAGAAGAGTTTTATTGCAGCATCTTGAGGCAGTAGATAAGAGTAAAGTGTGAGGGTAACGCATGACAACAGGGTGGAGTAGCGCAGGAGAAGTGCTGCACTAACTAGATAGGCTACAGAGATCTATGAGACGGGCTCTGAGACTGTAGGAGAAATAGGCACATTGCGCAGGAAGACGCGGCCCTCAGACTGTAAGGGCGAGGACCAGGACCTGAGGGTGAGATAGAGGGAGGGAGAGAGCCACACCTGGATGGAAACACACAGGTGGCTGCGGACTGCTGCCCAGAGAATCCTAGGGGGATCTACAAAAGACATCTGTAGGTATGACCTGAGCTCTGCTAATCAACAGCCTCCCTAAGATCGCCTGTTGGGCAAATATGCACAAGACTGTATACTGAGAGTTGTGTGCTTAGGCTTGCTGGTGGGTAACGAGTTGCACCAAAGGCAAAAGTGAGTTTTTGGAAAGTGGAGCATCGCCTGATAGAGCATTGAGGTGAAAGCGCCCAAGTGTGAGCAAGAGACGGCATTATATAGTCCTGCAGTTATTGTTACTGGTGACTGCTGGTTGTCAGATACTGTGAAACTCAAAACCACCAAGCCATTGCCTCTAAAAAGATATGTAACCAGCAAGCTGATTACATCTCTATAGACTTGGTGACTAATAGGCCAGTTTCACATTAGCAAATTACAGGTGCATTTAAGTCCTAAGGCCCCCTGGACACGGCCAAATTTGAATTGCGGAATCTGCAATCGGCACCCGCGCGGACGATCCACTGTTAAGGTCCCCCATAGGAAAGCATGAGCTTCCGCACCCCTATGCACACATGTGGATTTGAATCGTGGATTACGGGAGCGGAAAATAAATCTCACTATACTCTATTTTAGCGCGGATTCCACGTGGGCGGGCTCCATTGATCCCTATGGAAGCATTCGATCTGCAATTACATTGTGTATTTGTAGGTGAATACTTCTCAGGTTGCTTGGAAAACTGGCAGGGAGGTGGGGGAAGGCACTATTGGGCTTGCGTTTTTTTTCTCTTCCGCACACGTGATCCACTGTGTATCCGTGCGGAAAAACTATTGAATCCGCAAGCATTTTTAATTCATTTCAGCAATGAATCTCAGGTGTTACGCAGCGGAAATCCACATGCTGAATCCAGCTCTAACGTGCGCAGGCGGCCTAAAGCAGAGAGAGCAGAAGTTTGCCGTGGAGAAACCCAGCCAACAGTCATCACTTGCATAGAATGCAAGCATATATAAACATCAGAACTGTGTCATAGAGAGGGAGAAATGGCCTCTGATCAGTGTAGCAGCACTGAAAGTGTGTCAATTATGGATAAAACGAAGCAGTGAGCCAAGTGAAGAGCTGGCCATGTACTAGAGGGCATCGATCAAGGGCACCAGGTGTAAGAAGCAACTACTTAGAGAAAGCACAGAGACAGATATTTAGTGTGCAACTAAGCTGAAGCCAAATCTCTCTAAGGGCTATGCCATTCCCTAAGCTGATAACATTAAGAGAATTAATATTTTATGCACTGCAGTCCCAACTGCACCACTGTATTTTTTTTACATGTAATTCTCAGGAAAGACACAGTTTGCCACAACCCTGCCTTAGTGATATTTTCACTCAAACCTGCAACCCTTTACACTTTTTGGTATTCCTAAAGCAGGTGAGGGGGAGGGAAGGGGGAAGACAGCTCAGATAGTAGTGTATATCAGCCGCCTGATATACGCTCCTGTCAGAGGCGTAACTTGAAGCTTCTGGGCCCCAGTGCAAAACCTGTAATGGGGCCCCCAACTATAATACTTTATTCATAGTACTGAGCTCCCTATATGGAGAAGAGAGGCCTTATGGGCCCCTAAGGCTTCTGGGCCCGGGTGCAACCGCATCCTCTATAGTTACGCCCCTGGCTCCTGTGAATAAGCCCTTGGGGTGGGGGTGGGGGGATACTGGATAAAACAACCAGAAGTGGCACTACACATTTTTCAGTAGAGATCACAGCTTTTCTTGAAGAGTATTTTTTAGCCAAGGAGGAGGATATAATTTGTGGTAATTCAAATAAATAAAACATAGAGATATCTGATGAAGTCAAAATTAGTTGAAACAGTTGCAGTGGAGATCTGTAAGTAGCATTGTACAGCGCCCCCTACCACAAAAATACACGGGCCAAATAAAATGGATATCAGCGGGCACATTTTATATATGTACAATTTTTTTCTTTACCTCTATTAAAACTGTGCAGCAAGTGTCAAGTGGGATCTGCACATATCTCTCAGTTCCAATAGAAATAGACCCATGTAGTATTAGGGAACTGTTGTGAGGTGACGGGGTACGCAGCAGCCCTATTCTTTACATTATTTGTTTAAAGGGGTTTTCCATGCAAAAAACCATTGACAACTAATCCTCAGGACAGGTCATCAATAGTTGATCCGCTGGGGTCTGCCGCTCAGGACGCTGGCGATGAGGTGATTGGGTGCCAAGCAGGGGCGTAACTATAGAGGATGCAGGGGATGCGGTTGCACCCGGGCCCAGGAGCCTTACAGGGCCCATAAGGCCTCTCTTCTCCATATAGGGAACCCAGTACTATGAATAAAGCATTATAGTTGGGGGCCCAGTTACAGGTTTTGCATTGGGGCCCAGGAGCTTCAAGTTACGTCTCTGGTGCCAAGTGTCAGCGCTGTAGCAGTGAAGTGGATGGCATTTAAACAAATCTCTGCCACACGCTGTAGAATAGACCCGCTGTGTAAACTAACCTGCATGCCGTGTGGATTTTATAATCCGCAGCAGGTCAATTTATGCTGTGGATTGGTCAGGATTTTCCTTTTTTGAATTCCTTGGGAAAATAAAAATCTGCACCAAATCGAAGTTGCTGAAAATTTTGCTGTGAATTACTCATGGATCTGCAGAAAAATCTACAGGCAGATGCACTAAAAAAAAGTTTAAAAAAGTTAAATAATTACACGTACTTTCTCATTACTAGTGATGACGAGTGCCAATCACAGGCTACAGTAGCCACACGTGGGTAGAGACCTCCTCGCTGGAGGTCAGGACAGACTGGTGGGGGCGCAGGCAAGACTTTACAGGGGAAAGGGTGAGTAAATATTTTATTTGATTTTAATTTTAACTTTTCCATAGGTGCAAAACAACAAGTAAATCTGCACCAAAATAGTGTGGATTTGCGGCAGGACATCCGCTATATGAACATTCTCTAAGGGCTCCTTCACACTGGCGATCGTGATATCGCCACTAGAAAATCACTGCAAAATTGCAGCTTTGCTCAGGCGATTTGAGCGTCAGTGATGCTTTTTCTTGTGAAAACCTCGCTGGCGCTCGCTATTTTGTCGTAGGGATTTTCTTGCATGAAAATCAATAGGACTTTCTAATGTTAAAAACGATTTGCACGAAAATCGCAAGTTCATGCTTTGAGATGCAATAAAAAGGAGACCCCATAGGGAAACATGGGAGATTAAAAAAATAAATAAATAAATAAAAAATAAAAAAAGCAAAACGCAGAGATAGGACATGCTCCACATTGCAAATGCGAAGAAAACCATTGGTTTCATAATTCTGCGTTTTAACTCACTCTTGCATCGCATGAAAATTGTGCGATTTTTATCGCCAATGTGAAGGCATCTCAAGGCAGAAGTCCCTAGCCTTTTATACCTTGTAAGGCACACTGAGCTCAAAAATGGAAAAAGAGAAAATTTTAGGCCAAGGCTATGAAGCAACCTTGACTGTAACGCAAGTTGCCCGGCCAAAGATCGTACTATGGCTTTGCTACATCACATCCTAATGAAAGTCAAGCTCTGACTCGCAAGTTTCCGCAACTGTGACCCAATCGTGGCAAGACATCCATACCTGATAGATTGCTTGTGATTGTCGGGTTGCAGTCGCAGCAACTTGTGAGTTACAGTGCAACTGCATTCACTTAAAGTGTGATATAGAAGGGTCACAGGACAATCTTTGGCTGTGCGATGGGCCAAAGCGGCAACTTAGCCCTAGTCTTATATGGAGGCACAAGAAATTGTAAAATGGCAAACATCTGCTTATAAATACTGCAGAGCGAAATTTGGCACGGGTATTAAGTCATCTGAATTGGCGCTGTTTGGTGGTTAGAAACAAATTTGCCTTACATACAATTATCCTTTGTAGGATCAGGGTTTGGCCAAGACAGACAGAAAATTAGGCATAGTATTTATATGTGAAATGCCACCAGAAATTCAATGTAAAGGGGCCCCATATTGATTTCAGCCAAAGTCCCGTTTACTCTAAAACCAAACGGTCTACAAGCCATCATCAAACAGATTAATATAAGACTTACTTCCGATATAGGACACAGAGAAGCCCTTGTTGGCGGTGTCTCTGTCTGTGACCAGCACCAGCAGCAGGTTGTTCTTGTTGGATATCAGGGGTGCCGGTAACTTTGTGCCGCACCATTTGCCGAGAAGTTTATCACTTGGGCTCTGCCCATCGTACACAGCCAGGTAATCATAATCACACGCCTCCGTCAGACTGTTCATCTCCTCCAGCTCAAGATCCCGGAAAAACAGCTTAATGCGAAAACCTTGGGGTAACTGGATGTTCCACTGACAAATAATATTATTAGGGTACATTTCTGGGTAGCGAGGGCTGGTAATATTGCCTTTCACCACTGTGAACACATCCTGGCACTCACCTAAGTAATAGATAAATAGACGAGAGGTTATAATTGTCAGCAATGATATATTATATATACTGTTTTTGTATAGGGTTTAAAAACCACATGTAAAATGTGTGCTTGTAAAATGGGCTGCAGTACCATGTGTAGCCACAACCAAATGTACAGTGCTATGACTGTATGGCGGTTGCTGGAGTGCCATGTTCCCTTTATTCAGCTGATCCACAGAGGCGCCATATGTAAGATCCTCACTGATCAGATATTGATGGCCTTCAATATTACAGTTCAGAAGTAACCCTGTAGAAGGGATATTTCAGGAGCAATTTCTCTACCATACGACCCAAAGCAATGACTTTTATGAGCTCTAGGGGAAAAGTGATTCACGATAGCCCCTCTCCCTGAGATTGGAGCTGTCTGCTCACTGCAAAACCTAGGGCCACCTGAGCTTTGGGGGGCCACTCAGGGGTGGAACTCCTCTGGCCTTCATTTTTTTAGATCAATTTTATCCATGTTTTAACCCCTTAATGACACGGCCTATTTTGGCGTTGAGGACCAAGCGATTTTTTGGTATTTTTCCATCTCCATTTTTCAAAAACCATAACTTATTTTTCCGTCGACGCGGCCTTATAAGGGCTTGTTTCTTGCGTGGCGAGCTGTAGTTTTTATCGGTGCCACTTTTGGGTACATAGACAATATCGTAAAACTTTTATAATTTTTTTATGATAACAGGGAGAGAAAACGCATGAATTCTGCCATAGATTTTTTTTTCTTTTTTTTACAGCGTTAATCATGCAGCATAAATGACACACAAAATGTTTTCTGCAGGTCGGTACGGTAACAACGATACCAAAATTCTTATATTTTTCTTAGGTTTTTACACCTTTTTGCAATAAAACTCCTTTTTTTGGAAATCTTTTTTTTTTCTCTATAGCTGCATTCAAAGTCCTGCGACTTTTTAATTTTTTTATGTACGGAGCTCTATGAGGGCTTATTTTTTGCGAGACGAGCTGTAGTTTTTTATTGGTACCATTTTGGGGAATGTACGGCTTTTTGATCACTTTTATTGCATTTTTTGGGAGGCAAAATGCTAAAAATTAGCATTTTGCCTCTGTTTTTTAGCGGTATTTTTTACGCTTTTTGTCGTACAAAATAAAAAGCATATTCAACTTTTTGTACACGTCGTTACAGACGCGTCAATACCCAATATGTGGGGTTTTAATTTTTTTTACCTTTTTTATGCTAATATTAGAAAAAGCATAAAAAAAGGGGTTTTTTTTCTTTTTCTTTTTTTTACATTTTTCTTTTCATTTTTTTACACAATTTGAGTCCCTCTGAGGGACTTGCAGCACTGTGCCTATGATCGCTGTGATAAGGCATGGCAGAGGTACTGCTGTGCCATGCCTTATCGCTTATACAGCGATCATAGGTATTGGCAATACAGGACGCCAGTGTCTGGCGTCCTGTTGCCATGGTGACAGGCCGGGCTCCGGCTGAAGACACAGAGGGAGTGTGCTCCCTCTGTGAACTCTTTCCCTGCCGTGATCTAAGGGGTTAACAGCAGGGGGCGCATCTCCGATGCCCCCCGCTGTTGCAGCCGGACGCCGGCTGTGACTGACAGCCGGCTCCCGCTGCGGGATAGCGCGAGGTCAGTCATGATCTCGCGCTATCCCGATGACGTACCGGTACGTCCTGTTGCGGGAAGTACCAGGCTCCCAGGACGTAATGGTACGTCCTGGGGAGGGAAGGGGTTAGAGACAGATAAAACTGAAGATTACAGCAGGACTGCGGGAAGCAGAGACTCCTTGCTCTATTGTCCAATGCCTTCTGTGTCTCGCAGGTGGCAAAATCAGGTCATTGATCCTGGCCAGAAGAGGCCAAGACAGAGGATGCTGTGCGAATATAATGGAAGGGAGTAAATGTATTAATTTATTTATAAGGGTTTTCCATGGGAATACTATTGATGACCTATCATCAGGATAGGTCATCAATAGTTGATCAGCTGGGGTCCATCGCTTGGGACCCTGACCGGTCAGCTGAGTGGGCGCATGCTGTCAGGGCTGCAAATACACAGAGGTCGGAGCGGAAGCCTCTACGCCGACCTCTGTGTAGTGGCCGGCAATTGTAGCTGCAGGCACGGCTCTCATAGAAATCAATGAGAGCCGTGCCTGCAGTTACTAGTGCCAGCCACTATACGGAGGTCGACGCGGGGACTTATGCTCCAACCTTTGTGAATTTGGAGCGGAAGGTTCCGCGCCGACCTCCCATGTAGTGGCTGACGCTTGTAACTGCAGGCACAGCTCTCATTGAAATCAATTGGATAAAGTGTTTTTTTTTTCCGATTTCATCCCAATTACTAATTTTTCAAAGTTTTTTAATAGATTATATGGTATATTAAACAGTATGATTGAAAAATGCAACTTACACCGCAAAAAACAAGCCCTTACATGGCTATGATGATTGCAAAATTAAAAAATTAGAATTTTTTGAAAGTCAGAATTCAAAAAACAACATAAAAGAAAAATGGCAGTGGCAGGAAGGGATTTTCAAAAAAGCTGCAATGTTTTTCAGGCCCTTCCTTGAAAATCATTGCCACGGTGGTAGCCTTCATTCCATTGCTTTTAATGGGGCTGCAGCAGCACCGGCCCTATTGAAAGCAATGGGATAGCATCGCAGACCTCTGTCACAGCTGTGACAGGGCATTCCTTCATTACCGTGGGAAGGAATCCCCTGCCATAGGTGTCACAGCTGTGTCAGGGGAGCGCAATGTACTCCCTATGTTTTCATTGGGGCTAGCACTGCTGCCGCCGGCCCCATTGAAAACAATGGGCGATATCGCAGATTCTGAGGTTACAGTGAAAACATCGCTAATGAGAATGAAACCATTGAAAATCAGAGGTTTCATTATCATGCGTTTCCACTCACTCTCGCATCGCAGGGAAGTCTATCGCCAGTGGGTGTGAGCCCTTAAGTTGAAGCCAATGTGTATATAGGTTGAACTGTGTCATGGGATACCTGTTCTCACCTGATGAGAAATATGCTTTGAAACCTCGTCCCCCAATGTTAAAATCAGATTTAAAGACCACCAGCAGCTCATTGGAAGAAGACGTGGTGTCAGGAGGCTTGGTGATACCACAATAATGGGTGACTTGTTCTTCTTGACTGGAACCATTAAAGACTGCCACGTAATCAAAGTTACATTCCTGGCTCTCCAGTTGGAAGTCGGTGAAAACTAGGTGGATTTTGGAGTGAGGAGCTGCACTGATCAGCCAGTGGCACTCTGCATTGTTGGGGTAGTTATCAGGGTAATCTGGGCTGGTGATCATCCCGGAGAGACTGGTGAGGACCCCACCACAGATATCTGTAAGGGAATTGAATATGGTAGACATCAATAATGGACATACAGCTTCTGATGCCATCCATCATGTAGGTGCCAAAGATATTATGTTAGGTTCTTCCTTAATGACATCTCCAAAAACACATGTACTAAGTAGCACAATGACAGCCCATTGATAGTACTGGTAGTGGTGCTAAGTTGGGATGTCTTCTCTTGCATTCATTTCTGTAGGTACAACCAATTATGAGTTGGTAATGCGGTCCCTATAGAACTTCATATGCAAGGACCCTAATAGGCATTTACCTAGTGCTGCAATATACTGAGGGCTCAGTCACACGGGCGTTTGTACGTGCCAATTTTTAAACGCATAGCTGATGTGTTAAAAAAATTCGCGTGACCTAAGCGGGTGGCACGGCGAAAAAAATGCTGCTAGCAGCGTTTATCCGCACAAAAGGGCTCGGTCACACGGGCATTTTGACGCTCAAAAAGAGCGCTGCCCACTATCATCTGCCACAGCTGTCACGGAGAAACGCGATGTTCTCCCATTGAATTCAAAGGAGCCGGCAATACAGCCGGCTCCATTGAAAGCAATAGGCTGCCACTGTAGTAATTTTCGGGGAAGGGCTTCAAATATAAGCGCTTCCCTGAAAAACAATCTAAAAATTTGTACAAAAAAAAAAAATCTATACTCACCTCTCTGCAGCTGCCGGGGCTCAGCAGCGTCCAGCCGGCTCTTCTCTTGAACTGCTCTCAGTAGTATTCAGCAGGCGGGGATTTAAAATCCCCGCCTGCTGAATTGGCTGCTTCTGATTGGTCACAGTGTTCAGCCAATCAGAGGCAGCACTCACCCATTTATGAATTCATGAAAAGCATGGGTTCTATGTAGTGCAACTTTTTTGACGTGCGGAAAAACGTCCATTACAAACGCCTGTGTGACTAAGCCCTAAAAGGACTGGCAGTGTTTGGGAAGCGATATTCTTGCTCAGTTCCCTGCTGAGTCCCACATTTACAAGGGACAACTCTGTCAAAAATCACTTAATTTTTTTGGCTGATAGTTGGAAACAGAAGGGCGCATGCAATAATATGCTCGGCGCTATGGAGCGTATTAGCGCATGAACCAGGTGATTAAATTATTTTTTTGACTACTCAAACTCCGCTACTGCACGCAGGTTTGAAAAAAACAAAGCAGGAAGATGGGTCCTGTCCTATCTTTTCTTGCACCTAGAAAAACTATGTCTGAGAAAGATAGCGCAAGTCCTAATGTGCGAGGATCACGCTAGCGAAAATAAAACCATTGAAATCAATGGTTTTGCTTCGTCACTTCTGCAGCCGTGATTTTGCTTTACGACCTGCTCTATTTTCCTGTGTTTTGCACAGCAAAAGTCCCATAGAAGTCTATGCAAAGTGCACAAATACGCAAGGGAAAGGGTGTGACACTGCGCAAAACGTGGAGAAAAGAACACCTCATTAGACTTAAATAGCTATTAAATCCACGGAAAGGATGTGTCACGTGTGTGTGAACGGGCCAATGTGCGCAAATAGTACAGTAATATGTGCTGACATGTGCGCGCAAATCTACCTCAACTGGCATTTGTGCGCAAAAGGGTCACGCAGGAATGAGCGTCTTCGCGCAAAGGCTTGCTGCAGCGTATTGCACCTGAACAAGGTTGATTTGCGCGTGGGTAAGTGCATATTACTGTACATTTTGCGCACGCAGGGCCTGTTAACACGTGCGTGTGACACCCTTCCATGGATTTAACGGTTATTTAGGCCTAATGTGATCCCTGGGTTGGGACTTTCGCTGCGCAAAACGCAGTAAGATAGAGCAGGTCCTACTTTTTTTTTTACAAACGCTCTCGTGAGAACGAATCCATTGAAGTCAAAGGGTTCTATTATCTGTGTTTAGCGCACAAATATTTTTTCGCACGCAAAAACACAAATAAATACGCCTGGGTGAAGAAGCCCTAAGCGCGTATGTTTCACGGACATAAAAAGGCTGTCCTGAGGATAGGTCATCAATAGTAAAGTCCTGGACAGCCTCTTTAAATTAATAGTTAATCAGTGGGGGTCTGGCACTCGGGATTCTTGACGATCAGCTGATATCGGGCCAGCTGTCATTGTGATCAGGGCCAGGAGCATTCAGCTCTGTCCGTAATGTAGTGGCCTAGGTTGGTATTGCAGGTGCAGGTCCTATTGAATTCAATGCAATACCAACCCAGGCTGCTGCGAATCAGACAGAGCAGTCCTCTTCCGGCGCTGCACACAATGATAGCAGGCCAGGAAAACAGCGGATCGGCGTGGATCCCGAGCAGCAGAGCCCGTCGCTCAACTATTGACGATTTATCCTAAGGATAGGTCATCAATAGTAAAGTCCCAGACAACTCCTAAAAAACTGCGACATGTCAATTTTTCACTCCTTCAGATGAGGGTGTTACATCTGTAGCGGATCCGCACCAAAATGTGCATATAAGACATCCCCTCCCCCTGACTGGCTCTCTGCCTCTCGCCTCCCCTCTGGTTGTTTGCAATGGGAAGGGGCGGGACAGGTTTGGAGCTAAGATCCCGCCCCTTGTCTGCAGCCAGCAATGGGAGGGGAGGGGCGGAGCTTAGCTACACCTCCTCCCACCTCCTCTCATTGCAAACAGCCGGAGGGGAGGAGAGAGGCAGAGAGCCGGCGAGGAGCAGGGAAGAGGATAGGCAGCTCAGAAGGTAGCATATATCTGCCGGCCGTGAAAACGGCGGTCGATATACGCTCCTGTGAATAAGCCCTTATTATGTGATTTACACACATTTTAGACTATTTTCACACATTCATACAAGATTCCATTTTCCTACGCCATTATGACAGCAGGACAACGAAATCCCCTGACCGAACGGTTCTATTTTATGACTCCATTAAAGTCAATGGGGTCCATTGACTATAATGGAGTCCATTTTGTTTGTCACTTTTTTCTGGACAAAAAAGTCCTGAATGTAGGACTTTTTTGTCCGTCATTTCACACCAGATCGGTGACGGAGGCTCCGGAGGGTGTCTGTGGCACATATATGAACAAAGCCTTACATCTTTCTTGACAGTTTCTAAAAAAACAATATGAAGAAAAAAAGTAGGCTGGGAAGAGATGTTGCAAAATGCACAAAACTTATTAAAACTTTGTGCCATGTTAGTGGCAGAAAATATTGGTGTAAACTACGCCAGCCATGAGGTGGCATTGGGAAAAGCGAATAACATATTGAACGAGTTGCATTTTGGTAACATCATAATGTTGCAAAAATTCTATAAAGCTCGAGCAATAATGCGAAACATACTTATTGCACTATGCTCCATTGCAGTTCGCAGTACTGCAACATCGGGAACGTTCATGAAGTTCAAACGAGGGGCACTTGTACTATTGCTGCATTGCAACAATGAGTGTCTCTTTAGGTTGGGTACGTGAGTGCAAGGCGACGTCGTGGATTCCCGTGAGAGGGCACGCTGGGCGATATAGATATGAAAGTTGTAAAGCCGTGCCACTACAGGAAAGACGCAGAGGTTTTGTTAAGTAGTTCTGCCAAGGAGAGCTGCGGGATTTAAGGGCGCCGACACTCACCGTGGGTCAAGCTGACATATATAGCCCTGTATTTGGGCTTGTGACACATCTTATAGATGAAAGAGCCCTCAGACGTCACTGAGCACTTACAACGTACAAGAACTATTGCTGTTTGCCAATAAAGACCTTCTGATCGTGGAGCAAGTGAGTTTTCCTATCAGCGAATCCCCGATATGTGGTATGCGACCAATATCATTATGCCCAGTAGGGCGCTCACCATTACAGCCAATGGGGTTGTCCAGAGATTGCCATAATGACTACCACCGACTAACCAGAGAAAGTTACCCCCGATTCCATGGCTGCCGTTACACCCCCTAAGCCTATCCCAGACTGCCACTTATAGTACAACATTGCCAGTGATATAAGCCTATGAGAGAGCCTGTTAAATCGTATACATACATGCAGTTTTATGCCCACGTAATCTTAATTCGTCATTGCAGAACCCAAACCTGACACTGCAATCGGTCATTAATAAAACAAACTAGACGGTGAAAGAAAAGTCAGTTTGGTTATTTTATAAGGCCTGTATCCAAAAATACTCACAATAACATAGAATTTTGGGGCATTTCTGAGTACACCGACGATACATAATTAGTGTTGGGCGAATCCAACAAGTAGAACCCTGTTTAAGGTCAAACTTAGCTAAAAGTTCACTTTGGCACAAACTCGAACTGAGCTTTTACCCCAAACAGGGTTCTACTGATTTGGTTTGCGCAACACTAGTCCTAAACACTTTCTCCGGCACCCCAGATGCTACTCCATGTATAAAGACTGTACTAGTCCTAAGCACTGGTGTATAAAACTATCTATGAGGTATGAAAGTACTGTAGAACACTCTGAGTGTTGTACAGGGCTTTTATGGCTCTTAGACAGTGTTATACACCAGTTCTGGGGTTTTGGTGAACTTCTGGTTCGGATTGAACTAATTTGGACGAAACCAAACTTTTTTCCAAAATTCCGTGACCCACTAAACCAAACTTTTCAAACGTTCGCTCATCACTGCATATAATGGTAGATTCTGAAATGTCTGGAGCTTGGGAAACTTACGCTTCCTATATGTAGCGGAAAATCCACTGCTGCCCACATGTTTGTCTGAATGAAAGATGACCGAAAGTACATGCCAAGATGATGTAAGGTTCGGAGGCAACTTGGAACCACAAAATGTTCCCAAAAGATTCCCCTCATCCCTGGACGCCCCGTTGTAGACCTTGACGTAGTCATATTCACAAGTATCGTGGTATTCTAGATTAAACTCCTGGAAGGTAAGCTGAACCGTGGATCCTTCTAATACTACTATGAGCCAGCTGCACTCAGTGTACGGAGGATACACCCTTGGGAAGTTAGGGCTGGACAGGTGCCCTACATCGGCTGACAGTACACCCCCGCACTTTACTCCTGTGGATAGAAAAAAGTCATTAAACATTCAAAAAGTTCACAAAGTTCCCTCCAATAATAGACACAAAGAAACAGTCAACATACAAAGACCATGAAAACATACAAAGACCATAAAAACAACTCAATGACATCTCTTTCATGCAGGATGCCGATCATCACCTTTACTCTTAACCATAACACCTCCCAACACTGCCCCCTATCCCCAGTCATATTCTTGGAGGACTGGGTAGCTGAGATCTAGGGTGCTATTTTGCTGGATCCAACTCACAAACCAGACATAAAAATCTACGCGAATGTCTTTCCAAGAACAGGTCAACTTCTATTTACAGGTTATAGCAGTCTAGAATGAACATACGTTGTATTTAATAGGCAAAAGTAACTTGAGAGGTCTTCCTCCATTTCATGCATAGACTCTGAGTGATGTAGCACAGAAAATCTCTACTTACCTTTCCGTGCGTGAACCCCAGGAGCTTCCCATAACATACTTATCATGAAGATAAACTTGCAAAGAAAATGCTGCATATTGCAACGCTAGGATGTAATATATCCACCGCTCTCACATCCAGCACAGATAAGAGTCGCAGAGATGGAGCTGCTATAGAATTAATAATTCATCTGATGTCTGAATAGGAACTTGATCTCACTTTTCTCTCCACCCTCTATGTTCTGATGTGTATCGGGTGTCCGTGAATTTACGCTATCATGCTCGCTACCTGCATTAAATCACAGGGAGATATTCAAGGCTTGCACTGATCGTGCAGCGGCCATAATGGTTCTCAACCCGAACAGAAAAGTGCAGTTGGAAGTTGTGCAATTGTTGTTGCATGCAACAATACGGCGACGGAAAACACGTTTGTCATTGATATTTCTATAAATCTCACATTGTGAACCTTTGGGTTATAGAGAGACGAGTGGCGCTACATACGTTACCACTTATCTATTCCTGAAGAAGCAGTCTGTCATTGATTGTGTTTCCAGGAAGTTTCTTCTTTTATGCCTCCCACTCACTGACTGGCTGATTTGTAGTGCTCTGTATTTTTTATTTTTAAAGAGGTTCTTCAGCAGCTGTGTTATAAAGCTGCTGCAACTGCTGGAAAACTAATAACACACACCTCAGATGCGGCAAACCTCCTTTTTGAAATCAATGGTGGACAGAAAACTCCACCTTAGTGCTTTTTCGGCTGTGGATTTTATCACATTTTTGGTGGTGATTCCACAGCAAGATCTGGCTGTGTTACACACCAATGTGGATGCCGGTTGTGCTCTGGCGTCACCATCAATTACACCCTATACCTTAAATGGTGAAATCCACTGTGAAAATCATGTATAGGAATGAGCATGAAATTTGCGCTCAGGGTTCCGTTCGCCGAAAGGAAAGGGGAAAACCCCATTGTTGAACAGCACCGTCTCTGGATGGATCGGAACAGTGCTTGACTATAATGAGGTCCATCCATTTTCCGCCCAGCTGCCCGGTTTCTGGACGGAAGAAGAAGTGCTGCATGCAGCGCTTTTTTCTTTCGGTATTTGGAGGCGGAACTTTTGGCTGGAGGTTCGAACACAGATATGAAACTGGCCTTATTTCCATATGTTACTCCTTTGGCCATAAGACATCAGATACTCTCCATGGCATACTTTCTACTAATGTCTCATAGATTTCAGTCTGATACATCTCCCTCCATTGATCCAGCAAACTTCTGGTGAGTTCTTTCAAAAAAGATTCATCATTCCATCTGCAATGGTGCAAGGAGCATCGTCATTGGACAGTTAAGTGATGGAGGAACGTTCTATGGAGTGATAAATAACACTAATCCATCTTCAGATCAGATGGACGTACATTGGTGTGGAGGATGCTGAGGAAACACCTTTGACCTGAGTGTGTTGTGCCAATAGTTAAGTACGGCAGAGGTTCCATTACAGTCTGGGGATGTTTTACGTGGCATGGTCTTGGTGACAACCATGAAGATGTACCCTGACAGTCTAGGCTATCATTTGCTGTTGGCAATGTGGCAATACTCTGGGAACGGTCGTCCATACTTCCAACAAGACAACGCGCCTCGTCACAAATCCAACACGGTTTGACATTAGTTGAGGATATGGATGCTTCACAATTGGACTGGCTGCACAGAGTCCCAGCCTGAACCCTACAGAATGTCTTTAGGATGATCTAAATGTCGGATCAGAAAATATGAACATTGTCCATCTTATTTGAGAGAATTCACCAGATGCTTTTCAGTATAAATGGAGGGAAACAGCAGCTGAAGTGTATCTATGTTAGAAACTACGCCATGGAGAGTATCCGATGTCATTAGGGCCAAAGGAGCCCCACTAAGAATTAACATATGGAAATAAATACTACTTTTGATTCTTGCTCAGTTGTCCAATTGCTTTTGGTAGGATAGTTAATATTGCCACGGATCTGAGATGCAGAAACCGCTCTGTAAATCTGCTACTTTCTGGCTGTGTCTTATTATGACCTTATTCTTGAAATAGGAGCCTAAAAACGAGTTCTACAGCAACTTTATTCAATGTGACCAAATAAGCATTTTACCATTTGACATAACTGGAAGTATAACCAAAAGTATAACATCTCAATCCAACTTTGCCGTTTATTGTCCAAAAATGAGCAGTGGTGGTTCACAAATAATTTCGGGTCTGTTGACATCTGCATTGGAGCCTCTGTTTGGTGCCTCCGGTGAAGATCTGGCACAAAATCACAGATGCAATAGTAAAGTATGCGGTGTATTTCTGGTGGCCTGCCAGAAGCCTGACGAACCTCATTATAGTCAATGGGTTCTGTTGGGTGCCATCTGTTTCCGACATAGGATGGATCAATTCTCGGCTGGGATTCTGTTTTTTGTTCCAATGACGGAACAGGAAAATGGAACCCCCCAAATCAGATGTGAACAGAGCCTTACATGGAGAGGGAATGAGAGGCAGAAGAGGTGGGTAGTGGGGAACTGCATGCTTGGCTCTGTATGCAGAAGAGATATTTGGCTGGCACTATTTTAAGGGGCAGCTGGCGGGCACTATTTATGAAGTAGTGTGGTAGCAAGCACTTTTTATTGGACTTGAATAATGGTAGGTTCATACTGAGGTACAATAGATAGGAAATGATTTGTAAGTAGAGCTAAGGTGGGGCTCATACATAAAGACGTACATACATCACTAACTACCACCCTTCCTGTGATGCCCTAGTAAATTTTAGTACCACTCCTGGTTCACATAGATTTTGCATGCTGAAGGGCATATACCTTTGTCATATGTTTGTATGGTTTAGTTTTTTTCAACAATTATAACACCAGAACTAACTACTATAATACTGCCCCCTATGGACAGGAGTGTATAGGAGATTTTCTAAATCTCCTGAAAGGCTTGCACCAAAAAACACTTTTATCACCTATCCAAAGGATAGGTGATAAAACTTGCCGCTGAGACCCCCACCGATCCCAAGAGTGGGGGTCCCGTATCCCCTGCTTTCCATGACTGTGGGGCCAGTGCACCTTCCCGCGGTGACATAAGATTGCACGGAGCAGAAGTCACACATGTGCAATGCCGTTCCATTCATTTCAATTGGACAGACGAAAAATAGTCAAGTACAAGCAGTCAGCTGTCTCTGGCAGTCCCACTGAAAATGATTGGAGCTCCATTCAATCTCCTCCACACTATGGGGTATGCAGTGAGCCTGTAAGCGAGAAAGAGAGAGGGACATGCAACCTCATTCCAGGCAATGGTGAGGGTCTCAACTGAGATAGCCCACCTGTCACACTTTTAGCATCTATCCTATAGATGGGTGATAAAGTGCTTTTTGGCACAACTCCTTTAAAGAAGACTTGCCACTTCCTCCGACAAGTGAAAAAGGCTGCCCCCATTCACGGATTCCAGCACACTTTTTTTCGGCTACCCCTCACCATTGGTGCTACCTATTTACTGGTAATGGTCCTGAAAGCTGTCAGGTGGCCCGTTTCTACCACCCATTGTCAATGAGACATCTACCTTTGACACTCGGTGGTGAAGATGACCTACATGACAATGTACTAGTAAATGGCGCCAATTGATTGTGCGTGAAGGGGCTAGATGGACAAAAAAAAACAAAAACGGGGCTGGAAATAGTGAAGAGCCGGCTGCAAAGAAATTGCAGCCACTTCCAGTCGTGTGGGGATGGGACATTTCTCTGCAGCTTCCTAATTTTACAAAACTTTACAGTAATGTATTTCCCTTCCAATAACATCATTTTGGTCTGTTGTCTTTCCCAGGAAGCCCCCCTTATTTGCTATTAGGCAGGGTCGGGCCGGCACTTACATCCAGCCGGGACCTTTGCCAAACATTTCATCTCTCAGGTTTCTCTGCAGCCGAAGAGAGCCAGACGTCCTCATTTACAACCGCAGAATAGCTGCACAGATATTCTCCTTCTTATGAAACAATAATTAGTCTAAAACCTCAAAGGGAAATTTAGAGGTAATTGTCATATTTATGTAGCGGACGTACAAGAAATGTTTGTTAATGTGCAGTAAACGGATACAGAGGGTCTCTAGTCCTCATCAGCCGGGACATTCACCGACTCATTAACGTACAATATTTATTTTGCTTCACTCTACTTGTATTAACAATCAGATGATTTAACTTGAAGCCCCGGAGGCCCAATGCCAAATCCGTATAGGGCGTCCACCTACCATGTGCCGTTTATAATACTGGTGTCCTCTTATGTAACAGATAGGTCTTAAGGCCCTTTTAGACAAAAACGATTACACTGTGCAACAATTTTTTTTAAATGTTCATAATGGAAAGTAATTGATAAGTTTCTGTAAAATTAAAAGCTGCTGGTTCCACCGGTAACATTGGATAATAGCGGCACGTCTCACTTTCAAGTTACAAACCATTTCCTTTATTTAAGATGATACCCTTTGGACGCGCCATAATATTTTTATATAACTATTTTTGGTGGAGACTTTCTCCTGTAAGAAACATTACTTTCCCTCTGTAAGAACCGGCAAAAGTCGCCCATCATGTTTGGATTGTACTTCCCTTTGTAACGGTCTCTCCCAATAGTGACCCTATAGTAGCCTCAGTAGTAATTGTGACCCCCATAGTGACAACAGTAGTAAGTGACCCCCCATAGTGGCCCCAGTAGTGTGTCCC
This sequence comes from Eleutherodactylus coqui, assembly GCF_035609145.1. Lineage (NCBI taxonomy): Eukaryota > Metazoa > Chordata > Amphibia > Anura > Eleutherodactylidae > Eleutherodactylus > Eleutherodactylus coqui. The sequence goes on from NC_089839.1 coordinate 281,768,908, forward strand.
CTATAATAGCCCCAATAGTAATAGTGACCTCCATAGTGATGACAGTTGTAAGTGACCCTCCCCCCCACAGTGGCCCCAGTAGTAAGTGACCCCCCCATAGTGGCCCCAGTAGTAAGTGTTCTCTATAATGGCCCCAGTAGTGTCCCCAGTAGTAATTATCCCCTATAATGGCTGCAGTAGTAAGTGACCCCCCCATAGTGGCCCCAGTAGTAACAGTGTCCCCTATATTGGCCAGAGTAGTAAAAGTGACCACCATAGTAGTCCTAGGGATGCTGCGCAGCCAAAGGCCAATAGCAACAGGAGAAACCTTTGGTATTTGTCATGCTGAAGTAACAGTCAGTATGGTGATCTCTTTTTTCTCGCCATACCATTGGAATGGCGAATGGCGTTCTACTCTTGCCTTTCAGCTCCTGTGTGAGGTGAGTGTTACATGACACACAGATGATATGCAGTGCCAATTCTTATCTTGGTCACCAAGCTTTATTCCCAAATACTTGTGATAGACACACTTTACCAAGGATGATGTATTCCCCCGCTGTGACTTTGTTGTAAACTGTCCGCAGACATTGCAGAAATTGTCTGGGTTGTTCAGACATCCGCGCCGCTCACCCATATTGTTATTAAATTTTGAAAAATAGTCCATTTAACCAATGACCTGTAAAAACACAGTTCATTGATTACAACTTACTGGTGGATGATCTGCAGCATTTCCGTCATGTGGAAACATACCCTATATGTTACATAAACCTACCCTTATAGTGTTCAGTCAGAATGCGGTGTGTAACAGTGATTGTGAAATTTTTTTTATCAAGAAAGGTTATTAATAGGCATTATTCCCCATAATTGGAAAACCTTACGTGGCAGAAAAAAAAAGGAAATCATATTTGAATTCAGCACACTAAAGTTACTATAAGACGCCTATCTGCCTATCTGTTACAAAAGTTGTGTTGCACAGTATTCAAAAAATGGTTCAAACGAGCAAAAGTGAACGATAATTGTTCGGTCTAGACGCAGCCAGCGTTATTTTTCATTCCTAATTCATTTTACGCAGGCATAAAAATCATTGTTGGCTCGTTCGCTAATCATTTGGTTTAAATACTAATCATTCAGTCGTTCTCGTTTACTTATACAGCAAATGTGAATGACTGAACGATTTGTCATTGGAACAAGCCAATGATGTATCTATCTGTTTAAATAGACTGAACGAATTCTGACATAATTCGCTCGTTCAAAGGATAATCGTTTGGTATAAGCAGGCCCTTTGGGCCCCCCCCCAGGCACCGGGGGCCCCGATAAGACCTCTGCACCTTCTATAACTACATATCCGTTTATATCCTTTTTTATCCAAAAGTGACCAATATACCAAATAGCCTTGTAGTTGCCACAAATTAGATGGAGGTACTAACATGCTGAGTAGCTGATAGGAAGGGCTCATTGATTCATGATGCTTGTGCCAAATTCTGGCGCTCTTGTCAGTATGGTGCAAGAGAAGTCTGGATTCATCTGAACAGGCGAGGTTTTTCCACTGCTCAGTTATCCAATTTTTGTGCTCTTTCATCAACTGGTGTCTGACATTTCTGTTTCTCTTAGACAGTAATGGCGTTGGAACTGGTCGTCTGGTGTTATGGCCCATCTGTGCTAAAGAGCGATGAGTTGTGCATTTGGACATGTTAGTTGGAGCACTGGAATTGTATTCAGCTGAAATTAGCTCGACTGTTCACCGCCTGTTCGTCAGAATGATTCTTGACGTCCTCCTCTGACCCCTTTCAGTACAAATTGTTTACATCCACTGAATCCCTTTTGCTGGATGTTTTTTCCCAATCACATGATACTCTGTATACTCTCCACACCCTTACATGGGAAAACCCCACATGAAATCCTGGTCCTGGCTAGTCTAGCACCGATGACCAGGCCTCGTTGGATGTCACTCACATCGCTGGATTTTCTCTTTCTAATGTGGATTCACATTAAAACTGATTCACCGAAATTTATCAATTGTCAATTGATTTTATGTTGCACTCTGGGGTCACGGGTCGAATTTCCATACAGAGAAGCTGCAATCGTGAAATGACGAGGGGCTCTACTAACGGACCAATTAGTGTATATTGCCTATATATATACAGGGTGATCCAAAAAAATGGTACAAAAGTAAAGCTGATTTCTTCATACATGAAGTGACATACAACAGCCAGAATGATATGAAAGGTTTTTAATGCAGATTCCAAATGTCTTATGTGGGCGCCGTTGGTGACACTAAATGACCTAAAACAACACATCCCAACTGTATGAAGGAATGGGCTTTACTTCTTTACTATTCCTTTGGAATTATCTTTTACTAGAGGTTTCACCCTGTTCTCTCACACTAAAACCTTGTTCAGACGAGCGTGGTTTACATGCTGCTACAGCAGCTATGGAAGCACTCACACAGAGCTTTTTTACTAGCACAGAATCTGCGCTGGTAAAAAGGATAGACAGCAAGTGCCGACTCGCCTGTCAGCTCTGTGCTGAGGCGCTGTCCGTGGTGCTGACCCCAGGCTCTTATGGGAGCCACAGCAACACGGACATGTGAACGGGCTGCTCCGCGGAGCGCGGAGCAGCTTATTCACCGCAGAATTCCTGCATGTCAGCAGTGTGTAACCCACGCTCGACTGAACGAGGCTTTACTCTGGTGATGCAGGTGAGGATGAAATTGGGACTTTAGATCCCTGTACTGGCAACTGGTGGGAGTCCCAGTAACCACACACTCATCACCTTTCCTGTGTACTTTATACAAAAACCCATTTAATAAAAGTAGAAGAAATCTGACCAACAAAGTATAAAAGTACAGTCAAATTTACAAAAAAACAAATTGTTTTAAGCAATTTATTTGGCATCCCGGACTGCTATAACATGTAGGATCATCTGTACCATATAGGCCTCCTATATAGAAATTGATTCACACCATGCTATGGTGAAGGGCATTCCAAATGGTAAGTGTAATCTAACAGTTGTTTCTGGACATTAACCTCCAATGGTTAATATTAGAGATGAGCGAGCCTACTCGGTAAGGCAGTTACTCGAGCGAGCATCGCTCTTCTTGAGTAACTGCTTAGTGATCCGAGCAGGGTGGGCTGCGGGGGGCGGGGGGAGCAGAGTGGGAGGAAGAGTGAGAGATCTCTCTCTCTCTCTTCCCCCCCACAGCCCACCCGAGCCTGCTCGGATCACAAAGCAGTTATTCGAGAAGAGTGATGCTCGCTCGAGTAACTGCCTTACCGAGTAGGCTCGCTTATCTCTAGTTAATATAGTTCACTTAAAAGACTCATAAAAAAGTCAAGAGCAGAACAGAGTGCTAGAACCAGTTTGCAAGGGGCATGTGAACCTCATAGAGCAGTGTTCCCCAACTCCAGTCCTCAGGGACCGCCAACAGGTCATGTTTTCAGGATTTCCTCAGTATTGCACAGGTGATGTAATTATTGTCGGGGCCTCAGACATTGCCACAGGTGTTTGTACCATAGGATATCCTGAAAACATGACCTGTTGGTGGTCCCTGAGGACTGGAGTTGGGGACCCCTGTCATAGAAGACTTTGGAAAAAAATGCTGCCCTTATATAGCTTAAGATAGTTGAATGAATATTATCACTGCTTTGCATTTCTCAATATAACCTATAAAAATAATACAACGATTCAGAAGAGCTTGGAAACATCACTCAAGCGATTCTCATTGCTTCTTCTCCGATGCATCGAATAATAACTAAGCTAAGGTGACCAGATGTCCCAAATAGGCAGGACGGTCCACCCTGGGACCCTGTGACCCCTGTTCCCAAGGCCCCTGCTTTTGGGACATCTGGTCACTATGAAAGTGATTACTAGCCGGAGTGCCGTGGCTCCCCAACTGGTAATCACTTAGTGGCACTGCTGTGGGATGCACACATTGACGGATCCTGCTCCCCTGACGTCTCCTCCTTGGTTCCGCAGGAGGAGAGAAGAAGGGGGGAGAAGCCCAGGATCAAACACTTCCGCCTGCAACAGCACCAAACAGAGGAGCAACGGCGCTTTGAAAACAAGGAGGAGGTAAGTATATCAGTCTCAGGGGGCACTATTACTACTGGGGCTACTGTAGGTGTCATTATTTCTACTGAGGCCAATATAGAGGACACTATTACTACTAAGGCCACTCTAAATGTGGCAGAATGCTTTAAATTGACTTAGGGTATGTTTACACATGGCAGAAATGCTGCGGAGTGAGTACAACTGCTACTGCGGATCCATTGTCTGCCGACACTTAAAGCACTGCATCAAAAACATCCACTTTTTAATGTAAGGTAGAACTGATCTTTTTAATGATATTTATTTGCCATTTAAATATACCTCAGTGTACTCTGAGACAACACGTAATCATAACCAGAATTAGAGAGTAGGCCTATATGATGCTAAACGCATAGGTGACCCAGACTTGACTACACAGTGCAACTTTAGTACTTATTCTAATATATAGGAACCCAGACAAGATGACACAGTGCACCCTTAGTACTTGTCCTAATATATAGAAGACCAGACATGGCTACACAGTGCACCCTTACTACTTGTCCTAATATATAGAAGACCAGACATGGCTACACAGTGCACCCTTACTACTTGTCCTAATATTTAGGAGACCAGACATGGCTACATAGTGCACCCTTAGTACTTGTCCTAATATATAGGAACCCAGACATGACTACACAGTGCACCATTAGTACTTGTCCTAATATATAGGGACCAGACATGACTGCACAGTGCACCCTTAGTACTTGTCCTAATATATAGGGGACCCAGACATGACGACACAGTGCACCCTTAGTACTTGTCCTAATATATAGGGGACCAGGCATGGCAACACAGTGCAACCTTAGTACTTGTCCTAATATATAGGGGACCCAGACATGACGACACAGTGCACCCTTACTACTTGTCCTAATATATAGTAGACCCAGACATAACTACACAGTGCACCCTTAGTACTTGTCCTAATATATAGGGGACCCAGACATGACGACACAGTGCACCCTTACTACTTGTCCTAATATATAGTAGACCCAGACATGGCTACACAGTGCTCCCTTAGTACTTGTCCTAATATATCGGGGACCCAGACATGACTACACAGTGCACCCTTAGTACTTGTACTAATATATAGGGGACCCAGACATGGCTATACAGTGCACCCTTAGTACTTGTCCTAATATATAGGAGACCAGACATGACTACATAGTGCACCCTTAGTACTTGTCCTAATATATAGGAGACCAGACATGACTACACAGTGCACCCTTAGTACTTGTCCTAATATATAGGGGACCCAGACATGACTACACAGTGCACCCTTAGTACTTGTCCTAATATATAGGGGACCCAGACATGGCTACACAGTGCACCCTTAGTACTTGTCCTAATATATAGGGGACCCAGACATGGCTACACAGTGCACCCTTAGTACTTGTCCTAATATATAGGGGACCCAGACATGGCTACACAGTGCACCCTTAGTACTTGTCCTAATATATAGGGGACCCAGACATGGCTACACAGTGCGCCCTTAGTACTTGTCCTAATATATAGGGGACCCAGACATGGCTACACAGTGCACCCTTAGTACTTGTCCTAATATTTAGGGGACCCAGACATGACTACACAGTGCACCCTTAGTACTTGTCCTAATATATATAAGACCACACATGGCTACACAGTGCGCCCTTAGTACTTGTCCTAATATATCGGGACCCAGACATAACTACACAGTGCACCCTTAGTACTTGTACTAATATATAGGGGACCAGACATGGCTACAGAGTGCACCCTTAGTACTTGTCCTAATATATAGGGGACCCAGACATGACTACACAGTGCAACCTTAGTACTTGTACTAATATATAGGGGACCAGACATGGCTACACAGTGCACCCTTAGTACTTGTACTAATATATAGGGGACACAGACATGGCTACAGAGTGCACCCTTAGTACTTCTCTGTTCCTATTGCCCTGCCATGCGCCGCTCCTCTTCACCCTGACACGGAAGCTACATGCGAGCAGCCACGTGTAGATATATCTGTGTCCAGATGATTGGGGACGTATAGAATGGCACTGTGGGCTACATGTTGTGCACCCCTGCAGTAGCTTTAGAATGTGATATATTCTGGTGCTTTGTTTGCCACCTGCTGGTTGAAAGCGTTATTGCATCTACTTATTTAAAGAGGACCTGTCACCACTCTGAACTGATTACAGACTGTAATCACTGTAATCACTCTCAGCGATCTCTGGCCCTGTTTGGACTCACTGTCTAATTCCCTGTTCTCAGCTGTACACATATACAGTAGGGCCAACTGCATCGGTAGCGGTTAAATCTGTCAACAGAAAAAAAACGGGGTAAAATAAGATATAAAAAATGCAACCTTGGAAAACAAGATTTTCCCAGAAAAAATAGTGCTATATACAGAAAATTTTAATTCTGGATTTGAAGTAAATCTGAGATGCAGGCTCCAAACTAAATCTTCAGCACAGATGTGAATGAGACAGATTCACATGAGCGTATTTACACGCATGAGCCTAGCGTTTTAGTGGAACGAACTATGCTCTTTTGCAGATGCATAGACGTACTTTTCTGCACTTTTTGCGCTGGCAAGGCATGTTCAAACAAAGACAAACCGATCGTCTAATGAGTTCCAGATGTGTCCTTTTTTCCAGCGGATTTACGCAGTGTATTATGCATCTCCTTGCATGCGCATTTGCATCCCCCCCCCCCCCCCCCATTGATTTTTATAGGGACTTTTGGTGCGCAGAAAAGTAAAAAATGCTGAGGTTTTTTTTTTTACGCTACTGAAAAACATGCACAAAATACAGAAATGTGAATGAACCCATTGAAATCAATGGATTCTATTCTCTGCATGTTGCGTGCGAAAATATGTCCCTGTGAATCTGGCGTTAGTCTACCGTGCACACAAATAGAACAACAATGTTCAGCACTCAGGAGGAAGACCATTAATGACCAAAGAACCAGCAGTGAGGTATCAATCACCCCCCATTCCAGGATCGCTAGTCACAATAATCAGGTCAATCCAGCTGTAGAAACGTTTTTATGCACATCTTATTCTATGGCTAGTGGGTACAGCAGCAGCACAATAAACGTACAGGGCCGGCAGGCAATGTGTTTTGGCTAAAGAAAGACCCCTTTTCAAGTATTCATGGCTGCAGCTGGATTGACCTGTTTATTGTGACAAGCGATCCTGATTGAGATGGTTATCTCTCAGTGAATTAAAGGCCCTTTTACATGGAAGGATTACATTGGTCAGCAGTGAAAATCTGATTTGAATATCGGTATTTCTTAATCATTTCATCGTGGAAGAAACAAAAATGACATTGAAAACTGTGAGTTAGCTCTTGGCTCTGAGATGTAGCCCATCTAAGTTGGACTCATGAAGAACTTTGTAAAAGGGATAAACCAGGGTGGAGAAGCTTTTCAGTACCTCAGAAGACAATTTCCACAGCTCAGTGATGCCAAAGTTAAAGAAGGCATCTTCATTGGCCCGCAGACTCGTCATCTTCTTAAGGATAAAAACTTTGAGAAAGTTCTTCTGTGTCATGAAGAAAGCAGCATGGGAGGCATTTAAAGATGTTGCGCATGGCTTCCTGAAAAATCAGAGAGTTGACAACTACTTTGAGACTGTGAGTAAAAGTCTAGAAAAGTACCATCGTTTAGGTTGTAACTAGAGATGAGCGAGCATACTCGCTAAGGCAAATTACTCGAGCGAGTATTGCCATTTTCGAGTACATGCCCGCTCGTGCCAAAAGATTCGGGGGCCGGCAGAGGAGAGCGGGGAGGAATGGGGAGGGATTGGGGGGGGGGGGGATCTCTCCCCCCCGCTCCCCCATGCTCCCTGCCGCAACTCACCTGTCACCCCCGCCGGCCCCCGAATCTTTTGGCACGAGCGGGCATGTACTCGAAAATGGCAATACTCGCTCGAGTAATTTGCCTTAGCGAGTACGCTCACTCATCTCTAGTTGTAACATGTCACCCAAAATCCATTTCCTAGATTCCCACCTGGACTTCTTCCCTGACAACTGCGGCGCCGCGAGTGACGAACACAGAGAGCGAATCCATCAGGATATATCGAAAATGGAACGAAGGTATCCGGGAAAATGGAAGCTTCTCTGTTTGCGGACTACTGGTGGACAATGACAAGAGACGCCCCAGAAAAGGAGTACAAGCAACTAGCAAGGAGAATCCGTTCACGTGATTAAGCCCTTTTATTTGAAGTTAGTGTATCTATAAAACCAGACTTAGGCCCACTAAACAAAATCTAATGTCACATTAATGTTTCTTGATCCAAAATTAGGGTAGTTTAACTATTTTGAGAAAGGAGAAAATTTCGAAAAGCACATTTTTGTTGTCCAGAGTTATCGGTCAAAAAATCATTCAAACAAGCGAAAATGGACGATGATCATTCAGTGTAAACGCAGACAACGATCGAACAGCGAATGATAAATCGTTCATTTTCAGTCGTTGTTCATTTTGTGCAGACATACAAATCATCCTTGGCTCGTTCGGTTTAAATACTGATCGTTCAAACGAGCCAACAATGTATCTGCCAGTATAAACACGCTGCACAAGCGAACTCTGATATCATTCGCTCGTTTAAAGCGGCAGGTCTAAGCGGACCGTAAGTGAGGCAGTCACTTATTTGTGCACATATAAGGTCCGGCAGCACTTAATCCTCTATTATAGCCCAGCCAGGGTGGGAAGGAAAAGCAATGCAAAGCCGCAAATAGGGATAATGAACCAAAAAAGTCCCCAAATCAATCCAGTAGCAAGAGTAAACAGCAGCAAAGAAGGTAAATAAGTAAAATCCAAGTCCTCATTGTTCCATATTTCAAAAGACGGCTTGACAAAGACCATACTGGTTGAAACGTTGCCAGGCCACTTTTTAAATATAAAACAATAAAGACTTGGATTTTACTCATCTACCTTCTATGCTGCTGTTTACTCATAACTACGGTGAGTGGAGGACGGAGATGATTACATAGACACTATAGATGACACATCACAGATGTCTGATTGCTACAGATAGAGGAATAGGAAGTCTGACCTCACATATAACCAGCTGCAGGATGGACCTGCCACTGGGGGGCGCCGGCAGATTGTACTGTCCATGGTCACTATAGAGGCAGGCAGGGGACGTTAGGGGCCCCCAGCTACGTGGCATATTCCCAGGGCCCCAGTACAGGGAGAGCGCTCCAGTATTCTAATGTACTAGCAGGAGAGACTTTGGGGGGTGAATCCAGATATGGGAGGACAGATGATGCCCTCATGTTCTTACTGGCTTCATGGACACATAACAAGGCTGTCAGCTTTTATGGGCAGGGTCCTCCCTAATGTAAATTGTCAGCACTTATATTCAGGGTCCTCTCTTCTGTAGATTGTCAGATCTTTCTTTTTTGTTTCTTCTATGCCTCCTGCCATATAATAAATAAGTGTTATTTTACTTCTTGTGGATTCTCATAGTCCTCTCTCCTCTGTCTGGCACATCCCTCCAGAGCAGCGCTCCACATCATAAACTTTATGGTCCCATCAGTGCTTATGACTAGCAGTAAGAAATTTGTTGGTGACCGTCACCTTATAAATCATATGAAAGTCACTTGAGTGTCCGTGTTCCTTGCTGGAGTCACCCTCTAATAGAAGTGAGAGGGTAAATGGGATTAATAGTCACATGACAGCCCGCTGCCCAAAAACCTCTACTGAGGAAGATATGTAGATAATTGTCTTCCTTCTCTCTAACATTTCCCTGTCTAGTAAGGGGCAGGGTGTGGAGGATCATGAGAAGGTTCCCCCCTGTATAGTCACACCCGAATAGTGGAATAATAGAGCATTTGTGCAGCATTATGGGGTCACCACTACAAGACTAGATGTGACCTGATACAGAAGAAAGTTGTTCTGGAAGTGACTCAACTTTATAGATAATATTTATCCCTTAAATCTCTTCTATTTCTCCACCAGAATCCTAGAGATGATTGGCAAGGCCGGGCCGGCAGTCAGGTATCTATTCCGATACACATCCTATTCTATAGTGTCCTAAAATGAGTCTTTTGTACATACTGCAGAGTGACAGCAATAGTCCTGGGGGGCCAATACTTTACACTGGAAGGACAATCAGCATCCTCCCTCTATAGGAAGAGATACAGACTAGAGATGAGCGAGCGTACTCGGAAAAGCACTACTCGCTCAAGTAATTTGCTTTATCTGAGTATCGCTGTGCTCGTCCCTGAAGATTCGGGTGCCGCTGCGGCTGACAGGTGAGTCGCAGCGGGGAGCAGGGGAGAGCGGGCGGGAGAGAGGGAGAGAAAGATCTCCCCTCCGTTCCTCCCCGCTCTCTGCTGCAGCTCCCCGCTCCGTGCCGGCACCCGAATCTTCAGGGACGAGCACAGCGATACTCGGATAAAGCAAATTACTCGAGCGAGTAGTGCTTTTCCGAGTACGCTCGCTCATCTCTAATACAGACGCTTAACTGTGCAAAATGAAGTTTAGTTCACACAGATGAGGGTTTGTTACAGTGTATCAGTGCAGGTAATCCTCTCTTGGCTAAACATAGCAGCAGTAGAAACCTCTCTCCAGTAGGAGACTCCAGGCTGATGGCTCTTACCTGCACTGATACATTGCAACAACACAAAGATTGGTCCTCTGGGATAAAGAACACATAACATGTGGGGGCACCATATATACTTTGTGCGACCCTTGTCATGGCCAAAAGTCACTGTGTAGCCCTAGCCTTTCTTTTAGGGTTTGGTCCACACATGTTAACTGTTTTCCCATGAGACCAAAGGGCCCTATAAGGCCATGTATTTATGTGAGTGACGTCTTATTACTGGGGACATGACTTGGTACCACGGAGTCGTCTGCTGTAGCCTATTAACCCCCTTTCCCCCCCACTTATCTAAAATAACCACTGACAACTTCTTTTTGGATTAATTTTTGGCCACAGCAGCCAATTTATTACAACATAACAATATAACATAAATACACTTTTTAGCCCTATTCCAAAACTATTTTGGAGAGATCCTTGGAGCTCCAAACTAAAACTATCTGTCGCCTCACCAACCAAGGAAAAATAGGTGTAACTGTCTCCCGTCTCCTAAAACCTGACTCGTGAGACCCTATTTTCCTAAACCACGCCTCCCGTCTCTAATCACCTGACTCAGGAGACTCGCCACTTCTCCTCGAGTCGCCTACCTCCTGACCCCGGGGCTATCTAGCCATACCCCGGCTAGCAACAACAACCACTTTTGCAGGGAACCCCCTGTCAAACCAAGAGGCCACAGACCCACCTACTACTTAATCCGAACCGGAGGGGGGGGGTAACTCTACTACCCCTGCCTCCCCCTCCCCCCCTCCTAAATTGACTCCAAGGACACCTCCCTAACCGCTGCTATGATGATATGGATACCCCCCCTCCCCCTTTTTTTGGGCGGGCGGGTGGGAATCTTCTTCCGTTCGGCTCCAGGTCCTTCTTCTTCCTCTGCTGGCTCCTCCCCCTCTTTTCGTGCTCTTTCTCTACCCATAATCCTTCACTCCCCCTTTTTAGCCCCTCCCCTTTTCTCCCCATACTCTCCTGTTTACTTTTAAATCTATTAACCCTTTCCTCCCCGTTAACCCTGTCATGTCCGCCTCTACCTATGGCCCTGCGGGCTCCGGTTCCGGCCTCCCTTTATCTGCACATTTCACAGTGAATAAAGCATCAATAATTGTAACTAGAGATGGATTTTTCTGTTACAGGCAAAACCTTTATCACAGCATTTATACGGTATCCGGACTGGACAAAATAAAGTGGGGGCCGGAGCAGGGAACCGCAGGTTCCATTAGTGCAGGCCACGCATAACCGGGGTGGTGAGGGAATGAGGGACAGGTAGGGGTTAATCGGGGAGGGGTAATGGCAGGTTGAAGATCAATAGGGTGAGTTTGAATGGGATAGGGGGAGTTAGTGTTAGGGGGGGTTAGAGGCTATAAGAGTGGGATGGTGAGGTGAGCGCCATTTTAGGAAAAACTGTTTGTAGTGACAGGTCAGTTAGTTTATTAGCATATTAGCTTACCATGTGGACGTCGAGCAGGTTTTGGAGGAGCTTCGGGCAGCCGCTGGAGTGCATGGCGCAGGCTGGCTGCGGGACTGTGTTGCAGGTGCTCTTAGTTGTGCTCCGGGGACAGCCACGGGTGAAGCTGCATGAGAGAGGCCGCCGCGGAGGAGCAGGCCATCCACGCGCCTGATTGCAGAGTAGGGTATTCCCCGTGCCCGGCGCCGCATGAGGAGTCCCTCCAGGGACCCTTTGCTTTGTCCCCCCGGCTCTACATCTCAGGGCAGGGGAAGGCTGGGTAGAAGGAGCCCCTGCAGGCCGCTGGGCCTGACGGTGAGCAGAGGGTCCCGTCCTGGTCGGGGGGTGGGGCCTGCGGCACTGGGCTACAGGAGAGCTGGGACAGAGACAATCGGCTCCCCTGGCGATGTACCGGCCAGGGAGAGGAATGGACAGCGCAGTCAGCATGGGAGGACAGAGGAGACGTGCAGTGGCAGTGTCCTGCAGGGAACGGTGAGGGGTAGAGCGACAGCTAGTTCACCAGAGGCTATGTCAGCCATGGGACGAGCCGGACGGCAGGGGCAGCAGAGCCACGGTAAACTCCAGGGAGTGTGTCAGGAGGCCAACGGTGGAGGAGGAGAGAGGACAAGGGGCCCCGCAGCTGTGATCGGCAGTGCGCGTGCCAAATCACGTCGGGCCACTATCTGGCCCGGGACGTGTGAGGAGCTAGGCTGACAGCAAGCAGCACGTTGGAGCCTGGAGAAGTGGAGACCGGGAGTAAGGACGAGCTACAGGATCCAGTGGGCCCGGCTGGTGGGGTCACAGCCCCCATGCAGCTTGGTGAGGACAACTTGATGTGGTGTTTGTCTTCTAATGTTAATGAGGGTGTTGGTGGGGATGGGGAGGTGCGGAAGTTGGGCGCTAGAGTGCGGGGGTAGTCCAAGATGATTTTTGGTTGTTGTTGGGGAATGTCAGGCAGTTATTGCTGTGCTGCGAGCAGGTTAGGGGCAGGGAGGCAGGGGCAGCTCCATCTCCAGTGATGGCGTGGCTTCCTCCCGTGGTGTCTAGCTCTACTACAACGGGTAGCGGGGCAAGTGGCGGACCAGCGGGGAGTGAAGCACAGCGTGCAGGCGGAGTGACAGTTGGGGTGCAGATGGAGAAGGATGGTGATTCAGTTCGTTTAGATGACAAGGCTAAAGGGGAAGTATATGTCTGCTTTGAAGGACGGCTGGGGGCACATTTAAAAAAAGAGGTTAGGGAGAAGATTTGGAAGGAAGAATGCGTGGACATTTTTTCGCTCCTTCCACTTTAAAAAGTTACCTTAGACAAGGGTAAGAGGATGGATAATAAAAAAAAGGAGGAGGAGAAGAGACGGTGGCGGCTGATTCTGCAGACTTTCGCGAATTGGTTGCAAGCATTTGCAATCTTAGCGGGGGTGGTGGGGGAGAAAGCTCCTGAAAACTGCTCGGCCTTGTTCTGTTATTTGGATTCAATTGGGGAGGAATACAGGACATATGGGGGACAGGCATGGCTTCGTTACGACGATCAGTTCCGGCAGAGAAAAGCTGTTAGGCCCAGTATCCGGTGGGATCACAAGGATATTGGGCTTTGGTTGAAGGTTATGGCACCATCACGTTATGGGCAGCCCTTTCTGGGGGAAGCAGGGTCAGCCGGCTCAGCATGTGGCACTAGCGCAGCCAGGTCCTCCGGATCGGTTTCAGTGCAGAGGCCAGGACTCTGGCAGTTTAATGACGGGCTGTGCAAGTTCGGGGCAGGGTGCAAGTTTAAGCACTGTTGTCCCGTTTGCAATGGAGGATCGCACGGCGCGTGGGAAAGGAAATGGGGCAGGTAGTGGGGCGCAGAGGGAGGACTCCGGTGAAACTTCTAGAGATGGAGCTGTATCTAAGTAGGTATCCGGATGCGGAAAAGGCGCAGTTTTTGAGGTTAGGATTTACGGAGGGGTTTCGTATCCCAGCTCCGGCGCCTCTGGTTCCATTTGCGAAATAAGAACTTACAATCGGCATTGTTTTATCCGACCGTTGTCGGTGACAAATTAGCAAAGGAGATTTTGTTGGGACGGATGGCAGGTCCTTTTAGTTCCCTCCCCATGCTAAATCTGGTGGTGTCCCCCTTGGGAGTTGTACCAAAGAAGGAGCAGTTTAGGCTTATCCATCATTTGTTATACCAGAAAGGGCAAAGGGCTATCAGTAAATGATCGTATTGACCCGGAACTTTGTTCAGTGGTCTACACATCCTTTGATACGGTGGTTAGGTTGGTGCGTCGTTGTGGAAATGGGGCCTTATTGGCAAAAACCGACATTGAGTTGGCGTTCCGGTTGCTCCCTATTCATCCTGGCAGTGTTCATTTGTTAGGATATTTTTGGGACGGATTGTATTACGTTGATCTGTGCCTGCCCATGGGATGCTCCATACTCGAGGGATTAAGTAGTTTTTTGGAATGGGTGGTTTGTGATGTTTCAGGTTTGAAGTCAGTGATTCATTACCTACACGACTTCTTGTGTGTGGTTCTGCAGAGTCTGGCGTGTGTGCTTCGCTGTTGTCCACGGGGCAGTGGGTGTTTAATCGTTTTGGAGTCCCACTGGCCCCAGAAAAAACTGAGGGCCCGGTGACTTGTCTAAATTTTTTGGGTATCACTATTGAGAATGGAGTGGCGCCTTTCTGAGGACAAGCTAGAGTCGCTTTGGCAGGCTTTGATTGCGGCTAGGGGGGCTAGGAAGATCCCCCTTAAAAATCTTCAGTCGCTACTGGGCAAACTGAATTTTGCGTGCAGGATAATCACAATAGGCAGGGTCTTCTGCCGAAGGCTAGCGAGTGCTACGACGAGAGTTAAAGTTCCACATCATTTTGTTCGGGTTTCGGTTGAGGCAAAAGCGGATTTGGATGTTTGGTTGGCGTTCCTGGGACAATATAACAGGAGGTCATTTCGACAATTTCGATTGTGAGAAATTTATGGATGCTGCTGGGGGGCTGGTTTCGGAGCCTTCTTTCAGGGACATTGGTGTGCAGGTTGTTGGGTGGAATCGGGGTTGGTTAGAAACTTGGTTCTGCTAGAACTGTTTCCCATTGTTGTGGCGGTGACAATTTGGGCAGACTGGTTTCGGAATAAGAAGGTGAGATTCCACTGTGATAATTTGGGTGGTGCAGAGGATTTCAGCACATTCGGTTTCGGCACATTCCCCTCCGGTGGTTGATTTGCTGCGTTTTTTGGTTTTATCTTGTTTAAAGTTAAATGTGTGGGTGGTTGCACGTGCGTGGTGTTAAAAACTCTATAGCAGATTCTCTTTCTCGTTTCCAGTAGGAGTGTTTTCGGTCACTGATCCGGGACGCGGACGAGGAAAGTTGTCCATGCTCGTCTCAAATTTGGAACGTGGTAGGCGTGCGGCGGAGCACCTGATTAGGTCTTTGCTGGCACGGGGTACTTGGACAGGCTATGAGGCGGTGTAGTGTGAATGGGAGCAGTGGTTAGATATGGGGGAGGTGCAATCCGAGGAGGACCAGATTGGAGCATTACTGGGGGTGTTAGGTGAGGCATCTGTTGTGGGGTGGTCAACATCAAAAGTTAACCGCTTGGTGTCAGGATTAGCTTTTGGCTTTAAGATGCGGGGATTGACAGATGTCACCAAACACTTTTTAGTGCGTCAGGCCCTGAAGGGTTTTCGTTATGGTAAGTTGGGTTATGATAAGCGCCGGTCGGTAACATTCCACTGTTCAATCGGATGGGCGAGGCGCTGGGGTGCATTTGCACTGATGCATTTAAGGTGTGTTTGTTTCGTTGTGCTTTTTGTCTAGCTTTTTTGGGGGCGTTTCATTTGAGTGAAGTGGTGGCACCCAGTAGAACAAAAGAAGGCGGTTTATTATCGGCTTATGTGTATGTCAGGAATAGTGGTGTGGAGATTTGGTTGCGCTGGTCAAAAACTGATCGGTTAGTGAAAGGAATGAGAGTGAATCTTTATGGGGTGCCTGGGTCGGACATGTGCCCGGTGAAATGTTTGTGTGATTACCAGGCCTTTGTTAATTGGAAGGGAGGTCCATTGCTCAGACACATGGATGGGCCGTTTCTGTCTAAGTTTCAGTTTTCTGGGGTTTTAGAGAAAGTGGTTTCGGATTTGGGTTTACAGGAGATGGTATACTGGGTATATCGGAGGGGATGCGAGAGGTCGGAGTTGTGTGCTTAGGTTTAGAGGAGGGGGGGGGATTGTATTTGTTGAGGGGCTGTTGTCGAAGTGCTTGTTTTAACTGCAGGTTTTTCCCTTATACAAGGAGCAAAGGATCGGCCTTGGTTTGCATTTTGGGCCATTCATTCATGTACTGGGCTGAGGAGAGAGCAAGGATGAGGCATAACGGGAGACGACTAGGAATTCCAAAGGAAGCTGCAGTGATTCGGTGGTTGGGTTTACGGGGTATGAGATGGTGCAGGGTATTGCCAGAAGTGAACGGGTATGTGGCAAGGGATAGAGTGCCTGATGTGTTAGTGCTGCATGTGGGGAGGAATGACCTTGGCAGTCGCCCAGCTAGGGAGCTGCGGAGGGACCTTTAATATGACATCCTGCGATTGAATGTGCTCTTTCCAAAAGTTGTAGTGGTATGGTCAGAAATTGTACCTCGGAAATGCTGGAGGAGGATGGCCCGGTCGGTGGAAAGGATTAACAAGGCCAGGATTAAGTTGAATAGGCATATTTCAGCCTTTGTTGCCAGGAATGGGGGAGTGAGTGCGCGCCATGTGGATTTCGAGTCCGGACAGGGTAATTATTGGTTGGCGGATGGCGTACATTTAAATGATGCAGGTATTGACATGTGGACCTGGGCGGTGCAGGAGGGCATTGAAAGGGCTTTGCTTCTGGTGGGGGTTGCGCAGGCTTAGGTGGTAAGCCTGGCTGGCTGTGGTGGGTGGTGGGTCCTTGGGGTCGGTTTTATAGTGGTGAGGGGGGAGTCTGGTGGGTACGGCCTCACCTTTAGTATTCCCTCCATCATGTTAATTTTGGTTGTCTGTTGCTGGAGACACGGCCTATGGGGGGGGGGAGGGGAGTCCCTCCAGGCCGATTTATTCTATTCAATATTAGCCAATTAAGGTGGCTAGTGGTGCCCCTGAGCCAGTCACTAAGGTTGGGGGCAAGGTACGGTTAACGAGTTGGAAATTTTTAAGCAACATATTTTGGGTCTCCAAGTACCTTCCTCTTGTAGTTGGGATAAAAACTCTAATTGTATTAGTTCGTGTGTATTATAAATGGATGCTGTGGCCAATTAATCCAAAATGTGTTGTCTTGGTTTTTATTTCTTGGAAAGGATGGGTTGGCTGCAGTGGGAGTGACTCTGACCTACACAGGTCATGTAAGTTCATAGAATTAGCGGGGCAAACACTAAGTTTTATAAGTGGCTTCCAAGTGTGTTGGTGCCACGACATAGATGCCAAAATTCCTATCACCACCCAATTTGGCAATTTATAGCACTGAAGAAGATATAAAAGATCGTGCTGGATTCATCTGTTAACCCTGCAAAATGAAGTTTAGTTCACACAGATGAGGGTTTGTTACAGTGTATCGGTGCAGGTAATAACTCTCTTGGCTAAACACAGCAGCAGTAGAAACCTCTCTCCAGTAGGAGACTCCAGGCTGATGGCTCTTACCTGCACTGATACATTGCAACAACACAAAGATTGATCTGCTGGGATAAAGAACACATAACATGTGGGGGCACCATATTTCCTTTGTGTGACCCTTGTCATGGCCAAAAGTCACTGTGTAGCCCTAGCCTTTCTCTTAGGGGTTGGTTTACACATGTAAACCGTTTTCCTATGAGACCAAAGGGCCCTTTAGGTAAATGTATTTATGTGAGTAACGTTTTATTACTGGGGATATTCTCTGAACTGGAGATGGATTTTTCTATTACAGGCAAAGCCGATTTGATTGGATCTCTATGGACTCTGGACTGGACACTGTAATCTAAATTCATAGAATTAGCTGGGGCAAAGACTAAGTTTTTAAAAGTGGGTTCCAAGTGTGTTGGTGCCCGAGACATAGATGACAAAATTCCTTTCACCACCCAATTACACCCACTTCACCATCTTTCTCCATCTACTACACACCTTTGCTTAGGAACATCTAGTCAAAGTATTCCTGTAATGTCCCTGGAGGATAAGAGGGGTTTAGTGGTCAACACTTCATATGATATAATTCTATAGTTTATTTTTTTATGGTCTAGGATAGTGAAGGGGTTAATGATGGAGGTCCGGGGTAAGAAAGTGTATCTGTAATGTATTTTGATGTAGAATTCCTGTAGGTCAGTTTTCTGACACATAGCTCCAAATCCCCTGCATCATCTCACATAGTTGTAGCTGCGTAATAAAGTTCTAGCTGCCTACCGTCATCACTAGGGGGCGCTCACAGCATATGGATGTATATAGTTCTCAATAAAGGAAGTTTGTCCCCCGTATTTTATATATTCAACTTATCATTAATATAATGTGCCACTAACAGATAGATCTAGTGTTAGCTTCTTTATCTTCGGTGCTCTAACTTGCTGCAAATCATTTTTTTACTATTTCCCATGCGGAATACAAGTCCCTGCTGAATCATCCGAAGGGCTGTTCCTCTGGCCAACTTGTCCGGGATTCACTCCCCATTTCGAATGTTGAACCATGCCCCGGGCTGTTGATTGACATCTCCAGCTCTGCTTGAGCTTGGGATGCCATGTGTACCCGTATGACTACTCTGGCGCTGCACTTTGACCCATGTGAATGACATCACTGCATTTGGAGAGACAAACAGATGTCACTGCGGCTGCTCTGAAGATGGAAGTATGGCACTGCCACAGTCCTTCAGCTCCCAATGGCTTCTCCAGCTCCAAGCTGGAAACATCAATCAACAGCCTGGAAAGCATGGTTAAGGTCTCCTGCATACGACAGGGTTGGACCTGGCACGCGGGATCCCGCAGTGAAATTCAACCCTGTGCTCGGCCGGTAACCCCACTAACCTGTCCAGATTCTTCTTTATCTGTACTGGGGAAGTGCCGGACCGTGCCTATGTGCAGTACATGTTATGCCGCGCCGTCGCTAGGCGATGACATGGATTCCGTGACCCTTCTGCAATGATGATTGCAGAAGAGTCGCGGGATGTACGGCTTCCACTGACTTTAATGAAAGCCATCCAGGCGGAAACCGCAAAGAATTGGAGCATGCTGCGATTTTCTTTTGCGTTAGCGGAAATCGCAATTGGTTTCCGCTCATGTACAAGCAGCAGTTCTCCATATGAGGCTATGGGCAGTATTTGCTGAGAAATCCGGGGGCAGCCACCGGCCCCGGATTCCGCAAATCAAATCCGCCCGTGTGCAGGAGCCCTTAATGTCTGTAGGGGGAGTGAGTCCTTGATAAGTTGGCCAGTGGGACCGACCATTGGACTCTTCAGTAGTGATCTATATACTGCGCAGAAAGCAAAAAGAAACAGATTTTTGGCAATTTATAGCACTGAAGAAAATATAAAAGATTGGGTTGGATTCATCAGATTATATGTAATAAGCTATATACTGAGTCATCCCTCAAATAGTGATAAAGACAAAGATGAGAATGATGAGGATGAAGAGGAGGCCTGGACACAATGCAGTCACTTATTTGGACATTGGTGGTCTCCCTCCTGAGCGAGGCGCATTGTGGTGATCTTCGTTTTATTCCTATACCACTTCCGTTAATGTTGCATCGGATTGGGTTCAGCGTTCTCCATCTTGTTTGGTGGATGTCTGTTGGATAGGAAGTCCAGATCTGCTATTTTGGTGTTATGGTGCCTGTTCAGATCATAGGTGTACAGGGGGTCAGTTCACAATTTTTGATGTTCTGGCCCGAACATGTCAGCTGCACCTCAAGAACATCGCAAGAATCCGCTCTTTTCTCACTGTGGAGACGTTAAAAACGCTTATTGTCGCCCTCATCCACTCCCGGCTCGATTACTGCAACTCGTTGCTGATCGGCCTCCCCTGCACCAGACTCTACCCTCTCCAGTCCATCCTGAATGCGGCAGCCAGGCTCATCTTCCTGTCCAGCCGCTATTCGGACGCCTCTGCCCTGTGCCAGTCACTGCACTGGCTGCCCGTTAAATACAGAATTCAATTTAAACTCGCTACCTTCATCCACAAAGCCCTCCACAGTGCAGCGCCACCCTATATCGCCTCCCTCATCTCAATCCATCAACCAGCCCAGGCTCTCCGCTCTGCTAATGAAACCAGACTGAGCGCCCCTTTCATTCGAACTTCTCATTCCCGCCTCCAAGACTTCTCCAGAGCAGCACCTGTCCTCTGGAACGCACTACCAAAGGCTACCCGAGCAATCCAGGACTCGCAGAACTTCAGGCGTGCTCTAAAAACGCACCTCTTCAGGGAGGCATACCGCATTCCCTAAACAAACCTCTCTGTACTCCGCCTGATAACATGCTCCCTGACCTACTGACTGCAATCCCTGCTAGCCATCATAAACCGCTCCTGCAGTCACACCGTTTCTGCCGTCACACGGCTAAATGTCTGACCATTGTCTGTGTATAACATCGCTCACACCTCCCCATACCGTGCACATCTCCAGCCCCTTTACCCTCTGTATCACCCCATTACTTGTAGTATGTAAGCTCGTTGGAGCAGGACCCTCACCCCTATTGTATCAATCAACCGATTACTGTATGTAACCGTGGTTCTGTAATGTTTGTATTTTGTCTTTCTGTATTCCCCCCTGTCTATGTAAGCGCTGCGGAATATGTTGGCGCTATACAAATAAAGTTTATTATTATTATTATTAAATAGCAGCACTACTACTAGTGAAAACAAAACCATTCACTAGTAGTATTTTCGCCCGTTAATACTATGTGCGAGAAAGATAGGGCAGCGATTTCTCAGGCAACTGTGTAAAAGTACCCTAAGCTGCAGTCACCATGACGTACCCTGATGGGTTGGAGCTAAAAAGTTGCATATCTGTCAATACCATAGAAAACAAACAACATCTAAACATCATCTATGTCAGGGGTTCCCAACCACCGGTCCGTGGACCGGGACCGGGCCGTTAGAGTTTCTTTGCCGGTCCGCGGCGCCGCAGACCAGCACGGTACTGTTGTACCTTGATGTCACGTCACTGGAAGCTAGGGGCTGAGCGGACTTTGGAGTGAACGCCCCCTAGCTTCCGATTGGCTAGTACTGCGGCAGGGAGGACACGCTCCATCGTGTGCTGTTATCTGCTACCAGTAGTGGGGGTGAGGGCTTGGCAGCATAGCAGTGAGCGCGCGGGAGCTGAGAGCATAGCGGGGACCTCAAGAACCACGCCGTCAGAACTGACGGGGTCCCTAGACCCTAGGGTCCTTCTTGCAGCGCAGTGTGGACATGGCCACACGGATAGTGCTTCGGATCCGGTGAGCGCATATCTGAGGGTGCCAGGGAGTGTAGCAGGGCAGCAGAGTGGTCCCAGCAGCACCCCCTGGTCTACAGCGCTGTTTGGTGTATAGCGCTGCATAACCCCGCCCCCATATGACCAAAGCCCCACCCCCACCCAGCCCTGCCGGGCCATGGAAAAATCATCTTGCTTGAGGCCGGTCCCTGGAGGGAAAAAGGTTGAGGACCACTGATCTATGTCGTAGTGGCTTAAAGTTACTTTTTGAAACAGTTTAACCCTTTCCAATTCAGTTTTCCTGCCGCCCACATGCTCCCCAGCTCTTATTTATTTTGGGTGGGAAAAGCGCAACCGGACCCCCACCAATCAATACTTCTGACATGTCACAAGTGTTTAAAAAGTTTAGTTACCCTTTAACAATTTGGAATAGTCCCATAAATTAATTGGCCCCTGAACTGCTCTAGTAGTCATTGGCCCTCAGGATCCTATTAATCACGTCCTTTATGCGTCCGTCGCTTGCCTGTTATGTTGTAATGTTTGCAGAACTTCAGCAGGGTGAAGTCGTCAAAATAAAATGTAATTGATAGCGAGTCAGAGCGTTGGAAACCTGTGTGTACACAGAGCAGAGTATTACACAGGAGACGTCCAGCCTGCTTCACCTCTCACTGCGGGGAGCTCTCAAGGTCGGATGCTGAAAGGGGCTCATCGATAGATCACAGCGGGGGAACGTACGTAGACTACAGCCTGGTAAAACACAATATCTGCCAATGTAGAAGTGCAATCGTTAGAGACGCTTTGGTGAACCTGTATACTGTGCAGATAACAGTCATTCAGGAGTATCAACATACTGTGGGAGCCAAGATACATGCAATCACTGAATTTATATGATCACATTACTGTTGTAGTTACTATTCTCTAAAAGTCAGGTTCTTATCTGCTTCCTGTCTATCCTATCTACTGTAGCAGGTATTATAGGCCAAGGACCAAGAAAGAAGAGAGTCTCCTATTTCGTGTTGAGCAAAGTTCTAGCTGAAACAGAGTTCTACTGGTCCGATTCACTGAACACTAGTCCTGAACACTGGTGACTAACACTCCCAGAGTTGTTATAGAGAGGTTTCATGGCTCTTTAAGAGTTTTAGTGAACTTCTGGTTCAGTTCAAAATAATTTGGACTAAAACAAACTTTTTGCAAAAGTTTGAAGAACCGTCCAAACCAAACTTTTTAAAAGTTTGCTCATCACTATTTCTGTTATATACCATAGGTACTGTATAGGGTTAGTGTTGGGTCCACTTGAATGAGGCCAACTTGTCGTGGCAGGGTGTCTCCCATGATTTAACCTTTTAACTACCAGACATTTTTCAGGTTTTCGTTTGCATTTTTTTCATCCCAAGAGCCATAAATTTAGCATTTTTCCGCTGCTGTACAAGGTCATGTTTTTAGTAGGTTGAGTTGTATTTTTAATTCTATAATTTTATGAACCATCTAATATAGTGGAAAACTTTGAAAAATGTTCAAAAAGGCGAAATAAAAAAAAAAAGCAAATACGCCATTTTTCCGAGGGTTTTGCTGTTGCAGTAAAAAATGATATGTTAACTTCATTCTGTCGGTTAGTTCCATTATGTTGATGCTGTTTCCCCTTAAATTAGGGCAATTTGCTTCTAGCTTGGCTTTTATTTTGTCTTTCTCTGGATCAACATGGAGGTTAATAGGCTGAACTGGATGGACATATGTATTTTTTCGGACTTACGTACTATGTTGCTATGATTTTTATTATGTTTTACTACTTTTAAAAAAATGTAAAACCCTTGTTGTTTAAAAAATTGCCTTTTGTTATCATATTTTTTTTAGCTTTTATCAATGGTGCTGTGAGAGGTCTGGTTTTTCGCATAGCAAGCTGTATCTCTTATTGCTACTATTTTGTGATACATATAACTTTTGCCCACTTTTTATTCAATTTTTATTGGGAGATGAAGGAGAAAATTCTGGATTTTTTTTTTTACAGCATTCACTGTGATAAATAAATAATGCGATAGTCGATAGCTCTGGCTTTTTTGGACACGGCCATGCAAATTATCCTTTTTTTTTAATGTGTTTTGACCGTGTTGTAGGAAAAACAGAAAAAGGGTTTTTTTTCAATTTTTATCTTTAAAACATTTATTTAACTTAAGTATTTTAGTCATTGTTAGATCACTTCTGCATTATACTGCAATACTTCAGTATATAGATATTTTAAATGTTGACATATTAAGCCCTGCCAGAGTAATATGGTTAAATATATGGCAGCCCTGAAGCTGATATTAAAGGGGTTGTCCCGCGGCAGCAAGTGGGTCTATACACTTCTGTATGGCCATATTAATGCACTTTGTAATGTACATTGTGCATTAATTATGAGCCATACAGAAGTTATAAAAAGTTTTATACTTACCTGCTCCGTTGCTAGCGTCCTCGTTCCCATGGAGCCGACTAATTTTCGCCCTCCGATGGCCAAATTAGCCGCGCTTGCGCAGTCCGGGTCTTCTGCTCTCTTCAATGGAGCCGCTCGTGCAGAATGCCGGCTCCGTGTAGCTCCGCCCCGTCACGTGCCGATTCCAGCCAATCAGGAGGCTGGAATCGGCAATGGACCGCACAGAAGAGCTGCGGTCCACGGAGGAAGAGGATCCCGGCGGCCATCTTCACCGGTAAGTATAGAAGTCACCGGAGCACGGGGATTCAGGTAAGCGCTCCGGTAAGCTTTCTTTAGGTCCCTGCATCGGGGTTGTCTCGCACCGAACGGGGGGGGGGTTGAAAAAAAAACAAACCCGTTTCGGCGCGGGACAACCCCTTTAAGTTAAAGAAGAATCCAGCTGAAAGCTTACATGACGTAATCAGCATTGACCGTGCATGTAAGCTGTCAAACAGCCATGAATGTGGCTGCTTGCGGCAAGTGGCAGCTATTTGAATGTCACAGAGGGGAAACATATGTGCTAAGAACCTCACATTTAAATGCCAGTAAATATAGTTGTGATACAATGTAAAATAATTTAAATAATTAGTATTTGTATATATCTTAGCACCGGTTGAAGTGTTCCTCGGAATAAGTAAAATCGGGACTACTGGACCAACTCAATGTGTATGGTAGTGCTCTGACTCTCCCAGATAGCAGATGTTGGGGAAACAAGGGTTGAATTTGTTTGTTCTCAGGGGTGATAAGCTGCTGCCAGAGAAGTCTGGAAGTTGCTTACTCCCCTCTAATGGCTGCACCTTCATATCCATATTAATCATGAAGAGCTGGGAACTATTATAAAACTGTTATAAAGTAGAAGGGATTAGTGTCAAGCAGAACCTTGTAGGTTTTGGATATTATGTGTGTCTGTGTAAAGGGACATGTCATAATAAGAGGCTTCCAGCAGGCTGAAATCTGTGATGCTCTTATGTGGGTGCTGCGGTGTTGCTAAAATAGCCCTCGAGTGTAAGAAACCTAACGAAGAACAGCATAGCTCTCGCCTTCCTATTTTATTATGAGGAGAGCATATTAAGTGGACACTAGCTTTTAACAGAACTTATGCTCATCTAACAGCCTATGTGTGTATTGTCAATCTTGTAACATACTTACATTAAAAATGTTTTTGTTTTACCAATGAAATTAAAGTTTGAACTGGCTGCCGCTAGTGGTCTCCCTTCCAAAACCCTTGCAATCCACTGCTTGTGGTTAGGCAGAAGGACAAGATATCCATGACTGTTTTGGAGTTTTTGCCCCTTATCAGTGTACAATAGGCTTTCTGGTTGGCTGGATGAGAAACCTATGATGTGGGTTGGGAAGGAAATAGTTTCTCCTTGTGGAGAGCACCTAGAAGATGTGAAGACTGAAGACATTTCCATGCATGCTCTTCTAGAATTTAGCATTCAAGTTGGAGATGTTATAATGCCTCTTGAGTGCAACCTATTGGATGGCAGCTTCCCTATAATGTCTGACCCTCTAACAAGGCTTGCAACAATGACCTGGAATATAAGCCAAACCAGCCTCATGCTTAAGAGTTGGCAAGGTGTTCTGCAACGACTTTATTTCACCATACATGCCTTTGATGATTCTACCTAAAGAGTTCACACTTAGTGACTGCAGACCACAATGCTTGATTCTCAAATGCCTCTGAAGTGTTATGTGGTAGGCTGAAGGAAATAATTAGTTTTTGTGAACAGAATTCCATTAAAGGGGTTGTCTCAGATATATTTTTATGTTAGAAAAATTGGACTCCCACAGCAGAAAATAATACAGCAGCTAATACGCACTTCTCCCGGCTCCCCACAACTCCCCCGTCTGGAGCTCCAGATCTCCCCCATGACGTAGTGTTTACAGGTTGCAGCAGCTTGTGTGCGGGATGTTACAGGCTGCTGAAGCCAATCACCGAGCACAGCATAGAAAAATGGATCTTGGACAACCCCTTTAAGTCTTTCATCTCATGACTTACAATGTTTGTTTTGGCCGAGCGTGCATGTAGAGAAGAGGAAAAAAAACATTTCCCCATAAAACAAAACGATTTGGCAGTTGGCAGCCAAGTGCCCAGTCCTTATCTCTGCCGAAATCTCCTCTCTGCCCATATGCATATGGTACTATTCTATTATGTCTGCCCAGTGTACATCCACACGTTTCTGATTGGGTGGCTGCTGCAAGGTCCTAGCAGCGTGGGGACAGAGTTTTACCTGGGATAGAGGGTTAGGGTTAGCTTAAGTGTTAGGATTACACTATTAGCTGGAAGCATTTACAGCTAATAATCTAAGCCTAACACTGAAACTAACCCTCCATCCCAGGCAAAACTCTGTCCACACGCTGCTAGGACCTTGCCGCCCAACTCGCCTTATCTCCCCTACAGCCTCTATTTTCACAACCCCCCCCCCCCCCCCCCAAAAAGGCCCAATTGATGTCTGAACACACCAATGCAAATACATTCATAAAAAATACGGACATAATACAGACAAAACATAGGCCCGCGAGCAGGGTCGTAGCCTTTTCAAGAAGCAAATCGGTAGGGGTCTAGAGCAGCAGATCCCCATGACCAGATCTTGATGACCTATAGTGAAGATAGATCATCAGTTTCTTAGACCAGGAGAACCCCTTGGACTAAGACTACTTTCTTACTAATATTGCAGTGGAAAAAAAAAAATCTAAACTCAAATCTTAATGCTTTGTATTTAGATCCTCTAGGATTATGGACGCCGCAAGTGAGAGCAAGAAACTGGGAGCCGTGAAACTATCACGTGTAACTTTTCGAGCAACAAATCGGGATAGTGACCCTCCAGCTTTGAAAAATGTAAGATTACAGGAGTGTGTGCCTGTATCACCGTGTATTTAGATAGTTAGGAGGTTCGTATTGCAGCCACCATAATATCTCAGGACTTTTGTAAGTGTCTTGTAGGCTTATGGTTACTTGTAAGTGTCATAAGCCTACAAGTAACCATAAGCCTACAAGTACTAAGTGCTGCATCCTTTTATGTGTCAGCAGGGTAAGTGATTACGCTAAGAAAATGGAAGCACATTAGGTTTTCGGACTTTTTGATCAATTACTTTAATAATTAAGCTAGAGTATATTATTTTTTTAAAAAGTGGGTATCTCACTAAGATTGGCACGGGCCTGAGAATCTGCTGTTATAGGAATTAATCATATTCCAGAAGATTTCACTGGTTTGCTCCAGATTGGTTATAATGAGAAGCTTCATGCATAAAATATATGTATTTGGACTCAGCGGTATTCCCCTTGAGCCCCCATACCCTTCTTTTTTATTGTAAGGAAGTACAATACAATTATACTGTATATGACGCATCAATTACATGCATACCCCACCCAACATTATAACAACTCATGATTGGCCTAGTATGTAGCGACGCTGATGATTAACATATGTTTACGCCCCAGGTGTATGTTGCTATGTGAACACGTAATTTCTAGGAAACGCAACTAGAATAGACTATCAATATCTCTGCCTGGACTAAGGAATCCAAGACATGAGATAAGAAGTAGCCCCCCTCTTATGAGCGGAAGGCATCACAAGTGTTTCTCATAAGAAGCACATCTCAGGAGCTTGTAGAACTTGTGTAGGAGTGTATTTCAGGATACCAGCATAAGAATGAACCAGTTAACCCATTACACTGCTAGCTATTTTCTATGAAGGTGGATATATATAAATGCACAGGCTGCTTTAAGAAACACATTTATATTATTATTACTACAACACTGCGATCGGCAATCCGCAATACAGGAAAATACAGGTACGCAGGGTTGCCAATGGGCTCACAGCTGGAATCTACTGCGGGCCTTCCACATGCAGAATCTGTGTTTGCCTGTGTGAGCCTGGCCTAATAGGGCGGATGGACATCATAGAGAGGTGCCGTCTACGCAAGACCCCTTATACGACCAATAGCAGAGAGCTGATATCAATAAGTGACTCTCACTATGGCAAGCTAACCCATCCATATGGATATTTCCATGGCTTGCATGCCATGCCATAGTTTTCCTGCAATAAACTACAATAGAAATGTACAGCTGGGGGCAACCTCCCTAAACAATTGGCGCCCTTCTTTTTTTTTTTTTTACTAAACAAGACTGTCCAAGCAAGACAACTCCTTTATGATGCCAAACTATAGACTTTCCTGACAGCCATTCTTGGCACCTTCAATATCTATACAATTGATTTATAAGTAGCGGGGTTTGCTATTTGGGAAGGAGTTATCCTAACTGTTCAACCTCTTTAAAGAGACCGAAAGTTAAGACACCATTGTATAGGACGAGTATCCCCTGAATTATCACTGGAAACAGCAAATTTGGGCAATAGTCATCCCATGTACATACAGCCATCGACAGGGCACTGAGTGACAAATTGCTCACTTATCGATGGTGCCCACCTAAAAAGCAAGCGACTATTGGCCTGTGTAAACAGGCAGTCGTTCTATGAATGACTGCCTGTTTGCAGTGACTGGAGGTGGGTGGCCATAAGAGATCTCCAGCGCGTTCCTCCTCCATTCTCTGAATGACTATCGCTCATGCATGGCAGGGGTGACAGTTGGTGAGATGGCTGTCGGGTGCTTATGCACCCAACAGTCGTCCCGTATAATAAGTTACCTGAAGACTAAAATCTGTTTTCTGAGTATTACAAAATGAACCAGACTCAAGTCCATAAACGAAGTTCACTGCCTGTTCTGGGAAGACAAACAATAAGTATTCAGCTTATCTAACCACTGTTTACTAGATGTTAAATGCTAGGTCACCGATACCGCTGCGCTAAATTACCTATTGTCTCTAAGTAATTGGGTTGCTTAGTTGTAATGGCCTATTTAGTTTGGGATCATGACTTCAGTGTGTGCACCAATGTAAGGCTGGGTTTGCACTGTTTGTGTGTGCTTAACCATTTAGTAGCAGGGTTCTGTCTCAATCATCGAAAACGGCATTTAGATGGAACCATAGCCTATCAGTTAAATGGAGTCCCCCTTTGACCTGGTTACCATTGCTTTCCAGCATGTTTGCATTGGCACAGTCAACTATGCTATTCTGTACAGCACAAGCAATGGAAATAAATGGAAGCCTGATCAAACGGAGACCAAAACTTACACCTTTGGTCTCTGACTAATGAAAGCCTATGGTTCCATGCAGGGTTTCGTCTAGATATTGTTTTTGGTGATTTGGTAGAAACACCAGTCTTGGGTGGACACAAACCAAGTTACTCTTTTGGCACGGAATGCCAGAAATGAAAGAAATTCTGCCAAAATGGAGACTTATCAGTCTTCATCTCAGCACTTCAAGTAAGTAGTTCTGTCTGAAGTCCCTTTTTCAGTGATTCAGATGGATTCCCCTATGTAAACTTGTATGGAAGCCATAAACTTGATGTGAATGCTCCTTTATAATGAACGATTCATCAGCACATTGTCCTCTTCAGCCTGCAGTTGCCCAAAGCTCCAAGGGAACCTCAAATGTGAAACCTCCGCCAAGTGAAGGACCTTCAAAACCTACAGACGCAAAAAACCCTGCACAATCCATCAGCCTGTCGAGTCTCCTGGCAGCTCAACGGATTACACTGAGACTTAAGGTAAACCGGTCAGCACTATATTGTATACAAGGGAATATCTTGTTATGTATAATTCATCTTCTGTAGTAAGATAATGGCTACAACGGTCTTTAAATATATAGATACCAAAGAGAGAGGGGTGTAGAGATAGAAAATGTGATGACTCATGTCAATATGCAACCAGTTCTAAAGTAGTGCCGTCACTGAGGCCTGATGAAGCCGAGCCGATTTGCTTGCTTACAGCCTCTAAGGCCATCCAGAGCTGCATTCACAATTCAGCAGAGTTTAAATCTCCCACCATTCTTTGCTGACTCACTGTCTATAGAGAGTTTTCTCTAGCAATTTGCATTGCGCAAATGTGAACTGTTAAGTAATTAGATATAGGAAAAACGAAGGCCTACTTCACACAGGCATATTTACGCACGTAAAATTGGCCCGCGCAATACACAGTGCATAGAACCCATTGATTGTGTCTGTTTTACCCTGTGCATTTCGGTCACACAAGAAAGACAGAAATGTAGTATGCTCTATTTTCCTGGGCATTTGTGCACCAAAAGTCCCCATTAAAGTCAATGGGGATGTATAAATGCGTGTGCAATATGCTGGGAGATTTCTCAAAATGCTGCGTAATTGTTCAGGAAGAGAATACATCTTTAACTCCTTAGACTAATTATCCATGTTAATGGCTGAGAGCACTGCTGCGTATTTCCCAGCTAATTAAAATATCTGGAATTCACACGTTCACGAGATCTTTACACGTGCCTATGCTGCACTAAAATAGCGCTCGTGTGAACGAGGCCTAAAGCTCTGTTTAGACCGGCCAGTTTCTCATTTTTTGCCGCTGCAAATTTATGGATTTTCCGCTTGCGTAGCAATACCCTAACTGCGATAAGGACCTAGGAGATGTCTGACGACAAGCTTGCTGACTGTTTCCACTAACCACCAGCAGAATTTTGAATGCATCTCTATAGTACAATGCCAGACTCAAGATCAGTGCAAAATAAGTAATGCAATATTTTTACAAAGTGACTCAGCTTGTCACATAGAACGTCACAGTTTATTGGTGCAAATCAAGTTTTTGTATATCAAATTGATCCTCTGCTAAAAAACATCATATCTTAATAGACCAACTAATTGCAATAGTGATGAAACTGCTTCTCAAAACTGTTTCAGAATAAAGCAGCTTTAAGGAGGAAGGTCAGAGCCCGCACACCAAGCCGTAAACCCACCGCCATCATTAATGAACAGGTAAGGCCTTATACCTGAGTGTGACCCATCTGGGTATCCCAGGAAGCCATGTCTATGGGAGTCATAAGGAGGTCCCACACTGATTGCAGTGAAGAAGTAATTGCCATGATGGTCATTTCTCCATTGAAATCAACTGGTGTTAGGGTCCGTTCGCATGAGTGACGTCAGAGTTCGCCTGTTTATACAGCAGATACATCGTTGGCTCGTTCAAACGAGAAATCATTCAGTCGTTCATATTCGCTGTATAAAAGAATCAGAACTCAATCAGTGCTGTTTGAAAGGAAGGATCAGTGAAAGAATCTTTTTTTAATGGTGCTATTCAATGTACCATATAATGTACTGAAAAACTTTTAAAAAGTTCCAAGTTGAGTAAAATTTTAAAAAAGCACGAAATTCCGCCATCTTTCAGTGCGTCTTCTCTCCACGGCGCACAAACTGCCACAAAAATGGCATGATAACTTTACTCTATGGGTCAGTACGATTACTACGATACCTTTTTGGGGGGGGGGGGGGGGGGCGGGGGTTTGCTGTACTACTTTTATTTTTTTTAAAGACATTTAATTTTTAAAAAAATATTTTTTGCTGCCATCTTCTGCGCGCAATAACCTTTTTATTTTTCCGTCCGCATAGTTGTGCGAGGGCTCATTTCTCGCAGGACGTCTTGTAGTTTGCGTTAGTACCATTTTGGAATACATATGACTTTTTGATCACTTTTTATTGCATTTTTTCTTGGAAACAGAATGACCAAAAAAAGTGCATTTCTGGCGTTCTTAATTTTTTTTTTTCAATGGGGTAAACAATGCTTTACTTTGATAGATCGGACTTTTACAGACGCAGCGATTCCAAATGTGTATTTTTGTTTTATGATTTTGATTGTTTTTACAGGTCATTGGTTAGACTAAATAAAAGACAGTTCATTAATTACAACTAACTGGTAAAGGATTTGCAGTGTTTCCACCACATGGACACATACCCTATATGTTACATAAACCTACCCTTATAG
Source organism: Eleutherodactylus coqui (assembly GCF_035609145.1). NCBI lineage: Eukaryota > Metazoa > Chordata > Amphibia > Anura > Eleutherodactylidae > Eleutherodactylus > Eleutherodactylus coqui. The sequence goes on from NC_089839.1 coordinate 281,800,634, forward strand.
TGTTCAGTCAGTACGCGGTGTGTAACAGTGATTGTGAAATAGTAGCACAATCACTTTTGTTATTCTTTTTATTAAGCAAGGTTAATGGCGAGCCGACTGGATTAATTGTATCGGCAGATTTCAAAAAAATACAATACAACGGCAACTGGATTACATTATTCCCCATAATTGGAAAACCTTACGTGGCAGAAAACGGATATCATATTTAAATTCAGAGCACTAAAGTTACTATAAGCCGCCTATCTGCTTATCGGTTACAAAAATTCTGTTGCACAGTGTAATCGTTCCGTCTAAAAGGGCCTTTAGTTCATAAAATTCATGAACAGCAAGCAGAGGCAGTGATGAGACAAGAGGGCCTAGGGTGGAGGCATGTTGGCAACAGCAGCAACGTCTTGGGGAACCTGCCCCTTCCTCAGGCAGCGTGATCGTGACCTTATCTTGAATACAACAATATTAGAAATTATCTTCCGGGCTCACACGACCGTATGCTCACGGCGTATTACCCACACACAGTAGCAAAATTCCAGACTTTAATTATGCCGCTCACACAAGCCACACGAAAAAAATAATCGTGGCATGTGCTATCTTGATGCATATAACGCATGCCTACATGCCAAGATAGTATATAAGGATTGGCATCACGCAGCTAGTACACGTTATTATGTACATGCTTGGCACACCGGCAAACACGTTTGTGTAAGCCCGACCTTGGAATACAATAATTAATGAATTGATTAGGCTCATAAAAATACACCAAAGCTGCAGGTCACATTTAACCCTTTCAGGACCAGTGCATCTAAATTACATAGAAACATAGTATGTTAGGCTAAAAAACGATCCACGACCATCTAGTTCAGCCGATTATCCCCCAATGCTGATTCAGAGGAAGGCTGAAAAAAAACCACCACAATGAGGTGGAAGCCAATTTTCAACATTTTAGGGGAAGAAAAATTCCTTTCCGACTCCAATTTGGCAATTGGAATAACCCCCGGATCACCGACCCTTCTGAAGTAATCAGTGATTATAACATATAATATTGTATCGCTCAGGAAAGGTGTCCAGGTCCCTCTTGTACTCTTAAAGGGGTTGTCCCGAGGCAGCAAGTGGGTCTATACACTTCTGCATGGCCATAATAATGCACTTTGTAATGTACATTGTGCATTAATTATGAGCCATGCAGAAGTTATAAAAAGTTTTATACTTACCTGCTCCGTTGCTGGCGTCCTCGTCTCCATGGTGCCGACTAATTTTCGCCCTCCGATGGCCAAATTAGCCGCGCTTGCGCAGTCCGGGTCTTCTCCTCTTCTCTATGGGGCTCCGTGTAGCTCCGTGTAGCTCCGCCCCGTCACGTGCCGATTCCAGCCAATCAGGAGGCTGGAATCGGCAATGGACCGCACAGAAGCCCTGCGGTCCATGAAGACAGAGGATCCCGGCGGCCATCTTTAGCAGGTGAGTATGAAGACGCCGGACCGCCGGGATTCAGGTAAGCGCTGTGCGGGTGGTTTTTTTAACCCCTGCATCGGGGTTGTCTCGCGCCGAACGGGGGGGGGGTTTAAAAAAAAAAAAAAAACCCGTTTCGGCGCGGGACATCTCCTTTAATAGAGTTCACCATCACCAAGTCCTCTGGCGGAGAGTTCCATAGTCTCACTGCTCTTACAGTAAAGAACCCCCTTTCTATGTTAATTTTTTTTCCTAGCAGCATTATCACCTCCTGTCATTTCCTCCAATAGCGTGCATCTTGGATGTGTAACAGGCAGGGAGATCAGCTTGGGTTAATGGTGGCTATGTACTCCCATTCACAACCGGCTACAAGTAAAAGTGATAGTGGTATTGGTTGTGGTTCGTGACACCAGTCGGCAGCAGATTGGAGCGTGGGGCGTCTTTGCGATTGCACTCCCACCTGATCTTACCACACACCATGATGATGGTTGTTGTAGTCCCTGTGGGACAGTGTAGTGTAGCTCAGTGCAGATGTTCCTAGTGGGAAGGAGCTCCAGGAGACGAGGGAGATGGGGGAACACTAAAACATAATATTAGGAGAGAATTGGAGGAAAGAAGGTTACTTGCACAGTCCAACTCTCCTTCACATTCAGAGGTTACGTGAAATGAACAGTCTCTTTATTTCCATCTCTTGTTCCTTAGGCTTTATTCACAAGAACGTATATTGGCCGCGCTTTCACACTCGGCTGATATACGCTGCCGATCTGATGTATAGTTTACAACGCATCAGTTCAGATGGTCGCATTCCCGCAGCGTAAAAGAGCCCGGCCGGCCATGATAGCGCATGGGAGTGCATTTCGGCCGGGCGCTTTTACGTCGGTCAGGAAAGATAGTTCAGCACCTATCTTCCTGGCCGGAATACGTCGGTGGCTGCATAGAGAAGGGAGGGAGTTCCCTCTGCCCCTTGATGGCTGTTTGCAATGGTAGGGGGCAGGAGCTAGATAATAAGCTCCCGTCGCTCCCTTGGCACACTAGCTCTTGCCCCCTTTCCCTTGCTGAGAGATGATGAGGGGGCGGAAAGAGGGAGGCAGTTTAGCATAACTAAACTGTCTCCCCCTTCCTGACAGCAATCCGAGCTGCGGCGTATATGCGCCGGACCCGGGCCGTCTGAACGGGCGCAGAAACGGCAGATTTGTGCGCCCGTTCACGTGATTTTTGGCTCCACTGTATCCGTGAAACAGCCAACCGAAAATCACTACATTCGTGTGAAACGGCCCTAAGGGCCATTAATGATTATCGTTTAAGAAAATTGTTCAAATGAGTGAAAGTGTACGATAATCGTTTGATCTAAGCGCAGCCAACGACTGGACGATAATCGGTTACTTGACGTTCGTTGCTCATTTTCTTCATGCACAAACTCATCGCCGGCTCGTGCGCATTTTCAGGTTAAATCACGCTCGTTCAGTCCTTCTCATTCACTTTAGGCTCCTTCACACGGGTGGATTTGTGCAGAAAATCTGCTTGCGCAATACACAGGGAATACAAGACCTATTTATTTCAATGGGGTCATTTACATTTCCTTATTTGTGCACAGAACCATGCGCTATCGTCCTGTGCATTTGCAAGCCAGAGGTCCCCATAGAAGGCTATGGGCGGTCAAATACGTGCACAATATGCAAGAGAATGTGAGAAACACTGCGCAATTTAGTGAAAACGAACACACCTGGAACTCATTAGGCTAAGTAGCCATTTAAATCTGGGCGTGTTCGTCTGCCACGTGCAAATGTCCTGCAATGTGTGCAAAATGTGCAGTAAAATACATGTGCACAAAAAAAAAGACAAATACATTGCACTGAGGTGTGCGCAAAAAATGCATACGCTCATGTGAAGGAGCCATTATACAGCGTATCTCAACAGTCTGTCTAAACAGGCTGCACGAGCGAAATCGGACGCCATTTACTCGCTCAAACTATGAACTTCTGGTATGAATGGACCCTTTCTTCTGTCCGCTACCCCTCTCCTTCACTGCACTACTACTACTTGGTTACTTGCTGGTAACCTGTTCACTTAACAGACACTGACTAATAGCTGCCTGCTATGACCCAAAAACGTCATCGTAAAGTACAAATCTCGTGCGATTTTCTCTGCCGTGTGATAACGGCCTTATCGTTCTGTTTACACATCAGTCGTTCTCAGTCACTTAAAAAGCAAATGTGAAAGACTGAACGATTTCTTGCTTGAATGAGCCAACAATGAATCCGCCTGTCTAAACAGGCTGCCAAGGCAAATGAGGTAGTGGTGACGTCACTCGCTCGTTCAAACGATAATCGGCTCGTCTAACAGGACCCTTAGATATGAATGGATAGAGCAGCGCACATATGTAGCCACTGCTTCATTTTTTCTCCATTAGAGGCCGTCTCCCCGGGTGGGATGGGGTTCAGGGACCGCTGTCCTGGGGACAGTTGTAGGTCTAGAAGCTCTGGGATGTATAAGATATTTATTGCATATCCTCCGGGCATGCAATAAGAAAAATTACAAAACCTATGCAAGAGCAGGTACAAAAACCAATTCCCTGCAGCATGCAGTAAGGCATAATGCTATAAGTGGGAGGTTGTACAGGCCAGCCACTCATCTGGGGTGAGGTTTAGGGCTATACTTGCACACAGATAAGGCTTTCATAGGGCACCAGTCACACAGATACGTGTAGTGCACCCTGCTGGCTTAAAGCCCATTAATAACACCCATACTATTAGATCCGACAGGCTGTCCCACACCTTCTAAGGGTACATTTACACTAAGCGATAACCATTTGAATGAGTGAATGATGTCAGACTTCACTAAGGCAGCCTGTTTATACAAATATATTGTTATAATGAAAAATGATCTGGTACCGTGTTAGCCAGTAGAGCAAAATGTGATTGTTCCCAGCAAGAGAAACCAAGTAATCTTGTGGATAGGATACCTTTTAATGGCTAACAAAAATACATGATGTTATAGCGAGCTTTCAAACCTCTCAGGGTTCTTCCTAAGGCATAATGAAATAGATCTGAAAAGGCACGCATTATATATATATATATATATATATATATATATATATATATATATATACACACACACACACATACATACTTATGACAAGGCACAGACATGGATGTGATTCATTTGCACTTGGAGGGATACTACAACAGAATGAGTAGAGAAATAAAAACATTCTTAAATAGTGCACTGATAAAGATGTGAAGGTTTATGGTCTCTGAATTAGTGTTAGGGGGTAACCAGGAGAGAGTGTTATCTGTGCATAGATGTCTCATACTTCCCATTCACAAATGAATCCTCTTGAAGAATTTAACACTCTATTGAAAGTGTCAAAAGTTGTTATAAATTTGTTCTGCCAAATTCCTCTGTGGCTTTGTGATTTGAAATTGCCTTTAAATATAATAACTTTCATGTCTTCTATGAAAGACAGAATTATCGTGACTAGAAACGTGCCCGGCCACAGGTAATTCTGTCTTTCTCTGTTTAATTGTGTGGCGATGAGATCTCATCCTTCAAAGCTTTCAGTTTTTGTCCTCTTTCTCCAACATAAAGGCCTCCAACAGGACATTTACTGCACAGGATCAGGTACACAACATCAGACGAGGAACATGTAAATGTCCCTGGGATCTTATAGTCCAGCTGTGTGTTGGGGATTTGTATCATGTCTGCAGTCAGTATATGTGAGCAGGTCTTACAGCTCCTTACATTACAGGGATACGTTCCTTTTTGTGTGTCTGAGGGCAATGCACTCCTGATTACAAAGTTCCTCAAATTAGAAGGTTGCCTGTAACATAGAAGCGGAGGGTCCGGGAATATGGTTTTCAGACGGTCATCCTTGTGTAGGGTATGATGGAGTTTCTTTGCGGTTTTCCTTAGTACCTCTAGCTGTGAATTTTAGGTCACTACTAGAGGTACTCGACAGTTTCCTTCCTTCTCTGTATATTGGAGTAGTTGATTTCAAACAACTCAATACAAACATCCCTATACTGAAAACCAATTGATCGGCCCACATACCTCTGATGGGACAGTTCCCATCTAAACACATCAAAAAGTCCATTGCCTACAGCCAGGCCATCAGATACAACTGGATCTGCTTCAACCAAACAGACAGAAAGGAACATCTATACCATCTTAAGAGGGCATTTTTAAATCAGGGCTACCATCCCACCTCAATTGATGACCAAATCACCAGAGCCACCAGGATACCCAGAAATCAACTACTCCAATACAAATACCTCGTTGACTCATTCAAACGAAAAATCGTTCAGTCATTCACATTTTCTGTATGAGTCTACCTTCACAGGGGTGAGCGCGATATAGCACTAGTCAATGTGGGTTTTACTCACAGACGTGAGACGTTTTTCATGCAAAAACTCCTCCCATCACTAGTTAATATGATCAGTAAGAGAAACCAAGTAATCCTGTAGATATGATACCTTTTAATGGCTAACAAAAATACATGATGTTATAGCGAGCTTTCAGGTTCTTATCGACCCTTCATCAGGCTATGAAAGGTCGATAAGAACCCGAAAGCTTGCTTTAACATCATGTATTTTTGTTAGCCATTAAAAGGTATCATATCTACAAGATTACTTGGTTTCTCTTACTGAGAACAATCACACTTCCAGCACTAGTTTCACAGAGGATCGGCAAGTGTTTCCCATTGAAAAACGGCCTGCGATGTGTTTAACTGTCCCATTGCAAACAGTGGGCGATGTGTTCCGGGGGCCGCGAAAAAAATTGCATCGCTATGAGAGAAAACATCACTTATGTGTATGATTCCATTTAAAAGAACGAAGTTCATATTCGCGCAAGTTTTGTGTGTCTTGTAATGCACTTAACTCGCGTGAGATTCACGCTCGTGTGAATGGAGCCTAAGTGAATGAGAAAGACTGAACGATCGGTAATTAACCCTTTCCAATCCACTGTCTGACTTCTGAAGACATTATGATTTAAGGCTGTACAGCTCTGATGTTGGAAGACGTCCGTCGGGGTTCTCTTACTGTATATTGCCAGCCTCTCTGCTGTCGGAGCCTATCCAACGTGTCACCTCATGCAGTACTGGCTTTAGCCAGCATATAGCGCCGTTGTATAATGGCAGCAAAAGAGTAAGCCCCCTAGGAAAACCAGGATACGAATTGGACTGGAAAGGGTTAAACCAAGCGATTATGAGCCAACAATGATTTTTATGCCTGCAGAAAATGGATGAAAATCAATCGATTTAAAGTCCCTACACTAAAATTACAAACATCACAGAATATACAGTGAACTGCGCCATTTTATCCGTCAAGTTCACAATGCAAACGAAGGTTTACCTGTTTTTTCCATCCGCCGCTGAACGTTTCAGTCCTTATTTGTACATTGCGGCATGATGACAAATAATAGTCGGCCACATTCCATAAAGCGAGGGAGTGCCCCGTGTTTGTCTTGTATACAAACGAGGAATTAGCGGTAAAGTGTGTTTACACGAGAAGTCCACATTACACAGAACAATTGTGTACACAGTAGCAGCCTCTTCCTCATACAATGGAAGGCTCAAATACATGAAAGGCTCGACAGTACAAAGGAAGTGGCTTCAATACTGCAAAGTAACCGACGCGTATAATCACTAAGTAACATCACAGTGTTTCCTTCATCAGGAAAACAGAGCCCGTGCCATAAGGTCATAGTCCTGTTCTGGATTACTCAAGAATAGTTTTGGTTAAGGGTGCGTTCACACGTGGCGGATTTTGATATGGATCTACACCAGATCCACAGCAGATGCAGCACACACTGCGGATTTTCGTGCAGAATGTCGAAGGAGAATTGTTCGCATCTTGTTCTTCGTTCAGTTTCTGCAGGCATAAAAAGTACTGTTGACTCGTTCGCTTATCATTCGGTTTAAACAGCAATCATTCAGTCCTTCTCATTTACTTATGCAGGGAATGAACAAGCCAATACTGCATTTGCCAGTCTAGACAGGCTGCAAGAGTGCAAACGAGTTAGCAGTGATGTCACTCGCTTGTTCAAATGAGAAAGGAGAATGACCCTATATCTTGTCATTTTATGACTTGTATGCTGTATTTAGCACCAGTTTCCCTCTCTGCAGGCCACATTTTTAATCCTCAGTCTTCTATAAGCTGGTAGGTGGAGAAGCTACAATGGCTCCATACACAGTACATGGAGAAAGCAGGAGATGTTGTCAGGAGTTGAACCAGGAACCTCCTGTGGCCCTTCCTATTGAGCTATCCAGCCTGTGGACACTTTCCTGCCTTGATCTCTGATCCCAGTTATCTAGCTCCTACCTCCTGGTCCTGACCCTGCTTCTTGCCTTGATTGCACTTCCAATAAAAACCCAGCCCTGCTACTTCCTCAGTGAGTGATTATTCTGCTCCACAGCTCCACTTAGTCAAGCTCTACATTACCTGCTCCTCCACTATTCCTGCAAAGACTACCCAATAACGACTCCTGGCTTTCACCTGACAATGCTTCCCACCTTATCCTTTGTACTGCAAACGTGACCACCCGATAATGACTCTGGCTTCCACCTGACTACTCCTCAGTCCTGCTCAGCTACACCACCCATGGCTCCTATTCAGTGCCAATAAGACGCAACAAATATTGTGTAGCACATACAGAGCAATAACAGCATCATGAAGGACATTATACAGCAGTACTGAGCAATATAGCTGTGATTTCAGTAGCTGTCACACAGTAAACATTTACTATTAGCTGCAAAAACGTGTCTGTATGCTTTTCTCTCCTCCTACACCTCTCAATAGACATCTATGGGCAGCATAACCCACCTCCTCTCTATAAACCATCTCAAGTGTCTCTGTTATTAGAGATAGACTTTACATGCTAATAGGCGGTGGGCAGCAAATTAGAAGGAAGAGAGACCCCCTAAGAGACAGCACTTTAGAAAGATGTTCTATCACAAAAATGTTATTTTAGGTAAATAAAGTGATTTGCACTTTTACTATTTATCACATTGGCTATCGTATTAACACAATATGCCTCAAGGTGCAGTTGCTATTTAAATGATTACTGCTAGGGATACATTTTAGGAATATTTAGAGGGAATGTCCACCTTCGAACATTTGTCAAAAATTATGTGTTGATTAATTTAAACTCATTACTATCAATAGGTTTTAAAAGCATAGTGAGAACATACAATGTGTAAAAATGTTGCCCTAGATGGGTTAAAACCTAGTTAATTACAAGCACACCTAATGCAACTAATGAAGTTCTTGATTAGTTACATCAGGTGTGCTTGAGACAATACAATTTGCAAATGTGTGCTCTTATGAGGGATTCTATGAAGGGAGTTGTATAATTCTGACAATGAAAGGCCCAATGCCCACGAACAGATATTCCGCAGCGAGATTCCGCACGCAATTCTATGCAGACAGCTGCAATTTTGATTGCGGAAACTCCGCGCGGTAACAAAAACGCAGCATGTGGTATTTCTGTGCGAGCCTTGCACAGAAACGTCACCGCTGACGCGCCGCCTCTGAGCATGTGCCGCTTTGCGCCAGCCGGCACATCGCAGAGCAGAGAGAGAAGGGTGTGTTAACATGTGGCGGATTTGCTACGGATTTTGGTATGGATCTGCACCAAAACCACCACATGTGAATTCCCTCTAAGAGATTTTAATGAAGACTTGTTTCCGAATTCTTCAGTGTTTCCTGTAGACGTATTTGAGCAATAATCGGTTAGAAAGGAGGACCTTTCCTTTAAACATGTGAACATGAAAAGCCCAGATGGATGGAAGACATTACATAACCTTTTTAAACATTTTTTCTAATTAGGTACCTGCTGGTTCTGCAAATCCTGCACAAAGGTTCCCATATTCCGCAGCCAAAAAACTCATCCAAGAATTTTTGACAGCAAAACTAAGGAATGTGACATATGACCCAAGTACGTCTGCTGACCTCACCAAGAATTTGTGTGAAGACATCAAGAAAATGGTGCGCAGTGTCACGCCACCACGATACAAACTCATCTGTAACATGGCCATAGGGAGCAAAAACCGGGAGGACATTCTGGTGGCCAGTCAGTGTCTGTGGGACTCGTACTCCGATAACGTCACCTCCTGCAGTTTTCAGAACTCGACCCTGTTCTGTGTTGTGACCGTGTACGCAGTTTATTTTGAGTGAAGTCGTAATAGAATGTATTTAATAACTCCTTTATGACATGACAGATCTAAGAGTAAACTCTCAGAATTTCACAGATTAGTTGGAGCAAGTTAATCCTCTCTATACATGGAAATAATCCTAGAAGAGTATCTCAAATACTGGTCTCTCTCTTGACCCAGTAAAAACTCACAAGGTGTAGCAAATCGGTAGGTAATTTTGGGGTTCTTGAACAGTCCGGATTTCTGCAGATTATATTTAGGGTCATTTAAAAATTTGTATAAAACATTTGTTTGCTGAGCTACCAAAACTTTAGGCATCTCCAAAATATTATGTGTCTGAGCTGTTTCTCCTTGTGGAGTTCACCATCATGGCCAACGGAGACTTGTAGGTCATTCAATGACTCCTGGGAAATAAAATATGCAAATAGGGGATGGAAAAATGATTGTATAGTGCCACCTATTGGAAGGTAGCTTCCCTGTAAGTCAATGTCCAACCTTTTAACAGGCTTTGCAAAATGACCAAGAGTGGTCTTACATCCTTAGTGATGTTCCAAGGCCTGTTGAAAGGTCAGACGTTGACTTATATAGAACCTACCTACAGAGGCATTTTTCAACCACCCCTTTGCATAAAATGCAATGTGATATGAAAGAAAGCATTAATAAGCGCTCGTTCACATTGGCGCTAATGGTTCAGTTCTCATGTTCCGCTATGAAAGCAGAAAAACGGAACAGACCCCATTGACTATAATTGGGTGCATTAGGTTTCTGTCCATCTGGCATTTTACATTATTTGACAGGATGAAATACGCAGAATGCAGAGCTGGTTGGTCCCGTATTTCGACAGAATTTAGTGATGGAGGTTCTAACGTGAACAGGCCTTAAGAGGTCTAGCTATTTGTAAACCAATGGTGGTATGCATGAAATGTATGGTAGACGGATATATGACCCCCTATGTAGACATTGTAGTAGTCTATGCTTTATACTTGCTTGTTATAATGAAGGGCAGCAAAGTGGATTGCGTTTCTGGTTTCTCATATGTGTTTGAGAAGATTGCGGCAGATTTATTAATACTTTTAAAAAGTCTAAAACCTAATAAATTCTACACTTCTACGATGCAATGTTTTCCAGACTAGCGCATTTTGCTTAGTAAATGTTCCCCATAATACTTGTAGACTTCTGATCTTGAGATACTGGTAGTGTATTATGTGGGGCCTAATGGCTCGTGCACACGGCTGCATTATGGCTTAAGTATAACATCTTTATTGGAAAAATGGATACACATGCCCATGCTGGTGCCCCTAACACAGACACGTTTCGGACACAATGCGCATTCTTAACCCTTGTGTAGTACCATGGAGTCTATTTGAACCCAGCCTTGTTGACTGCAGTCCTGCACTTTAAAACGAGTAGCATACAAGGGGTAAGCATTGTATTAATACAACAATTAAGGACGCACATTGCATCCGAAACACATCTGTGTTCGGGGGCACCAGCATGGGCATTTTTATCCATTTTTCCAATAAAGAATTTACCCTGTGAAGTTGGATCATTTTCTTCTGCCGTTATGGCTTTGTGTATGAAGTAAATATATGGTGCCAAAAATGGGATCAGATCCCTGGGAGGTCAGGAAAGCTTTCCACAATACCAACATATAACTCAACCATGGCGCTGCAATATGATCATCTACATGAGCCGCTTACTTCAAAGCAATTAATAGCAACACTACAGGTGCGGCCTCACACTGCGGGTTCTTTTCATCCATTACAATAATAGAAACCACCCATTAAAAGGGTTGTCTGAAGATTTAAACTCATCAACTAGCCATAGGAGAGGGGACAAGTGTGTGATCAGTGGGTTGTGACTGCTGGGAACCTCACCAAGGGTCAACTATGTTTTGCATGAATGGAGTCTACCATGCCGCTCCATTCATCTCTATGCAACTGATGAGACATAGTCAAGCATACGTGCCACATACAAGTGAGGGGAAGCTTAGATTGTAGAGTGATTGGTACCCAACTTTCCGAGACTCTGCACGTCAACCTGACAAGCGACCATCACCTACAGCCACAATTCTACAGAAATCAGTCTAGCCCTGCGCTGCAAACCAATTTGTCCCATACCAGATAGGAGAAGAGAGGAGAAGGGACGATACCTATCGATCCCGCCCCTGTCCTCGATCACTCTAGCAGTATTGCAAGCTTGAAGTCGTTAGAATACAGGCTGATTTGTACCCAGTTTTCCTGGTCTTCTGCACACATGCAAAGCGAAAGCTCAAATCATCCACCTGATCCATTCTAACGTACTCCAGAGCTCTAGAATACTTATACAAATAAACGCTGGTGGCGGCAGAGTTTATGGGCGTTGGACCCAATTTATGAATACAATCTTCGGAGTAATGATTCATTTTTAAAATGGACAAGGCTGACTTTTAAACTACAGATTTAATTTAGAAAAGGTCTAGCAGTGCAATATATATGATATGTACAAAGATATACAAAAAAGGTTGTTACATGGGGGAATAAGGAATACAGGTAAAACACACTCAGCAGTACTTAAAATAAACAGGAGAAATTAAAACAAAATTACCAGACTTGGATATCGGTCCAATGGGTCTGATTCGGGAGAGTTCCTAGTAACAAAAGGACATCCCATATACCATAGTATAGCTTTGTGGATTGCCAATTTGGGGCCCGTGGGCTCCCACATTATAAAGGGTCCCTCAGAACCCTCTTTCTCTCGCCCACATTGATGTCATTCAGGAGGGTTGGGGTGTATCCCTGGTAGAAAAATCATAATTTACCATTTTCAGTAATATCTGGGCTGGAGGGCTGCCGATCGTTACGGATACAGTGATACCAAATATGTGGGATTTTAGTTCAAAAAGTTTTTATTGAGACAGAGAAAAACAAACAGATGATGCATTCCAATCCTTAGCACATTTATATCATATACGCACTTTATGTTGCACCCGCTTTCCCGCTCCACCAACTCTCTACTGTGGAGCCTGTTGCTGACCCACCTCCGCCCAAAATTTTCTTTTAAGAAGGAAGCTCTATCCCACCTCGAGGTAGGGGTCCAAAGGGGGTAGGAGGAAAGAAAACAAAAGAGATATTAACCAGACATAGTGCACCGAAGAGCATAGAAGGAATAAATAGGGATTGGGGACAGGGTGTGGGTGGATATGGAATGGGATTATGTCATCGCTGTATAAACCTACTTACATACACCGCCCGCCATGCTTTGTGCCACCTAAGAAAAAGGAGATTCCATTATAGCCAGGGACCCACCTCTCAACGCCAGAGGGAGGGTATAACTCCCCTCTCTGCTCTACTCGCCGATGTCGTGTTTGCCAACCGGGTTAGCCACTCCCCTACTCTGGGCGGCGACCTAAAATCCAGCCAGGGTCGCCACATTGCATAGAACCCCACCACGGCAGCATCCTCCTCTGCCCTTATCTCCTCAAATCTAGCCAGCGTATTGACCGGCCCTCCACCCAATGGGATCCTGGTGGGGCCCGAGGTGGCTCGCCAGAACCTTGGAATAATCTGCCTGACTGCTAGTATAAAAAATCTCAAGCCTTTCCTCGCATGGGCAATAGACCCCGAGAACAAGGACAGCAGAGCCATCTCGGGCGTGAGCACCACATCTGTCCCACATAGGCTGTTGTACAACGATTCCACGTCTCTCCACAGTGCCACCACTGGAGGGCATTCCCACCAAATGTGGACCATATTGCCTGTTCCTCCAGAGCACCTCCAGCACAGGGTAGAGGATCGGGGGAACCTTTTGTGTAACCTTTCCGGAGCCGTGTACCAATGTGACAGAATCTTGTAGTTCAGCTCATGTAACCTGGAATGGACTGTTCCCTTGTGAGTTAAGACGAAAGACTTCTGCCAAAGGTCTGCAGAGAAGCTTTTTCCCAACTCACTCTTGCAAGCTCCCACATACCCCGGGGGTTCGTCCCCCATCTCACGATCCAGCAGTAACCTGTATAACAGCGAAATTAGGTGTCTGGGTAAATCAGGTGACATGCACAGTTCCTCAAAGGGAGTGAGGGCTTTAGTTAGATTCGACCTGGGTGTCAGGGAGTCCAGCGAGCCTCTCAATTGTAGGTACACCATCCATGCTCCCGGCGGTGCCCATGTCCCCACAAAGAACTCTGCCAGGGGTTTAATCCCCGACTGACTTAGCACATCACTCACGCGTGGTGACCTAAACGCAGGGGTGAGTATCAAGGCTCTGTTCCGCTCAAAGGCCTTGAATTGAGGGTTAGCCAGAATTGGGGTAAGGGGGCCCGGGATTGAGACCAACTCATTCCGTCTAGCAAAGCCCGACCAGGCCTCCGCTAGTTGCCTCAGCAGGGGAGACACTCTTGGGGAGTCTCTGAGTAGACCTCCTGGGATCCAAAACGCCCCCTGTGTCATACTTGGCTCCGATTCAAGTTCTAACTCGACCCAAAATTTGGACTCGTGATGTTTTGAGGAGGTTAAGGACACATTTAGCTATATTGGCCTTGTAATACAGGGAAAAGTCCGGCAAGCTTAGTCCCTCCCTTTCCTTGGCTCTGACCAGCGTGCTATATTTTAGTCTGGGTCTACACCCTCGCCAGACAAATTTAGTGACTAGGAAGTGTATGTGCATCAGGAAATGCCTATGCAGCCGGATGGGGAAAGTCTGGCATAGGTATAAGCTCCAAGACAGAAACAAAGGGTTCCAATTATTAAGATATTTTTCTAAATTTGCTAGAAATGGTTTAAAATTTAAATCGAACGTGCGAGAGGGGTCAGCCGGGAGCTGGATGCCCAGATATCCAAATATGTGGGATTTTAATTTAAAAAAAAAAAAAAAAATTATGTTAATATTGAAAAAAAGCATAAAAAAGTTTTTCTTTCCATTTTTCTTTTTTTTTACATTATTTAGGGTTTTTTTTTTTACACTATTTGTGAAACTCTAGGGGACTTGCACAATAGTCCCTATGATCGCTATGATATGTCCTACAATGCTTTATTGCTTGTATTTGCGATCACAGGCACTGGCAGTACAGCTGGCATCCTGTTGCCATGGCAACCTACCGGGCTCCCTGTGCTTACATCGCGAGAGCCCGATGACGTCACAAAGGGAGCGCGCTCCCTCTCTGAACCCTTTCCTTGCCACGATCTACATAGATCGCAGCAGGGAAGGGGTTAACAGTGGGGCTCACTGTCCCGATGCTGCAGCTGGAGGCCAGCTATCGGTGACAGCCGGCTCCCGCTGCCGGATAGTGGGGGATCTCTTTTGATCTCGCGCTATTCATAGGACGTAAATGTACGTCCTAGTGCGTTAAGTACCCCTCTGCCATGACGTACATTTAGGTCCTGTGGCGGGAAGGGGTTCAAAAAAAGGGGAACAGATTAACCATGCTTAACACAAGAGAACAGGACTACACAAGAGAAGGACTAACACAAGAGAAGAGGAGTACAGCTGCAAATGGATCTGGATAAATTGGGGGCAGAAAAGTGGCAATTGAGGTTTAACACTGATAAATGTAAGGTTCTGCACATCGGCAGTGGAAATAAATGTCACCATTACACACTAAATGGGAAACCACTGGGGAACACTGACATGAAGAAGGACTTAGGGATTTAGTAAACTGTAAACTTAACTGGAGCAACCAGTGTCAGGCAGCTGCTGCCAAGGAAATCGGATCATGGGGTGCATCAAAAGAGGTCTAGAGGCACATGATGAGAACATTGTTCTTCCTCTTTACAAGTCACTGGTCAGACCACACACGGAATATTGTGGACAGTTTTGGGCACCGGTACTCAGGAAGAAAATACCAGAGATTGAGCAGGCACAAAGGCGGGCAACCAAAGTAATAAATATAACAGGTGGACTACAATACCCAGAGGGGTTATTAAAAATTGGGGTTATTTAGTTTAGAAATAAAGATGTCTGAAGGGCAATCTAATAACTATGTATAGATATATCAGGGGACAACACAAGGATCTCTCCCAACATCTGTTTATACCCAGGACTGTGACTGTAACAAGGGGGCGCCCTCTACGTCTAGAGGGAAGAAGGTTTCTACACAACATAGAAGAGGGTTCTTTACTGTAAGAGCAGTGAGACTATGGAACTCTCTGCCTGAGGATGTGGTGATGGCATATTCGGTAAAAGAGTTTAAGAGGGGCCTGGACGTCCTCCATGAACATTACAATGTTACAGTCGCTGATTACTTCTAAAGGGTCGGAGATCCGGGGATTATTTAGATTACCAGATTGGAGTCAGGAAAGAATTTTTTCCCTAAAATGAAGAGAATTTGCTTCTACCATATTGTTTTTTTTTTGCCACCTCTGGATCAGCATGGGGGGTAATAGGCTGAACTGGATGGACATGTCTTTTTCTTATTTCAGCTTAAAATACTATGTTATACATTTATTTTTTTATACAACTTTTCTATCGCAGTGGGTTCTATTCTGAGCATATTGTGCGTGAATACGTCCGTGTGAAGCCGGTCTGAAAGTGTCCCTACAATCTACAATCCCACTTTTCGTAAAACTCCAGGGGCTAAGAATCTGCTTGATATTTCATATCCATGCGAAAAACCAGAGTTGTTTGCCGCCTTCTATAAAAACTAACATGCCCATTCTGTCCAGCATACACCTTATTAGTGACCACTGATGACCAGACGCCTTTAGGCCAGCAATACTCTAAAGTGTGAAGCCCCTTTCAGCATACGAGCAGATTGTGTTGGGACTAGAGGTTGTCAACCGATTCTGGCCAACATGACAAAATGCCAACACAGCGGGTCACATTACGACTTGTTACAACTGGTATTAAGTTTCTGTTCCCTTGGCACGAGGGCCTTCAGGTGCCGCCAGGTTTCTATAACCAGTACCCATTGTTTTCTCCTAATCTAAATAGATCCTAAATTCTGTGGTAATTAATGTCATCGTTAATCTTTAGAGGCGTCAGGAAGGGCTTCTCTGTCACACAGCAGGTGATTCTGACCGTTGGGAACGCACCACCTCCGGATTTATATAAAGGCCCATTTACACGGGTGTATGCGATTTTGGTCCATAAAAAACGTACCATTTTCAGCACGTGTGTATTTGGTGCCTATGTGCATTTTTAAAATCCGTGTTCACTCCGTTTTTTAACGTATGCAAAATATACAAAACGCAATCTGACAACTCGGGGGTTGTTAACTCAGCGGTTCGCCATCTTTCTTCCACCAGATGGGTGGCAGCACACTAGAAAACCACATCCAAGCAAGAGGTTTAAGTAAAAACTGGGCTATGCTACCATCACACGCGCTCATCCACATGCGTTTTACTCACAGACGTGAGACAATTTTTAGGCAAAACCGCCTCGCATCGCTTCTGCGAAATTCCGATACTTTTGTACGAGTTTCGCGCACTTTAGAGGATCACAAAAGTTTCCCATTGATTTCAATGGGAAACCTTGCATCACACTCGCATGTGAGAGCCATGCGATGTATTTAAGGTCCCAATGAAACAATGCGTGATGCGTTCCGAGGAACGCCAAATGTAGGTCATGCCGCGATATTTTTCCTTGCAGCATCGCTCATGTTTATGACTTTATTACAAAGAATCGAGTTCATGTTTTGTGCGTCTCACAACGCACAAAACTCACGCTAGATTCTCGTCCCTGTGAATCAGCCCTTTTATTACAGAAGAACAGCAAGTATACCGGTCTTCACATTGTTGCTATTCGTCACAGTGTACACGATAAAACAAGACCCTGGCCGGTTCGCCGCTAAAGCATATAAGCTTTGCACCTAACTAGCCAACAGGCGTAATGCCTTTTCTCGTTCAGTTGCTGCATGTGCTTACACAAGACGATTAGCATTCAGATTCCTGCGGCAACGTGGGAATCTGAACAATTTTGAACGATAATTGTCCAGTGAAAAATGGCCATTACTTATCACTTTCTACTCATCCAGGGTGCCAGTCTAAGGGCCGACCACCCTGGTTAGACTCATGATTCTCCCAGGTAGCAGCAGGATCCTAGAATGGTAGAGTTGGAAGGGACCTCCAGGGTCATTGGGTCCAACCCCCTGCTCAGAGCAGAATTCACTAAATCATCCCAGACAGATGTCTGTCCAGCCTTTGTTTGAACACTTCCATTGAAGGAGAACTCACCACCTCTCATGGCAACCTGTTCCACTCATTGATCCCCCTCACTGTCTAATATCTATTTTGTGTCTCCTCCCTTTCAGTTTCATCCCATTGCTTCTAGTCTTTCCTTGTGCAGATGAGAATAGGGCTGATCCCTCTGCACTGTGACAGCCCTTCAGATATTTGTAGACGGCTATTAAGTCTTCTCTCAGCCTTCTGTTTTGCAAGGTAAACATTCCCAGATCCTTTAACTGGGTTCATTATTTTGTTTTTCCGTTTGAAAATTCAAAAACTTGAAATCAGTCCCCAAGGTTCAAGATTATGCAATTTTTACAGCATCCTATTCAGATGTGCTCATCTTCAGTTTATAGTGTACATCAGAGGTACAATAATAACATACTGTATTTTGCCCATAGGCTCTCATGTTAAAAAATAAAAAAAATGTATACTGCTGTGTTTATGGTTTTTTTTTGCAGGATATCATGCTATGGAATAGTGCAGCAGGCTGCACTATTACTTATGGCTTAAAATGAAGGGGGCCTTAGGATGCATTAACACATAGTGGAAATAGTGCAGATTGTCCGTGAGGAATATTTGCAGCATTATAGTAGCAGGAATGTGAAAGAGATTTATAACATTTTCAAAATCTCATTCAAACACTGCAGAGAAAATCTGCCGAAAATCCATGTGGAAATTGACATGCGTTGCGAAATTTAAATCCACAACGCATAAATTAGCTGCAGATCCAACCTCTTCAAATTATGGGGTGAATTCTTCCCCAAATGGTGCTGTGAAATGTCTGCTGTGAATACTCTGCAGCAGGGGCGTAACTATAGAGGATGCAGGGAATGCGGTTGCACCCGGGCCCAGAACCCTTAGGGGCCCATAAGGCCTCTCTTCTCCATATAGGGAGCCCAGTACTATGAATAAAGTATTATAGTTAGGGGCCCTGTTACAGATTTTGCATGGGGCCCAGGAGCTTCAAGTTACGCCTCTGCTCTGCAGCAAATTCTGCCCCATGTGAACCCCGCCGCAGGGTACATTTACGCATAGGGTTTTCTTCAGTGCAGAATCTGTACCAAAGTCTACAACAAAAATTGTGGAATTTGCAGCGGATCCACAGCAGACTTCACCAAAAGATGTGGATTTTGATGCAGATTTTAGTGTAAATCCGCACTAAAATATGCTACGTGTGAATGCATCCGTAGCCATTTATTCAAGCAATATCACGTACAAGCGGATAAATCTAGAGGTTTTCCTTCTTGCTGAAGGAGTCTAACGGCTGGAACTTGAAGGAGGTCTTAGATCGAACCCATTCACTGCTGCTCCGCAGGTCAGGCTGGCCGGTGGTCTGCATGTAGAGGAAGCATAGAACCAACGTATTCCAAAAGGGCAGGACAGGGACCCCCAATGCATTTCTATGAGCAGCAGTTTTGATAAAGAAACAGATGAAATTTAGACGTCTGCAATGTTAGTTACATGAATAAAACAACTCTCCCATAATGCAGAATAGAATTATAGTTAAACTTCAGTAAAATTATTAATGCAGCCATAGAAAAGAAAATGAAAAGATCGTATCAAAAAAAAAAAAATTTCTATATATCTATAACATTTTATATATTTTTTCTATTTATACAAGCTATATATAAGACATCTTTGGAAAGTGAATCGGATCACTTATGGCAACACATTCTCAGTACTTCCCACAATATGTTCTCTCTTTATGTCCGAGTCCCAAACTTGTTAAAAGGAGAAAATAGACGTGCCATCCTGCTCCAGCTGCTTCATCATGCCAGTCATGTCCTCCACGAAGGATACCGAGCCACAAACCAGTGTGTAGGGTTTTCTCCGGCACGTCTTCAACACCATTGCCAAGAACGCAGAGTCTATTCGGCCAAGCTTCGAGTTCTCCTTATAACTCATGGGCAGATGTTCTAAGGATTCTTCCTGTGCCAAAAACAAGGTAAAGTGAGCACAAATAAAACTCTGATCAACGCCTGTAATGACATCATACAGAGAGTACCTGCATAAGCTGGAGAGAATGTTGTATCACCTACCCAACAGGTATGAGGCGGACATATATAATGCCTTAATGAAGCATGGGGGGGAGTTCTAGTTTTGAAAACAGGAGGTTCCGTGGACACAGGAGGTTTTAAGCAACATTGTACTTGGATGAATAAGCCCAATGTCCACCGCCGTTTCTGATTTTTGGAATCTGCGAATCAAGCCGCCCATAGGGATACATGGGCGTCTGCAAATGAAATAAAGCATGCGGATTTGCGGACCCAGCACGCTCCATTTCAGTGCGCATAACGCACAGACTGCTTCCATTGAAGTCAATAGAAGCCATTCGATCCACGTCCCATCCGCAATTTAATTGCGGACGGGCCGCGGATTCTGCGGGAGAGCAGGAATTAAAAAAAAAAAGTACTGTGCATGTGCGCTTCCACATGCATCCGCAGACTCGGAAATTAAAGACCCGGACAGGTAACTGCAGTGTCCTTGGCCGTGGGCAGGGTTGGATTCTGCTGCGAGCTCCCGCATGCGGAATCT
This sequence comes from Eleutherodactylus coqui, assembly GCF_035609145.1. Classification (NCBI taxonomy): domain Eukaryota; kingdom Metazoa; phylum Chordata; class Amphibia; order Anura; family Eleutherodactylidae; genus Eleutherodactylus; species Eleutherodactylus coqui. Next base: position 281,820,899 of record NC_089839.1, read on the forward strand.
GATCCAGCAGTGGACATGAGGTCTAAGACCAATCATGATACAGAGTTATTATAAATGATCTTCCTGATTTGAAACCCCATAACTCACATTAAATTTGATCAATGGAAACAAACTCAAAGAATTTTACATCAAAAATGGTTTCCCCCTCAGAGGTGATTAATGTGACCCTCTTTATCGCTGGACACACATGGAGCCTGTAGACAAGTTCCTGCCATACCGTTATGGCGTATGATGGCTGACTGATGCAATGGCTTCTGGGATGCGTCCTTGCAGATCATGTATGGTGGGTGGTGAGGGGGCATGCAGAGTCTAACACTCCGCCAGAGAAGGTGTAAGGTCCAGGGAACGTGGCGGCCAAAGAAGAAGATCACTATCATCACCGCCTGCACAGCCCATCCATCTGTATGGTAGTTGCCTGTCAAGGTCACTTCTGACTTCATTGTGACAATAGGGGGCGCCCCATCCTAATGGAAGCTGGAAACTGAAATTTCCTGTTCTAGCTATAGTAGAAGCTATGTCTGTAGCGTCCAGGTACGAAATCCCCGGGATTGCTTCCTCATGGAGAATGAAGGGGCCGTACACTTACCTACAGGTTATAGCGCAACACACATTCACCTTGGGGGAGTCGTCCGTATGCTCCACGTAGGCAGGTGGGCTTTCCTCCCAAGATTCTGACATTACGTTTGGTAACTGTGCCCGAAAGGTGGAAGGCGGCTTCATCAAGAAATATTCCATGAAACTATCGCTTTCCATTAGTTTGCATACGTCACAGAAAGAACGTCGCCGCGCTTTGTCATCAGGTTTCAGGGCTAGTAACAATTGCAACTAGCAGGGATAACACCACAAAGGTTTATACATACCCTGCTTCCCCTAAAATAAGCCCTACCCTGAAAATAAGCCCTGCTTACAGTTCATAAAAAAAAGTCTATAAGAATGCCTTAGGCCCGTTAAAAGGCCCGTAAAAACGCAATTGCTACATTTTTATAGCGCTTTTCACGCAGGTCATGCGAGTCACTTATCAAGTAGACTAGGCCCAGATCCTTCCTGCTACTCTCCAGAGCCTCGGTGCGGTTTTCGCAATCCGCAGCTCAGGCAATCAGTGCAGCTCTCTAAGAACCAATCCTAGCCATCGCTTTGTGGAGGTGGGATTTATGACTCCTGTAACCATGAAGTGATCCTTTGTGGGCGGCCGAGGGCTTTGTCGGCGTTTTTACTGCTCAGTGTACGCAGTAAAAACGCCAATAACAAAAAAGGTCTGAGCACTTCGACATTAAGGGTTGGAAGTGTCGGCTCTTATGCACAAATGGGGTCGCCCTGCTGTCGTCAAGCTAGGACATCCCCTGAAAAAATAAGCCCTAGCACATCTTTTGAAGCAGAAACTAATATAAGACCCTGTCTTATTTTTGGGGAAACAGGGTATATACATATACACACTCATTCTAAAAAAAAATCAAGCACCTATAGGTTGTCGGAATTAAATGAAATTTTATATGTTGCGTTAAACTGAACCCTTGAAGGGAGGCTCTAGTGCCCTGTTGGGCCACCTCTAGCTTTGATACAAGATATGATATATGTGGGCATGAAGGCATACATGTTCTGTTCGGTATTCTGTGACATATTAGTCCACATTTGCTGTAACTAATCTTCCAGATCGTGCAAACTCGTAGGATGTCAAAGTTGTCCCAGATGGTCCCATGCATGTTCTATTGGGGATAAATCTGGTGACCGGGCAGCCAGGGGAGTGTAACCATGTTGTGGAGACATTCGCTTGTGTGTGCAGCCCAGCATTATCCTGCAGCCTCTTGGAAGCCGCCATGAGATTGACAAAGCATTGGATTGACAAGGCAACTGTTATGTGGATTCAGAAGTGGCTGAGTGATCGTACTCAAAGAGTGGTCATAAATGGCTGCACATCCAAGTGGAAGAATGTATCAAGTGGGGAACCACAAGGCTCTGTCCTGGGCCCAGTGTTGTTCAACATTTTTATAAATGATCTGGAGAAGAAAAATGGTTGGGAAACTGATCAAATTTGCTGATGACACAAAGCTAGGAGGATTAGCTAACACTAAGGAAGAGAGAGAGTATTCAAAAAGATCTAGAAAAGTTTGAACAGTGGGCAGCGACTAACAGAATGGTATTTATCAAAGAGAAATGCAGAGTCCTACATCTGGGCAAGAAAAATGAAAAAAGCACATACAGAATGGGAGGAATTGGGCTAAGCAGCAGCACATGTGAAAAAGACTTGGGTATATTAATAGATCATAGACTGAACATGAGTCAACAATGTGATGCAGCAGCCAAAAAGGCAAACACAATTCTGGGAAGTATTAAGAGAAGCATAGAGTCTAGATCACGTGAGGTCATTATCCCCCTCTACTCTTCCTTAGTCAGACCTCATCTGGAATACTGTGTCCAGTTCTGGGCACCTCACTTTAAAAAAAGATATAGACAAACTGGAGCAAGTTCAGAGAAGAGTTACCAAGATGGTGAGCGGTAGGCAAATCATGTCCTATGAGGAACGGTTAAAGGATCTGGGAATGTTTAGCTTGCAAAAAAGAAGTCTGAGAGGAGACTTAATAGCGGTCTACAAATATCTGAAGGGCTGTCACAGTGCAGAGGGATCAGCCCTATTCTCATCTGCACAAAGAAAGACTAGAAGCAATGGGATGAAACTGAAAGGGAGGAGACACAGTGAGGGAGATCAATGAGTGAAACAGGTTACCATGGGAGGTGGTGAGTTCTCTTTCAATGGAAGTGTTCAAACAAAGGCTGGACAAATATCTGTCTGGGATGATTTAGTGAATCCTGCACTGAGCAGGGGGTTGGACCCGATGACCCTGCAGGTCCCTTGCAACTCTACCATTCTATGATTCACATGTGGCTGCAGGATGTCCTAAACATATCGCTGAGCTGTCATTGTTCCTTTTACCACTACTAGGGGTGAACGACTGTCATATACAATGACCCCCCAGACCATCACACCAGCAGGGGGCAGTGCACCGCTCCACAGCAAAGGTAGGAGTGAGGCGCTCACCCCAAGATCTCCAGACATGAACACGGACGTTCGTCAGTGTCGAAACTAAACCTGGATTCGTCGCTAAAGACACCCCGATTCTATTCTGTAGTAGTCTAGTTTTGTTGTTCATGAAACAACTGCCAACGGTGATCTGTGGAGGGCTCCATGAACCTGGTGGTCACCTTGTGTGCCCTCACACATCCACTGGTCCCAACACCTCCTAACAGTCTGGTCAGAATGGCCCGGTGGCGGTAATTCATCGATACGACCATCCAGCTTCTCACATCCCAATAATGCTCCCCTCTCAGACTCTAGTAACGGGGTGAAATCTCTTCTCTGCGTCGTAGAGGCGTCTAGTGGTCAACAAGCTCCACACAAGCGGAAGAAGAGGTCACTACACACAAGGAACCTCCGAGAGCCTCTTATAGGCCAAGGGGGGGAACTAGTTTTATGGCCTCAGGTCGGAAGACCATTCATCTAATCACCGCACCTCTAATGATTTGCATATCTGTCTGAGATGGAACTGCAGGACGGGTTTTGCAGCAAAACGACAACTTCTTCTAGTTGCTGGATCTCTTTTGACAATGAGTATATATATATATATATATATATATATATATATATATATATATTTGTTTATATATTTATAGTATTTATTACTGCTGATAGGTTTGATTTTACTAAAATTCAGAATTATGATTCTGCAAGACATCTTATCATTATTGTCTTATTTGGTTAGTTTTTTAGTCTTCTTTATCTTCAGTGATATTTTTGTAAATATTCCAATCAGTCCTTCTCTTCCTCAAGAAGACTGCATGCCGTCCTCACAAGGTATGTGCACTGTTGTCATGGTAAAATATTTTAAAACATGTGAATTGCACTTTGCTGTTGGATGATTCCTGCATGGCTTATCTCTAATCTTCAGACCTGCTTTCTTTGACACTCTTGATTGTGGAGCTGCAAGTTCAAAGCTTAAAGGGATGATAAATGCATTTACTATTGATGACCTATCCTCAAGATAGGTCATCAATAGTTGATCGGTGAGGGTCCACTACTCAGGATCCCCACTGATCACCTGATCGTCCGGCCAGCTGTCACTGCAGTTAAGCTGCAAGTCTTCATCGGTGGTCAGAGCTGGAAGTGTAGTAGAAAGGCTTCGTTCCCACTGAACTCAAGTTAAGTGATACCTTCTATAACACTTTTGTCTTTGACCGCAATGAGGTACAGGAGGTTTAATGGAAGCCATCGCTCCATTGATTTCAATGGGTGCAAAGCCTTTTTTTTAAACTTCCATTTTTGACCACTGATGTGGATGGCAGACTCTGCTGCACAGACAGCGGGTCAGAAGAACAACTGATCGGGGGGGGGGGGGAATCCTGAGCAGCGGACCCCACCGTTCAACTATTGATGATCTATCCTGAGATAGGTCATCAACAGTAAATGCCCAGAATACTCCTTTAAGAGCGCTCATTAACCCCTTCCCGCTGCAGGGCATACATTAACGTCCTGCAGCTGCAGGGTATGTATGAAGGGAGATCGCGAAATGAATTTTTTTTAACGCACATGTCAATGGGACTTTCTAATGTTAAAAACGCATCACAAGTTTGTGCTTTGCCATTTTTGTGCGACGCGTTTTTAACACTAGAAAGTCCCATTGACATGTGCGTTAAAAAAACGCAGCGATATCACAGCATTAAAAAAACGCAAGTGGAAAGGCACCCTAACACATACTGTATGTCACTCATGGCTTTGTAGCACAGCAGAGACATTTGCATTAACGTCACCTAATGCATCTTATGTACACAAGGCCAGCACTTGTACGCCGAACCGGTTGACTCCTAAAAACCAAATCCCAGTTACTCATTTTATGGAACGGTTGAAATGCTATCTTAACCCTTTCCAATCCACTGTCTGACATGTTCCAACATTCTGATTGAAGCTTGTACAGCTCCGATGTCGGAAGATGTCCGGCAGGGTATTCTTACTGTATATTACGGGCCGCTCTGTTGTCGGGGGGGCCTCTCTGGCATGTCCCATAATGCAGTACTGGCTCAAGCCAGCAGATGGCGCCATTGTGTAATGGCAGAACGAGAAAGACCCCTAAGAAACCCTGAATCCAAAATTGGATTTCGAATGGTTAATACTGTGTACTCACTTGGCTGAGGACATAGAATATCCGGACATTCCAGTATCTTGACTGCTCCTTAAGAAGGTTCTTCAGATAAACATTTTGAAAATTCCGCGCACAGACCACCAGTGTTAGGAAGGTCTCATCATCTTCATTGTCTGTCACGTGGGTCAAGATAGGCAGCATTGGGGCTATTCCTGTTCCTGAACACAGCATAAGTAGCTCCCCATACTAAGGCAAGAAGACAAGAAGTTAATTAAAGGGGTTTTATGAGATTAGAAAAACATGACCTCTTCATTCTTGTCTTGTCAGACGTTGCTGATTTCTGCAAAAATCCTGGAAAAAACAAAGCCGCACACTGCGCTCTCTTGTCCGGGAAAATGCTGGACAGCAGGACGGAAACCGAGCGGATCCCATTATAGTCAATAGGATTCGTTTGGTTCCCTCATAAGACAGATCCGTGGGGGATTCCATTTTCCAGTCCCATAAAACAAAACGGAGCCACAGCGCAGATGTGAGCCCTGTGAATATTACTATACCGGATACAGCCCATGGACAAGAGTGTCAATGAAGAAAGCAGCCATGCTGTTCTAACATCATACACCCCCTAATGGACCTTGTATATGTACAGGACACATTATATGAAGGATTGCACATGTTTGTGTATACAGCCTGTATGTGGACAACTGATACAGAATGCAAACGAACCCTGAAGCGGCAGACATATCACATGACAGCAGAATCAGACTTCACACATAGTTTGTTTGTAGTCTGTAACCATGGAGATGCATAGCTATGCATAAGAACTGTATACACAATTTATTTTTTTTTTAAAATGAAGACAATTTGCAATGTTGCTGACCTTCACAGATGAATGGGAGCAAAAAAGTGCATACGGTCTTTTATACTGACCTTGTTTGGCTTGTACAAGAAACCTCCAAATGGTCCCCTCCAGGCTATACAGTCTCCTTGTCGCCAACATTTTACGTACTGTGACATCAAGCCGTGCTCATAAACCTGCAACAACAAGCCCCATATAGGAACTGTCATCAAGGTATAATGGAAGGGTTAGGCCGCTCTCACACCGGCATTCTGAACACCATGGTAATCATGGTACAATGCTCCCATTGATTTCAATGGGGCCTCGCAGACTTGCACTCGAACATGGCAGTTTTAGAGCACCGTTTGTTTTATTTTGTGCGTTTTCGTGTTTTTAACGCATCTCATCACCCATCGCAATGATGGGGTGCATTAAAAAAAAAACGCGTGACATGCGTTTAAAAACACTGCTTGAAATTGCAGTAAAATGCTGCGATTTCAAACGTAGCGTTTTGTGAACGCATGTGTGAGAGTAGCTGTACTCTGTTATTTTCTGTACAACTTCCCGGCCAGCCGATATAACCGCTGTGCGGGACTTGAGCGCACTGAGATCTCCATATTGGCGAGGAAAGTGTAGGTTAAGGTTTTTCACACTGCGCTCTTGTATCCACTACTAACTCTGACAAGGCTTTCTACTATGCAGGAAACTGCATAGGGAAAAAAAATAGCAGGACGTAACCGAGACAGAACCGTAGGAGCCGGTATGTGAGACGGGGCCCCTTTATACATAGCCCCTTATGCAAGTTTATGAAGGAGGTCAGTTTTCAGCTTTTGCTTGGAGTCTAATTTGGGTAAGCTACCCTAACAGGCACAGCTCTGTATACTTTGTAGCAGCTGTGGCCGACATATTTGCTGCAGTATCTTAGGAAAATCATCAGAGATTTCTTAGCGTGTTTCATTGCTTGGTCCAAATTAAATGAGAAGCTGTGTACACAAATCACTGACAAGTATCACCTATATTTTTCTTCATAATTAAAACCAGAAACTGATACATAATTTTCTAATCTGTTCTTATTTTCTGATTGGAGATTTTTAATTCTATTTTCTGTAAATGACTATGGGGGCGGCCATCTTGCCTAAGCTGCTGTTAACAGCATTCGCAGGAATATGCTTTACAGCAGCTACATGGACAGAGGAACCTGTAGTCTGGAGATAGCTTGTTGATTTCAATAGGAGAGTGATGTCGACATGCTTTGTGCAGAGGTTAATGTGCAGAAAGGGGGAGGAAGTGAGCTGTGACAATCACTTATTGTGAATGATTGATCTTGTGTAGAGATGAGCGAGTATTGCCTTTTGCGAGTACCTGCCCGCTCGTCTCAAAAGATTCAGGTGCCGGCGAGGGGCGGGGCTTGTCAAAAGGGGGCATACATTTCTGTGAAGGCACACAGAAGTGTCGGCGATGCACTGAATACATGATGAGGCATGCGCACTGTGTGCTGGGGTAAATTTTACGAAGCCTGGAGCAGGAAATGCCGGGCTTAGTAAATTTTCCCCTGCTTTTTTTTCTCTAATTTGAGAATTCCATCCCAGTATCTGCGACTTCCACCTTGAAGACTCCAGTTCTGTAGCTCGTCCCCACCTTGTTGTGTATTCTGCACCTTTCCTCCGGCCTCCAGGTCATATGACCAGCCCTCTGCCAACACTGTGCCCTGCAGTTAATGGGGCAGATTTATGACAACTGTCATAAAGGAAAACTGTTTCTCTTGTATATAGCAACCAATCACAGCACAGCTTTCATTCTGCACGTGTGGAAATAAAAGCTGTTCTGCAATTGGTTGCAATGGGCGCAAAAGACAGTTTTTCTTTATGACAGTTGTTATAGATCTGGCCCTTTAACTGCAGGGCACAGAGCGTTGTCAGAGTGACCTGGGAGCAAAGTACAGAATACAGAGAGGAGGGAGCAATCTACAGAGCTGGAGTTTTCACAGCAGAGGTCACTGATACTGGGTTAAATTTCTCAAATAAAATAAAAATACTGAGTGCTTCTTTAATTAATCTATTAAATGAGTTGGCTCATTTAGACAACTCCTTTTATATATCCTATCACTGAATATGGTTGTCACAGAGGGACTTGCCCAATAGGCATCCCATTTATTAGCTAGAGCAGACAGCCAATGCAAAGAGTACCTCTTGCACTGTCAAACCTGGGCCCATCTATTTGTTACAAATTTCTTGGTTCTGAGGAATGTATGGCAAACCAGAGCTTCCAAGGCTGTATCTGGAGTCAGTCTTAAAAGGGGGTGATGAGATAATCCTTTTAACCCTTTCCAATCCAATTTTGGATTCAGGGTTTCCTCTTTTTGCTGTTATACAACGGTGCCATCTGCTGGCTAAAGCCAGTGTGTGTGCGCCAGAGAGGCTCCGACAGCGGAGTGGCTGGCAATAGACGGTAAAAATACCCTGTCGGACATCTTGTGACATTGGAGCTGTACTAGCTTCAATCAGAACGTAGGAAGACGTCAGACAGTGGATTGCAAAGGGTTAATTGATATAAAATGCATGTACCTTTACTAAAACTTCAAAATGGCCCTTCACATCCACGGAACTAATGGGGGTGTACGCTCTCTGGATCTCCACTCCATCTACCACACCCCTAGAAATGGGAACACACAGCAGTCAGCTCTTTCTTTTAGAATGCATTATTATCACTTCTTATCATCTTCGTTTAGGATTACATTTCTTATGGCATTCTAATAATCCCTTGCCTACTGAGCCATTTTTCATTTTTGGTTGTTGTTGTTGTTTCCATTGTCTGCCTTCCAAAAGCCCAAGAGCTACAAGTTTTACATTTTTCTATTAATACAGGCATATGTTTTTTGTAGGGCAACTCCTATTTTAATGGTACCAGGGCTCAAAACGACGCAGGGCTCAAAACGACGCAGGGCTCAAAACGACGCAGGGCTCAAAACGCCCCAAAATAGAACATGCATTGCTGTCAAAGCGCAGCGTTGCAAGGTGCTGCGTTTTCAGCCCTGTGTGAGCAGCCCCATTAAAATGAATGGGAGCCTTGTACAGCGTTTAGCGCAGGGCTAAAAAGGCAGCGCTAAACGCTGTACAAAACGCCCCGTGTGAGGGAGGCCTAAGGACCGAAACACTCTAGTCTTCAAAGTCCCATGCGTGCGCTCTCCTATACAAGTCTATGGAAGACTGCATGCAGGAGAACCTGAAAAGAGTCAATATTCCTGCGCTTTGTGATCTTTACCCGGTACAAGCGCTGGATCGTGCGAGCGGGGAGTATAAAAACTACATCATTCATCTCCCTATCACCTCCCCTATCAGCACTAGAACTTAGTTTAAGATGCTGTGGGGACATGACAGGTTCCCTTTAAATTCTAGCTGACTTTGATGGCAGCCGTTGCCGGCAGCTGTCAGCTATTTCTGAGCCTGCTCCTTACACCCACAACGACCGAGGGGATCTACGTATGTCTTTAGTCATGAAAGGGTTAAACTGTTCCACTGTATCAGCGCAGCTCAGGTACAAAGTTAGTGATGGTTTCCAGTAACAAACCTCGGTGGCCCTATGGGCTATAAGAGACAGTGAAGGCTCTAGTCTGTCCGACACATTCCCTAATGGGCAAATAAATATTGTATCTCTTGTATAAGAAGTTTGGGGACCCCCTGACAGTGGAGCAATCAGTGTCCCCTCCCCCCCCATCCACCATACAAACTAAATGATACCTTACTACAAGATGCTGCCCCAACTTCAGTCCCAAACTCGCTCCAGATGGCAGCTGAAATCTGTAGCGACTGGTGTCCTCCGTCTCTTGCTCCACGGAGCACAGCTTGAACTCCGTGAACGTGTCTGTACTCAGCGGTACATTGTGGTTCTATGGGAGAATGAACACAGGTTATCATATTGTGAGGGGTGAACACCACCAGCAGCAGAATTATGAATGAAGCTGTGGGTGCACTGTCCTGGGTTCACACTGCTGGTTCGGGCAGCATTACCCTGGTGACATGTCCCCTTTAACTCCCTTCTGTATGGGCCAATGATCAATTTAAAGGGGTTGTCCAATGTGTTATTTAATGTCAAAACTCAATTCCCCATTCAGTAACATAACTAACTAGCATATACTCACCTCTATTGCTGTTTCCTACACCACTGCTCGGTCCTCCGTTCCCCTTGTTTACAGACTGCAGTCCCGCCTGTTTGTGGGACATCACAGACTGCTGCATCCAATGACAGAACTCAACTATTGATTGCTGAGCTCAGTCATTGGCTGCAGCGGCCTGTGACGTCCCATAAACAGGCGGGACTGCAGCCTGTAAACAATGGGAGGACCGAGCAGTGGTGTAGGAAGCAGCGGGTGAGACGAGTATGTGCCAGTTAGCTATGTTACTGCATCGTACGGACAGCCCCATGATAATTAAGTAAAACTTAATGAGCGGTGATTGACTTGCTGTATCTCCGATCGATGCTGATTCGGGCATAAATCTGTCAGTTTAAATAAAAGGACGCTTTGGTTACTCAACGAATAATGACCTCTAGTTTGATTCTTCGTAGGAGGGCGGGATCATCTCTTTCCTTAGCTTTCTCCCATAACTCCAGCTCGGCCTGATAGAGATCATATATACAGGGGGTGCAGCCGCTTCCACAGCACTGCGCAGGCGTCGGTTCCACTGGTTTCAATGACATCCAGTCATTTTTATCGCTGTTCATAACCTGTAGCGCAAAACACAGGAATACCGAACGTTAGAGATGCCTTCCATGCAAACCCTGCCATACAGCATACACAAGCGGGATCCTTGGGACAGTACAATTACCACTAAACCCAATTTATATAGTTTGTGGTATTTTTTTAATGTTTTTTTTGGTACTACTTAAAAAAATAAAATCTTTAAAAAAGGTCTGCCGCCATCTTCTGGCTACCATAACAGCTTTAGTTTTCCGTTGATACAGTTATGTAAAGGTCTGCTTGTTGTGGGATGACCTGGTAGAATTTTGGGGTACATAAGGCTTTTTGATGACTTTTTAGTAGATTTATTCCTGTGATCAAAAAGCGCAATTCTGGCATTTTTTTTTTCTGACGGTGTTCATCCAGAGGGACAAATACGGGTAATGTGGTGTTTTAATAGATTAGTCTTTTACGGACACAGTGATACCAAAAATGTAACTTCTTTTTTTAATTTTGTATGATAAATATGGAAAAAAGTTTTTTTTAAAAAGGGGTTGTCTGATTACCAGACAACATTGCTGCAATAGTTCCAATTGTCTTAACCCTTTGCAATCCAATTTTGGATTCAGGGTTTCCTAGGGGGTTTTCTCTTTCTGCCATTATACAATGGCACCATCTGCTGGCCAGAGCCAGTACTGCGGTATGTAACATGCCGAGAGGCCCCGACGGCAGAGCAGCCAGTAATATATAGTAAGAATACCCTGCCGGATGTCTTCTGACATCGGAGCTGTACAGGCGTCAATCCGAATGTTGGAAGATGTCAGACAGTGGATTGGAAAGGGTTAAAATAAGGACCAGAGCTGTACTCACCCGCCCTCTACAGCAGGGATCCAGCACTGCGGCTCTGCCATTCTGCAAGCAGATTCCGGCTGTGAGCCCGGCTGGCCGCCCTCTGTACCTTCTTTTCTTGTATTGTGGATGACTGCGGCAGCTCGCCGTCGGTCATGCGCAGTACAGTTTTTTTCCCGAAGGTTTGTGTTTCCCGTGCCGTCGCTTAACGATGACGCGGTTGGTCGCGGTTTAAACGCAATGTTAATTGCTTATAGGTTGCGGGTCGGGCGGCCTCCATTGACTTCAGTGCAGGCTGTCCACGCGGAGTCTTAAAAATAAAGTTTTAAGAAGCCTAAAAAAAAAAAAATAGTTACATGACTGTTGCCTATAGCAACCAATCACAGCGCGGCTTTCATTTCTGCCTCTGGACAAATGAAAGCTGTAATCCGATTGGTTACCAGTAGACGCTCTAATAACTAAGCCCCAGCGATCAAAGCGTCTACTGGTAACCAATCGGATCACAGCTTTCATTTGTCCACATTAGAGGCAGAAATGAAAGCCGCGCTGTGATTGGTTGCTATGGGCAGTGTGTATAGAGCAGGATTCGCTGCGGGCCTGGGCCCTGATCACTACGGATACTGCTCGCGCTCTCACACTACCCATCATCCCTAGCGCGCAAACATGGCGGCCTCCATGCTCACCCGCTCCGCTCTGCCCCAGAGACCGGGTGTCCGGTACCTGAGCGTCACCGCCAGCCGCAGCAGGAAGCAGAAGCGCTATGAGCACCCGCCGAGGAGGGAGCCGATGGAGATCCCGGGCCTAGAGCGGATCACCTTCGGCGACCTCGGCTACTTCGTCCCCGGGCTGGCGCGGCCGAGCTTCACCAAGTACAAGATGGACTGGAACCCCTTGTATTACCATTCCCCGCCCGCCCAGGAGATGGCGCTGTACAAGGAGCGGCCGTCCTACGTCTTCAGCCCCAAGTGCCGGCTGCTGGGAGGTGAGATGGCCCCGTGCTGGTGGGAGGAGGAGAGGGGCCCCTTACTGACCTGGAGGGCCACAGTGCTGGAGGCATCCGGGCCAGCTGTGTGCCGTCTTCTCTGCACGTACAAATACGCCGTGTACTTGGGCACATAAAGCATGTCGGAGCCGGCGGGTAAGGCGAGCGGACGCGGCGTCAGTCACGCAAATATGTAGCGTATTTGCACTACCGAAATGTGTTTAAGCCCAAGTGAACGAGCCGTAAGAGCGACCCCCATAGTGGCAGCGGTACTAAGAGGGACCACCGGCCGCCCTTGGTGGCGGCAGTAGTAAAAGCAACGTTGCGCCCATTGCAGTGGTGCTGGTGAGAGTGACGCTCCCCCCCCCCCCCCCCCCGTAGTGGTGGCACGTGTAAGAGCGGCGCTCCCTGCCCCCGTGGCGGCGGCACCGGTTAGAGCGGCGCTCCCTGCCCCCGTGGCGGCGGCACCGGTTAGAGCGGCGCTCCCTGCCCCCGTGGCGGCGGCACCGGTTAGAGCGGCGCTCCCTGCCCCCGTGGCGGCGGCACCGGTTAGAGCGGCGCTCCCTGCCCCCGTGGCGGCGGCACCGGTTAGAGCGGCGCTCCCTGCCCCCGTGGCGGCGGCACCGGTTAGAGCGGCGCTCCCTGCCCCCGTGGCGGCGGCACCGGTTAGAGCGGCGCTCCCTGCCCCCGTGGCGGCGGCACCGGTTAGAGCGGCGCTCCCTGCCCCCGTGGCGGCGGCACCGGTTAGAGCGGCGCTCCCTGGCCCCGTGGCGGCGGCACCGGTTAGAGCGGCGCTCCCTGGCCCCGTGGCGGCGGCACCGGTTAGAGCGGCGCTCCCTGGCCCCGTGGCGGCGGCACCGGTTAGAGCGGCGCTCCCTGGCCCCGTGGCGGCGGCACCGGTTAGAGCGGCGCTCCCTGGCCCCGTGGCGGCGGCACCCGTTAGAGCGGCGCTCCCTGGCCCCGTGGCGGCGGCACCCGTTAGAGCGGCGCTCCCTGGCCCCGTGGCGGCGGCACCGGTTAGAGCGGCGCTCCCTGGCCCCGTGGCGGCGGCACCGGTTAGAGCGGCGCTCCCTGCCCCCGTGGCGGCGGCCGGTAAATGGTACCAATAAAAAACCACAACTCGCCATGCAATGAACTAGACCTCATACGCCATGTTGCCAGAAAAAAATGTAATGGCTTTCGAAAAGTAGAGACGAAAATAAAAAAAAGTGTTCTTAGGTCTGATACAAGCTGTGCCTTTAAGGGGTTAAAGAAGTTTCCAGTTTTTCTTTTTTTTTTACACTTCTGTCTATCCTCACTAAAACCTAGTGATAATTAAAGGGACCCTCTGTCGAGAAACAAAGATGGCCGCACCAGCTTCTCCTGACTACCTGATGTGCGCTAGTATTCATCAGGAGCCTAAAGACAATACTGGCTGCTGTGATATTTGATGCCCAGTGCTGCCCCCATGAGCAGTACTGGCCGGTCAGTGCAACATGGAGTGTCTTAGATTACCGATGCATGCATCAGATAGTCAGAGAAGCTGCTGCAGCCATCTTTGTTTCTCCAGGCATGGAGGGGCGATTTATTATATTTGCTGTTAAAATTCCGTCTCCTTTTGTTGTCGGGCGGCTGGGCTTCTGATCCATAAAGGTGGAGGATGCGGGCAGAGCACATGGCTGCCAATGTGTCATTAGTGAGGGAGTGCCGGATGTTCTGATGCCTGTTTTCATAGATCCTAGCGCAGGCTTGACAGGTGTGTGAGCCGACTCCAGCATCTTAAAGACCGTGAAAATGGAGTTGCTGCCCCTGTCACCCCGGCGTTGGCGTCTAACGGGGTTGTAGGCAATTGAAGATGGAAGCGACTTCAGAGTGAGCCACCAAGATACCCAATCACGCCGATCGCCAAGGGAGGGGGACAGTGCTGCATAATGGGAATCGGATTTTTAAAAATGTAACTGGATGACCCTTTTGAGGACGATGTTCTCCGTCACTCCTCCAGAGGCGCCACAGGAGGCTAGAACACTTTTTGCCAGGCGCCCCCACAAAATGATGTTCCGCCCCGTGTACTCAGGAGTAAGCACTTGGTTCATGTATGAGTTACTGTATGGAGTCTCATCTTCTGTCCGTCTGCTTTCAGGGGTGAAGCAGGCACTATGGCTGACAAAGTCCAAGTTACTTGAAGGCTTACCGCAGAGGATAGCGAGTCTGTGCGAAGACCCGGCCCATACATTCCCCAACCATGAAGAACTGGTGCACTATGCCATATCCAATGCCTGCCTGTGGAGCACCACTGAGGAGATGAGGGAGAGAGAAGAGTACTGGTGAGTGCGGCCATCAGACGGGATACTGGGGGATGGGAAAAGTTAGGAAGGTGGCAGTCATCAGAGACATCCCCTTCCAGAATAGGGGGGCTGGGGATCTCACTCCTGACAACGCCAGCTTTTTTCCGTCATTGGCCCCTGCAAGGGACAAACAGTATAACATGGCGGCCATTCAGGACCATCCATATAGTACAAGGACAAGTGGAGTCCGGCAAGACAGGAGCCGCTCTCACAGAACCACTCCCCGTTCTGACTTGTCGAGGAACGTCCAGTGCGGGTTTTGGAGCGGCTTGGTTGCACGCTTTTCCGTTGCGGCCGGCACTCCCATAGAGAAAAGCGCGGCTGCAACGGGAAAAAAAATTGTCAAGCTGCGGCCTGGGAATCCGCACCACAGCGCCGGCTTTGCCTTGACAGATTGGCCGCCCCGTGTGGACGAGATTTTTGACAAATCTCATCCACGTGGCCGGTTAATCCGGGGATGTGTGAACCCAGCCTTACACTGACAGACTTCACTGCTGGATCGCGGGCTTCTCGCTCTGCGCTTCACCTTCTATGTGAAGCGGGGAGCGTTTGACAGAACTAGAAGCCAGCCGTGGTTTTTAGGCTTACTGAAAAGTCTGCTTAACAACCTGTGAACGTATTTTGTGCGACAATCGTCCCGTGTAAACGGCCCGTTACCGTGTGCTGATTCTGAGAGCTGGATCCACTGTCCTGCTGGCGGAGTCGCTGCGTACATATATTACTTCTCTATTACGTCCCTTTTACACGCAACTATTATCACTCAAAATTCGTTGCGATAACCGTTACATGTAAACGCTGGCAAGATTTTCAGGCTAGCATAAAATCCATCATCTGATTGCTGGAAATTCTTTACGCTTGAATGCAGTTCGTTCAGCGTTTCCAGCAGCCAGCGATGGTTTGGTTTTGTCTATTCAATTAATGCGATGTTTACTCAGCCGCGAGGAGAACAGTGGAATTATGCAATAACAATCGCCTAAAGGCATCTAAGCAAACAACTCATGGAGGAAAACATAGATGATTAATTAGCTAATGGAGCGATTATGAGTGTGCGTAATTTTATGCAAAACCATCGCTAAATCTTTCGGGAGTTTGATCAATTCTTTGCATGTAAAAGGGCCTTTACACTTTGCAGCTGTACTCACTTTTTGGCTGCATTCACACGAACGTATATCGGCTCGGTTTTCACGCCGAGCCGATATACGTTGTCCTCGTGTGCAGGTGGGGGGAGGATGGAAGAGCCAGGAGCAGGAACTGAGCTCCCGCCCCCTCTCTGCCTCCTTTCCGCCCCTCTGCACTATTTGCACTGGGGAGAGGCGGGCCGGGGGCAGGGCTAAGTTTTGAGAATTAGCCCCGCCCCTGTCCCGCCTCCTTTCATTGCAAATAGTGCAGAGGGGTGGAGAGGAGGCAGAGAGGGGGTGGGAGCTCAGTTCCTGCTCCTGGCTCTTCCATGCTCCCCCCCCCCCCCCCCTGCACATGAGAACGACTTATATCGGCTCGGCGTGAAAACAGAGCCGATATATGTTCATGTAAATGCACCCTTTTGCTGCTGGTCACTGTGTACATACATTACTTCTTCTGTACTGGTCCTGAGTTACATCCAGTATTATACCCCAGAGCTGCACTCACTATTCTGCTGGTGGAGTCACTATGTACATACATTACTTATCCTGTACGTATCCTGAGTTACATCCAGTATTATACTGCAGAGCTGCGCTCACTATTCTGCTGGTGGAGTCACTGTGTACATACATTACTTATCCTGTACGTATCCTGAGTTACATCCAGTATTATACCCCAGAGCTGCACTCACTATTCTGCTGGTGGAGTCACTATGTACATACATTACTTATCCTGTACGTATCCTGAGTTACATCCAGTATTATACCCCAGAGCTGCACTCACTATTCTGCTGGTGGAGTCACTATGTACATACATTACTTATCCTGTACGTATCCTGAGTTACATCCAGTATTATACCCCAGAGCTGCACTCACTATTCTGCTGGTGGAGTCACTGTATACATACATTACATATACTGTACTAATCCTGAGTTACATCCTGTATTATACTCCAGAGCTGCACTCACTATCCTGCTGGTAGAGTCACTGTGTACATACATTACTTATCCTTTACTGATCCGGGGTTACATCCACTGGATGGGTGAAAACTGATAGATCATAGGGGTCCAACTGCTGGGAGAATGAAGGACCCGTGCCCCCCCCCCCCCCCACCCCCCACCCCATTTCATGGTTCGTTACAATTTCCCATTTCTGTAGTGCAGCGGGGAATGGAGCTGCTAGTGGCACCTGCGCAGCATTGGCTCCATTCCTCTGATGCATAGGCAGATAGCAGAGTACAGCGCTTGGCTATCAGTCTGCCCCATTGGTACGAATAGAGTGGCGCCGCTCTTATGTAAATGGCATGTTTAAAAGTTCCATTTTGTTTAGGGGCATTTTTTCTGTTGTGTTTTTTTTTTTTTCTTCCTCCTTTAAGAAAACAAATAACCCCAAAGAGGTAGAAAACTTTTAACACTTATTTCTTGTGTTTCTCGAAGTCCAAAACTGCTACAAAGCCTCCTGCAATTGTGCCGAACACAGTCCTGTACGTATCCTGCGCTTTCACAGAGGGCATTTGTGAATAGATGGCAGTTGGCAACTTCTTGGCATAAGGGTAAGGCTTGCCTATGAACTATAATCCTATAAAGGTTAACCCCGTGTGTGTGTCTATTATGGCTGAACCAACATTAGGCTGGGTTCTTGTGCTGAGAGCCCCGCTGTTCGCTGAAACAGGGTTGCAGCGCTCACCCAAACGCTGTGACCTTCAGCTGCCTGTCGGCTCCTCTCGGCAGCTGAAGGTGAAAGGCCTAGAAGTCCTATAAAAGATGTCGATAGAACTCTATGCGTCTGTCTTTAGCTGCTGAAAGGAGCTGGCAAGCAACGATGGCAGCTGAAGGGTGAGCGCTATAGCCCCATTGTTTTAGCAATCAGAGGAGGTCTGTACACCCGGACCTCCACTAATCAAAACTTTTGACATGTCAAAAGTTTGTAAAAAGCACAGTTACTTTATAAAGGGGTTTTCCAGCTTTCAACTTACTGATGACCTACTCAAGATAGGTCATCAATATTAGTTATGTGGAAGCCTACCATTTGGGGCCCCTGCTGCTCAGCTGTTCACTTGGCCACTGTCATGTGTATAGAGCCAGTGCTGATAGATTTGTACACATTGGTAATACAGGCAGTGTTATGATTGCCTGCAATTACAACACAAGCCACTGCAAAATGTATGGAGCTATTCGCCTCCAGCTCCAAACACAATGACAGAGGCCTGGTAAAAAGCTGATAGGTAGGGGTCCCGCGTTGCTTGCCTTCTGCCAATCAACTATTTCTGAACTATCTTGAGGCTAGGCAATCAAGACTTCAAAGCTTGACAACTGCTTTAATAGGCTGAAATCTATGGCAGGCTTCGGAGCCGTCACAAGGCCTTAGTCTGCCATGGCACCTTTGGGGGGCGTTCAGGGAATAGAGGGAGCCCCCTCTTCTGTCAAGCCATGACATGGTCAGCACTGACAACAGCATCTAAAGCAGGAGTGTCAAACTCATTTTCACCGAGGGCCACATCAGTCTTATGGTGACCTTCAAAGGGCCGATTGTAGGGCCGCATGCAGACGGCCAGGTTGGATCCCGCTGCGAGAATTCTCGCAGTGGGACCTGACTCGAGCCCCTGCAGGGACCAGCGCGGCACTTACCTGCTCCCGCGGCTCTGGCTCTGTGATGTTCCGGCTGCCAGCCCGAGCATGCCGCGATTTGATTTCCGCGTGAGATGTCGCGCGGACATCTGCATAGGATTTGCGTTTTCTAACGCAATCCTATGGCAGCTTCCACGGGCGGAAATTCTGCGGAAAATCCCACCGTGGAATTTCCGCCCATGTGCAGGGGGCCGAAGACTGTATAGGAAGGGCTCATTCACACAAGTGTATTTGCGTGTATTATGCAGGCATAAACGATTTTCGATTGCGCAAATATGCACCGCATTTGTGTGACTGAAATACGATTACGCCCGTGTGAATGATCTCTAATAGTGACCCTGATAGTGACCCCGGTACAAATAACGACCCCCCCCCCCCCCTTCACAGTGGCCCAATTAGTCATATTAACCCCCTCAGTAGTAATACCCCCATAGCAACATTAAGCGCCCCCCCCCACCCCCCCACCCATATACTTACCTCCTTCTTGCTGTCAGCGCCACTCCCCCTCTGCTCGCGCTGAGCCCGGGTGCACACTAACTTCAATGTGTGCGCCCGGCACGCTTCCTCTGAGTCCTCTCCTGCGGAACTGATGAGCAGGGGACTCAGGGGAGGAGGATCCCGGCTGCACACTGACGTCAGTGTGCGTCGGGATCAGCGGTAACAGTGCGATTACCAGCGGGGAGCTGCGGCACCCCAGCTGGTAATCGCTGCAGTGGTGAGCGGCGTCGGCACGCAGCGGGCCACATAACATGACGCATCGGGCCGGATTCGGCCCACAGGCCTTGTGTTTGACACGTGATCTAAAGAGTTAACAGTTGAGCTAGGAGTTGCCTCCAATTCCAGCCGCTGCAGCCTTGCGGTGGCTGTATTTTACATCCAGCGCCTATAGAGCACGCTTGGATCCTGAGCCCACTCCATACTAATATTGCATACATCTGACATTAATTATCAGATTGCATGAAGGGGTTAAACAGGTCCTCCGCTTAGGACAATCACTACTCGTTAGAAGGGTCTCTGGACAATTAGTTAGTGTTTTTGTACTGGAACTCCCAGAGATCAACTGTGAGGAAACCTGGCAGTAAATGTTCAGCGCCACCACCGGAGAAGTGAAGCATCCCACATCTCCTGAGTAATGCAGGACTGGTCGGGTCCTCCGCCGGCCGCGCCACTCTGCCCAAGAAGTGATGATCCTGGACAGAAGACCCCCTGGACAACCACTTTAATACAGACCAGATTGACTCCATTAAGCTGTATATTATGTCTTTACATGGCTGATCTATGCCCGACCTTCCTCCAATACGTACATTTTTCTCTTTGCAGACTCTACTATTTACCATGTGAGAGGTACTAACGGCTCCCTGATGAGCACCAAGACCCCGCTAGAACCTCTGGCTTCCTCCAGTGAAATCCAAGACACTGAGCCGCACGTCTTGGAATCCCTCTATCCGCTGTCTCCTGCTATCGATCTACAAGAAGTGAACGTGTACGAGGAGAAGGACTCTCTAGGTGCGTCCGGCCGTCGGCATCATGCAAATTGCAATTTTTTTATTTACAGAATTGTGACACTTTTCTGTAAAAAGCAAATCGCGTTCTTTCAGGTTGGAGTGAATCCCACAGCTTGTAAACACATGGTTAAAGAGGTATTCCGGTTAGAAGCATTCATCACCTGGTTGTAAAGGCTAGATCAGTGCGGGTCCAACTGCGGAGACCCCCACTAATCTCCACAACGCATGACCATGGCTGGAAGGAGCGATATTCAAGCCTGTGCCCTACCCTGTCAATCAAAGTCTATAGTGCTGATAGAAGACCGTCGAGCACAGCGCTTGATCACCACTCCATTCAAACACCTCCTAGCAGCAGTGCTGTCGCTGGGAGGAATAGAGGTCTTGGGGTCCCCTATTCTGGCAAATTTTGATTGACCTCAGATGCCTCTTCACTTGGGCATTTACAATGCAAGAACTGAACAAAAACTGATGTAAAAACTCATACACTTGGGGTAAAATGAGCCTGGTTTCCATTGACCACAATTGCTCTATTCTGTATGAATATAGCATTAAAGGGGTTGTCTGGGCTCGTTTCAACTGATGACCTATCTTCTGGATAGGTCATCAGTAGTTGATGGATGGGGTTCTATCGCTGGGGACCCCATCAGCTGATTATTTGGCCCGCTGCCATCGGTGGGCAGGGGGAGGAAGTGCAGGTGCTGGCTTCACTCCCATTGAAATCAATGGGAGCGCCGTGCTGCTATTCTGCTTTCTGCCCAGGAAGGGTGTCCTTAAGGGGAGCAGGAAATGCAGTAGGATCACGGCGCTCCCATTGATTTCAAAGAGAATTAGTTAAACATAACGATTATCACTCAAAAGATGTCTTTTATAATTATAATTGTTGTATCATTTACATCCCAAGATGATTGCTCAAATGTTGAGCGATCACCTTGCGCTCCTGAGGATGCAGAGAACAAGTGGGGGACCGCTTGTTCTCTGCATCCAGCTGTTCCCCTCTGGGAGTGCCTGGCCGTCATACAGCAGAGCGCTCCCAGTGGAGGATGCAAAAGTCAAGAGGGGTGTCCCTACTTCCCTTCTTCATCCAGCTTGTTATACAGCCGAGTGCTCTGAGCGGAGAATGCAGAAGACAAGCAGGGTGGCCCCGCTTGTCTTATGCATCCAGCTGTTCCCTGCTCGGAGCGCCCGGCTGTTATACAGCCGAGCGCTCGGAGCGGAGTATGCAGAAAACAAGTGGGGTGGCCCTGCTTGTCTTCTGCATCCAGTTGTTATACAGCCGAGCGCTCTCTGCGGGGTATGAAGAACCTAGCTGGACCGCTCTGTTCTTCATATCAAGCCTGTCATCAGGAAGCCGGATACAGCTGAAACAATAGTATCAGCTGTATCCCGCTGTGAATCCCTGATGAGGCTTATCGTCGTCTTTCAGCACGCTGAAAGACAACGATGAGCGACGGCATAACGAAAACTGCACGATGTCAGTGCAGTTAGACACGATTATTGCTCAAAAGATGGCTTTGAGTCATAATCGTTGTGTCTAAATAGTCCTTTAGTGCCCGCACTTCCTTCTCTGTCTGCTGATAACATCTGGCCTTCTGTAGTGGACCGGACGATCAGCTGATGTAGTGGGAGGGGTGGGGGGTCCTGAGTGGCGGATCCTTGCCGTATCAGTTGAAACTAGCCCAATCCCTTTCAGGCTTCTTAGGAGATCTACAATCATCTACGCTTTTCTATCCTACTAAAAAGTCAGAAACGGACAGGAACCAATTGTGAAATTTCAGGAATACGATTCCTTCGAGGTTTGCAGCTCAACGCTGTTTTGGGGAATGTAGGCAAAAGATATGTGAACCAAGTCTAATATCACTATGTAATTAATGTCTCCTGAGAAGCAATAACAACTGGCAACATGTTTGCTTTGTGATTTACTTTTGATCATTGTTTTGTTTTTCCTCATTGCTTCAGCTTCTGATTTATACATTTTCATCTTTTGTTGCAGGTTTTAAGGACGGGTTCCCGTATCCCCACCTGCACACTGTATACCTCACCGATCCATGTAGCACCAGAGCACAATTCCTTCCAGACCAGCTGAGGGCTAAAATGATTATGATCGCTTTTGGGGGTGCTGTAGCCAAAGCACGGCTCCTCTTTGGGGTGAGATCCGCATTCTGTATTCCTCCATCTTGTCACTTCTATAGAGGTCCTATGGATACAGCGTATAGACTTCCTAGTCTTTCTGCATCCGATCCAGCTGTCAGCATGTTCTTGGACCTTTGTGTCCCTATCTATACTAGAAGTATTTCTTGTCTTCCCCCAGAAGGATGTGAAGACTTTGCCACAGCCCGTTGTAGTGCAGAGCGTCGGCACGGACGGCCAGTTGTTCCATTTCATGGTGCTGCAGCTCAATACTTTGGATTTCGAATCGAACGATGGCATTAAGAACCTCGTCTGGATGGACGCAGACCAAGAACTATATGAGAGCGTGGCGTTTAAGCCACTCATTAAAAGGAAAGTGGTTCTGGTAAGTAGACGGAGGCTATTTGGAAACAGGCTGAATCTAATGGAAATAAAATAAATTTTTAGGTAGCGGCTTCTGTCCTTTCCTTTCTAACTTGTAGTCTGGACAGGATAGTGTTAAATTTGAGTTGCTATGCAGAATCTTTTATTTTGTGAGTTCTGGGCTTCATGATGCTTATTAGGCTCTTTTCATGCCTGCTGTTACATCATGAAAAGCTTATGACCTCTATGCTATACAATGGCATCTGTCACGACAACCAATCTAGTTTAACCCCTTAATAACATGGCCTTCGGTGTGGCACAAACTGCAACTAAGGCTACGGGACCCGTATGCCAGCTGTAATGAACAGCCGGCACCCGCGCTGTATCAAGAGGTCACCCCGTGATCTCTCTCTATACGTACCCCGACGCGGCAGGACATAACTGTACGTCCTATAGCGGAAAGGGGTTAAAAAGAGAATAAAACCTTATACGTTTAACCTCTTATTGACCTCCCATTTACAGCAGCTGTTAAAGGCCTTTTCACGGCACTGCATTAGAAGCTTTGCACTAGAGTACGGCATATAAAAAGATGACAAAGGGAGGAGGCTCCCTCTGTAACCCATGGGAGAGCCCTGTGATGTCATCGCAGCATCCCAGTGGATTGTTGTGGTTCCCGGAGGCTTGAAGATGGTCTCTGACTACTTCATGTACGGTGGCTGTTATCAGAGGTGGTACTGAAATGTTTCAGTGGGTTAGACAAACGATTAAATGTGATGGCATTTAAAGGGGTTGTCCCGCGCCGAAACGGGGTTTTTTTTTTTTTAAACCCCCCCCCCCCCGTTCGGCGCGAGACAACCCCGATGCAGGGGTTAAAAAAACAACCCGCACAGCGCTTACCTGAATCCCGGCGGTCCGGCGTCTTCATACTTACCTGCTGAAGATGGCCGCCGGGATCCTCTGTCTCCGTGGACCGCAGGGCTTCTGTGCGGTCCATTGCCGATTCCAGCCTCCTGATTGGCTGGAATCGGCACGTGACGGGGCGGAGCTACACGGAGCCGGCATTCTGCACGAGCGGCCCCATAGAAGACTGCAGAAGACCCGGACTGCGCAAGCGCGGCTAATTTGGCCATCGGAGGGCGAAAATTAGTCGGCTCCATGGGAACGAGGACGCTAGCAACGGAGCAGGTAAGTAAAAAACTTTTTATAACTTCTGTATGGCTCATAATTAAAGGGGTTCTGACATGAATAATTTTTTTATGCTTTAGCAGCCATTGTTCACTGGTCTGCCTAATGGACCCAGGGAACCCATGGGTTAATGGCTGCTAAAGCATAAAAAGATAACACTTACCTGTCCTTCTGTTGTTGTTGACATCGCGGGGGTCATCTCCCGGCAGGCGCTGTTCCTCCTCTTCTTCCTGCAGCAGCCGCGCCGCTCCGAGATCGCGCGCATGCGCAGTGGAGAGGTGCCCTCTGACAGGAGTCAGGACGGGCTGCGTCTCAACTGCGCATGCGCAGCACTCCGGAGTTCAGCCGGACGGACGGGCCGCCCACAGCAAGCACTGCTTGTGACGTGCTTGCTGTGGCCGGTCCGTCCGTTGACCTCGGAAGTGCCTGACGGACGGACCAGAGCAGGAAGCGGTCTTTTTGACCGCTCCTGCTCTGATTTAAAGGCACAGAAGAAGATGCCGGCTGCAGGGGACATGCCTGGCGATCGGGCCAGGCCAGGCAAGGTGAGTACAACTTTTTTTTTTTCATGTCAGAACCCCTTTAATGCACAATGTATGCCATACAGAAGTGTATAGACCCACTTGCTGCCGCGGGACAACCCCTTTAAGTCCCATAGTGGGACAAAAATAGTTACTATAAATAACTAAAACTGTACCTCTCCCACTTGGTATGTTTAAACCAAATCGTTGTTTGTTTTTTTTAACCATATCATAATAACCCCCATTAAAAAAAAAAAAAATTACATTTGAACCTGCATTGTGCATACTGTAAAAAAATATACAGTCAAACCTCTTGTTTTCTTCTTTTCGCCGATTTTGCCGGCAGCCCACGTGACCTCGCAGGTGCCATCCCGTCCTTCTCCCTGCTCTCGAGGCTTTAGCGTTGAAACGCCATTCTCTTTCTGGTAACGTGAGTTGAATACCCCGCCTCCAAGAAGAGAATGCTGTGATTGGCTCAGTTAATCACAGCTAGCGCTTGATGAGCCAATCACAGCTAGTCAATGTCATTCATTGAATGGCTGTGATTGTTTTAGACTGCAGTCCTGAGCCAATCACAGCATTCTCTTCCTGGCGGTGGGGTATTTCACCCACGTTACCAGGAAGAGAATAGTGTTTCAGCACTGAAGTCTGGAGAGCAGGGAGAGGGCCAGGACCGCCGCCTGCGAGTGAGTACATTTTTTTTTCTTTTTAATGTAGTGTAGCTGCAGCTTATATTAAGTTTTCAACCACACTATTACTAGCGGTATGTACTTCATGCACTTTTTTTGTTTCTTCCAGGTACCTGAGGGCGTCACGGGTTTCAGGCCAGAAACCTTTGTTAAATTCTGGGCTATGTACCTGCATGGAGCCGTCTAAGTTACTAGTAAAATATCTGTATATACAACGTATCGAATAAACCAAAATATTTATAGAAGGTTGTTCCCTAAAGTCTGTTTCATGCTGGGCATTACTATTGGAAAAGGCCTAACCTGGTAATATTCTTAAGAGGTGATAGAAAGCGTGAGACAAACTTCTGGAGGATGCTAGAAAGATGGCGCTTCGTTACTGGAATACTCAGAATTTGTATATGAGATATTTATCACCTCACCACATAAATAAATCTGACCTCTTGGACCCCCAGCAATTACTGGAATGAGCTGCCTAGAATGCTACATGTGAATGGAACAGCAGTAGGTAAGCGTTGCCACCACTCCATTCACGTCTATGAGAATCAGCCTTAGTCCCAAAGAAGTGAATGGAGCTCCAGTGCCACGTGGCACTCGGTGGGGGTTGTTCTTAGTATCAATACCAGAACAATCCTAAAATCACCAATCCTCAGAGAAATGTCTTGAGTGGGAAAACCACTTCAAAAGAAATCCATATTCTGTTGCATTTTTTATTAGGGAGTCTAGGATCTTACCCATGAAAACTTATACCAGGGCCCCACTGCGGCCAGAGTGGTGCGTTACACAGAACAGTCATTTGGGTTCCCGCAATCCAATGAAATCTGAACGATTCATTATATCGGTCCGTGTAAACGCATGCGCCAACGAGAATGTATCGCTCGAAAGAAACAGGCCCCCGTTCACTTATGAACTGTCTTACTGTGAATGGAGGCGGCGGGTACAATCCCCAGCCGCTCTGCCTCCAGTCCGCGATGCTCATTCTTGGGTAAAAGCACCCGCTACAGCTTACTGCCACAAATACGCACTGACTATCATTATGTAACCTCTTTTTTCATAAATGGTGATTGTCCGCCGGGCAGCTTTTGTGACCTTTGACACATGGAATATTTCTGCAAGACGTGTGAAACTAGACTAAAAGATGCAGAAAGCTCTGCACCAAACCCCACCTTTATGGAGCAGAAATCCACAGCAGCACCTCTAGGAGGGTCTTGTAGAAATATTTTTAAAAAATTGGCCCCCCTGTAGAAAACATGAGTCCCTACTGCTCCATCCTGCTGGTGGCATTTGTCACAGGCTGCAATGATTGCACACCAAGTCAATAAAAGCTATGTAAAAGGGGCTGGATGGGACTTAAACGTCACTCAGGTGTAAGAACAGTGTGAGAGGGGGAACGATCCTCCAGCTAGTTTGCAACACAACTGTAATAGCTGTAAGAAACCACTCTGCATAAGGCCTCAGGGTGCCTGCTCACATGCTGTACAAGCCAGGGGGAGAAAATTCTCCACATAAAGAATAAAACCTGCACTGAACGGGCGATGCTAAATCAGCGGCGTGCCTGCTTATATTGCAGTTTTTAACCCTTTCCAACCCACTGTCTGACTTCTGAAGACATTATGATTTAAGGCTGTACAGCTCCGATGTTGGAAGACGTCCGTCGGGGTTCTCTTACTGTATATTGCCAACCTCTCTGCTGTCGGAGCCTATCCAACGTGTCACATCATGCAGTAGTGGCTTTAGTCAGTACATATCACCGTTGTATAACAGCAGAAAAAGAGTAAGTCCCTTAGGAAAACCAGGATACAAATTGGATTGGAAAGGGTTAAAATAAAAGGTAAGCTGTCAGCTTTGTGCCCCATAAACTAAGCCTATGCGTTCAAAGCAGCTGAGTCACTAAGTCCGGGGAGGTGAGTGTTATACTTCACAGTTGTTCCCCTGCTGGCAGCCATCAAACCCACCGCTTTACACCTCATTATTTAATGGCTGTTTCATGCAGCTGAGAAACTCGGGAGAATTGTGTGTTACAAGACTCACAAATCTCACTAGATTAATGAACCCTCGTTCTTTTGAGTAGAGTCCTATACATGAGCGATAGTTACTGCGATGCAGGAACCCATGACTGCATGGCCTAGCTTTTCACATTCCTCAAAACGCATTGCCCGTTTTCATTGGGGACAGTAAAGGCTATGCAAACAACGAAGATGGCACAATACCTCTGCAGCGCCACCTATTGATGGCAGCATTCCTTCAAATCAATGCATGACCCTTTAAACAAGTACTTAAGGTAATGATTGGGAATTGAAAAGCAAGCCAGAATGCCATACCCAGACAGCTATTCTGAGGTTTTGGCCCTCAGGGTGCAGTAGGTTTAGAGGCCTATGACATGGGTCAGGAAGGGGATCATCACTCCTTAAAGAAGAGAGCACCTAGAAGGTGACTGAGGAGACTTATAAGGCCATGAATGCTCATCTAGGTAATATGCAAATAAGGGAGATGGAACAATACCTCTGCAGCGCCACCTATGGGATAGCAGCATTCCTGAAAATCAAAGACATTGCAGTGTGTGATGTGGGGTTTCCAATGGGAAACACTTGCCGATCCTCTAAATGGGGCTGAGTGCTTCACAGAAGTGATGAGGCGTTTTTGAAAAAGAACACCTCACATGCGTGTGAAAATGCAGGCTGGCAATCGCAGTATCAGGCCCAGTTTCTCAGCCCCATATCGGGGTACCCTAATGTGTATGGTACACACGTAATAAACAGCATGTTGTATTTCTCCAAATATTACGCATGCAAGAGCCCTATCGGTCTCTATGAGCGCATTCTGAACACAAGGCATACAATTATTTTGCGTATTTGCAACATTTATGCATACGGCTTGGAGACAAGCGAAGGACATTGTAGGGGCCTCCAGGGACCACCGCCCCCTCCGAGCTGTTGTCTGGATATTAGAGGCCATTATACTGTGGCTGTGCAAAAGTGGGAAAAACCAGCCAAGAGCCTCATCCTCTAGTGAAGATGCAGTTCTCAGAGCGCCGCTGACAAGTCATCAACACAAGTAAATGGGGCCGGTGGGGTCATGGTCTGTGCCAAAAGGGTCTTTCCATGAGGTTGGGGAACTTCTGCCATTCCCTGCTTGCATTCATTTTTGCAAATTTAGATTACACAATACATACAATTCAATACACAGGTAAACCACCGTACATGTTACATATTACAATATAGCCATGTGAGCCCGGCCTTGTGGCCCAAAGCCGTCCGGGCAGCATTTTATTTTTCAATTGCCGTTTTACAAGTGGAAGTTTATTGACCGCTATATAAACAGACCAAAATTCAGTTGCCTGACAGCTTGGGCCGATGGCCACCAACAAAGACACCCGAGTATATTAGACATGTGGTGGTGGCACAGACAGGTTTTAAAGGGACCTGCTTTTTATTCTCTCTCTCCTTCCCTCCCCCCGGTCAGCACAATGCAGCAAGTTTACAGAGCTGGATCGCTCTTAATGGATCCAGTAAAGGCAGTCGGTCCCAAAGCTGTTTTGTGGCAGTCCATCTGCTCATCCCCTTTGTAAAATGTGGGCACCATCATGCTGTACCCCAATATACATATTAAGCCATGTTCATACAAAGCCATATTTACTACCATTCTGCAAAAACCTACAAGTCTCAGTACTGCAGCCGATTATATGAGAATTTTTTAAACAATTTCCCCAAAATACAATGGAAGCAGATGTAGGCATGCAGGGGTTTAGAAAGCCCAAAGCATGTCCTAGACTACAAACTTCTGTGGGACTAGGAGAGAAAAGGCTGCTCTGCAATACCAACACTGCCCACAAATAAGAGTAGCGCTGTTCCTGGAAGAAGCCATGTTTCTCTAGTCTCATATTCCCTGATGGAGCAATGCCTGTGTTAAAAGAACTCTCACCAAAACATTTAGCACCTGTCTGCAGGATAGGTGATGGATGCATGAGGACCGGGGATCACAATGCTGGTGCCCCAGTGAAAGGAGTAGTGGTACATGTGTGGTCAGTGCCCCATTCACTTCTATGGGAAGGCGGGCCATGTGCATTGCTTAGCTACCTTCATTGACACTGGAAGACATTTAAAGAGCACTTTATGCCAGAAGTCTGTTGTAGTAAGGTTTTGGCGCAAGTCCCTCATGCCCGAATTGTGACTTTCTAGCCGGCCTTGTCACTTCTGTTACAAGTCGGCAGGGATGGGGTTGCCCCAAGACTGGCATATTTATGTATCATTTGTGCTAGGATCTGGCAGAAATCTATGTCCACTCCTAGCTGGGTCGTTTCCTGCGGCGGCGCATGGAGGAGAGGAGATGCGCCTCTTCCTATAATAGTCACATTGTGTACCAGCGGAAATACCAAGAGCAGCATGGGAAATAAGTTTCCCCTCACTGAATGAGCCTCGTGTGGTGCAGAGCGTTAGGACAGCATAAAGCTCTCGCAGGCAAAGGCAAACCACTCCGCAAAAACAGTCTGCCAAGAAAACTATGTGATGTCACCCTAGGGGTCCGTCCTGACTGTGCTCGCACCTAGGGACTTTACCATTCAATGGAGCACAGGTTAAGCATGTGCACCACCACTCTATTCACTGGGCAGCGCTGTTCTCATGATCCCTGGGAGGTCGCAGCGGTCAGACCCCCAGAGATCCACCCTATATCACGTTTGGAGGGGTGGTAAGTGTTTTTGGTAGAAAACTTCTTTCAATAGAAAGCCTATGAACCAGTCCAGCTGCTGAGCAGAGGCAGTTATCTGCTGCTTTGCTCTTAAAGATCACTGGGGGTCTCAGCTACCGATGTCACGGGGATTCCTTAGTAACAACCTGGATACGGAAGCAGCGCTTGCACATTAGGTGGTGCAAGTCACACTTATTCCCAGGCTGCAGGAATCCCCGCAATTGTCGAGTCTCTGCAGCACAGGAAAGATTAGCATTCATAATGAGTGAACTGGTCCCAATGTTACTTACTGTGACAGTCGATCGCTCGATCATGGCATTCCTGTATCATGGCATGGGTTAAACAAACAGCTGCCCTCATCAGGATCTGAACCAATCAGGTCCTGTTGTCCGTACCCAGATCAGAGGCCATTAGCTACAACCATAGCTGGAAGCCAGCTATGGCTGAGAAAAAGGAGGAGCCATAAATATACAGCACTGCTGGCTGCCGTATATTTACAAGAGACCGTCAGGAAAGGGTTACGTACGTTTAGCAATACAGAAGGGGCACGTGGCTATGGTCTTGAAATGCACATCATGAGAAATAAAACCAAACATGACATTTGTTTGAATTTATTAAATTTATTACAGCATGGAGGCGGAAAAATTAACCATATCATTCCAAGCTGTCCCATATCAAGAGACAATAATTTAACTATCCCTTTTTGAATACACAAGGAATTTTCTTGTAACAATGTCCTGAGAGGAGCTGCTAATTGTTCCCTCCTTCAGTTACTCCTGACAAACAAAATGAGGGAGGAAAAAAAAAAAAAAAAAGTTACAAAAACCCTGGAACACATGAGAATTTGATCGGAAACTCAGCCAACAGCTTACACGGACTGTCCCTATGAATACGCAAACCAGCAAAACCCAAGTGCAGCCGTTTCTTAAGTTTCTCATTTCAGACTGAAGGAAAAAGTTAAAAAAAAAAAAAAAGTTACAGTGTTGTATCAGCCGAACTTGTTCTGGGTCGACATGGATATGATGGGAACCAGACCAGGCAGTGGTTATGCAAAGAACAAGATGGCAGCCTGGCAGGGCGTGTTTCTTTTCTGCTGCCCGTCTCCTTCTCCCTCAACCAGTGCCACTTTGCAACTTAATCTCATCGAAGTCTGCAGTGTGAAGCCAGTCAATAAAAAGCCTTGCCACAAAAACCTGTACACAGCAGGTCCCATAATCCTATAGAACATCCCTTCCTGCAGTGAGGGCTTCCTCTTGATTTTTAGGAGTTTCTAGTTAATTATCGCTCTTGTAAAAGGTAAAAAGAAAAAAAAAATACATATAGTCTCAGGTGTTTAAACAAAAATATCAAGTGTTGTATTGTATGAGGTAAAGAGAAGGGTACAGGTCCAACCAGAGTTTCTGCACAGTGGAAGAAAAAAAAAAAAAAAAAAAGTTTAAAAACTTTTTCCAGAGGTGGTTTTTATACTGCATGAAACAAAAAAAAACTCTTTGGAGGGAATTGGGCCTCTGAGAATCTCAGTTCATTTTAAAAATAAAGCTAAAAACTAAAAGACACATGAAGTTTCCTATTTCAGCTATTCTCCTTGAATATCACGTCACAGACATAGAACATTTGGGGCAAAAAAATAAAAATAAAGACACGGCAATCGGGTTTATAAGTCTCCTTCTCTTGGAAAAAAAAAAAAAAAGGAAAAACGTAAAAAAACAAAGTTTTCTGTACAGGTATAATGAATCCTCTGTGCAGGATTTTCTTGTCTTGACAGTTTTTGTACTGCGTTTGATGGAATAAAAAGTTTTGGCTTTTTATTGCATGAAACCGAGCGGAGGGAGCCGTTCTATTCTTTTCCGCAACTCCAGACAATTCTCTTCTCCAATCACCGTGATCTTCCGAGCAGCAGCTGTGTTGAGTATTGTCCCCGTTGTCACACACTCATAGTCATGCTGGGAGAGTACTGAAAGAAAAAAATCAGGCGTTAATCCAGATTACATTCATCATGGGCTGCCTGACCGGGCTACTTAAAGGGGCAAAGTCACTAAAAGGGAACCGGTGAGCCCCATAAACTACATAATCAGGGAGTTGTGTTTCATACCCACCGGATCCGTGTTCCAGCGGCGCCCCCAAGCGCACACAGCGTGACTTATCAGCTGTGTGCACATACTTCCCCATTCATCTCAATGGCAGAGAGCGCACAACCAGCTGAAAATAGTCACACCGTGAGCACGTGGCAACTCTGCAGGGACACGGGGCTGGAACAACGACCCTTTTAGTATGAAATACCACTCCACGGATTCCCCATGTTGAAGTCCCATAATGTAGTTTATGGCGCTCGAATGTGATTACAAGTTCCCTTAAAGCTATTTTCAAAAATCAGGCAATATAATGTTATTAGCAATTTTGGATCATTTGAGTTATTACTGTAAAAGCTCGGTGTCTCGCCCCTTCCCCCTCCCCTTGATTGCGCCCCCTCTGTCTCTAATGGACATGACCTGTATGCTGTTTGCACATTTATGGAAGAGCCCGTCCAGACTATTTGTGCAGGATTGACAAGAGTACATTCTGCCGCACATGCTCCATACCCTCAATGCTTCTCCTCGTTTTCTCGGCGTGGCTGAGCATGCGCAGTAGGACCGCAGAAAAGTTGTTTTTTTTTTTTAAACTCTTGCATTGCTCTAATGCTTTCAACTGGGGTCCAGGCAGTCCTGTGTGCTCTGTGCATAGGATAGCAGTAAACTAATCAGAGAAAACTTGTGTGGGAACACCAATGACTCAGGTGGGAAGAGAATCGTGGGAAATGTAGTTCACAGGGAGTGTGTGGTGGCCATATTGAGAAATGCTTGGAAGAGGTGCTGCAGCTTGGAGGTCGAAGGGTAAAGCACTATCTGATACACAAAGTAAAGGAGGTGTAACCACTGTAAGCCACCCTCATATTTTGCTCACTTGTTGGAAGTACCCCTTAAAAGTGACCCTCAGGCTTCAGGAGAAAATTCTATCTCGGGACAGGAGAGAAGGTGTATATTACCAGCAGATCAACTGTCGCCTTTCCAATCTACCACCTCTAGTCTCATTTTCGGCCATCCAAGATGGCTAGAACAATTTTTTTAACTACCTAAATCTCACTGTATACTGCTCTCAGATTGGCCAGTGCTGATCATGTGAGCAGCCATTGTGCATTGCAAGTGTGGGAATTAGGAAGTCTTAAGATTGTGTTGGACATCTTTGATGGCCAAAAACATGAACAGGTGAATCAGAGGGACAGCAGAGAACAGATGATGCAGGTAATACACACCCCGACCCTCCAGTACTGGGATAGAATGTTATCCCGAAGCCAGAGGCTTGCTTTAAGCTGCCATACAACTGTCAAAGAAACGACCATTCATCCGACAGCAGTTTTCCACAGTTCCCTCATATACATCAATGTTTGGCTTGACCAAATCTTTGCATTTAGGAAATTAAGCTGCTCTGGTGATGGCTCAACTCTTGGGGAATAAGAGAATCAGAAGTTGAAATTCCCCACAGTTGAACCACCCCCAAAGCAAACAGAGTTGTCAGCCCCGCTGGTATGAGCAGGATTGAAAGACTTGATCATTTGTTTTATTTATGTTTTTTTTTTTTTTAAGGCGCCATACACATTTGAGTTAAGTTTGATAAATAAGTCTTACATCTCCCTTATAAATCAGCTTGTCCTATCAAGTCAATCATCATCCCATAGACCTTTTAAAAACACACATGAATGTCAATGAGGAGCCCCCTTTATTTAGCCAGTGCAGAGAGCAGGTCCTGCTCTGGTGGGATCAGGAAGAACATGCATTACTGTTTAATCCCCTAGTAAGAACCTCTGATCTGCAATGGTCAAGGAGAGGAGGGACAGCAACACTGGCAAAATCTGGATGATGAGCTTCTGCTAGGAGTTGCACCTTAAAGAGTACCTAATTTTCAGAAGACGTATGCTTATCTAATATTCTGTGTCTCATCAATATACTTTCATTAAAAAGTTTGTTTTGCCACTGATAAATCAGGGCAGCAAGCTGGGGACAACACACAAGCCCTACACCATAAAAGTGCACATACCAGGCTATGTAAATAAAACACCAGGACCGGCAGAGATTGTGTACACACTGACTGCAGGTCTGAGAGCAAGGCGAGTGCAGGACAGCTGAACCTGTGAAGACAGCCCCTCGCCCGCAGCTAAGAAAGTGTTTTAAAGTCCTAGTTGTTGGGGCAGCTAAATGCCTAACAAGCAGCAGTGGATTGCGGAAAGGCTGCACTTCAGTCTTGAATTGCAGTAGTAAAATAAAAATGTTTTTAATGAAAGTATATAACAAAACTGATGACACAGACTATTAGATGAACATAAGTTAACTGAAAAGTTAGGTACACTATAAGACTTCATTCTCCATGATGAAACGATACTTTGTTCCTACAGACCCCTCCGAAGGCTTAGACAGATCCCGAATACAATGTCTGACAGGATTGACAGCACACGTGTAACGACTCACATTATCATTTTGGAAGGAATGAAGAAAGTTTCCTCCTAACTCTCCGTCATCTCGCGGTGTCCCAGGAGGGTTACTAATGCCACTTATGTTATTTGGGGAATTCTGCAAAAAAAGAGATAAAAAAAACAGGACATCATTTATAAGCTCATCATTTAATAAGGATTTTTACAGCTCCTGTCCATGACAAATACACCGACACAAGTGCCACAGTCCCATCAAACAGGGGCCCTGCACCAATCAGATAGATAAATGATCTAAAAAACGGCCAGCAATTTAAAAACTCCGATGACTCCTGCTGGTGCCAAAGTTTTACGCATGAATGGTCACTTGTGGACTACCACTCCATTCATTTTAACGGGAGCCTCAGATATTGCAGAGCACTTGTACTTGGCAACCTCTGGCATTCCCACTGAAAAGAATGAAGCAGTGCCATGCATGTACGACCTTCAGGACTCCTAGCAGTCAGACCTCCACAGATCCCCAATGATAAGGGGAGGGAACAACTTCATATCTTGGCATCACCCCCTTAAATAGCATCTATAGTCAGTCTCATAAAGAGAATGCAGCTGATAATGGTGGCATTGAGTGCATCACTCCGCCGCTTGTGGTTATGGATTTATGTCACGATTTAGATTTTAAGAAATCTTGCAGTTCTTACACTGACCACTAAACGCAAGTCTGACACTTCCTCCTCATCATCATCATAGGTAGGATTACAATGATAGGGGACACCTATTTGTAGATAACACCAGATCCAACATTCACAATTGATGAAGGTCACAGCTCACCTCCTCCCCTCCTCACAGATTACAGAGCATGCGCACAACACTCTCCCAATGGGTCAACTCCTGTCAATTATATTTATAGCCTATGAGTTCAGCTGCAAAACATCCCTAAATGCTGCTAACTGCAGCAAAGATAAGATGACCACCCCCACAGACAAGTACAGCCATGAGAGATTAAAAGATATATAAAATCTTTAAAACCAAGGGGGGAAAAAATAAAAATCTAAAAAAAGAAAATGTTTTACTGCCTGCTTTAAATTATAACATATACATTCCCTTTAAAAGAGTAACTGCGCTTTCTAAAAACTATTAAAAGTTTTTATCGCTGGGAAGGATCAAGGAGTGGGCCGAGAACTCCCCCCCCCCCCCCCCCCCCTCCAATCAATTGCTAGAATGAAGCACTGTCACTGCTTGCTAGCTGAAGACGGACTCAATAGAAAGTCTAATGGCTATCATCCTCTAACGAAATATAAGTCAGCTGACAAGATCTAATTGCAGGTAGCAGTCTCTGGAATCTGTCAAACCGATTCCATTTACAGCGGTGTTTAGGTCATCTATGAGGCACGGGCTACAGAATGACACAAAGCTGTTGTGGCCCATTGACTGGCTGTGGGGAATTGTGTTCTTCATAGTAGCCATGATCTGTGAGATCAATCTGGTTTACAGCAGGATCGATGCTGCTATACACGGTATGGCAATATACCCTCAAGATTTAATATGACCAGCCATCTTATTTTCAATCCAAACTCCAGATATTGAAGCTACTGGGCAGGAGTTAGCTAGTATGTGCGGTACCTCACCTTAGGGAGTCCATCCATATCTCCAGACCCTAAAAAGGAGAAGGAAAAAAATGTAAAAAAAAAGTCACAACATTGTGAGTAGATCGTATCATGACAGGAGACCGTACAGTATAGATCAATTGTTAAAGCACTTGTCTAGCTGTAAACTATTGATGGCCTACCTGCAGGACAGGTCATCAGATGTAGATGGGACTCTGCCACCCCAGACCTCTGCCGAGCAACCATTTTCTGGGATGGTGAACTCAATACACTGAGCTGATTTCTGCAGGAAGCAGCATTTCCACTGCAGTGGTCAGGTTTGGTATTGCAGGCAAAGTTCCCATTGAAATGAATGGCCTGCAATACCAAGCCTGATAGTGAGAATAGAGCTGTCTGCTTACTGTAGAAATCAGCTTAGTGTATTGAGTGCATCAGACTGGCAGACAGCTGATTGGTGGAGATCCCAGGCGGTGGACCTCCACTGATCTACTATTGATGGCCTATCCTAAAGATAAACAACCAGTAGTTTACAACCCCTTTAATATCTCATAGATATTGCAAATGCTCATATCACTTACCTAATGACCCGTTCATATGATGAGGTTCCATACCGCCCATTCCTCCCATAGGTCCATCTGAGCCCGGTCCCATCGGGAACTATGGGGGAAGAAAAAAAATTAAAACGTTTTGTAGTACAGCAAAGCCTTCCATGGACCCTTCCCATTTTTTGTTTATTGGCTCATGTGCCCTTCTGCTATTCCAGTAACAGAGCAAAAGGAGTGATAAAATTAAAAGAAGTTGTACCATGAAACTTTTAACACTTCACAGGATTTGGGATAATTAACTGATTGGTGGGGGTCCGACTGCAACATCCTAACTGATCAAGACAATGGAAGTCCCGTGTCCATGATTGGAGTTGCTACATGTGCGCACTAGTGTTTCACATATTTCTATGGGACTGTCAAAGACAGTCAACTGCATTCACTAGGGGACCCCTGTTCGTATGATCAGAGGGGATTCCAGAGTTTGGACCTCCAATAAAATCAACCACTTATCCCCCCATCTTGTTTCATGGGACAACCCATTTAAAGGGGTCTTCCAGGGAAATATTCTAAAAAGGCAGCCACCCTAGTGATCTCCTGACCATCGCAGGTCCAGCTGCAGGGGACATGGCAAGAGCCAATCCTCTGACATTCACATGCTCCAACAGGTATAGGGACAGGGATTATCTATATAGGAGAGAAACTCTTTAAAAGTTCCTATTCAAATTCAGCAAGGTTTAACAAATAAATGCAAGTGGCAAAGTGGCTGCACTAAAGGATATCCGCAATACTCCAGCATGGAAGCACACAGCTTCTGGATTCCCTATAGCTGCATCCTTCCCCACTTCTGACATTATTTCTGTGTGGAGGGGATATATATCTCCTACATACAACTCCAGCTACCATTCTACGTCCGGCAAGGCACGCTGGAGGTAGCAGTTTTGCGGCATCAGGCTCGGTAAGTGTCAGAACCCAGGTGACTCACATTTGACCGGTTCCCTGTGGGGGGCCCAGGATTTATCATTGTGTAGATATTGTCACTCGAATTTGTTGATTCTGTAATAAAAAAAAGGAAAATGAAATGTTAAAATATTGTATTTTAGGTAAAAATATACAGCCAAGTGTTTGTTTTTGGAGAAAATCAGTGAGCAGCATTTATTAAAGCCCAGTTCCTGGGCTGCCAGCTGAACACACTGACAGATGTCCAATGATATGAAGAACCTAATGGTACCTCTAGTATTTTCACTGCATCTCCACTCTTCATACGTATGACGCCTCCAGCGGGTGGAGCTGAAAACCTCACAAACTGCATATAGCGCGTGGCACAAATACCGGGCTATATCTGGAGAGTGGAGACGCAGTGAAAAATAATAAAAGGTACCATTATGTTCTAAATCCCATTGACATCTGCCAGTGCATTCAGTTGGTAGCCCAAAAGGTGCTGGCAGCCTTCCTTTAAAAGAGGAATTCTTTAACATACCTGCAGGACTGGGCATGATGGGCGTCCCGGGAGGTCCTCCGCCACCAGGTGGGCCCTGCGAACATACAAGCAATATATTCTAATGGCTATACTTCAACATGGACATATCCTTATATAGATGATAACATGGGATGTGGCGCATCTTTAAGGGCTAATGCCCACGGACGGATGTCTGCAGCGTTTCACGTGGCGGAAATCCACGGCGTTATCCGGCAGCTATTAGGTTCTATTAAACCTAATAGCTCAATGTTCACGCTGTGGAATTCTACTGCGGAATTCCGTAGCATGAAAGAAAGCACAGCATGCTCTAACTGCCGTGGTAAAAGCACGTCCAGCTTCCATTATAGTCAATGGAAGCTGTCCATCACGCGATACTTCCGCTGTGAGCTCAGTGGAAGTGTCATGTGATTACGAGTCACCGCCGGCCACGTCATTGCCCACTGCTGGCGCATCATGTGCTGTTATGCGTATGCTCGCCAATTGGGACTCGTGCGGCGGATCCAGAGAGATGAGTATGGGGTCTTTGGAAGGATCGCCGTGTTGGACCGCTGGTGGAGTCCGACACTGCTGTGGGCATGAGGCCTAATTGATTGCAACCAAGGGTCCACAGATTAAAACCTTTAGGGTATGATTCACACACCGGAAATGGTGCACATTTTCAGCAGTGGAAATCTGCACCAATTCTGTTACGTGTGAACGTACCCTTAACCCGCTTTATCTAGTCCAGCAGTTAACTCATTTTGAGGCCAATAGCCTCTTCTTCTTTACAGGTCTGGCGGTGTACAAAAATGTTCCCTGAAGGAGTTCTTGTGGGACCTCTAAACAACGGAGTCCTTCCTCTGCAGGTGACACCAAGAACGCTTCTGTATAACTCCAGTTTTCTGGAGACAAGCTTATGGGCCTCCAAATGTGTTAATCCTCTTTATTTAGTCCATCATTAAAGGGTATGTTCACACATAGCAGAAATGGTGCAGAAAATCTGCACCATTTCTGACGTCTGAATGTACCCAAAAGCTTTAATCCATGGACTCTTGATTGCAATCAAATATGGGATGCAAAACATCCCCCATCTGCACACTGGAGGGTCAAAAACCCCAAAACCGCTGTCTGTATGGATTCTGTCTGGGTTTTCAATTCCCATTCATTGTTATACAGACCTGTACAAAGGGTCAAGCATAGATTTAAAGGAATGCTGCCATCCAATAGGTGGCGCTGCAGAGGTATTGTTCTATCTCCCTTATTTGCATATTACCCAGAGGAGCATGGGTGACCTTATACGTCTCCTCACTCCCCTTCTTGGTCCTCTCCCTAACCCTCCTGATCTTGAGTGACACCTATGTGCATCCATTACCAGTTACAGATACATCCTAAATATTTCCGTATGGGAATATTTTATGCCCAACACTCTTACAATGCAGGTTATATTGCAAAAGTTGATGCTATGCCTCTGCTCAAGGCTCTCTATCACTTACCACATATGTGCCAGGTGAGGACGAGGAATATGGAATCTGCTAATGAGAGAGACAATATTGTAACATATACAAATTACACCTTTCACTTTTCTTATACTACACTATAATGGTTAGAACAAATATATATTATACACAGCATATAGTAACATAGTATGTTAGGCTGAATGAAGACAATGTCCATCTAGTTCATGTATTAGTCTCAGAGCCCTATTACACGGGCTGATTGACTGGGAATGAACATTCGTATGGACATTCATTCAATCATTCATTGGCTAATGTATACATGGCTAGCGATCAAGTGACAAACGAGTGTATGACCTCATCTCTTATACAAACATAATAATCATCCTGTGTCAATAGCCCATCCCCCTCATGTAAATGGGAAATGTGCGACTAACCATATACAAGCCATATGGGGATAAAGGATTGCACCCAGGATCACCTGTATTGTTTATGTTTAGCACAATTACATGGAGCAATCATTGTGTGTATGCTAAACGAGGGCCAACACACTATATAGTCAAACACCACTAGTCTATGGACACAATCTACCTAAAGGCCCTTTTACACAGGCCAATAGCAGTTTCAGTGACTGCACGAGCACCGACATTAATCACTAAGGTCGTTAGCGCTCGTGCAGTGCATTCAAACTGAAAGTCGTTCCAGACGTTCGCTCGCTTCTTGTCCACTTCTCGCTTCCTATGGGAAGCGTTGTGCGGGGAGCTTTCACACAGAGAGAGAAGCCAGCGAGCGCTAACAAGGCTGTTTGAGCTGACAGAAAAGTCAGCTTAAACAACCGCTAACGACAAGTGAGCGATATAGTTTGACTTTCACACAACGATTATTGCTCACTTTCGGCTGTTTGGATGAATTTTGAGCAATAATCGTTGCGTGTAAATGGGCTTGTAAAGGGGTATTCCGGAACACTAAGATTTCCTCAAAAAATGACATTAATAGATAAATCTGTGAGAACCTGCCATTCAGATCCCTACCAATCAAGTGATTCCCGGGATCCCTGTCAGAGGTCGGTGCAGGAAGCTTTCTGTGCTAACCGCACCGAGAACAGCCCCAAGTACCAGCTGATTGGTGTGGATCCGAGTGGCAGGTTTTGGCTGATCTACTGAAAACCTTCAAAAAAAAAATAAGTGTCCTGGAATATCCCTTTAAAAGGGATGTGACAAGATTTAAAGGGACTCCCAGTGATCCCAAGAACAAGGCTCCCACAATTTTCCTGCATGAGGTCATGCATGCCGCCAAGACATTTCAATAGGAGTGTTGGAAACTACCAAGTACAAAAGCTTAGCAATCTCTGATGCTTGTATGTAAAGGAATGAAGCTGCAGCAAGCATGTGCAACCTGCACTTCACTCCTGTGGGAAACTGCAGGCCAGTGGGGCTCCCAGCAGTTGGATCCCACCAATTGTAAAGTTACCCCCCAATTCTGTGGATAGGAGATAATTTTATAAACTTTATAACTTGGTACAAACTTTACGTCATTAGAAAAGAGCAGAATAAGAAATCCTATGAATTCTACTGAACTCTTCTCCAATAGATTGGACTAGTCTATACTGTAAACACTTACCGAATTTGCGCTATTTGGATTTGGCCACGGCCGACCCGCCCCAGGACCCCTAAATAAATATTAAAAAGCATTAAAAAAAACAAAAAAACAACTTCCTTAGCAGAAACCATATGTTACCCCGCACCCCTGAAAAGCTTTCCTTACATGCTCATGCCAGGCCCTAAGGAATTGGGTGGTGGTCTCATCCCGCTTCCATAATTCTGCAATGATAACCAAGGATCAGACTACGGTAGCGAGGGATCATCCGGAAACAAATGGAAGAGAAGAAAACGAGACGGGTTAGTGACACAGAACACCATGCCATCGAGCAACAGAACATTTACGGACTTTTAATGCAAATTAAGTAAACAAGTGGTTTGAATGTTCTAATTAGTTGACGCAGAACATGATTAATACTTCAATTGATCCATGTCATAAGCGTTTCAGATGACAGAACTCAAGCCACTAATGGCTTCAAGCAAGGAATCCGCTTCCATGATCCCACAGGGCTATGTCGCCTGTCACTAGACTCTCGTTAATTTCTTTTAAGTCGTTCCAGAGGTCATGTGTCAATCAACGGCTACAACGCTATTTACATCCATCGGGTTATTACCTACAAAGGTTCTCAGGGGTCTGACTAAATGATGAACTGCCAACATGGAGTTCTACAACGGAGACCTGCGAACTTCATCATCATACATTAAGAAACTGTACTTCGCCTGAGCCAAGTTATTCTACGCCACACTCCGGAGAATACCACCATGTGTGAAAGTGTTGATCCACCAGCACAATGCTCTTAGTAATAGCATTCTGTTGTGTCTTTAACACCCTGGATGACTTATTAATGCTGAACTGATGCATTAACCCTTTCCAATCTAATTTTGGATTCAAGTTTTCCTAAAAGGCTTTCTCTTTTTGCTGTTATACAACTGCGCCATCTGCTGGGTGAAGCCAGTGTGTGCACGCCAGAGAGGCTCCGACAGCAGAGTGGCTGGCAATAGACGATAAGAATACCCTGTCGGATGTCTTCTGACATTGGAGCGGTACAAGCTTCAGTCAGAATGTAGGAAGACGTCACAGTGGATTCGAAAGGCTTAACCCCTTAAAAAGGGTTTGGCATTGGAATAAAACCCTGTACACCCTAACTGAGCCATGCCTAGAAGAAAACAATTGTACATACACCTTTTCTGGAGCCCCGTGACACCGCTGATAGATGCTGACGGTATCGGCGGTGACTTTCAGGTAGAAGCACATGACCGCTGCAGTCAATCAGAGGACGCAGTGTCACCAACAGCGCTCATATTCTCCCGGGCGACATGACTGCAGGAGTTTGGTCGCAGCTGTCACATTCTTCTGCCAAACAGTTTGTCTGGAAGGGACTACTGCCGTCAGCTATAATCAGGAGCCCCAGAAGATTATACCCCTTTTTTTCCTTCTTATTTTAGGCTGGGCCCTCACCCCCCTCTCTATATTTTTGTTTTTTCCCCTCCTCACTTTAAAAAATGTTAACTTGTATTTCTATAGATGTAGCTGTCTGAAGCCTTTTTTTTTTGTGGGACGAGTTGTATTTTTTAGTGGTACTATTTAATGTACTGAAAAATGTAAGAAATGTTAAGTGGAGTGAAATGGAAGGGGAAAAAAAAACACGAAAAGCCGCCATTTTTGAAGAAGGTGGGGTTGTTTCAACAGCGTACATATTGCAGGAAAGAGGACATTGCTTTATTCTGTAGTTCAGCACGATACCAAATTTATATAGTTTTACTTTTGCTGTACTACTCTTCAATAAAATCCTCTGCCGCCATCTTCCTACTGCCATAACTACATTTCTATCCAGATAGTTATGCGGGGCTCATTTTTTGCAGGACGTCCTGCAGTTTCTATTGGTACCATCTTGGAGTTCATCTAACATTTTGATCACTTTTTATAATTTTTTTTCTATTAATTTGGGAAGGAGAGTGGTAAACTTTTACCTCCTTACATATTTTTCCCAATATTTTTTTTCTTTCTTCGTTTAACTTGTGATCATTAGATCGCTCATGCAGTATAATGTAATACCACAGTATTACATTATACTGCATTTTGACAGTCAGCCTAAGGTGGTGTGCCGCATGCATGCCTTGAAAGACATTTAATAGATCACCTTGCATTCCCGCGCCACATAAACCACACACCTAGGACGTAGCTGTATGCCCTGTGGTGTTAAGGGGTTAAAGAAGTTGTACCACAATAGACTTATCACCTATCCATAGGATGGGCGATAGAAGTCTGATTGGTGAGAGTCTTACCACCAAGCCCACCACCAATCCTGAAACTAGGGTCCCATGTTCCCTTCTAGTCACCGTGGGCTCACTGCACTTCTACCCACGTCTGATTGATTGGGGCAGTGGTCGCATATGCACAGCCCCGCCTTATTAATTTCAATGGGGTTGACAGAAATAGAGTACAAGTGCTTAACTGCCTCCAGCAGTCCCACTGAAGATGAAAAGGGCAATCCTGTGCATGCATGACCTTCAATCCATCCAATCTGCCTGCATTGCAGGGGGTTCAGCGAGCCTGCAGTGAGGTGGCGAGGGGGACAAAGGGTACCTGTTCTCATTATCAGCCTGGGTATCAGTGGTGAGACCCCCAAGGATCAGACTGCTCACCTAATCTATGGATAGGTAATAGTCTACTGTGGTACAACCCTCTTAAGATTGGCAATCTAATTTTTAGAGTAGAGTGTTCCCCATCCCTCCAGCAGGTCCAACTTGTTTCAGGGACTATGCTGAAGAATATTGGACACCGCCACACAGTACCCAAAATGGTTCACGGTCACTTAGGTTGTCTGTATGCTTTTTGTGCGAGCACTGGGACAGCTACGGGGAACCTGGTGGAATTCTCACAGCGGGATCCGACCCAGCCGTCTGCAGGCGGCCTATGTAATATACTTAGCTCAGTCTATATTAGTGTCTCAACACATTTGTAGTGGAGATATCTTCTAAGTGCCCCACTATGTCCCATCGAATCCCGTACATTCTCAGTGATTTAGCAACCTACTTCTGCAGAGCAGCCCTATATTTTATGATGTATACAAGCATGAGGTTGGGAAGAGACCGATTAGGAAAGAAATGTGTAAAAGCATGCTGCGAAGAGGGGGGAAAAGTATGGATTGAGGAGGTGGAAAAGTTGAAATACCAATATAAATTTTAAAAAAAGGTAGTCACCTGAGGTCCCGGACCCATGGGGCCCATTGGTCTAGGGGGATTCATCCTCTGCATGGGTCCTCCCATGCCAGGGTGCCCTTATGTATAAAAAGACAAGCTATTACAATGTTCCAGAAGAATGGTGAAATAAGAACATTCAGCTTGGTCAGAGGGTTACCTTGTCGGGTTGGATCCATAGAGTTTGGTAACAAAGGCTGCGATCCTGGGACTCCCCCTGGTGGCTGCAAGAGAGTTGAGCTACGTAAGACTAAAGTAATGCAAAGCAAGGAAAAGAGTTTTTATAATAACGAGTGGGATCTGCCAGGTACGAGATCCAGTAGACATCTCAACTCATCCATTTTGGACATGCCTGGAATATCCCATTCCCCCACCACAAAAACAGAAGGACTTTCAGCTGCAAATATACATACCACCATCAACTACAGAATCAATGGCTAAGAGTCAAACAATTGCCAGCCACTATATATCGAACATGTTTGTCCACGTTTACACAAGACTGATGTTCATATATATAAGGGGATCCAGAAACTGTTGCAATTCTGGCAACCAACATTTTAGCAAGGTCCTTAGTGGATTAGACCAACACTTAAAATGTAACTGCACTTTAAGAACTTTTGACTTGTCAGCGCTGAGACCCCAACTGATTACTGAAACAAGGGTGCAG
This sequence comes from Eleutherodactylus coqui, assembly GCF_035609145.1. Taxonomy (NCBI): domain Eukaryota; kingdom Metazoa; phylum Chordata; class Amphibia; order Anura; family Eleutherodactylidae; genus Eleutherodactylus; species Eleutherodactylus coqui. The sequence continues at coordinate 281,865,495 of NC_089839.1, forward strand.
CAGCTCTCACCCAACTGCTGTGCTCCTCAATTGTCTTCTCTGCCCATAGACTCCGCTCTGCAGCTAAAATCGGATGCATAGACTTCTACGAACATTATGTCTTGAGGTGCGCTTGAGTGAATGTTGCATCTCCTTCATTTGGTGATCAACGCCAACCTCAGCTTCCAGACCCCGCTGATCAAAAAACTTTTCACATATTGCTCTAACATGTCAAAAGATTTTAAAAATGCAGGTACTCTTCAAAGTTCACCCCCTATCCAGAGGATCACAGAATAAGCCGTCTCCCACACAGGCGTTATTACAGCGGTTAGTGGGCAATTTCAATGCCCACTAGGAGCGCTGCACTAAGCCTCCATTCATTTTAATTGGGCTTCTCAGACAAGCATTTTGGTGCAGCGTTTATAACGCGCGCTAAAATGAACCCTGTATTTCTATTTTCAGCATTGCAGCGCGTTTTTGATGTCCTGCATCGCCCATTAAAATGAATGGGGTGTGTTAAAAACGGATTTAAAAAGCACGTTTCTAACACTGCTTACTATGCCAAAGGGAGTAGGGAAAAACGGGGACATCAGCTTGCTTTGCCTGCGTCGTTACTGCACAAAACATCCAGTAAAAATGCAGGCAAGGCAAAAACGCTCACAAAAATGCTGTCAAACAGGATCCTAGGGAATAACCTTCTGATCAGCAGGGGTCAGAATACTAGGACACCATTGATTATGGGAACAGGGGTCCCATGTCCCCCTGTGAATGAAGCGGCGGCTGATCATGTGCGCTGCTGCTCCATTCATCTGAATGGGACTTTAAATCTTGGCACAACCCTTCAACAATGTTGTTTGTCTAAAAGTTCTGTAATTGCTACCCGAGATGTTGCAGTGTGGGGGTTGAGGTCAGTAACTATGTTTTCTAACCTGGCTTGCCATCCTTATGTGAGGCCTGGGTCCACCACCATATCGAGGAGACATAAAAGGCTGCAATAGGAAATGAAAAAATTAAAAAACACACATACAAGACTAAAGCTATGTGCAAAACACGGAAACACAGATCTAGCAGAGCTGAGATAGTTATTTGATAACGCTTGGCAGGATGTGTTTTCTATAGGATAACTGGCAAGCCTACTGCAATATCCTAAAGGGTTCGTACCACAACTGACTTATCACCTATCCTTAAGATAGGTGATAGCAGCCCGATTGGTGACGGTCTAACTGCTGAGACACCCCCCCAGTGATCCCAAGAATGGGGGCCCCGTGCACCTGCGACCGCCACTCCAATCATTCCTTATGATCCTGATGATGGGTGCAGTGAGCCCTCAAAGAAGAGGACAACATGGAACCCTCGTTCTTGGGATCAGTGGGGGTCTCAGTGATGAAGCCCCGACCAATCACACTTATCCATCCTATGCATAGGTGATAACCGTCACCTGTGGTACAACCCCTTTAAGTTATGGTTCCGTAAATTCTTCAAATACATTAATGAGGTATTCAATTCCACTACATAGGTCCTCCACTACCAACACATTTAAGGAGTGAGGAGTGCACTACCAGATGCAACCTACGTAAAAGGGTGGCGCTATTTCTGCTAATAGAAAGCAGATTCTTTCAAATGCCACGAACCCCTGTAGACTCCTTCTAAGTCAACGAGCCACGACCCAACTTACCTGACTGTGAGGACCCATCATGTTAGGGTTGTGAGGTGGTGGCTGTGCGTGAGGAGACGGCTGTGACCCAGGTGGACCCTGCTGGAAAGAACATGAAAGGAAAAACCCATAGCTTAGTGACAGGCACACAATGACGAAGTGTTGCTAAAAGCTCTTGGCGCCTTTCGGTAGATTAGAAATATTTATCCATTTAGAGGCTGCAGATGGAGCAGAATGTGCTTAGTCTCATATTAGGCGGACAGCTCCCTGCGCTCTCCGTGGAGCAGACTCTACAGCTGTGATGCAGAAGCTGGTCCCGGGAACCCTCTGCCAGAGACAGCACGGCTAGTTACCACAAGCAGTTGCCTTAATTAAGAGAAATTAATTAGCCATTTTGCAAGCATTTGTTTAACAGCTTTGCTAAACATTAATGCTACTGATAATTCCTGCTGATTAGCGAGTCCCATAATTAGCAGCCGAGTAACAGAGGAAGGACGCCTCGGCACCTGTACGCCCACTAATCAGAGAGCTGGCTGCGGCACAAGTCAACAAGCCCGTCGGAAGGAGCTGCTGCGGAATCCACACATCTTACCTGAAAGAATCCAGGGGGTATCGGCCCTCCCGGCATCCCATCGTTTGGAGGAATGTTACCAAGCACTGGGCTCGGGGCAGCGGCTGCACTCTGCGGGAGGAAGAGGAGAAAACTCAATCATCTGCAGCGGAGGTAAGCAACACGTGGCTTTAGATCAGTCGTGGAACTACAAGGCTCAGGAGTACAGAACTCTACCAGAGACTGTGGAAGGGTCTGTTCACACGGCTCTGCATCAGATATCACCCGCTCAATTGAAATAAGATTGAAGGTGTGAAATCTGCCACAGATCTGCACAAAAACCCGCAGCGAGTCAACGTGTGCAAAAACAGGTTGCATTACACAGAAATCAAGATTTTTCAAAATTTCTAATTTGCACTTCATGAACAAAAGCTTTTAAAGGCCAGCGCCAGGTTAAAGGAGTTTTCAGGACTAAATTATTAATGGCCCGTCCTCAGGATAGGTAGGTCATCACTACTAGTTGATCCACAGGAGTTCTTTGCTAGAGATCCCCACTAATCAGCTGATTGAAGAGGCAGCAGTGCTTGAGTCACTTCAATCAGCTGATCCGCAGGGATCCGGAGTGGCAGACCCCCGCCGATCAGCTATTGATTAATTATCCTGATGATGGTTATCATTAGTTTAGTCCTGGGAAAAAAAAAAATTCTTCAAGAGCATATTAATTTTAGTAAGATTTAATAACATTGATAGGTCACTGGATCATAACCGGCTTATGCCACAATGTTACTATAAGGCCGGCAGCAACTGTACATCAAGGAAAGATTCAGACTGAACTTAAGAGTTCAACGCACTTGTAACGCTCAAGCAATTGAAGATCAGTCACTAAAGGTGGTCTTAATGTGGCCTAACACCTGCAATAGCTGAGCACTTGACCGATGGCTACTTCTACCGACTCCCCCATACATGCGAATGCTCATTCAGGTGCAGTAATCCACAAGTAGTTACCGTGTCTCAGCTGGGGTCTGCCACCCAGGACCCTGGTCGGTCAGCTGATCAGGCATCCGCTGTCATTGCCCCTACACATGGGTTCAGAAAGGAAGCTGCTGCTCTGTTCCCTTGTATGCAATGGTGCTGACCCACGGGCGCCTGATCAGCTAATTAGCTGGGCTTCCAAATGGCAGACCCCAGCTGATCAACTATTGTCCTGAAGATAGGTCATCAATTGTGTTTCCCTGGAAAACCCCTTTATTTCCGTTTTGGGAATCCTATTTCAATGTGTTTGAAATTGCAACACGATGCCCTCGCCCATAAGAGGTTTATTTCCAAAATGCTCCGTTCTCCTGATCAGGCAGCTATTGATTGCTCTGATCTCTGGGTGTGTACCGCTCGCCGTCAGGTAAAACAGACCCCCTCTTCTATCGAAAGATATCAGGGCGCAATAGCTGACAGCCCAGCCATCAGATTGAGATGAAAGTAGTGCGCCAGCGTCCCCCGTTTCTTTCGGTGGCCGGTTTCCTTTGTAACGAGCAGTAATCAACCAGATGATGAAAGAATCAATATTTGCAATTTCTGGAGAACGGAGCATTTTGGAAATAAGCCTCTTATGGGTGAGAGCATGGTTTCGCAATGTCAAAAACACATTGAAATACAGGGGGTGGACAAAAATATGGAAACCCTTGAGCAATGGAACCTTGTGAACATCCGACCAGCAGCATCTGTGTCATATACCCTTTCACCCCCCCCCCCCCCCCCAAAAAAAAATTGCGGTCTCTACATGCCTTATTAATATAGTTAAAGTTTACTGGTAGTATTGTGAAATAGGATTTACAATCCCATGTAATTTAAGGCTTGGAAATGCCATACAAAATGCACATTTTTTTGTCCACCCACTGTAGAATTCCCAAGATGGATATACCCCTTCTACAAGGAATAATCAAGAGTGTAATAGCCAACATGAAGTAAAATGGTGGCTACATTGGCATAAATCACCAGGCGATCGCTAGCGGAATGGCCATTCACCAACCAACCTACTTCTATATAATGTGTAACGCCACCTCTGGAGCTTTCACCATTAATGACCTGTCCTCAGGATAGGTCATCAATAGTTGATTGGTGGGGGTCCTGAAAAGTGGACCCCTGCCAATCACCTGATCCTCGGGGTCTCTGTCCGCAGTAACAGCGATGGAGGAAGATCGTGCCGTTAACACCGCAGCAGTCTGGTTTGGCACTACAGGCACAGCCCCCAATGAATTCTATGGGAGCTGTGCCTGAAGCATCAAATCTGACCGCTGCAACATGGACAGCGCCATCCGCTTTCAGCACCGTCCACCTTGACAGCAGGCTTGAGGATCAGCGAGCGGCAGACCCCGGCCAATCAAATATTGATGAGCCATCCTTAGGACAGGTCATCATTTAAGGCTTAACCTTTCCAACCCCACCCAATAAGCAAAGCCACAGTTTTCCTTTTAACACATGGATATTTAAAGCGTTTACAAGGGAATTAACTGCTCCCATGACTGAAGTTTTTTATTCTTTGTATAGGTGTCCCATTTTATTTCTAGAGAATACTAAATCCATTTAATATATACTTAATATTTTGGGTAAACGATGCAAAAGTTACAGCAAACAAAAAAAAAACAAAAGCAAACAAAAAATTCTCCCATCTACCAGCAGAGGGCGCTCTTGAACCAATATTTGCCTCCTCCTCCAGGTCAGGCTCAGCATGAGATCAGCAAGTCAGCATCAGTGTCACAATGCCATCAAAGAGCGCCAATCAGCATAACAGCAGCGGGCTCCATGACCTGCTGCTATATACATACGGCTCCGCCCCGGCTCTTTGCATTACAACACGCCGATCTATCATGGAAAATAACTTGTATTTGTCTAGGCCACTCCAGGATTATCAAGGGCCCCGAGAAGCCTGCAAGTAACACGTCCGTCCCATGTGTCATCCTGGGCATTCCTGTACTCCTGGCAATCAGTCCGCTGAACGTACAGTCCAGGGGGAGACCGCGTCCATACATCATGGCATCCTCAAGGGGGGGGGGGGGGGGGAGGAATTGTAGTTTTGGGGTCAAAATACTGATGCGAAATATTAACCAAATCTGCGCTGTTTGAATAAGGCGGCTCTCACAACTGCGTTGGGGGGTCAGTTCACGGCTTCTGTAGCTTTAAACTGTTTTTGGAGCAGAGAAACTGAAATAAAATGGAAGAAAACGGATGTTTTTTTTCTCGCCCCCATGTGAACACACCCTAAGGCCCAATTATGGAGCATGAATGCTCGTCGGATCGTGTAGCAGGCGCCACGATCATCCAGCAGACTCATTCCTCAGCCGACCGTGCACTTTCAGCAAACACTCGCTGTATATCTGTGAATGGGGTGCAGCGATGAATGGGGACAAGTGATCGTCGTTAGGGTTTCTCGACTTAATAAGCCTGTGTTAATGGAGTAAACAAGTGGCAATCAACATGCTTGTCAATTAGCGCTCGTTACATGAAGGCTGGGTTCACAGGTGTATTTTTGGACTGTCCTTTTAATTCCACGGACGGCACAAACCCCATTATAGCCGATGATGTTACACACATGGTACGGTATGCCACACTGACCCATGGTCCACTTGAAAACCAACTCATGGCACGTCCTAATGCTGTCGGTTTCACAGACAAGACAAGGGACAATCGATGCTCCAGAATGTATATCGGACGGCATGTGGTCTGTGTGCTGTCTGATCTGACCTGCGGGGCGCAACTCTGACGCTACGGCCACGTGCGGCTTGCCTTAGTGTGCTGGAATTTCTAAATTGTTGGAACAGATAACTAAAAAACCCAGCCACGACCAAAAATCAGAAGGCGGCCACGAGTTTACAAGCGGGCACTAACACGCTGTCTGCCGCCCTGGCCAGTCTCCGACGACCTAAGTGAACGAGAGCGCAGCTGACAGGTTTAGCAAGCGGTGCAGTCAGGTAGGTTTAATTGGAATCCAGCTAAGTCCCTTATCTAATTAAAGTAATCACATCATCTTCAGTCAGCGAGAACTGTCACACCTGCTGTTCTCAAGGCAGACGGCCCGACACAACAAAGTCACCTGATATTAGGCCAGATAGCCAAGAGCCCAACTATCCTACCCCCCCCCCCCCCCCCATCCGTATATAACTCTAGAGGATATATACTCATGCTATAAAAGAACAGCTCATAAATCAAGAGTAAGGGTCTTTTTATAGGGGTGGATTGTCTGATGCAGAAGTGCCCAACAGGCGTCCCAGCAATAATCACTCCTTTACACCACAGCGATCACCAATCAGTGAACAGAGGCGGAGATCGACACTGGTTTGCTTTACTTTCCATGGGTTTTGCTAACGGCTAGTATGATCATAGTTGGCCTCCGTACGCCGGCTCTACATCACTAGTCACACGGGGAGCTGTGCGCCGATCAGAGCAAGCATTTTTATGCCTGTTGAAAAATCAATTGTCAGCAACTAACAAGTGTTCGCTCATTGGCCGGCAGATCGCTCGCCCTTTTACACGGCCCGTCGAGCGAACGAACAAGTCCTGAAAAATAACTAGAGGGCGTACGAACCCAGCAGATCCCTGCTGAAGGTCACAGGATGGATCTCTCTATTTGGAGATAAGCGGCACTAGGTCAGGTGGTTAGGTATCTGGACCTTTGCCAACCTAACCCACCATCTACCAGTCACGATCCCGATCTGAGCTTCCTCAAATTTTGGTTGATAATGTGGCAAAGATAACGAAGAGCAAAAGCAAAAATTTTGCAGTGTAGTCAACGGGTGAACCCCAGTTTTCTTGTCCCCCCCACCCCACCCAATGCTGCGCTACCATCGTATCTCATTACTCATCGTAGAAGTGTTCCCAAAAAAAAAACAAGACACTAGACTAGAGTTTTCTGGCACAAAAGAGGGGGGGGGGGGGGGGGGGGGGGGGAGAAAAACAAAAACTGGAAGGGAAGATCTGTGAGTAGTGGTGGATGGGAGTAAACAAGACAGGTGTGAAGAGCGCAGACATCCAGCCTGGCTCTTTGTTCACGCCTCTCCTATTATGGCCAACAGGGTGTCCCGGGGTCTGGGGGGCATCTGTTCCAGCTGGGCTGCCTGACAGCCATCAATCAGACAATATACTAAGCAGGGGCTCTGGGATCACAGACCTCACACCTACCACACTGGACTGAGCCAAAAACAAATATTTACACTGACAACTGGTGCAAAATCCACAATGAAAGTCAAAGCTGATTGGTTGCCGGGGCGGAGCGAAGACTTGGGCTAGAACTGGATTTGTAAAGGTGTCTTCCTTACATTATGTGCACTGACTACATTAAAGGAGATGTCTCGAGGAAGCAGTTAATTTTTTTTTTTGCCCAGTCCCCCCCATTAAACACACATTACTAAGCCCCCCTGTAAATGACATTTCTAGCTGGTTCGTACTTACCGTTCCAGCGTTTCAGCAAGTTATAAAAGTTTCCTCAAGATGGCCGCCGGCTCTTTCCCCGTCGCTCGCTCCCGAGACGCCGCCAGCTGTGTCTCCATGGCAACCGGACGCATCGCAGCCGCCGACCAGACGCCCCGCAGCCGCCGACCAGACAGCAGGTAACCGGCGCTAGCCCCCGGCTCCCCAGCGACAGCTCCCCCGGCCTAGCGGCAGCCCCCCCGGCGCAGAGGATGGTGCAGAATGGCCGCTCCAGCGCGCTCCCGAGCAGTGACAGCTAATCTGCGCATGCGCAGAAGAGCTGTAGCGGGGAGCACACTGAAGCGGCTCGTGCTGAATGGAGAAGACCGGACTGCGCAAGCGCGTCTAAAAAAGCAAGCTGCCAGCGAATTTAGACGGAACCATGGAGACGAGGACGCTAGCAACGGAGCAGGTAAGTGGAATAACTTCTGTATGGCTCATATTTAATGCACAATGTACATTACAAAGTGCATTAATATGGCCATACGGAAGTGTATAACCCCACTTGGTTTCGCGAGACCACCCCTTTAAAGGGGAAATGGCAACGTGAACAAAAAAGAGTATAACCTAAAAAGGTGGATCCACGGTGCCAAAATTGTGGCAAAGCTGCCGCTCAGCCTGCAACATATAATGCAATCTACATTGTATCTACACGTAGCAACTTTTGGAGCCGCCCCTCCCCCCACATCTGCTGGTTGTTACAAGTTACCAAGAACTTTCCAACCACCGATGAGCTGAGCCACCTCCAGCCCTGGGCTATTGTCCACATGGGTCAGAACGTCCTGCAGAGTGTCCGCAGCAAACATTCCACGTCAGATCCGCAGCGCAAAAGCCGTTCCGTTTGGTGCAAATTTTGCTGCAGATTTTAACACCGATCTGGGTGCGGAATTCACCCCCATGTTTGAAGAGGTGGAATCTACACCGCAAATCAGCGACACGCCGACAATGGAAATTCTGTAAAGTTTTTGTGCATGAACTTTGGGCAGATTTTTCCGCAGCGTGTGGACGAGACTTTTGAAAATCTCATTCACGGTGCGGCTACTGGAAATGCTGCAAATTTTTCATGCGGAGCGTCCGGAAGAAAAATCCGCCCCATGCCAATATTGCCTTAAGGCGCCATAAACAGGCGAAAGAAAGCTGATGAAAAATGTCTCATTTTAACCAAAACGATCTTTTGTCAGCTTAAATTTAACAACGCACAATTGTTTGTCAACTGATGACCGACCGTCATTGGCTGGAAAGAAGTCAGCCACGATTCACATTTTGGTCCAATAGTCTGATTAATGACCTTTCGTCTGCCAACAGGCGTTATTGTGTAGGTACGGCCATTCTGAACACCTCCGACAGCCAAAAAAAATTACAAAAAATAAAAAAAAACCTTTTACTTTCTATGAAAGGAAGAAAAAAAAAATTCTAGCACACTCCTATGTAAATGCTAGTTTCATGCAAATGCAATGCGATTTTTAGTGAAACAGCTATTTTCTTGCAAAACACACTGCAATTGCAGGAAAAACAAATAAAAAAATGGTTTAGCACACGTTTTGTGAGTTGCGAAATAAAAAAACAAAAAAACACATGTACTATTTTTTTACGCCCCTCGGAACGCATCAGCCATTGCTTTCGAAGGGACAGTCAGATACATTGCATGCCGTATGATGAAAGGCTGGTGGTAAACACTTGCCGACCCTCTGGCGCACACGTGAAACGAGCACCGAATCGGATCACTGGAATTTCAAAGTAGTAATACGAAGAGTTTTTCCATGAAAACCGCCTCACATCGGCGGGTAAAACGCACATTGACAGGCATGATATCGCACCCGTCCGTGTGAAGGTTGCCTTAGGGCTCCCAGACACGTGCGGGTTTTTTTTACCGCAAATATCAATGGGACTTTCTAATGTTAAAAACGCATCGCAGCAAAAAAAAAAAAAACAAAAAACAAAAACGCAAAGCACCAACTTGCGATGCGTTTCTAACATTAGAAATTCTCACTGACATTCGCGGTAAAAAAAAAACAACACAAGTTGAGTAGGAGCCCTCACAAGTGTGACATCAGAGTTTCTCGGACCGCTATCGCACTCACCCGCGGAAATCCGGCCTCAAGCATCAGCAGGGACTAAAAATCAGGAAGCCGGGAGTCCGGTTTTGTAGCCAATGCATGTTAGAGAGCCGTATCCAAGGAAACCGTAGTGATCCGGCGTGCCGCTGTTAACCCCATTATCCCCAACATAAAGTGACATGTCCACTGAGTACAATTGCTGGGCGCTTGACTTTAGTCGTAGGGCTGCACTATTATCAGTGAGTAATAATACTCCCCCGTGGCCCACCCTGTATTAGAATAGATTATAAACATCTATTAAATATCCCTTTATAAAATATTATGAAAGCGGTCTAAAAAGGAAAATATGCCTGTTGCCCGTAGCAACCAATGAGTGCGCAGTTTTCATTGTACCTCAGTTGTACAAGACATGAAAGCTGCGCTGTAATTGCTTACTATGGACACCACATGCTGGTTGCTATGGGCAGCAGAGTGTTGTGCCCATAGTAACCAATCACAGGGTAGCTTTCATTTCTTATGCTGCTGAGGTAAAATGAAAGCTGCGCTGTGATTGGTTACTACGGCAGCACAAATATTTTGACCGCTTTCCCTCACAGCCCAGCTTTCATTTTACCCCAGCAGCATAAGAAATGAAATCTTTGCTGCCCATAGCAACCAATCACAGCGCAGCTTTCATTTCATATGCTGCTGAGGTAAAATGAAAGCTAGGCTGTGATTGGTTGCTATGGGCAACAGGGGCAGATTTCTTGTAGCTGGTGTGCTGCTGGCTACTTTTCTGTGGCCCACCATGTATATAATATATATATATCTCGGCCTCCCCCTCACACACAGATTTATCCTGAGGTCAGGACTGGAAGAACTGCCTTACAATAAAAGGGCATTCTGGGGGAATGCGGAGTATCTGCATCCTTTGTAGCATCCATTGTGCCATCCCCAAACCCTCCCCCCCACCTCTGCCAGTAATCCCCCTGAAGGCCTTAATCAGTTATGCAAATACTGCCCTTCCCCACCCCCTCTCCCCAATGCATCTGCTCGGGGTCCTCTGCAGCGCAGCGCTCGCCCTCCTCGAAACCACAGGGCGTTAACCCCTGAACTGCTGCACTCGCACAAATCCTAGACAGGACCGCGAGCGGAGAAACAAAGCCGAGGCCTGAACCTAAAAGAAAATATACATGACCTGTTTATGCCCAAAAGGAAGTCACCCAGGGGGAGCAGGTCTGGTCATGGAGTCACAAGGTTACGCAATTATATTGGAGAAAACAAACAAAAACACGTGCGCGGGCCTGTATGGAGAGAATCGCCGCACTTCTGTACTAGCGATCCGCGGGCCTGGGGATTCCGTACGTATATACAGAGTCAAGCCACAGGACAGAAAAAACTAAGCACGGCTTTACATGCGCAACTATTAGCGGAATAGTCGCTCAAAATAGTCGCCAAAACGGAAGAATTACGCAGTGGAAGTGAAAGAAAAAAAATAGTTCAAGGCGCAACAACGCAAAAAAATGGTGAGGATGGTACGATAAGAGGTTATTATATGAGGGGTACAACCAGCAGGACAGCGCAAAAGATTGTTGTTCACTTGTTCTAATTCTCAATCGCGGAAAGAATTGTTTACACGGGACAAAATATCACCCGCTGACTGGTTGGGGGCGCGAGGTCCTCTGGCGGCCATAGATTTCAAATTCCAACACAGATTCATTGACTGCACATAAAAACGCAGGAGCCGTCTTCACGTGAACACGACATGCTGCGAGACCAAAACCGGACGGGAACTGTAGCAGCGACATTCAGTCGAGAATCACTCGCACAGATTTGTGCGGTTTTGGGACCAGTGAGCGCTTAAAGGGTTGGGGGGGGGGGGGGGGGGCTGCTTTTTGCTAAACACAGCGCTACCCTTGTCCGTGGGTTTTGTCTGGTATTGCAACTACTCAGCTCCCATTCACTTCAAATGGAGCGGAGCTGCAATATCACATACAACCCTATGGACAAAGGTGGCGCTCGCTCCGTGTGAAAGAAAGCAGCCATGTTTTTCTAAGGCGGCAGTTTCTTACTGTGATTAGCGTGGAGTTCCGAGCGCCGCACTAATCGCAGCACACCGCTCCCATTGATTTCAGTGGGCCTGCGCTCGAACGCAGCATTTCGGACGTCACGATTTTCAAGCGCTGCCTGTTCTATTTTTCAGCGTTTAATGTACTTTATTACATATCACAATGATGGGTGCGTTAAAAAGTGCTGCCAAACTGACATACGTTCAAAAACGCAGCTTTAAAAAAAATAAAAATAAATAAAAACGTAGTAGAATGCAGCGGCTTCGAGCGACATTTAACGGAACACGTGCGAGACTCGCCTAACCCTGGACAAAGTTTTTAAAACAAAAAAAAAAGGGGAAGCTAATCAACATCCAGTGGGAGGCGCACGCTGAACAAGCGCACATCTCATCGCAAAGTGGTCTCCTTTATAATCAAGCAGCGACTATTTATAGGTGAGCTGAGACTAAGCGACTAGTAAACAAATCCTCATTCGTAAAGCCACCATTAGTGTAAAGCTCAAGGTACAAAAGAGTCCGACGTCAACCTCTACAGCGCCGTATCACGGTTTCTGCACAAGGCGGTACTGCGCCGTAATACAGTGCTGCACATTGGATATTTGGAGATGAATACAAAAAGGTGAAAAAAATCTGGTATAAAAGCTAAAAACTTATTTATACAAAGGATTTATTGTCAAAATCCAAAAACAAGAGCCGTCAGAAACATCACTTCCCGGGAAAAGAGCAAAACAATCAAAAAAATATTCAACCGTAAATCTGAACACAGAGGTTACATAAAGGGGAGATTAATGGTTCCACCTGTGAGGCGTAAACTGAAATTTGGGGACCAGGAAGAGCATCGCTACTGTGCAACTGCTTTACCGCCAACTGCTTGACGCAAAACAGGCCGTAAAGCCGATCACAGATGCTAAATACATGTTTTGCTGCTGCAAGCAATAACTTAGGATTTGCATGCAACGATCATGAGAATGATCAACGTGGTCTCAAAGACGGCCCCGGCCAGAAGTAGATCAGCTGACGCCCCGAGTCCGGCTCCTGGCAATAATCTCTTCTCCCGGCGACCCTGCACGGTTTGTAGGATGTATCGACATGGAGCATTCGCTTTAACTAAAGCCCACAGAGATGAGAATAGAACCAAGTCCAGAGAGGACTGCCAACATCCGCCTTCATATCAAACAATCAAAGGGCGCAAAGAAACGGATCTAACCATCTAGCTTACAGCGGACTGGACGTGGTCCAGTTTGGTGGATTATCCTGCGACTGGCACAACCCAGCAAGCAGTGTGCAGAACGATCAAAAAAGGAGCTCAGTTCTGAAGGTCATCCGCAAGTATCTCCAGTTCATATGAGCTTTGCTGTATAGACAACAGTGCATCCGTTCTATACGTGACCCCACATTTATCCTTCTCTCAGCCAACAGATGGTGTAGACATCCTTGCTGGATACAAGCAGTTCGAGGAGCTGATGGGACAAGTCATGGTGCATAGCAGATGCAGCGGCCAAGACAAATTCCCAAGCAGCCGTTGACTATGAACTGACATCACAAGAGCCCCTTCTGTCCTCACCCATATGCTCAATGACCCCGCTAGGGGTTCACAACCTGGTTTGGTGGTGCAAGCCAGGACTACTGGATTCCTAGCACGACCCTGCACAGAGTCTTAGAAATAAGACCTTACCGTGGACAAAAAAAAAATAAAATTGTGGCAAGAGTTGGTTTAAGATTAACTGCAAGACGACAGACTAAGCGAGTTGATATAGCACACCCATAATACCTCAATTACTCTCAACCAACAACAGCGGTTGCAAGAGGTCGACCGGTTTGTCTACCTAGGCAGTACAATCACCAATGACAAGGATAGCAAACATGACATCCAGTGTCGTATCGGGAAGGCATGGGCAATTTTCCACAGCTACGCTGTATATGGACTACCACCTCACTCCCATTACTAAACGAAGATGCCACTTCTGAACCCCATCTTGATCCTGAATGCACTATATGCATCCAACAGATAGAAAGCGACCTCATGTATCAACCAGTGGCTTGAGGTCTTCCGACGACGCTGGCTTCGTTGCCTGTTCAAGGTTACTTACCATAATTGGTCTACCAATGAAGAACTTTAATGGCTGCTCTCATACATGGCCACTGTATTCCCAAGTTAAACGCCAACTGAGTTTTGTTGAGCACATTCTACATCTTCCTGAGACTGGCAAGAATCACCATTCCATAGAATCCAAAAAAGAAATGGGAAGTGTCGGCAGGGAAGGTGAAAGCTCAGCTGGCAACACACTCGCCCACTGTCACCCTTTCATTGGAGGATTCCGAAATGGCCACTTTTGATTGCCAACAATGGCATATTCCTGTCGTCCAGTGTGCCCAAAGGACCCAAGACAGATTGCCACTGGTCCCCTATATGAAGAGAACAGTAAAAAAATGGAAACAGCCTAGCAAGCCATTTCCTGTCCACTGTTAAGGGAAAAACAAATGTAGGGTGGCGCGGCGACACACACACACACACACACACACACACTTTGATAATTGTTGCATGTAAATGTGCCCATCTTTCACTTTTCTACCGAACAATGATTTTATGTTCAGCATAAAATCCATTGTTTGGCAGATGAGCTGATACCGCAGCAGGGACTTCTCTCTGTTCTCCGTGGGGAGCGATGATAACATTGTCTTAGCTGTCAGCCCTAAGAACAAAGGGAATGTAGTCGGAGAACAGACCACCCGCTGTTCTCTGAATATAGCTCCCCACAGCTCACACGCATTAATAAGCTAGTAATTGGCATTAGTACCAATTAGTAGTTTAAGCACAATGATCGCTCAAAAGCCATCTTTTGAGCGATCATCTTTGTGTTTAAAAGGGCCTTGAGATAGACTGAGCCAACCAATATCAGTGGGAACGGCCAATGTATATGCTGGCCTCAAGCTAGCGATGTTGGGGGAAGACAAGGACTGGGGAATTGGATTTTAATTAGCAGATTCTTTTGTTCTCAGGAGAAAACCCGCAGCTACAGAGATAGCAGTTGGTCTAAGAGCGTGTGGCCGGCAGCTATGTAATGTGTATGAGCAGCCTTAGTTTGATAAATTCTCTAAAACTGTTCCCTTCCAAATATGTTATGAGGTAACTCCGGTCATCGATTACTGGGACATCAGTCTAAAGCCCCCCCATACACCTACAAGTGTCGGATGAATGATAGAAACTGCTGTTGAATTAGCTAGCAGCTCCCCATACATATGGATGTTCAGACAAGTCAAGCATTTGTCTGGGGTGTTACGCTAGACAGCTCTGGTGCCGGCTTATCTCCTGAGGACCAAAAAAAATTTCCAACAAGCCTTCTTTTACCCAACATCTGCGGGGCTGTTGAACCACCCCTAAACACAACAGGGAGTCGGGCTCTGCAGTTTTCGGTGGGTTCAGAAGACTAAACTCTAATGTTTATGCAGGCCTTAAAGTGGATCATAGAGACTTTCAACAACCAAAAAGACCAATTAAGACCCTTTTCTGCTGACCACTGGCATCTTTAGGACACGAATGAGTGAGACAGATGGTGATCAATGCCAGATATTTGTTAAAAAGTAGTTCTGCCGTATTCGATTTTTCCAGTTACGGGCGGACGCTGTAGTTACAAGAAGAAAAAAAAAAAAATCATCGTTCCTGCTGACCGAAAGATGTGCACCCATCAACGGAAACCCTGACCAGGCCAAAAATTACAAGCTCCTTTTTTAAAGGAGCTTGTAAACTTACACTACTATCATCCAAGATGACAACCTCTACAGACCAACCATGAAGGTAATTCAGAAGACGGCCATCAGAAATCACCAATTTCGAAGTTAAAGTGATCCTCCACTTTTGGAACAAAAAAATTGTATCTCAGGACCAGATAGGGCAGGTGGTGTATTACCTGCCATGGTTCTTCTCTGCGTCTATCCGGTCTACCGGTTTCAGGTACCATTTTCAGCTGGGTAAGATGACCAACGCCATCTTCAGACACCCAATTCCCATAGTGCATTGGTAGTGTTAGTGTACAAATGCATTATAGCTGCTCCCTGATTGGCCACTGCTGATCAAGTGATTAACAATGACAAGTCAGAGAGCAGTGCAGTGATAGGCCGGGCTCACACAAATGTGTCCGTACAGCATATTCTAATGCGTGGGTGTTGCGCATGGAATAAGCTGTATAAACACCCATCCCCAACCCCCTTACCAACACCACTAGGCGGTTATGTTGCCGATCCCACGAACTGTGGAAAAACCGTGCGCCAGAAAAAAAACAAGACAGTACACAACGATGGGTGGCCTGCAGCAAGCATGCAACGTCATTGCGTGCTTGCTGCATGCTGTGCATACCTCCCGCGGACGGCATGCTGCAAATTACATGCGAGCCCAGCCTTAAGACTTATAGAAAATTGCAGCAGGCATCTTGGACGACCAAAAACAAGGACCACAACTTGCAGATCCTACTGACAGCAGAGAAGAACAAGTGCAGGTAATACCCCCCAACCCCAAAGCAGAAATTTGGCCCGAAACCAGAGGGCCGCTCTAAGTTGGACGGCCTCATCGGAGATCTGGAAGCCTTTTGGTACTACAAGCTTTCACTAATCCTTACACTGTAACACTTTATACATCGTCTGAAGTCAAAGCTCTGGTGTCGAGGGCCATAACTGAGAGCAGCATGTGACCGCCGTGGCCTTCAACTGGCTGCAGAAGTCAGGTGGCGGTTGTTTGTAAACAGACTGGGAGGACCATGGGAGGTATGCCGCTACATTGCCAGGGGAAGGAACCAATTATGGTTATGAAACTAATTATGGTTTCAATGGCACAAGGCCCTCCAAAAAGGTCTCGTTGAGTTTCAGTGCAAAAAAACTCCACTTTTCCATTGGTAGGACAACTACTGATACGGTCTGGTAGAGCAAGGTGTGATCTGACCACCAAGCTCCGGTGTGATGGTCCTCTGCAGAACTGTAGCACGAGCTCCAGCGTCCCGCTTCATTGTCTTATTCACAAGAGAACACGTCTTCAGATTAGCAGTAGCAGATGGCCTGGAGGAATCAGCGGCCCTTCCAGAGCCAGAATGGATGTCTGGCGGGTATCCAGGAATGTGTTCATAGACTATCGACTCGTAAGTCAAAGTTGTGTACTGCCCACCATTTGATCATGTCAACAGGGACCATCCTCCTATATTATCAGGATGACTCACTAGGAACGACCACAAACGAAAGCATTCAGAGATAAGCTTGTGGGTGGGTGTATATCAAGGCTCAATATTGCAGAAAAGAGAAATCTGGGAAAAGAAAGGCACAGGCTGGATCCTGAAAAATCACGATTTCCAAATAATTAGCTGTAGCTCAACCGCAATAGTTTGTTATAACGAAGCATCACAAAAAGGCCGACCACTTGCTTATGTTAAAATGGCCAAATACCCAAAGAGGTCTTTCTACAGTTCAAGAAAAGAAGGGATCAGACACAGCTACGAACCAAGCGACAACCTATGTTCATGAGAAGTGTAGGGAGCGGATAAATGCGTCATCTCATGCTCCATTGCATAAGCCAGCCTTCACGATGGAAGATAAGCAGCAAAGAACAGCCACCAGCCCATCCACAGCCACCACATCAAGTCGCAAGCCAGCAGACCCAAATGACAGATTCCAAAGTGACCCAACTGGAAGACGACATCCAAACATGGTCAGATGATTTTGGTTCTGGGCTTCCACTGCAACAACTAAAGGTTTCTCCAGGCTTTTACAATTGATGAAGTATCATCAGTATAGGTCAATAGTTGACCACCAGAATCCACCACTCGGGATCCCAGCAATCAGCTAATCTCCCGGTCTGTCAGTGCAGTAAGGCTAGACGTTGACATGGGTGGGTGGGGGTTTACAGGCCACTTCACTCCCACTGAAATCAATAGGAGCAAAGCCACCCATTACACTCCCAGCTCTGATACAGATGCTGGGAGCCAGAAGTGGAATTGGTGCCTTCACTCCCGTTGACTTCAATGGGAGCAAAGCCGTCTTTTAGAAGTTTTTCTCAGACCCTGATGACTACAAAAAGGTTGGAAAAAGTCCTGCAAAATAAATAGTCCAAATGGTAGAGGGTCGATAACTACATCTGGCGCCAGAATAAAGATTTAAATTCCTTTGTGAAAAAAACCAAAATTGGGTAGGTACTGGACCAAGGCAGTAAATAAAGTTAACGTCGGCACATGTCACATTGATTATTAATGGCCGCTTGGTTTGTGGGGTAATCAAGTTGAAAAGTGCATTTGTGTTGCTAGTATTGAGCAGGGTAGGTTAGGGATAAGCG
Organism: Eleutherodactylus coqui; assembly: GCF_035609145.1. Lineage (NCBI taxonomy): Eukaryota > Metazoa > Chordata > Amphibia > Anura > Eleutherodactylidae > Eleutherodactylus > Eleutherodactylus coqui. The sequence continues at coordinate 281,883,549 of NC_089839.1, forward strand.
CACCTCCTTCCCATGTTCTGTACATAGCACTAGCAAGGATCAGGGGGCAGAGACTTCAGAGCTGGACGGAGGATGGGAAGTGCAGCAGGGTCTACCCCTAATCTCCTGGATTGTTCTCACTCCAGATGCTGGGGGAGGGGAAGCATTTTTATCTCTTCTGCACAAAAGAATGTCATCCCCACCTTTGTCCTTAAATACCTCACATGTAAAACGTTTTCTATGCACCTAATGGCCCTTTCACACGGCCACCAACGTTCCACCGCCTGACAATCGCTCATTCATCAGCTGATCGTTGGGCCTAAAAATGCTCGCGGATCGACTAGAACAGGCCTATCGCGATAAACGATCGCTCATTACATGATGCGCTTGTCGATTGGCATTCGTTATACTGAGCTGAGAATTGGGCCAGTGTAAAAGTTACATGAAAGGCATTCACTGCATATCTATCTATCTGCACACACATACATACACCCCGTGTTTCCCCAAATATAAGACAGGGTCTTAATTTTTGTTCCAAAATACTTTTCTTTTTTACATGCACCATTTAAAAATCATGTTAGGGCTTATTTTCTGGGAAACAGGATATAGATATTAGTGTGTGCTCCTTTATATCTACTTTTGGTATGGCTATAGGATTTTCCGTATTCTACATAAAAGCAAACAAATAAAAAAAACACACCACCAGCAAGTTAAAAAAGTGAACCCAAGTTTCTTAAAAAGTGCAATTTAAAAGGCAAAAAAAGTAAAAACAAAATACGAGGGAGCGTAGATATTACTATGGGAAATAATTGGCGAGCAGTGATCTATTTACAATGGTGGAGACTTCTGTTCCTCGCTTCTATTTGCTCTCGCTCGCCCTGGCACCATCACGGACAGGTTAGGTTACCCGGCTATGTTTACACAGCAGCGCAACCGCTTGTTTATTCCAGCTAAGGAGTGACAAGTGAATCCAGCGCCTCCACGGATACCAGCGAGAAGACTTTCTCATCGGAGATACTGACTGTTTGGTTTGTAAGGCAGGGAGGATTAGCGCACGCACCCAGCAGCTCCTGTGGGAAGTATAGAAGACGGCCTTTCCTGACTGCTCGCTGGCCACATAGGTGGCACAGTAAGTTCATGCATATCCTGTCCGGGCTACTTAAACAGTAAATGCATCTATAGCCGCTGCAACGTTGCTAATTTAGAAGATCAGTTCCTGTGCAATTAACACACAAAATCCAAAGAGCATACAAGCAATATTCATTGCAAATAGGATTGTCCGCAGGGGTCCCATAGCTTCATACGACTCCTAGAAGAAAGCAACAGTTGGCCCACATGCAAGAACTTCAGAGAAGGTGCAACTCTGCTAAGAAGGACTATAAAGCTAAAGCCTGGTTTAGACAACGATTAAATCACTAAAAAAAAAATAAATAAATAAATAAATCTTTTGAGCAATTTGAGCGATAATCGTTGTGTTCTTTTTACAGTGCAAGGTGATCGCTCAAACAGAGAGCGATCACCTTGTGCTCCGAGCGGAGGATGCAGAAGACAAGAAGGGTGACCCCGCTTGTCTTCTGCATCCAGCTGTTCTTTGCTCGGAGCGCCCGGCTGTTATACAGCTGAGAGATCCGAGCGGGGTATGGAGAACACAGCTGGACCATTCTGTTCTTCATACCCGGTCATACGTCCGTCATCAGGGAGCGGGATTAGGCTGAAACAATAGTATCAGCTGTATCCCGCTGTGAATTCCTGATAACTGATCGCTGATCTTTCAGCATGCTGAAAGATCAGCGATCAGTTAACGGAAACTGCATGTCAGTGCAGTTAGACAACGATTATCGCTCAAAAGATGGCTCCGTTCACCAGTAGTAACACAACTAATGCATTAAGCAAGTGCAATTATACCAAATGTAAAAAGCCATCCCTCAACCTTTGCTCTCTGTCCATCAAAATTCCTGGAAGAGCCAGTCCACCTTGACCTGTTCAACTTCTGCTCCAACTCGCTATTTGACCAACCGCAATCTGGCTTCTGACCCCACTCCTCTACTGAGCCTGCTTCAACCAAAGTTACCAACAATCTGCTAACCCCAAAACTCTACGCTTACTCTTAGACCGGTCCTCTGCCTTCGACAGTCAACCACAACCCCTCTCCTCCCTTGGCATTACAGACTTTGTCCTCTCCTGCATCTCCTTGTAACTCACTGACAGAACATTTAGTGCCTCGCACACCACATCCTCACCTCAAGCTCTGTTGGCATCCCTCAAGGCTCTCTCCTAGGACCCTACTCTTCTCCAACTACACCCATGGTCTAGGACAGCTCATAGAATCCAATAGCCATCACCTTAATGCTGATGACACCTGAATCTACCCATCTCACCAATACGTAGCCGCCTTTTCTAACCAGAATTCCTGTGTCTATAGTCCATATTTTCCTTCTCTTCTTGCTTTCTAAAAAACATAGAATGGAGAAAACTGAACTCCATTTTCCCACCATCTCCACCAGACTTATAACTTTCAACACCTCTATACTTTCCCCAGTCCCAAAGCCCACTCCCTTGGTTTAACGCTGCCCAGTCCTTCAAAACCACACATACAAGTCCTAGTTACAATCTTTCCTCACACAGTTAAACAAAAAACACTAATACATGCCCTCATCTCCTCCCATCTAGACTACTGCAACATCCTTCTCTACAACCTCTCTTCCAATGCTCGTGTGTCTCCTTCAATCCATCCTCAACCCTACTACCCAGCTAATACACCTCTTCCTCACTGCTCCCCTGCTTCGGCCCTCTGCCAATCCCTTCGCTGGCTACCCATTGCCCACAAGAGACTCCAAAATATCAGTGTAACAGAAGGCCGTCCACAATCGGTCTCCTCCATACATCTCTCACCCAATACCTTGATACCTCCACACACGTAATCTCTGGTCCTCACAAGGTCTCCTGCTCTGCTCCTCACACAAATTGTCTCCAGTTCTCCTGTGTACCACCTATTTTCTGAAACTACCACCACATAAGACTCTCCACCCCCTTGGAAAGCCTAAAGTAAAGCCAAAAATGCCTTCCCACTCCAGCACCCCTTTAGAAAAGCTACCATGCAAACACCTTCTACCCTCACCATCTGTCTCCTTCCTCCCTGATAGACCAAGTTCTTTGTGACGGGGTCTTCTCTTACTCTACATCAATTTGTTAGTCATTTAGTAGAGGTTTATTGCTCCCGCTTTATATATGCAATGCATTTAAACCAGATTATATTTCTACAACTCCCTGGAATTTACCACGCTTCAAAATTAACAAATATACACTATAAATCCACTTTATTAGACACCTGCCCTTTAACGCTTGGAGCTTCCCCTGTATAGAAATTAGACCTGTGACTCCGGAGTGCAGCATAAAAATCAAGTAAGTTTGCCGTGGATCAGTTTCAGTGTAAATCCACATTAGAATGGAGAAAGAGAAGGGAATGGGGGGGGGGGGGGGGGGGGAAGAGATTTTCGGGGCCAGGATTTAAGAAACGGACAATTTTATGGAGTTCTCTTGTGCAGCGGTGTGTATAGAGTACCAAGAATGGTGTAACCAAAAAAAAAACAAAAAACCCATGCAGCGAACGGAGATCCTGTGGACAGTAACCACTCAAAAGGGTTCAGAGGAGAAAGCCAGAAATAACTCAAACCAACAGGCGATGCCTAGTCGAACAAACTGTAGCTGAATGCAAGGCTCGTTTCCCCGATAAGGCCTATCCTAAAATTAAGACCTTCCCTCATTTTTCAGGATTTTCAGGGAGGCTTGGAATATAAGCTCTACCCCGAAAAGAAGTCCTACCTGCATAGCATTAAAAAAAAAAGTAATGCATTACATAGCAGGCTCAGTCCAGGTCGCTCTTGCTGCTATCTAGAGCTCCCACGCGATCTTGCAGTCTTGGTTGCCCACAGCACTCGAAAACCAATCAGAGCCATCGCTTCCTGGAGGCGGGATTTATGAATCCCAAACCAGGAAGTGATATTCTGTGGACGGCTGAGGACTGCAAGAAGCGCGTCGGCGCTCCGGAGAGCAGTGGGAAGAACCTGTACAGTGCTAGGTAAATATAATACGGCATCCCCTGAAAATAAAACCTAGCATATTTTAAGGCAAAGGTAAATAAAAGACAGGGTCTTATTTTCAGGGTAACACGGTAGTTGTTCCTTGGCGTAGATGAGCTGTAACAGCAGATGACCAGCCATCACTGTCTAAGAAAAACAAAGACAAGACTCCATCGGGCAAAAAATTTGGGATTCCAGGAGTTGAAAAGTATCACTTGGTCAGATAAAGCTCAGTGGTTAGCACCGTTGCCTTGCAGATTCTGGGTTCAAGTCCTTCCAAGACCATCATGTGCATGGAGTTTGCATCTCCTTGTGTTTCTTCCGGGTACTTCAGATGAATATAGATTGTAAGCCCCAATGGGGACAGAGCCCAATACCAAGTGACAAAGTGCTGCACAATATAAAGGAGGAGGGGGAGATGAACTCAGACTTCTGTTGCACCATGTCCGATAACAGGGTCAGAATATGCCCCAAGCAGCATAAATCTATGATCCCTTCCTGTTAGTTCAGGTTGGTGGCATAATGTACTGGGATTATCTTGATACACCCTGGGTCCTCCAATACCCATGGATGGATGCCACAATACATTGCTGCTGGTCTAATGAGGGATTCTAACGGCCCTTTTACACGGGACAATTATTGTTCAGTGTAAATGGCAATCGTTCACTTTTGAACAACTGCCTTACTGTGAATGGAGGCGGGTGGAGAACGCTCCCAGCCCTCTCCGCCTCCATTCCGGCAGCAACAGATACTCGCTCCCGTATAACCGAACGGAGGGGGATCATCACTGGGACGAGTGTCGGGCATAGTTTTCCCAACAGCTCTTCCCATGTAAATGGACCATAACAAAGTAATCCCTGCATGTATGCTTTTACAGATCGCAGCAAGTCTCGGCCCTCCGCTTGCGATTCCTATGGAGCGATGCACCAGCGGATGATAAATCTTACCGAGTCCCATCGTCCACATCTGCAAATATAAACTTCTAGTAAATTGATACAACTTGCACGCAGCCATGTTTTCTATGGTGCTACATGTGATGAGAATGAGCCCCCAGTATAGCTTGCATGTCTCTGGGATCAGACCGTATCATATGCACTGAAATCGCCACGTCCCGGTAGGAGTAAAGCTACAGTTTTCCAGGCGTACAAGCAGCGCTACACAGAAGGCAGCAGCTTAATCCACATCTGCTCCACAGGACACCTGAGCGCCGAGTCCGGCTAATCCTCAATGGCTGGATGAAGACCTCAGCGCTCCTGTGTTGGGGGATGGGAGAAGGACCTCGCGTCACATAAGAACACTATGCATCCTATCCGTATACAGGCCACAATTTGATAAATATCAGAGTTTTTGGCAGAATCCAGGGGTGACGCATTGTGAGAAGTCCGGCCCATGAGACGGCACATAGCTGGTAATTAGCTGAATGCGAGGGCCCCCTGAAAGGAGGACGATACTGGGGGCCGAGGTGTTCCAGTCTGGTTCACTGATTTATTGCTGTCCGTTACCTCCCATATAAGAGAGGCTTTTTGTTCTTGGCCGTGTGGAGGCACAGAATTGCAAATGTGAATGGTCTTTGTGTCCCTTTTGTTTCCTTGACCAAGAACAATAAAAATAGATAACGGAGGTTTATGAGCCGGCAGCGCGGCACCCCCTGGGTCGGAGCTGGGGAGAGAGAGATCACGCCAAGCCTCAGGGAACCCCACGGCACCATGAAGGCAACTTCACCGCCATTTGCTTGCTCATCAATTTACGGTAAAATGTGTATGATTTTTGCACACATCACTTGAAACAGCGATTTTTGTATCATGAACACACAGCGAGAAATCGCTCAGTCGTCACTTGGTTTAACCTCCTGAAAGGAAGAGACTGGCGAGCGACTTCTCGTTCCGTGTAAACAGGAGCCGTCCTGTCTTTGAACGACTGCCTGTTCACAGTGAATAGAGACGGGCGGGTTGACGGGCGCCTCAGTTGATGGCTAGGGCTCCTGTATGCAAGCACAGAAACGAAAGTTCGTTGGAAGACCAGTGCACCTGACAGCCGTCCCGTGTAAAAGTACTTACACTGCATGCGTATATAGTGGCGTCTCTTGCCCATAGACTTCCACGAGGAAAATAAACCCGTATATCATGCTTCTGTATGCAACAGCATAGGCATTAGGAGCTTTAGGCCGCCTGTCCACGGGCGTTGCAGTATCCCACGGCGGATCTTCGCCTCGGGAGCAGGAGCCTGCAGATAGGCTGACCGCGGAGAATCGCGGCAATTCGCAGCATTGTGCGAATTGCCGGCCACGAGTGGAGAATTGCTATGATTCTCCGCTCGTGGACAGGGGGCCAGCGTTTTCCATAGCAATGCTATGGAAAGCGTGCATTGTATTCCCCGCGGCCGGATTATTGCCACGGGGAACGCAATGTAAAAACGCCCGTGGACAGGCACCCTTACAGGTGCATGTGGCCAACGGGCAGTGCAAACACAATTTGAATACAAGGCTTTTACTATAGACACCACTGGGCCTCACTGATTAAAAGCTACGCTTGAACTGGTATCCAGTTCCTATGCGGACCAATGCATCTCCATGGTAACAGACTACAAACAAACCCTGAGTTGTCTTTTATGCCCCCTACTTCCCTAATACTATATGGTGCATGCAATAGGTTGGCAAGACGCAAGGGACAAACTAATGGCAATATCACCGCAGGATGAGATTTTGGATCCTTTTACGCGGAGCAAGAAGTCGTTCGGCCAATGAAAGGCCCTTTTTTTAAAATGCAGTCAATTTACGCATTCAGAAGAAAGTGAGTGAACGAGCGAATGGCGAAAAAGTTTAGCAACCGCTGGTCGTTCAGGGGACGGTACAAGTGAACGGTAATGACCCAGCGATGGTTTTTATGTTTACATATATTGAACGACGAACGAAGCAAATTCATTCTAGTTCATCGTTGGCCTGTTTACACTCAGCGATCGTTCAAACTCGTACGATCCAACAATTGTTTGAGTGATAGTCATTCTGTGTACCAGGGCCCTTCGTTTTTGAAGATACATGGAAGCTGCATACATAAAGCGAAAGGGAATTTTTCCTTGCTCTTAAAGGGGTTGTCTGGTTACTGGACCACATCGTCCCTGTACCACCAACTGTGTTAAAAGAACAAAAAAACAGCAGTACTTACCCCTCCTCTGCTGCGGGTATCCAGCGCTGTATCCCTGCCAACCTCCCGGTGATTGTTGTGGCAGATGTAGTCACAGGAAGTCAGACTGCTGCAGCATCACCATTCTGAACTCCTGGCGTCATGGCGCCCAGGAAGTGAGCGCTGATGCCAGGAGAAAGGGCGTTTGAGGTAACTTCCCGGGACATCATCCACAGTAATCACCGGGAGTATGGCAGGGGTACAGCACTGGAGACCTGCGGCTGAGAAGGGGTAAGTACTGCTCTTATTATTTTAATGCATTTGGTGGTATAGGGGCAAGGTGTTCCGGTAACCAGACAATCCCTTTAAATCAAGATTATAGTAAAAGTTACTTTATGGCTTATTTTAGAGGCACTGAAATAAAGTATCAGTTGTGAAGCGTTTACATATCCAAACGCTGCAGATAGCCGGGTCTACATGGTGATGGCTGCAGATATGTTCCTGGACTCCCTGTCAGACACCGCAGTCCGTTGCGCCCCGAACTACAATGGCTTCTTACGTGGAAGATCAGTCGGCACACGATATAGATAGAAGAAAGAACTCCGGGTCTGGCAAATCTGAGTCTCTCGGCGTGGTAAACGGTGACGACACATCTCCCATCACTCGGAGGATAGAACGTTCTTTTCAGCTGGCAGTAAGACATAGCTGGCGTTCAGTCACAATGAGAATTAATAAGGATTTCTGGTGCTCTAGAAGTGACTAAGCATTGACTCATCACCCAAAATGTCAATTCGCCCTCAAGAAGAGTCATCGTTTGTCAGTGCTTCATCGCTAGAAGCCACAGAGCTGTCCATCTGCTACGTTTTACAAGACATTGTTATATAGAGCATTACGTCCTAAGAATTTAAAGGGACTAAACCACAGATGACCTATAGAAGACAGATTTGTGGGGGACCAACTGCCCAGGACCCCCAGACGATTGAAGAAGCCACGACACTTAGATGAGAGCAGTTGAGTCCCATGCAAGCGAAAGGGATTGGGCTGCAGTACCAGGCATAGCCACTATAAAATGTGCAGCACTGTGCCTGGTATGCAATGAACTGGCCACAGTGCTCACCCAAGTACTGCAGCCACTTTAGACAACTGTTCTGCAAGGATCCTGAAACGTTGGACCCTTCACTACCCCCCCATCCCCATTGGTCCTAAGGATAGGTCATCAATATCTTAGCCCCGGGGAAAATCCCTTTAAAGTGGTATTTCGGTTAATGAATGAAATTTCAAGTTTTCACAAATCCACCGGAAGGGTGAAAACTGATAGATCGGTGGGATCTCCACTGATCCTGAAAACTGGGGGTCTCAATTCCCTCTTCCCCTCCTGGTTGCTTCTCCCACGTCACTCCACTGAGACTGCCCGAGATCACTTCTGTTCAGTGATGTGGGAGCAGTAACCGAAAAGTGAAGAGGACAGGGGAATCGGCAGCCCCCTATCTTGGGATCAGTGGGGTCCCAGCAGTTGGACCCCATGGATCCACCAGTTTTCACCCATCCATTTCATTCACTAACCGTAATAGGCCGGTACACGCGACATTTGCCTGCTGCACTACCCGTCATATAAACTACCATATTTTTGAGTCCTTGCTGTATTATTTTCCCCCATGCGGCCGGTAAAGCCTCAAACAGATTGCGCCAATCTGGACCAGCAGCTTGTGCGAATACAACCTCGAACGTCTCCGCTTCCATCTCCTGAAACTGCAATATTGTTTTCCGATTATTTACTGAATATCTTACAACTCAACACCATTAATATTTCACTGTAAATCTAAAAAACCTGTTAAATATTAAAATATGTTATCTTCCACCGGACACACCGAGCAGAACGGGGCCTCATCAACACTAATTGTCTTACTAATTTATGGGCTCAATCAGAGGTTCTTGCTTATTTGGCCGCCTACACAGAACCATTAGTTATTCATTTGTTTGCAGCTCTCCATTTACTTATATTCTTTATGACAAGACTGAACACAACTGACTTACAATTCGGTACTTCATACAGCCTCCAGAATACAAGCCGCACCTCTGCCGCTAAAGACTGCGCACCAATGCAGGGGCGACGATATACTGAATAGTCTACAGCAAATAAAGAACAGGTCATACGGTGTAAGGTTGCAACCCAGACTGGATAAACAAGATAATTTGGCTAGGCCACCCACAAGTTTGGCCACGGAAGGTAGTAGCCCGACACATGACCCCAGAGGTCACTCACCGGATCACTTCTGACTCCACTGAAAGCCATTAGTGCGCTCGTATGACCGTGCGCTCAAGGGAAAAAAAAAAAAAAAAAGCACATTCTTAGGAATCTCCTCCAGATGAAACCTTCTACATCTCAGAATGTAACAGTTTATTACCAGCGCCAACAACAACATGGCTTCACTTTAATTGATACATTTTGAAAAATAATCTCCTAAAGGGTCATGTAGACTTCACAAGCAATTTTTATTCCTGCCGCCCCCTAAAGAAATACACTTTTAAAAAGTAACTTTGCAAATAGTTTTATTTATTTACTTTTTAACTAAAAACTACCGTTCTCTGTAAAGAGTTGCTACGTAGTTCTGTGTGTCTCCATGGTTACAGACTACAGACGCAGATTGTAGTCTGAGCCTGCATCTCATTCTCCAAGTCAGAGCGCTTACCAAAGTTTAAATCAACTTTGCACAAATTAAAATAAGAAAAACTAACCAGGATTATCCGTATAATCAGGCAGCTAGCAGATAACCGCAATGGCACTTTAAAGTGGTTTTCCGTGTACCTCATCGAAAACCTTTCCCTCCATGCTCTATAGTCCCATTAATAGCAACAACCACCTCTGTAGGAGCATCTGTTACTTGTCCAATCCACACCGCAATCGCCTTGACACTACACTCTGCTTTGATTGGCCGATGCTGCCCACATATTCAGTCAAAGCAGCATGCAGTGTCTTAGACTACCGCTGCATACCAACATACACGAGGTAGTCCGAGAAGCGGCGCGGCCTTCGGTTTGTGACCACTTTAATAATCAATATTGAATAGAAATTGGACAAGAATGGACTTGGGTCATAAAAGTAACCGGAAAACCCCTTTAACACTAAGCCGATTTGAGCTGGCCATACATGTTGCGATCGCTGGGTAGGAACTGATACATTGTGTTCTGATACATTGTTTTCTCTTCCCTGGAGATAAGCAGCTGCCAGGCGACCTTTGCAGCTCCTTATTCCCCTGGTCTACTGAAACAGAACACATGGGTGGCCGACCTAAACGCAAGACGGACAGTTTACCGAAAACCTGAGTCTGAACCGCTCTTTGCAAACGCAGCACACAAATGATTGAAAACCATATAGCAAGTAACGGCGCCTGTGATTTCAGCACTGAGAAGTGATCTCTAGATCACGTTCTACAGCAGCGATTAGCAGAGAAACCAATATCAGACGCCCACTCACCGTCTACACGAGGCATCAGGACACCAACACAGCAGGACGACCAATTACTGATAAAGACAATCTCTCCATACAGGCAGCGGAGGAAATGGGATACTGCCGAAATCAATACAGCAGAACGGCCCCATTTACTGAAATATCCTGCGCATCACCGAAAACCAATGTTTACGATGCAGCCGCCACGCTGAGCTATCAGAGCCGGATCAATCGGGCAATACAGTATGCACATTCACACGACGCACGCCTGATACCGCAGAAGTCGGCATTTTCTGTAATCACGTGCGCTCCTTATGGAGGAGTTATTGGCGCAATTTAAACAATTAGGGGATTTGCAACGATTCATCCGCTTTGACTGGCGATACAGCAATGCCTGCCAGATACATCAGGGCTTCATGGCGGTCGCCCGTAAGCCACAGTAATAAATAAATAAATAAATCGCAGCATTACCACCATTTGCGCAGAACTTCAATGATTCTCTACGAGAACAGGAAGGCGGTCACGGCCAACTTCAAGAAAAGTTTTTAACCCTGTGGGAATTCTGTCCAAGTGTGGAATACATTTTATAAAATGGTTGCAAGTGTGCTAAAACCATAAAAGCAGCAGTATGGCGACCACCTCTCTACATCGCCCAGCCAAATATACACTGAGCACTAATAGAGTAGTCCAAAACATTACATACTAATCTGATTTGCAAGTGCTGCTCACATGATGAGCGCCGACCAATCAGAAAGCAACATGCAGTGTTAGACTACTGATACACGCTGTGCATCAACTAGTAACAGGAGCGCCGCGGCCATCGTGAAAGAATGAAGAGGAAGGCACCCAAATCAGGAGAAAAAAGGGTGCCAGGTAATAGAATTTCCTCCAGTCCCTGGACAAATTATGACTCCGGGACCAGAGGGGTGCTTTAATAGCCAAACAGTCATAGGAAATACATCCAAAAGAATAGGAGATACCAAAACCTCCGTCTACTTACATAGTCGTGGAAAGCTTTCGCTTCACTTGAATGTTCGCAGGTGTCTCTGCGCTCCGGCGCAGCGCAGTACAGGTCCCAAAATACGCTGTGTGTAGAGGAGAGAGAAAACGTTACCGAGTCAGCACTGCAAACCCCTATGCTCCACGTTGGAGGTCCCGTCACCGGGACCCTCGCTATTTGTTCGTATAACAGGTATACGAAGAAATACCGTCTGACGGGCGGCTCGGAATGCTCTATGCTGCGGAAGCATAGACCAGTATAGAGGAGCCTGCCAATCTATGTATTGTATTATAGGCATCACCAAGCAATGTCCAAATCAATATGCTACATGCAGAGCAACGATTCCATTACTAAGTGACAGCTTGACTTTTACAGCCATTTTTATTACTGCAATGCACCTAAAATGTTAATAAAGGGACGTTGTCTGTTGTCCAGACTACTGACAACATACAGTCCGATCCATAGTCTACTGAATACATAGTATAAGCCTTATATTTTTCCGGCTGTGCATAGCTAAAACATTGTCATATCATAAGGCTGGATTCCCATATAATCAGTTGTGTCTGGCCACTTGTCCTATGTCATAGACGGACACAACTAATGACATTGGTATGTACTGTGCGCACCAGTCTGACGGCCATAGCCTTCCTGCAATAGTTTCTGCTGTCTGGTTGCAGGAAGGCATCAAAACTGATGCCATAAATTATTCCATAGGGGGGCGGTTCGGGCATCAGTTTTCCTCCGGCGTATCACTACAATGCCCGGAGGGGACAAAGAAAAAATATTTAAAAAAAAAAAAAAAGTCAGATGGCCACATATATTGAAACAAAGCCAAAACAGTGGGCTGCCTGTCAGCTCCTGGAATACCAAGGCATTTGTGATGTTATGTTAAAGCAAACCGTTCTGGGTAATATAGCATCGCAGGCAATGAACCAAACCGAAGGTATAAGCTTGCGCAAGGTCTCACTCACCACCACCATGAATGTAAGAATCCTGGAGGTTCCCCTAATGTGATATTCTTCTCCCACCTTATCTGCAAGAACAATGAAGAAAGCATATGAAACTCCACGAATGACTCCGCCAACAGTAAAAAGTGTGTAAACAAGGGGTTAAAGTACTTTTACACGGGCAGATTATCGATAGAAATAGCAAATTCGAGCAATAGTCATCCCATGTAAAAGCAGCCGCCAACAGGACGCTGAGTGACAAAGTCAGAGCTGCTTTGTTTTCAGCTCCCCTACAAATCAAGCAACTGTCTGTCACCCCATATAAGAGGACCTTTACACGAAGGAGGCGCAGAGTCCGTACCCTCAGTTCTTAAGAGGTTCCTCTACAGACACAATGGTTCTCTAGCAATGCATGAAGCCAGGGGCTCCCAGACTAAGAACTATATACTCTATGGGTGATTTATGTTAAGGTCTCTCCACACATTAGACTTTAGTCATCCAAACCCACTGCTACAGCCAGGGCCGGACCACCCTCCAATGTGTATGGGGGCGGTTCAACTGTCCCCCAGCAGAGGATAATTGGGGGGTGTTGAATTTCAAAGCCTGATCCTTTTGCTCCCTGGGAGATAAGCTGCCACCAGAGTGGTCAGGCTATGGTTTACCTCCCTAAGTTCATGAACATTCGGCCAACTCAAGCATTCATATGTATAGGGAAGCCAGTGGCATCAGCTGTTGGACCAACGGTTGTCCATCTGACAGTTGTTGGGGGTATATGGGAGCCCGAGTCAAGAAGGCCACTTTTAAAATTGAGTGTGACTAGTGATCAGCCATAATCAAGTCCTACTAAGTATGATTGGTTAGCATTTCAGTAGCACACCGCCCCACATCGGAGACCATCTTTTCACGAACAACTACTTGTTTACTTTAAATGGCCTGAAGAAATCCTGGCCCGCTTCCGCCTCCGTTCAGTAAGCCATTACCGTTCCTGTGTTAAAGCGCATGAGCGATCATCTTTGGAAACCAATAGTCCCATGTCAGAGCGCCTTTAAGTAGTTCGCCAATTAGATCTTTTATTGACCTTCGTAGAATAGGACCTCCAAAGTTCCAGTCCCAAATCTAAGAGCCCCCCGGCCACCGAGCCGCTGGGATTAGTCCAACTCTCTTCACTAATGTCTGGCCTCACATCTACCCAGAGAACAAAAAGATTGGGCATGTTGAAGCCCTTTTCTACCCCGACTTCAGTCATAGGGAGGAGGCACCCACACATTAGATGGTTGGCAGATGCCATCAAAATTGGCATGTTTGACTGCCAATCTATAGTGGATGGCCATCTCTAGTGCAGGGTGTTAGGCCAGTTTCAAACAAGCATATTACAGTAGCATTTGTGTGCCCGCAGTATGGAGGAGCGTCCTAGCAGCATGATGCGGAGAGTACTGATCAGCAGGCATGCCGCCGTCAGGCCAGGACCTACGTCCATATTACAGGCACATTTATGCACTAGTAATACAGTTGTGCGAAACTGGCCTAGTAGCCATTTTTGCACTCTGGAAGCCATGAACCTCAGAGGGATCATGAAATACTGCGGCTCATGTTAATCCTTGGAGGGCTGCGTAGTCATATTACTCAGTGTCCACCAGTGATAGATGACTGTTATTTCTGCTGTATGTACAGAGATGGTCATCATTTACACTGCACCCCCTCCCCATGGAGGCCAACAAGGTTTCTGGAATGTACATGTAAACCGCACTAGCCAGAGGACCCCCATGTAAAATGTGGGAAGAACATATAAACTCCATGCAGATGTTGCCCTTCATCAGATTTGGACCCAGAGCTGCAAGGTAACAGTGCCAAACACGCTGCCATGCAACAACATTCACCTTAAAGAGGTTGCCTGGTTAAGTATTGAAAATGAAACAATACCTCTGCAGCGCCACCTATAAGGCAGCATTCCTGCAAGTCAATGTTAGACTCTTTATACAAGCCTTGTAACAATGACGGAGTATTGAAAGCCTGCAGAGGTATTGCTCCATCTCCCTTATTTGCATATTACCAGGAGGAGCATGAATGGCCTTATAAGTCTCCTCACTCACCTTCTAGGCGCTCTCCCTAAGGAGAAAAGATGGCGTTCCTGGAGTATTGAAAATGTAATGTCAGGTGCTGATGTGTGAAAATACCTACAGCAGTCCTAGTCGTCAGCCCCAGTAATCCAGCGCTGCGGTTCTCCCGATCTCTTGACAGCGAAAGTCAGGTGATCACTGCCTGCCAAGCAAAGACAGTGATGTCATTGCCCGTTCTCCTGGCATCAACCCTCGCATCCTGGGCGCCATGATGCCAGGAGTTCCAAACGGTGATGCTGCAGCTTCTGTCTGGCAGGCAATGATCGCAAGACTTCCCCTGTCAAGAGAGACCGGGAGACCTGAAGCGCTGGATCGCCGCCAACAGGTAGGTACCGCTGTTTGTTATTTCTCCTGCACCTGCCATTACCTTTTCATAATGTAACCGGACAATCCCTTTAATTGGTGAACGCTTGTGGCGATAACGCCAAAAACGGCTGCAATCTTCTGCGACCGTTACAAATAGTGTTACTGACATCAGATCTCACCTCTGACAGGAACGTCTGTGCAGATTTCTGGGCGCCAACATGAAGTAGATATTCGTATACGTAAAGAGCAAGCCTAGGGAAAATAATACGTAAAGTTAGCTTTGTTACTCCGAAGAAACAAATGGGAACAGACTGTATTATGTAAGGGGACAACGTAACAAGGACCGGAGGTACATAGCATGTCATGGATTCGCAGCACCAAACAAAGAAGGTTTCAAGGAGTGAAACCTGCGCCAAATATCTGCGGCACAGACAGGTTGTGGATTTTTTTCCTTTGGCTTGTGAATGGGATCTCTAAAATCTCATCCACGATGCTTGTGCGCTGCGGATTTGCTGTAGCCAAGTCAGCAGCGGAAAATCCGCAGCACTTCTGCCTCGTTAACAGACCCTCGGGGTGAATTCACGTGTAACAGATCGGTCGCCGAGATGTCTGCAACTGAAAATCCGTTCTGTGCATCACAATAGGATTTGCTTTTGTTCCAGAACGGAAGGAATTTCTGTGACCAACCAATCTGCTGTAGGCGAATTCACTGCAATACAGGCAGGTAATGCAGTGCAGGTTAAGTTAGCCAGCATTTCATAAGAGATACATCAGATTTATACAGGAAGTTGATGCTACCCTGTTTCCCTGAAAATAAGACATACCATAAAAATAAGACGTAGCATGATTTTCCAGAATTTTTGAGGATGCAAAATTGTTTTTTAGGCTTTTTGAGGATGCTTGAAATATAAGCCCTACTCCAAAATTAAGCCCTGCTAACAGTTAATTTAAAAAAGTCAATTTAAATAGTGTCCAGGCAGCTATACATGTAAAAAAGTTAAACCTTTTTGAATAAAAATTGATATAAGACACCGTCTTATTTTCGGGGAAACACGGTATATGCATTTGGGCCATGGAGGAGATTGTGCGGAGGACAAGAGATCATAATCAAGTAAAGGGAGTCTATATTAGAAAGCAGGGGGCTAATATATGAAATACCGAGGCATGGGGAAAAGAAGAAACCTGGACCAAGACATGAAGACAGAACGGACAGGAAACTAGAAGAGGAGTACACTGTGGAAAAGGGAAGAATGTGGCATCTGGGATAAAGAACTGAATGCAATGATTGGAAACACAGGAATATGGGGGGACGCAATACCTGGGTGCTCCACCTTGGACGGCTGATACTTGGGAATTGCAAGAGTAGCCGTATCCTTATAGGCACTAGAGGGAATGGGTCTTATGTTACCTAGAACCATCCTTTCTCCCCATTTTACCACTGAGCCGCCCGTTCTTGGGCTCCTCTACCAAAGGGGTTCCAACTCCCAGGATACTGAGGGCTCACCGCTAGTTCAGAGGTCTTTGACCCTGCGACATACATTGTAAGGAGCGATCGGATGTCATTCCCTCCGCATGTATCTACAGCGAATCATTGGAGTAATTCCGGTTGCTCGTTGGATCCTAACCACCTCTTTAGTCAACGTTCTGCCACCGCTTTCTATTCAGCAAACCGCCACGGCCCTGGTTTATACAGAGGATTTGCAGACAGAATGATTTTAAGGTCTGCGTGAAAGATCCTCGGTAATCTTAAGATGCATCGCTGATCGTTCGCTCGCTGCACACCCAACGATGATCGTGCAAACCGCTCAATTACTTGCAAGATAATCGCTTCCAAGGACAGGCGGCTCTATGGCCAAACGTGGAGAAGTAAATATATACGCACCCTTAACCCGATCACGATGGTTACAGTGCCAACTACCATTACACATCCATGACCCTGCGCAATCTCAAGACATCACGCCGATTAAAAGACTGAGGCCACCTTACATGGAAGATCAAGCGAACGACGAAAAAGGGGAAGCTTATCCGTGCGTGTAAACCGCCGCCATCTTAAGCAAATCATTCCGTCATCATTTGCTTATTCCAACGATTACTCGCCCCGTGTTACAGGACCCCGACGTAAAGTGCTGGTCTCTTCCCATACAACCCAGGGGGCCAACAACCAAACCAATGTAGGCGTCGGCGCTCCCGAGTCGCGCATTTACTCACGGCTCATCTTATTGAGATGTATCGCTTTAAATCTTCAGGGCTGAAAGATGGATGGAAAGACTTGGTAAAATATGGCCGACGGGGTGTCTGCTGTCGTAAATCAGAGTCTACAAGTCCCTGGGGATGCATATGACACTACGGGGGAGCAGATACCAGCTGGGCACAGAAGCCATTACCATGCACAGGTGGTATCACAATGACAGAAAAAGGGCATATTTAAAAAGGCGTCTTCCGAGCAATGACTAAAGTAGCTGACAAACATAAGGAGCTTAGTGTTCAGGGCCTCCTGTAAATCAGTGTCAGGTATACAGAAGGAGCGGACACAGCGTGCCGCGCCAAACAGGGATTGGCACAAAACACGCCGCACGTGAACTCCTCGCTTCATGTAATCGAGAACATCGCCCGTATCTACCGGGGAGGAAGGTTCACCAATCATTGAGGGGAGGTCTAGCAACCGGCATAAGAGGGATGGTAGATTCTCGCCGGTGACCACATAGAATTCAAGAAGCGGCAATGGTTGCTATTGGCCGGTCCATATATCAGAGCTGGTGCCGGATACTCCATTCAATCACTGCGGGTGGGTACAGGACTCCAGTTCTCCCGATCGGTGGGGGTCTCAATGTTTACACCCCCACCAATCAGATTGATCACTTCTTTAAAGCGCCTTTTCAGAGGTAGTAAAGTTTTTTTGTTTTAAAGGCGGCGCTACGGTACAAGGCAGCGGAATACTATAATAAAAGCGCTCGCTACGGTATGTCAACTATTCACTGGTTTCAGACGGCGCAGTGATGGTTCACCCACGTCCCTTCGATGTGTGCCCCGTTACAACCACCATCTTGCATGGTGCCCTCATAGGCGGTTTTTACTGCGTGAGCATGCGCAGTCGCAATTTTAGATGTGACTGCGCATGCTATAGCTCAGCTGCTACATTCGACGCCGAGTCTGGTCCGCCCGGCCAATCAGAACGCAGACCAGAAGCTCCACACTGAATTCTGATCGACGTGTCACCAGCGGAAGCAGAGCGACTTTGTGGGACCCAAACCACGTGACAGACCCTCAGAGGACACTATAGGGGGCTTATCAGCTGCAGAAACCCCATTAGTCAATGTTTTTTGACCATTCTGATTTCAATACATCTTAGCAGGGGGAGTTCCAAGATACCCCTTAAAGGGACACGGCGGACATGACTGGGGGGGGGGGACTAAAAGTTAGCAGAAGCAAAAAAAAAAAAAAATAAAAAAAAAAAGCCAGCTAAATGGAAAGGAGGGCAGTATCTCTCACAGCGGGGGTGAAGAACCATCAGACAGGTGGAGATATGGCAAGAGTGAATCGCCAGAGGGGTAGCAGAAGCCATGGGGAGAGGGCACAACACATACCCCAATGCTGGGGTACAGCAGGACTGGGGGAGAACGGGCATTGCTGGAGGTGTATAACAGTGGTCAGGAGGATCATCATGGAGTATGTAGGACTCACGGGGTGGGGGTAGACGACGTTATAGGACGTCAAGATTACGAAGTTTGATTACTATAGGGGGTACAGCTAAGTTAAAAAGGACATCAAACATGCTGTTGGGGTACATAACGTTTAGAGGGGCACCAAAGATTATGGAAGCATCCAACAGGTAGGGAGGACAGACATCAATATGGGGTACATAGGGACAGTAAACATTGTTATGGGGGTATTTGATAATGGGGGGCAGCCATAACTATGGGGTACAGAAGGACAGCAGAGACTTATGGGGTAACCCTGAGGGTGCATGTGAGTTAGAGGGTACATAAAATGAGAGCGGCACCGGTCATACGTATATAGGGGTCAACACGAAAGACACCGGAGGTCAGGGTGTTACTATGGTGGTAAAAGCTGGCAGAGAAGAGCGCACGGACCGCTAGAGGGGAACAGATGGGGGAGACCGCAAACACCTTGGTGAGGACACCCGGGCACCCATTAGTTAGGGGGTTACTAAGCATCAAGACAGGGTGCATATTGACAACAGACATTGTTATGGGGGCAGGCATCTGGGGGTACATAGAAAACGAGGACATTGTTATGGGGGCACATAAGGCCGAGGGGCGCAGATATTGTTATGGGGGCACATAAGGCGGCAGATATTGTTATGGGGGCACATAAGGCCGAGGGGCGCAGATATTGTTATGGGGGCACATAAGGCGGCAGATATTGTTATGGGGCAGATATGTGGAGGTACATAAGGCAGAGACGCAGCAACTATATGGATGTACATAAGGCAGAGGGGCAGCAGGCATTGTTATGGGGGTATATAAGGCAGAGGGGAAGCAGATATTGTTATGGAGGCGGATATATGGGGGCACATAAGGCAGGGGGCGGCAGATATTGTTATGGGGGCAGAAATGGGGAGGTACATAAGGCAGAGGGGCAGCAGATATGTGAGGTTACATAAGGCAGAGGGGCAGCAGACATTGTTATGGGGGCACATAAGGCAGCAGATATTGTTATGGGGGCAGATATGTGAGGTTACATAAGGCAGAGGGGCGTCAGACATTGTTATGGGGGCATATAAGGCAGAGGGGCAGCAGACATTGTTATGGGGGCATATAAGGCAGAGGGGCAGCAGATATCATTATGGGGGCACATAAGGCAGAGGGGCAGCAGATATTGTTATCGGGGCAGATATGTAGAGGTACATAAGGCAGAGACGCAGCAGCTATATGGAGGTACATAAGGCAGAGGGGCAGCAGGCATTGTTATGGGGGTATATAAGGCAGAGGGGAAGCAGATATTGTTATGGAGGCAGATATATGGGGGTATATAAGGCAGAGGGGCCGCAGACATTGTTATGGGGGCACATAAGGCAGAGGGGCGGCAGATATTGTTATGGGGGCAGAAATGGGGAGGTACATAAGGCAGAGGGGCAGCAGACATTGTTATGGGGGCAGATATGTGGAGGTACATAAGGCAGAGGGGCAGCAGATATGTTAGGTTACATAAGGCAGAGGGGCAGCAGATATTATCGGGGCAGATAAGGCAGAGGGGCAGCAGATATCGGGGCAGATATGTAAAGGTACATAAGGCAGAGGGGCGGAAGACATTGTTATGGGGGCAGATATATGGGGGTACATAGGGCAGAGAGGCAGATATTGTTATGGGGGGCAGATATATGGGGTACATAAGGCAGAGAGGCAGCAGACATTGTTATGGGGGTATATATATAGGGGTACATAAGGCAGAGAGGCAGCAGACATTGTTATGGGGGTATATATATAGGGGTACATAAGGCAGAGGGGCAGCAGATATATGGGGGTACATAAGGCAGAGCGGCCGCAGACAATGTTATGGGTGCAGATACATGGGGGTATATAAGGCAGAGGGGCAGCAGACATTGTGATGGGGGCAGATATATGGGGGTACATAAGGCAGAGGGGCAGCAGACATTGTTATGGGGGCAGATATATGGGGGTACATAAGGCAGAGGGGCAGCAGACATTGTTATGGGGGCAGATATATGGGGGTATATAAGGCAGAGGGGCAGCAGACATTGTTATGGGGGCAGATATATGGGGGTATATAAGGCAGAGGGGCAGCAGACATTGTTATGGGGGCAGATATATGGGGGTATATAAGGCAGAGGGGCAGCAGACATTGTTATGGGGGCAGATATATGGGGGTATATAAGGCAGAGGGGCAGCAGACATTGTTATGGGGGCAGATATATGGGGGTATATAAGGCAGAGGGGCAGCAGACATTGTTATGGGGGCAGATATATGGGGGTATATAAGGCAGAGGGGCAGCAGACATTGTTATGGGGGCAGATATATGGGGGTATATAAGGCAGAGGGGCAGCAGACATTGTTATGGGGGCAGATATATGGGGGTATATAAGGCAGAGGGGCAGCAGACATTGTTATGGGGGCAGATATATGGGGGTATATAAGGCAGAGGGGCAGCAGACATTGTTATGGGGGCAGATATATGGGGGTATATAAGGCAGAGGGGCAGCAGACATTGTTATGGGGGCAGATATATGGGGGTATATAAGGCAGAGGGGCAGGAGACATTGTTATGGGGCAGATACATGGGGGTATATAAGGCAGAGGGGCAGGAGACATTGTTATGGGGCAGATACATGGGGGTATATAAGGCAGAGGGGCAGCAGACATTGTGATGGGGGCAAATATATGGGGGTATATAAAGCAGAGGGGCAGGAGACATTGTTATGGGGCAGATATATGGGGGTATATAAGGCAGAGGGGCAAGAGACATTGTTATGGGGGCAGATATATGGGGGTACATAAGGCAGAGGGGCAAGAGACATTGTTATGGGGGCAGATATATGGGGGTACATAAGGCAGAGGGGCAGGAGACATTGTTATGGGGGCAGATACATGGGGGTATATAAGGCAGAGGGGCAGCAGACATTGTGATGGGGGCAAATATATGGGGGTATATAAAGCAGAGGGGCAGGAGACATTGTTATGGGGCAGATATATGGGGGTATATAAGGCAGAGGGGCAGGAGACATTGTTATGGGGGCAGATATATGGTGGTACATAAGGCAGAGGGGCAGCAGATATTGTTATGGGGGCAGATATATGGTGGTACATAAGGCAGAGGGGCAGCAGATATTGTTATGGGGGCAGATATATGGTGGTACATAAGGCAGAGGGGCAGCAGATATTGTTATGGGGGCAGATATATGGTGGTACATAAGGCAGAGGGGCAGCAGATATGGTTATGGGGGCAGATATATGGTGGTACATAAGGCAGAGGGGCAGCAGATATTGTTATGGGGGCAGATATATGGTGGTACATAAGGCAGAGGGGCAGCAGATATTGTTATGGGGGCAGATATATGGTGGTACATAAGGCAGAGGGGCAGCAGATATTGTTATGGGGGCAGATATATGGTGGTACATAAGGCAGAGGGGCAGCAGATATTGTTATGGGGGCAGATATATGGTGGTACATAAGGCAGAGGGGCAGCAGATATTGTTATGGGGGCAGATATATGGTGGTACATAAGGCAGAGGGGCAGCAGATATTGTTATGGGGGCAGATATATGGTGGTACATAAGGCAGAGGGGCAGCAGATATTGTTATGGGGCAGATATATGGTGGTACATAAGGCAGAGGGGCAGCAGATATTGTTATGGAGGCAGATATATGGGGGCACATAAGGCAGAGGGGCAGCAGACATTGTTATGGGGGCAGATATATGGGGGCACATAAGGCAGAGGGGCAGCAGACATTGTTATGGAGGCAGATATATGGGGGTATATAAGGCAGAGGGGCAGCAGATATTGTTGTGGGGGCAGATATATGGGGGCATATAAGGCAGCAGATATTGTTATGGGGGCAGATATATGGGGGTACATAGGGCAGAGGGGCAGCAGACACGTTTATATGAGGGATACAAAGCTAGGGGGGGGCACAGATCCCATTCTGGGGGCGCAGCCATCACTCAGGGGGCACCTAGAGACAAAGGCACCCGTGCTGCCCCTGTGGGCTAGGGGGCACCGGGCACATAATAGGCGAGGGGCAGCTGCTCCCCGGCCGCACTTACTTCTCCCGGGCCTGCCCGTCTGACGGCACCGCCGAGCCTTTCCCCTTGGCGAACATGACTTGTTTGGAGCGGCCGCGGCGGCCTACCGAAGCCGGCGGAGAGTCCCGGTGTGGGGCGGACGCTGGTTCCGTGCGGCGGCGGTGTGTGCGCTCAGTCCCGGGCTGGCCCCATGCCCCGCAGTCCGCGCTCAGTGCTGTGTCCCGGGCCTGGCCCCGGTCTCCCCGTCTGCTGCATGCACCGTGTGTATGTGATGAGAACGTGTCCTGAGGAGGAGGAGCCCGGACCTTCCGCTGCCCCTCACCCACCCGGCCGGCCAATGGGAGGGGGAGCCGTCCCCTGTGCGCCGCGGAGCCCCCATTGTGTGGACCAGGCTTTGTGTGCCATCCATCAGCCGGCCGGGGTGCCTGGACCACGCTGCTGGCTCACAGATGCCCACCATGGCGGAGACAATACCACTGCTGTGCCCACTCTTCTAGGGGCATGGTTGGTGCCAAGGGGGGCAGCAGCCAGCCCCTGCCCCATGGCAGGGTATTTACAGGCAGCAAGCTCCATCTCTGTCCAGGTGAAGCAGAGATGGCAGAGAAAGTCTAAAGTAGCGCCATATTCTAACCGCTTTCTGGGGTACCTAAAGCCCGTTCTTTCTCCAGATCAGTGTGATTCCATAGGCGCATAATGTGATATATATATATACACTCTGGCATTAGAACACCTACTCAGTAACGGGTTGGCCCACGTTTTGGCGATCACGGGCTTCAGACATTGGGAGTAGGATCCACAAGGTGGTGAACATCCTCCATACCTGCCCCATGCCCGCCGTCAGGTGGCGCACATTTTGCGGATAAGTGGGAGCAGATCTCACGGCCCTTTCCAGCCTATCTCAAATATGTTCAATGGGATTACGTTCCATTGAGCTTCGGGGCCAAGGCAGTGCGGGGAAGCCGTTGTTGTGTTCCTCCAACCACTCCCTTGGGATCCAAGCTCAATGACACGGAGCGTTGGACTGTTGAACGATGGCGCTGTGGTCAGGGACTTCATATGGGTGCAGATGGTCAGCTAACAGGTCAATGTAGGGTTCACCATTCAATAGTTGTGGTATGATGACCAACGGTCATAGACCATGCCAGGGAAATGCTCCCCAGACTATGACACCACCAGCACCAGCCTGTTGAAGCCCAATGGTGAACCCATGGAATACGGCTTCATACTGTTGTTGAGGACCCGGCAATCTGTATGGTTCAGTAGTAAATAGGACTCGTCACTCCAGACGATCTTCTGCCATGTGTCCAAATTCCACTCATGCCTTTCCTGGACCAATACGAGGAGTTGTTGCGATGATGTGGGGTCATCAGTGGCACCCTTGACGGTCTTCAGCTATTGAACCTCTGTTGATACAAGTATAGCACATGACCATTGTGGAAATTTTCTAACCTCCCTGCTGTTGTAGTGCCAAGTTATTTGGTCCACCATGACACTTTTTACTGAGATACCACACATGTCATCCAACGCTCACCTCTTGGATCAGCCACACATGATCTGCTGCTGGGTGGTCTTCTGTCAGATGTCTGTCTTGGCTCCACCAGGCTTGGTACACTCTTGATACCGGGGTTCAGGAAAAGCCAACAAGTGCGACTGTTTTGGAAATCCTGGCACCAGACCTCCGGGCAACAACAATCTGCCCACGGTCAAAGTCACTCCTGGCACCAGACCTCCGGGCAACAACAATCTGCCCACGGTCAAAGTCACTCAAGTCACCACGTTTACCCAAGACTATCAAATGTTGCTTTCTTCTGCGCAGAGGAGAGATCAGCACATGACAACAGACTGTGACGTGGCATCACGTGGTACCACATTACTGATCACAAGGTGTCACGCGCCAGCTGTTCCTAATACAGTGATTGTTCAGTCTTTGCTGTGGCCTTACCATCTTACTAGTCCCAAAGCCCCTTGTGGCCCATTTACTAAAGGACAAAACGGACACCTTGGCAGAACCCAAAAGACCCCATTGTAAGTCAATGGGGTCCATCAAGCGCTGTTGGTATCCTTTGTCCTATTCTTGTCCATTTTTATGGACGTGATACAGGACATGCTATGTGCATGGTCTGTGCAGATCATGGAAAACACATAGACAGATGCCCAACACATGTTGCGCTCAGGACCTACCCAGAAAATAAGCCCTACCCTGATTTTTCTGGATTTTCGGGGAGGCTTGAAAGATAAGCCCTACCCTGAAAATAAACCATAGCTGCATTACTTAAAGAAAGCGATACATTACCTAGCAGGCTCGGTCCGGGTCCTCCTGCTGCCCTCTAGAGCTCCATTGCGCTTGCTGCAATCCTTGGCCGCCCACAGAAGATCGCTTCTTGATTACGGGATTCATAAATCCCACCTCCAGGAAGTGATGGCTGTGATTGGTTTTCAAGTACTGCTCAGCCAATGAATGCAGCGCACAATGAACCAATGCGATGGCTGTGATTGGCAGTGCTCGAGAACCAATCACAGCCATCGTGTTGTGGAGGTGGGATTTATGAATTGGCCAATCAATGCCACGGCTAAGCCAATTCATAAATTCTGCCTCCACAGCTCGATAGCTGTAATTGGTTAACCAATTACAGCCACCGCTTCCTGGAGGTGGGATTTATGAATCTCGTAACCAAAAATCAATCTTCTGTGGGCGGCTAAGGGCTGGAGCTCCAGAGACCAGTGGGAGGACCGGAACCGAGCCTGCTAAGTAAGTATAATAAGACATCCCTCGAAATAAGACCTAGCACCTTTTTTGAGGCTGCAATGAATATAAGACAGGATCTTATTTTCGGAGAAACATGGTATTGTAAGTTTTGAGGTAGCATTGGGTGCTGTTGCCCATTTGATATGTTTATTCCAGGCCAGGGGTATTATAATAGTATGGAGGTCAGAGGTGTAATATTAGTTTACTGGAACCCCAAGGGATTACGAGAATAGTAAACCACAAGTTCCCCTAGTGAATGAAGCGGTGGTGCACATGCGTGATAAATGTTTTTGGTGTGATAACTCATTTAATATGTGTCACAAGAGATAATCATGCTGCTTAGTCATATTTATTACAAGTGGTCAAAGTTCCTTTCCCATCTACACTGATAGCTAGAAGAAATCCAGCGGTGTGTTCAAAGGCTGTTCCAAGGGATTACTATTGATGACCTGTCCTCAGGGTAGGTCATCAATAGTTGATTGGCGGGGGTCCACCACTCAGGTTCTCCACTGATAAGGTGACATTGGGTCAGCTGTTCTTACAGACAGAGCCAGAAGCAGACAGCTCTGTCCATAGTGCAGTTGCCCAGGTTGGTATTGCATTGAATTCAATGGACGCTGCGTCGGCAATACCAACTCAGGCTGCTGCACTACGGACAGAGCAGTCTGCTTCTTGCCCAATATCAGCTGATCAGTGGAAATCCCAAGTGGCAGACCCCCACTGATCAACAGCTGATGATCTATCCTGAGAAAAGGACATGACTAGTAAAGTCCCGGACAACCCCTTTAATGTCACAGAAGAAAGGATAAGCAGCTGCCGAATATCACCTAGCAATGCTTATCTACAGGTTGATCAAAGAACCACACATGTTAAAGGGGTATTCCCATGATGTATCCTAAGGATACGCCATAAAAGTCTGATGACTGCAGGTCCCACCTATGGCATCCATACCTATCTCTAGTTCTGGGCCCCCTGACACGGCTCAATACAATGGCCATGGTTGGTTGGGAGTTATGGAAACTGAGCATAAAGTCACCTACGCTGCTTCTGCAACTCCCAAGTTAAGAGGGCCTTGGGGCCCAGAACTAGAGATATGTGTTGGTGCCAGAAGTGGGACCTGCATCTATCAGACTTGTATGCCATATCTTGGGGTTACATCATGAAAGTCTTCATCATGGAAGACCATCCCAAACCTTGTGTCACTTAACAGAAGGCACCTTGGGGCACCAAATTTTCTGCCCATGGGCCACCAACTTTGATCCAGCCCCAAGCAATATGGAGCCTCTAAAAGGTTCGTGTCAAGTTGCATGTTCACAGACCTCTCAGGATTTAGAAGACTGTAGGGTGAGAATTCTGTCAGTAGTCTTGACCTACAATCTAATGTGTATAGGGGCCTGAAAGTGGGATCAGGTATGTTGGATTTCAAACAGGTATTTCCATCTCAGCCATATATGACTGCGCTGGGAATACAGGACTGATCTCCATGGCCATAGGTGACCAGAATTACGGAAACAGCTGAACTCACTGTTCTACGCTGTTTTTGTAACTCCCATAGAAACGAATGGGAGTTTCGTGAACAGCATAGCACAATGAAGTACGCTGCTTCCATAACTTCTAAGATGCTGGTCCCAGTTACTTCTATAGAAATTATGGAAAAAAGCATAAAACGCTATTTCCATAATCCCAACGGCCTTGAACAGCAGAGAGGAGCCAGGACGGGGCTGGAGGGCCCGGTCCTAGGTTCTGAGATGTTTTACCTGCATCTTTCAGACATTTATGACATGTGTGGTGGAATACCCCTTTAACATGCCCCTTCCTTTGTTCCCTTGGATTGCCAGGCTGAGAGTTCATGTTTTTACCAGAGTCATATATGTTTTATAGCTGGTTTAGATGTATGGCCAGCTAAAGATTGGATCCTATTAGGGACCATTCACACGGGCCAGAATTAGTCACACAAAGGACCCAAATCTGCAGCTACAGAATTCCACACCAAAATCAGCAGGCCTAACTGAATTTTGATGCGGCCTTGCGGGCAAGTTTTAAGCCACTGTCAATTCTGCATGAAAATCCACAGGTAGCCTGAGGATTTTGGCGTGGAATTTACCGTGGTTTGTGTGCCATGTCCCTTTGGATGCTTTCACTTATACCATTATATTCCGCAACGTCTAGCACGCGGATTGTGACGTTTGTATGATGATGATTATGCTTTCAGTCCAGGCTGACTTCCGGTCACTTTATGGGTCATCGTTCTCCATGCTTTCCTATCCTTGACCGCTTCCTTTAGTTCTTCCATCTGCATGTTTGCATCCACCTTGATTGCGCCCAGCCGGCGTGTTCTTTGGCGTTATCTTCTTCGTGACCCACTATCTGTGCCCAGCATCAATGTTGTTTCCAGAGAGTTGGCTTGCATGATGTGTCCAAAGTATGAGAGCCACTGCTTGGTGATTTTGCCCTCTAGCGACATTTTTGGTTTGATATACTCTAGGACCATCTTGTTGGGGACCATTGCCGACCGTGGTTTACGCAGCATTCTTTCCAGCACCATAGTTCGAAAGCATCAATTTTCCTACTTTCCGTGCACTAAGGGGCTTGTTTATTTCTGATGTTCTGTGAGAATTCTGGTGTAAGTTGCACCGTTTTCTTGATGAAAATCAATTTAGATAGATTTACTATTAATTTGCACCAAAAATAACAGATGTTACACCTCTCATTACACTTTTCAAAAGTATCTAGAAAAGAGTGCAAAGTTTGTCTTGGGAGTGAGAAGTTTTTACACAGTGTATCATCATACATTTTTTTTCAAATTTCCTGCATTTTAGGGTGCATTCAGATGACCGTATATCGGCTGGGTTTTCACGCCCAGCCGATATACGGCGTCTCTCTCTGCAGGGGGAGGAGGCTGGAAGAGCCGGGAGCAGTGCTCTGAGCTCCCGCCCCCTCTCTGCCTCCTCTCCACCCCCCTGCACTATTCTCAATGAGGAAAGGCGGGATGGAGGCGGAGCCCTGCCTCCTCCCATTGCAAATAGTGCAGAGGGGCAGAGAGGAGGCAGAGAGGGGACGGGAGCTCAAAGCACTGCTCCCGGCTCTTCCTGCCTCCTCCCCCTGCAGAGAGAGACGCCGTATATCGGCTGGGCGTGAAAACTCAGACGATATACGGTCGTCTGAATGCGCCTTTAAACTGGAGAATGGGGGAGGGGAGGTAGGAGCATAACAGAAAACTGGTGCCAAAAATGTTTTTGAAGATAAATTTACCCCTAAGTCTACTTGTAGATGCCCCAAGTTAGAGGAGGGGATGCCAAATCCTTACCCAGACCTTCACTTCCAGCTTGGTTCAAACACTGGGTCATAAGTAATGGACTCATCATGTCATTGGAGGGTGCTGGTCATCCCATTTAGACACAACGATTTTCACTCAAAAGATGTCTTTTGAGCGATAATCGTTGTGTCCATTTACAGCGCAAGGTGATCACTCAAACATTGAGCAATCACCTTGCGCTCCGAGTGGAGGATGCAGAAGACAAGCGGGGCCACTTGTCCTCTGCAACCAGCTGTTCTGCGCTCGGAGCACCCGGCTGTTATACAGCCGGGCGGAGGATGCAGAAGACAAGCGGGGTGGCCCCCCTTGTCTTCTGCATCCAGCTGTTCTCTGCTCAGAGCGCCTGACTGTTATACAGGCGAGTGCTACGAGCGAGGTATGAAGAACGCAGCTGGACAGCTCTGTTCTTCATACCCAGTCTGTCATCAGGGAGCGGGATACAGCTGAAACAATAGTATCAGCTGTATCCTGCTGTGAATCCCTGATAAGGCTCATCGTTGTCTTTCAGCATGCTGAAGGACAATGATGAGCGATGGCTTAACGAAAACTGTACGATGTCAGTGCAGTTAGACACAACGATTATCGCTCAAAAGATGGCTTTTGGGCGAATTTCGAGCGATAATCATTGTGTCTAAATAGGCCTTAAGTCATGACAGAAGGAGGCTTGCTTGGTTACTAAGATAAGTGGAAGAGCCAGCCCCATCCAATGATGTGATGGGCACCAACAGAGCCCATACCACATAACCCAGTGTTGGAACCAAGCTGGAAGCGGAAGTTCCGACATTGTAAGTCCAGGTAAGGATTGTGCATCCATGGACAACTCCTTTAAATGGCAGTCTGCTTCTTTCTTCAAATTCCATGTTCACCCAAGAAGGCTCAGTAGGAGAAAGCATATAATGTGTTATATATGTCCATTACCATTTGGGGGCACTTTAGTAGGTCATTCTGCACCCATAAGGCCTTTTTGTACAGGGCATCTTAAAACAGATGTCTGAATCTGGCCATTTTTGGCAGATTCAGCCAATTGTTGTGTGAAAATGTTGCAACAGATACCCGCTGAAAAACTGGTGGTAGGTCATCTTGGAACTTTTTGGTTTCTGTAGTAATGTGGGAATTATTTTGTATGTGTATGATTATAGTTTGTACATTAGTAGTGATTTGGTAGGGGCAGTGTGATTTCTATCAGTTGTCCAGCCTTAAACTACTTATGGCCTATCCTTAGGACATGCCATCAGCAGTATATCCATAATAGACCAATGCTCAGGACCCCCACAATCTGCAATATGCTGTGCTGGTGCACTGAACTGATTTCTACAGGAAGCCGACAGCCCCGTTCTTACTGCAGTGGCCAGGCTTGGTATTACAGGTAAAGTTCCTATTTACTTCAATGGGAACTTTCCCTGTAATACCAGCCTGAGCCACTGCAGTGAGAACGGGGCTGTGTGCTTCCTGCAGAAATCAGCTCAGTGCATGAGCACACCAGTCCAACAAGGAACTGATCGTTGAGGGTCCTGAGCAGCAGACTCCTGCCAATCTACTACTGATGGCCTATCCTGAGTAAAAGCCATCAATAGTTTAAAGCTGGACAACCCCTTTAAAGTTGTTATCCCTAAATGGACTTTCCATAGGTCTGATCCATGGGGATCTCACCACTTAGACCCCCACCAATCCCAAGTATGGGGGTCCCATGTCTTCCTTCGAACTGCAGGATCACTGCATCTACCAGCAGTGACATGAAGATTGAATGAAGCGGTGTTTGGTTTACTCCAGCAGTCCTACTGAAGATGAATGAAAGTAATGTTCTACTGACTCCTCCATTCATTCACCTCCTCAATGCATGGTGTGCCGTGATCTTGCAGTAACATGGAGGGAGGAGACACGGGACCTCTGTTCTTGGGATCGGTGGGGGTCTCAGTGTTGAGTCCCCACAAATTAGACTTTAAACACCTATCCTATGGATAGGTAATAAAAGTCAATTTTGGGATAACCCCTTTAAGGCTTGCCTCCACTGCAATACAACGTGTCCCACAAGTATCCAAGAAACTGCAGCACTCCTGTAACTGGGGCTGTTGGTTCAATATTTTCCTATGGGAACAAAATTAGCGAGTGACCTAGCAACCATTGCAAAGAATCTGACATGGGCAAGATGTCCAATTTATCATAACTCGCTGACTGCACTGTAGAGCAGAAATGAAAGCAGAAAGCTGGCTGCAAGAGGCGACTGCCCCACTTTGTATCTGCACTACAGTAGTTGGTACATATGTGTCTATACAAAGCTTATTGTAGCGTACACAGCGGATACAAACATCCCACTTGTAGGATGAAGATGTTGTATTTACAATGTATCTTATTTATAGATAGCCCAGAATTGTAACACATTGAACAACAACATGTATCAGCATGTGACACTGGGAAAAACATTGGTGCTGGTAACTAGCACCATGGAGAGAATATGGTACCTTACACTGACGTGCCAAAAGTCATGGGACAGGAACTAATATCATTTAGGACCCCTCTAGCCCAGCAAAGTGCAGCAATTTGATATGGCATTGATTCCATAAGTGGACGAAGGGGTGTTGAAGCATCTGGATAGCCACCCACAGCTTTGTGGTATTTGTAGGTGCGGGATCTCCAATGTAAAGTCAGACTGCAGTGCCTAGAACCCGCGAGTAAAATTCATTCTGGAGGCCCACTGTACAGTTAAAGAAGGCGGGGCTTAGGTTTGGAAGATAGCGGACAGCCTGCTAATGCGCCTATATATAATTTCACATAACAGCCTATGTGTCTTTATAAAGAGATAAACTAGCCATTTTATTATATAGAGGTATCGACTGGCTGATACACTGCCTGTCTGTATATACTGTGGCTCCCACTTGAGTATTTCCATCTACCCCATTGAAATAAATGGAGTGACGGTTTTGCATGCTCGGCCAGTGCTTCCTTTATGATGTGACATCACTCCAGGGGAAGAAGTAACTCCTTGCAGTGACTGGCAGAGCAGGACATGGGAATCCAATTCTTGAGATCAGCCCTGGGACCCCCACCGATCAGCAAGTAATCCCCTATCCTGTGGATAGGGGAAAACTTGAAATTCTGGTAAACCCCTTTTAAATGTACGCAGAAATGGAATGTCCCTTCCATCTGGCACCTACTAACATGCTTTGTTCACAGGTAATGCCACTTTACAATTAATTTGCACACTGCTATCCCATGATTTTTGGCACGTCAGTGTATGTAGGCACCATAGTGCAGCACCTACAGGTCTGTACACAAACCATACAGGTGTCTTTGTGCTACCGTACGGGCTGTGATCTGTAATTGTATTGATCAATGACCTCTATTAGGCGTAAATAGGATTTTTCTTACTACACTATTGGGTCTGGCGGATATTTGGCACAGTAGTTACTGGAGATTATATGATATGGATGGGCTTGGAATAAATATTTGCATGCAGATACTCGGCTGATTGCGATCGATAATGCTATTGTTAATAATTATCGACAGACATTTTATGAAATGTCGCCATAGTGCTGACAAAGGGTTAACCCAGTGATCTAGTAGTGCAGGGCATCTATGGCAGATCCCTGAAGAGCCCAGTGACTTGTGTCTGCAGATCACTCAGCCTCTAATCTGGGATTCACACAGAAGCAGCTATATTATTTGTTCCTAATTATTGCACATAGCACAGATCTTCCTCCAGGGTCTCCTCAGCCCTCTACGTTCATTTACCCTCCCTCCCCCTTAATCGTATTACATCCCCCTCCTTGGAGGCACCGCTCCCCCTGTTTTCTCCTATTGCTGCTACTGCCCCTTTAAATGCAGCAAGTCAGAGCTTCCTGTCTCTTTAAATTGTCTGAGGTTCACAATGTTCTGATTGGCTGTTTTCCGAGGGGAGACTTGAAACTGCTCGCCCGGCCCGATTATGAGCGCCGCTGTTCCAAGAAGAGACACTACCCCCCACAATGCTCCAGAGCTGTCCGGGAGGATGGAAGCGGGGGAGGAGAGGGAAGAGAGACACGAAACAACCTGTAGAACTACAAGTCCAAGCAATCCATATGTAGATCTACAAGTCCCAGCTATCCAACTACAGAACTACAAGTCCCAGCAGTCAATATGTAGATCTACAAGTCCAAGCAATCCAACTATAGAACTACAAATCCCAGCAATCCATATGTAGATTTACAAGTCCCAGCAATCCAACTATAGAACTACAAATCCCAGCAATCCATATGTAGATTTACATGTCCCAACTATAGAAGTATGAGCCCCAGCATTCTATCTGTAGAACTACAAATCCCAGCAGTATATATGTAGATCTACATGTCCCAGCTATCCAACTACAGAACTACAAGTCCCAGCAGTCAATATGTAGATCTACAAGTCCAAGCAATCCAACTATAGAACTACACGTCCCAGCAGTCCATATGTAGATCTTTGTGTCCGAACTATAGACGTACAAGTCCCAGTATTCTACCTGTAGAACTACAAGTTCCAGAAGTTTATATGTAGATCTACATGTCCCAGCTATTTAACTATAGAAGTATGAGTTCCAGCATTCTACCCATAGAACTACAAGTCCAAGCAGTCCATATGTAGATCTTTGTGTCCGAACTATAGAAGTACAAGTCCCAGCATTCTACCTGTAGAACTACAAGTTCCAGAAGTTTATATGTAGATCTACATGTCCCAGCTATTTAACTATAGAAGTATGAGTTCCAGTATTCTACCCATAGAACTACAAGTCCAAGCAGTCCATATGTAGATCTTTGTGTTCGAACTATAGAAGTACAAGTCCCAGCATTCTACCTGTAGAACTATAGGTTCCAGAAGTTTATATGTAGATCTACATGTCTCAGCTATTTAACTATAGAAGTATGAGTTCCAGCATTCTACCTGTAGAACTACAAGTCCAAGCAGTCTATATGTTGTTCTACATGTCCCAACTATAGAAGTATAAGTCCCAGCATTCTACCTGTAGAACTACAAGTTCCAATATTTCAGCCACAAAACTACAAGTCCCAGTGTTACATCTGTAGAACTACAAGTCCCAGTGTTACATCTGTAGAACTACAAGTCCCAGTGTTCCATCTGTAGAACTACAAGTCCCAGTTTTCCATCTGTAGAGTTATGAGTCCCAGGATTCTTCGACTGTAGAATTGCAAGTTCTAGCATTCCATCTGTAAATTTACAAGTCCCAGCATCTCATCTGTGGAACTATAAGTCCCAGCATTCCAAACAATCTGAACTGGATGGACATTTGCCTTTTTTCAGCCTACTATACCCGTATGTAACTATAGAAGTACGAGTCCCAGCTTTTCATGTGTAGAACAAGTCCCTACATTCTGTTTCTGGGACTATAAGTCACAGCATTCTGTCCAAAGAAGCACAAGTCCCAGCATTCAGTCTGTAGGGTTAGAAGTCTCAAAATTCCATCTGTAGAACTAGGAGTCCTAGCATCTAGTCTGTAGGGCTACAAGTCCCAGCATTCCATATGCAGAACAAGTCCTAGCATTTCAGCTTGACATTCTATCTGTAGGACTAGAAGTCCCAGCATTCTATTTTTGTAAAGTTGATATAAAAAAGAAACAATGAGGAGGCCATGAGAACACAGTTGAACATTGACGCTAATTTCTACATACATCTCAATGATTTGAGCCGGACCCTCAGCTATCTGCTGTACGGGGGTCCTGCAGAGTGCTGGAGGCCGGGCGGTCCGCAGATATCATGGGGGCCAACCTGATTACTTATTTATTGCTGGATAATTTATCAAAAAGTCACAGACAAACAATGGGGAGATTTCTGAAACGGTATATAAGAAAAATGGTTTTAGTTGTCCCCATCAACCAATCACAGCGCAGCTTTCATTTTGCATATTTCGCGTGTATTTACACACGGCCATTGATCTTAATACGGACCAAAAATTGGACATTCTGCATTTTTTTTCACACAATCGCACATTGTCCTGACAAAACATAGCGCTGTGGTTGGGGAAGACTTCCTGAAGATATGGGTGCAGATGGTCAGCTAATGGGTCCTGTAGTGTCACCATTCAAGGATTGTGGTATGAGGATCAACGGTCATAGGCCATGACTGGGAAATACTCCCAGGCTGTGACACCGTCACCAGCCTGTTGAACCCCAATGGAGCATCCATGAGATACGGCTTCATGCTATTTATGCCAGATGTGGACCCGGCCAGCCGTATGGTTCAGCAGTAAACGGGACTCGTCACTCCAGACGATCTTCTGCCATGTGTCCAAGGCCCATTGACCTCCTTCCTGGACCCATGCAAGGACTTGTTGGTGATGAAGTAGGGTCATCAGGGACACCCTTGTTGGTCTTCGGCCATTGAACCCAAGTCAACGTAAGATATGCTGCATGGTCACTGTGGACATTTGTCTAACTTTCCTTCTGTTGTACTGCTGGGTCAGTTGGTCCTCTGTGGCACGTTGTTGCTGAGCTACCAGACATGTCACCCAACGCTGAACTGTAGGATCAGCCACACATGATCTGCCGCTGGGTGGTCTTCTGTTGGATGTCTTTCCATGGCTCAACCAGTCTTGGTACACTCTTGATACCGAAGTTTGAGAACAGCCAACAAGTACGACTGGTATCTCATCTCCAGGCACCAACAATCTGCCCGCGGTCAAAGTCACTCAAGTCACAACGTTAACCCATGACTGCTCTCAGATAATGTTCTGACCTCTCCTCAGCAGAAGGCAACATTTGGCAAACTGTGACGTGGCCATCACGTGGTACCGTGTTACTGATCACAAGGTGTCCCGTGCCAGCTGTTCGTGATCGTACTGTATATATACAGTGGAATCGCGGTGAGATGGTTCTCACAAAAAAGGTGGCCATTATACATAGTATGAGATGGTAAAAAAGGGGGTGGTCTTATTAAACATGTGGCCTTTTGCTACTAAATGAATGGAGTGGTGGTCACGGGTGTGCACTCTATTCCTCTCTATGGAGCTCCCTTATATAGTAGAGTGCTTGTACTCAGCTATCTACTGCAGTAATGCGCTCCATTCATTCGGGACACTGAGGACCCCTATTCCCATGATCAGTGCAAGTCCCAGAGGTTGACATCCCCTCCACCACCATTCAGATACTTATCCCCTATCCTGTAGATAGGGATACATTATTTACAACTGGACAACCCCTTTAAGGGGTTTGCCCTATGAAAAAAATTGATAATCCTCTGGATAGGTCATTAATGGTAGATTGGCAGCAGTCTGCTGCCTGGTATGCCTACCGATCAACTGTTCACCAGACCAGTGTGCTTGTGCACTGAGCTGATACCTGCAGGGAGCAGACAGCTCCGTTCGCACTGCAGTGGCCAGGCTTGGTATTACAGGCAATATTCCAATTGAAATGAATGAAAACTTAGCTTGCAATACCAAGCCCAAACACTGCAGTGGGAATGGGGCTATCTGCTTCCTGCAGAAATTAGCTTAGTGAATGAGTAACTACGTGTGGGAAAGATAGGGCAAGTCCTATCTTTTCTCGCCCTTTCTATTAGCGGGCAAGAATACCGCTAGGGAAAACAAAACCATTGAAATCAATAGTTTCATCCTGTTGTGCAACCGTGATAATCACAGCTGCATAATGGGACTAATTCACGCGCATCTGAAGAAGCCCTGATCCAAGCTCACAGCATCATAGAGACCTATAAAATCTCCAAGTTCTGGTCAGTAAACCCCGCAGTCAAGCCGGGACACACGTCCGTATTAGTGCTGCAGAAATGTGTCCGTAATACCATCATCTGAAAGCGGCCTTTGTGCGCCTTGAGTGGCCTACTTAGAATAGTGGTGGCCCTAACATGGTGCACGGTTTTTTTCTTGCTCTTCCCTCCACAGCCTTTCAATGACCCATAAGCCCCCTGCACAGGGGTGGAAATTCCGCGGCGGGATTCTCCGCAGAATTTCCGCCTGTACATGCCTGCATAGGATCGCATTACAACACGCAATCCTAGGCAGACGGCCGCGATTTGTCTGCGTAAAATCACACGCAGAAAACAAATCGCGGCATGTTCTATTTCTGTGCGGGGCTCAGAAATGTCACTCCCCGGCCGCTGACTCCGGTGTGCGCATGCGCCAGCTGCCTGGCAGCTGGCACATGAAAGATCTGGGGCCGCGGGAGCAGGTGAGTGATGCGCTGCTCTCTGCAGAGGCTCGGGTTGGGGGTTCCGCTGTGAGAATTCTCGCAGCGGGATCCGACCCGGCCATCTGCAGGCGGCCTTAGGCTCAATGTACACAGGTGTATTTGCGTGCGGAATCCAACCCGGCTACTTGCATTCGGCCTTAGGCTAGATTCACACAGACGGATTTGCTCGCACTATACGCAGAAAATAGAATGCATTCATTTAGATGGATTTGTTCACATTAGAGATGAGTGAGCATACTTGCTAAGGGCAATTACTCGAGCGAGCATTGCCTTTAGCGAGTATCTGCCCGCTCGAGAGAAAAGGTTCGGGTGCCGGCGTAGGGGAGCGGAGTTGCGGCAGTCAGCAGGAGGGAGCGCGGGGGGAGAGAGATCTCCCCTCCGTTCCTCCCCGCTCTCCCCCACCGCTCCCTGCCCGCCACCGGCACCCGAATTTTTTCTCTCAAACGGGCAGGTACTCGCTAAGGGCAATGCTCGCTCGAGCAATTGCCCTTAGCGAGTATGCTCGCTCATCACTAGTTCACATGCACGTATTTTTCCTCCACATTTCAGTTGTGCGAAAAAGAATGCAGCACGCTTTTTTTCCCTCTGCATTTGCGCACCAAAAGTTCCAATTAAAGTCAATGGGCAGAATACGCTGGGAGATTCGTGAAACACTGCGTAATTACGCAGGAAAAAGAACACATTTGCAATTTAGTAGACTAATTAGCTATATCAATTGGTGCGTCCTTGTTTGCCGCAGACAGATGAGCATGCCCTGCCAGAGCAAAAAGTCAAGTAATATATGACGATGTACGTGAAAAAGCATCATTCATTCGGCAAGTATCCACCGCTCAGGCACAATCAAATACGCATGCGCTCGTGTGACGGGAGCCATAGGCAAACTCCCCTTGTTTGCACAGATTTTTGTCACCCAGTAGTAAGGGCTCCTGCACACGGGCGTAAGCGTAAATATGCTCGCTCCTGTGTAGTGTAATGGCGTATGTTTATCTTCTTTTGTCGTTTACAGTAGCTGCACATTTGCGCGTGCATAAAAACATGATATCAATACATCATGCTGTCATCAGTGACCCAGCCCCCAGTAATCGCCCATATATATTGATCACGTGCGGCGTAACGCCATGCTGCGGGGCTTCTGATACTTTCTGGGTTTGTGAGAGAGTAGCTGAGGTTGGAGGTACGGTTTCTCGAAGAAGGCTTCGGCGGTTCGGGGTTCATCCTCTGTTGCCCCAGAATGCCGGCCACGGCTCAACTAACTACATTGATGAGTATCTCCATCTCAACTCGGTTGAGCTTCCAAATTGAGATGTTCCTAAACAATCTCCAAATGGCTGCCGTGCCTTTCCTGTAATTAGCTGCAAACTTTAGCGCGTCTGACAGGTGGCTGTGAAATTACGCAGTTTTTCCACGCATGTTCGTGCAGACTTGGTGCACATTTGCTCACTCCCATAGGCTCCTATGGGACCTTTGGTGTGTAAATGAGCACAAAAATAGAGCATGACGCATATTTTTTCGCCCGACGGAGATGCGCGCCAAAATGAGTAATGTGAGCGGACGCAGTGAAATTAAAGGATTCTAATGTATGCAGTTTGCATGAGCGTATTTCCACGCGCAAAAACGTGCGCAAATACGCCTGTGTGATAGAGCAATACGGCCAGACTCATACGGGCAGATTTGGATTGTGGATTCCGCGAGTGCCGTCTGCAGTAAAACGCGGGCATTGAAAGGCATGCATTTTCGCTTTTTCGGTCACACTTGTGGATACAAATTACGTATTCCATTTGCGGAAGAAAGATCGCAGCATGCTCTAGAGAAACTGGAATGCCGGCTGGAGGGGAGAGAGAGATCATTCTTCTGCACGGATGCTACTCTGTGCAGAGCGTACATCCGCACAGAAAAATGCTCACATCCACGATCTTCCGCAATCAATCGAAATTGCTTTCCACGAATGATCGCAGGTCTTCTGCTGCGGAAATCCAACCCGTTTGTGTGAGCCTGGCCTATAGGAGATGGCACAACCAGGGCTGGGCCACCTCTGAAGTGCCCTATAGATTCCGCATGGGCTACCTGTATCAGGGGCGTAACTATAGAGGGTGCAGATGATGCGGTTGCACCCGGGCCCAGGAGCCTTAGGGGGCCCATAAGGCCTCTCTTCTCCATATAGGGAGCCCAGTACTATGAATAAAGCATTATAGTTGGGGGCCCTGTAGCAGGTTTTGCATTGGGGCCCAGAAGCTTCAAGTTATGTCTCTGTGCAGCATGGTTTAGGTATGGGTACGGGTACAGATACAGATAGAGGGGGGGGGGGGGGGGCCTCAGCTCACCTTTTGCATTAGGGCCCCTGAGACTTTACTTACGCTCCTGACCTGTATGGTATGTACATCCTTGGTCACCTTCATATAGATATGGTCTATCTAAACACAACACTCTCCAAATGTAGTAGAAAATAAAGGAAAAAGGATAATTAGGTAAAACATAATCATCAAGTATCTCTAGAACAAAAAAGTTTAACTAGTATCTTGTGACTTTCCAGCTGTGGTGTAAGAGGAGGTGAAGGCGTAGATCTGCCGGAGGTATTCTCCGTCCTGGTAGGGTCTTCGTCTTTATCCTATTAGTGAGAAGAGGCTCTCGCTCAGTATATATGACAGCTGCTGCTGCCTCACTGCGAATTGCAGAGCACAGTTTGTGCTGGAATGGAAACAAATATTTTATCCGCATTCTCTGCGCTTCCAGGAAAATCCTTCTCAGTAGAGAGCCTTTAAACCGTGCCCAACATGAGACTTTCGAGGAGAAGCTTGTCTTCTGCCCTCATGAACCGAGCATTGAATTATCTCATCCTTCTCTATGTGATAACGGTCCTAATAAAAATTAATATTTTACATCAGATTTTAATATTCTCCCTATTAAGAATTAAAGAGAAATGACCCTTATAATTGCTGCACCAGCAGGATGTGTAGATCATCCGATGAGAATTCATATTAGTGAAGGTGTCCTCTCCAAAATGGAAGCTGAAGGATATGTTTACACTTAGCAGAAATACTGCAAAATTTCCGCTGCGACAAAAATTTTGTAGCAAATTCTGCAGCATTTACCATCAGTGCAGATTTTAGATCGAAAGCAGCTGTGTTTCCGTAGCTGATTTCAGAAGATGGCGCGCTCCCTCTTCACCTCCACAGACTTTGCACTCTTGGTGCTTTCTTCATCGGGCAACCGGTGACCTCTGATGAGTGCAGTGCCACTGGTCACTTCTGCATCACCTGACCACTGGCGCTGTGCTCACAAGAGGCAGTCAGGTGACCGGTGAAGGAAGCACCTAGACAGCAAAGACTGCAGAGATGAGAGGGAGCGCGAGATCTTATGAGGCATTGAATGGATAAGCACTGCCTCTGATTCGTCATAGCACTCAGCCAATCGGAGGCAGCACTTTCAGGGGGCAGGGATTTTTAAATCCCCAGCCAGAAGAAATGCTACAGAAGAGTATCAGGGAGAAGATGCGCTGGAGCCCCAACAGCGCTGCTAGGTGATATATCTATGTGTATATATATATATATATATATATATGTATATATAAATAATATAAGCTAGGACTTATTTTCAGGGAAGGACATCTATTTCATGCTTTTTCCCAAAAAATTCCTGCAGGGGATTCTTTCATCCCATTGCTTTTAATGGGGCGGCAGCAGCGCCGGCCCCATTGAAAGCAATGGGATAGCATAACGGTTCTCTGCCACTGCACGGAGCCTCGGTCACACACATTTGGCAGAGCGTGGAGTGCCCACATAGATGCGCACAAAAAATTTTTTTTTAAATTCCCTCCTCTGACTTTGGCCTGAGGGTGCAGATTTTGACTCTGTTTTGGATGTGGAAGTACTGTGGAATTTGCCGAGAAATTTTCCGCTGCAGAAATTCTGCAACATTTCTGCTAGGTGTAAACAGACCCTAAAGGGGACAAAAGATATGGGCTCCATTTGGTGCAGTTTTGTCTACTTTCCTGGAATGTCTGGGAGATTCGTGGAAAAAGGGAGGCTTCTTAGAAGAGTAGGCTATTCTGCCTCACAGGGGTCTCCTCAAATTGCCCATACTACATTCTGCTCCATACCAAGTCTATATTATAGAATCGGCTGCAGAAATATCTGTTATGAGTCATGGCCGCCATCTTGTCTCACCTATTCCCACTGATGGCCGTGGTGCATGCAACTTCATGCTAATTTTGATTTGGAATAAAAATGACTTAATTCAGCTTGCATTTCACTGATCCCAACACCCCCCAACAGTCTGGTCAGACGCTCCTCTCTACTGGTGGTCTGTCGGGGGTCCTGAGCCCGGTCACCTTGTGTGTCCTCACACATCCACTGGTCCCAACACCCCCTAACAGTCTGGTCAGACGCTCCTCTCTACTGGTGGTCTGTCAGGGGGTCCTGAGCCCGGTCACCTTGTGTGTCCTCACACATCCACTGGTCCCAACACCCCCTAACAGTCTGGTCAGACGCTCCTCTCTACTGGTGGTCTGTCGGGGGGTCCTGAGCCCGGTCACCTTGTGTGTCCTCACACATCCACTGGTCCCAACACCCCCTAACAGTCTGGTCAGACGCTCCTCTCTACTGGTGGTCTGTCGGGGGGTCCTGAGCCCGGTCACCTTGTGTGTCCTCACACATCCACTGGTCCCAACACCCTCTAACAATCTGGTCAGAACGGCCCGGTGGGAGACAATTCGTTAATACGACCATCTGGCTTCTCACATCCCAATAATGCGCCCCTCTCAGGCTCTGATAACGGGGTGAAATCTCTTTTCTGCGTCGTAGAGGCGTCTAGTGGTCAACAAGCTCTACACAAGCGGAAGAAGAGGTCACTACACACAAGGAGCCTCCGAGAGCCTTTTGTAGGCCAAGGGGGGAAGCACTTTTAAGGTCTCAGGGGACAGTATCTAATCACTACAATTCTTATCACTTACATAACTGCCCGACATGTAACTGCAGGACGAGTTTTGCAACAAAACTATAACTTCTAGTTTTTGTTTTTCACAATGAGTGTATATATCAGTCTGCTCAACTCCTTCTAGTCTATATCATGCTGCCAGCAAATGGGATATATCACAAATAGTCTACATGATCCATTCATGAGACCCCTAAATTGCTTCAGATCCAGCAATCAAAAATTGTTTTAGATTTCAGACATGAAAGAATTGAAGCCCCATAGTCCTCACACAGCAGTATCAATAGGGATAGCATTGTCTGAGTGTGTGCTCCCTGCCATATGGTGGAGGGTAGAGCATGTCTGGGTGATGTTCTAGCTGCTGTTCTGATGGCAGTGCTGCTGCAAGGTAACACTTTCCAAATTTCAAATTTGAAAATCATTCACGGTCTTTGCAATGGCCAACCATAGACTATTGCCTGACAAAAATATGATCTGCCTGGTTGGATTTTTTCAGCCATTGTCAACTGAAGCTATATGTACACGGCTTGGTCGGCCGAACATTTGCCACTCTGTGCAAGCCCACTCTTTTTTGTTTTTTTCCTTAAACTGTCTCCCTAATGCGCCAGTTTAGTGTAGCGTGATTATGGTTGGATCATCTAAAGGATGATTAGTCAAACTTATTCCAGCTGATCTTATCTGTATCGCCAACGTGAACTGTGGTGCTGAAAGAGGACTGGAAGATGAATAGTCCAGCCGACCCTTTCTCTCCTAGCGGGGGCCCTGTTTGCTGAGTCCACTTCCGGTAGTAATGTACATGGGCGCAACTATAGGGGATGCATGGGTTGCGGTTGCACCCGGGCCCAGGAGCCTTAGGGAGCCCAGTACTATGAATAAAGCAATCTAGTTGAGGGCCACGTTACAGGTTTTGCATTGGGGCCCAGGAGCTTCAAGTTACGCCTCTGATAATGTATCATTAGTAACTCTTCCAGGCTCCTTAAAGGGGTTTTCTGAACTGTTCAATTCCCTTAGAAAATTAAGCTGCCCTGTTGATCCACTGTGCAGCTGATATTACTGGTAGAAGAATGAATGGGTGACCATATCATACATGGACACTTAGGGCCCCTTTACACGCACGGACAAATTGTTCAGATTCCCACGATCAGCCAGAATCTGAACAATTCAGTGTAAAAACATAAACAGA
Source organism: Eleutherodactylus coqui (assembly GCF_035609145.1). NCBI lineage: Eukaryota > Metazoa > Chordata > Amphibia > Anura > Eleutherodactylidae > Eleutherodactylus > Eleutherodactylus coqui. The sequence goes on from NC_089839.1 coordinate 281,926,610, forward strand.
AGAATGGCTTGTGTAAACAGGCAGTCATTCATCTAGGAACAACTGCCTGTTTACTGTGAATGGAGGCAGGTGGACTGGAACGATCCATGGCCCGCTCCACCTCCATTCACTGAGCGATGACCGTTCCTGTGTAAAAGCCCAACAGGTCAACTCATGGAAAAGGACATTATATACATGTCCTCCGGATTGGAAGCCTTTCGTTGTATCACTAATAAAGTGGGATTCTGAATAGGACTTTCCCCTTTATAACTCCTATATGGCCTGTTAGGGCAAATGGACAGAAGTTATCCAAATGGGACAACCTCATTAATGACTAATTGTTTTTATTGGCACTGTTTGCCATGTAATGGCCTAAAAATGAGGAAGGCATAAATTAATAACAGACCCTGTACATTGAAGGTGGCATTGTTAGATTTTCATGGTCAGTGGCATAATTTAAAGATCCTGGTCTCTGATGCTGAATCTATAATAGGGCCTATTGTAAGATGATGCAATGGTTTAGACACCTATAGCATACTAGAGAGTCTTTTTCGAAGTGCTTGGTAAACATAGAACATTCGTCTAGCACATTGGTGCCAAGGGCTGAATCATGAAATCGGCAAGGAGGAACTCAAGAGCCACATTTCTGGATGCTTCATTACTAGAGTTGAACGAACATACTCTGCCGAGCTTGATGCTCGTTCGAGTATTAGCGTACTCGATGGTGCTCGTTACTCGAACGAGCATCAAGCCATGTCCGACCCCGCCCCAGTTTTTGGCTCCTTCCCGCTGTGACGTGCCTGTTTTGGCCCCTCCCTGCCGCGACGCAGCGCGCGTCAATGGCAAATTTTTTGTCTGGCAGGCAGGGGAGAGAGAGAGAGAGAGAGAGACGGACGAACCTAGAAAAAAAAAAAAGCTCTGCACCCGGTGTCCCACATACAAAAATGCTCGAGTCTCCCATTGTAGCCAATGGGGTTTGTTACTTCAGTAGAGCTCTCAAATTTTACGAAACGCTCGACTCGAATAACGCGGACCCGAGCATTTGGGTGCTCGCTCATCTCTATTCATTACCAGAACTGGAACAAACTTGCGCATCGGTTTCTCAGTAACTAGTGTTGAGTGGACATTTGAAAAGTTTGGTTTGGTTGGTTCGCTGAATTTTGGCAAAGTTTGCTTCGGTTTGAATTAGTTTGAATCAAAATGGAACTTCACCAGTTCCTCTTGACAATATAACACCGTCTAAGAGCTATAAAAGCCCTTTATAACACTCTTAGGTCACTTAGGAGTGTATCTAAGTACTTTTGAGCTGTTTGTAGCTTAAAGTCAATGAAGAAAAAAAAAGGAAATAGAAGAGAAAGTAAAAAGAAGGATAAAGAAGGAAAAATTCTTTCTTTCTTCTTCTTTTTCCTTCTTCTTCTTCTCCTCCTCATCCTACCTACTTCTTTCTCCATCTTCTTTCTCCGTCTTTTTCTTTTAGTGGCTTCAGCCATTACGAACTGCCCAAGGTTCAGCTTCACGCCATACTGAACATTTAGCTATGTTCAACCAGAAACAGGGTTCTACTGTTTCAGTTTGCTCAACACTAGTAGTAATAGTGATCTGGATGATTTCTTCTCACTGGAGGTTGACGACATAAGAAAGAAGAGGGACACACTCAATGGCACCAGCAATATACAACAGCATCAAGTACTCTTTCACTCTGAATTCACCTTCACAGACAGCCATTGTCACACCTTGCCCTACACTCAACAGGCAGGAGCTTTTACACCCTACCACCCGAATGACCCTTCCAAAATGTTGCATGCATGTGTTACATACATTTTTCTACTTCCGGTTTTTTGACAATAATAAAAATTAGACTTCACATGTCCAATGACAATAAATATTTTTGGTACTTTACACCACGACTAACATGTTCCACTTCTAGTTCTAGCATCCTCCAAGTAGGGTAGCTATTGGGCACCATCAGGCACTAGGGTCTTGGCGCGACTGCAACCTCTGCACCCCCTATGGTTGTATTTATTCCATTGCTGAGCATCACTGCATGTTCCCTTATGACCAGGTCTTTCAGAGATATCTTGAAGTGCCAAGTGTAGGTTCTTCATTTGTTAGACAACTGGTGCTCTGAGTTTTGCAACTTTTCTTGTATGATGACAAATGTTGATTGTCTCTTTATTTTTTTTACCTTTGATGCAAACCTGTAGGAGACACAGCCAACCTCTCCACACCACTCTGATCTCCCCAGTGCAAAACACTGATTCAACGGCTGATAAGATGATATCAGACAAGCCATTTACAGGGACATCATTGCAAATGTGTGAAAGTTAGTATTTCGTTCAAATGGATTTCCCCGGGACCAGCACTTTCCAATGAAAATGTCAGGTCACCCGAGGGTCAGCGCACAGCATCCTTTTGTTATTTATGACTCCAGTAATGATATCACATAGGGAGTCTCACTTTCATGTCAGACAGTGACAAAGTTTCTTTTTCTCTGCATCAGGAAACATCCTGATGGACTGTCTAGCCAAGGGCAAAAAAACCCAGCATGGTCCCATCGAAACATACTGCACCGGAGGCGGAATTTGGAATCACTGAGGGTTTATTACAAGCACTTTCGCATATTTTGTGGTCAATTGACGCATCAATTCTGTGAGTGTGTCCTAGAGATTACTTCCAGGAATGCAGAATTTCTTTATTTTGGCTAATTTCATCCATTGAAGGGGTTTTCCGGTTGTAAACTTTTGATGGTCTATCCTCAGGATAGGTTATCAATAATAGATTGGCGGGGATCTGCTGTCCAGAACCCCTGCCGATCAGCTGTTCACACTCATGTACTGTTTGTTTCTGCCTGTTGTGGCCAGGCTTGGTATTGCATGCCAAGTTCCCATTGAAATGAATGGGAACTTTGCCTGCAATACCAAGCCTGGCCAGTGCAATGGGAACGGAGCTGTCTGTTTCCCACTGAAATCAGCTCAGTGCACAAGGATGCTGGCCTGTAAAAAAAAAAAAAGCTGATTTGTGAAGGTGTTGAGAAACAGACCCCCACTAAATCTACTATTGATGACTTACCTGAGGATAGGCTATCAATAATTTACAACTGTAATACCCTTTTAACCTTTTTCTATATGGGATCTGCATTTTAGGTAATGTGAGTTTATAGATTTTCTTGCTCAAACTGTTGGTAGGCATAATACTGTCTTGTTTTGACCCCCATGTAAGCGACTCCTCTAAAGAGTGGATGTAGCTTCGCAATGGAGCATTTGGACACTCCAAACAGAAGTCAGAATGCTGCCTGACAAGTTTCAAGTGAGATGATGTCAGCACTATAAAAGGAATTTCTGCTGTACCACAGATAGAGCAGCAGGAACTATGAATGCAAGCTGAGGTTCTGCTGGGAGCTGCAACAGTCTACAGTGGCGTTCTGCTGAACCAGGTGCAATAGCCTGCAGAGAGTGACTGCCGAGAGGGGTGGGGGAGCTGCTGGAGATGCTGATAGAGGACAGTGACTGGGGGATTCCCTTTCTACCGAGAGCCAAAAGAGAGAGAAAGAGTCAGCACTGTGTCCCCAATCCAGTGGGAAATCTGGACAGCGTATAGGATTTCTGGGAACTGTGGTGGAGGAGCACTAGTCAAAGTTAGTACTCCCATGCAACAGAATGTAAGTCAGGCTGGCCTCAGTAAAACTGCTAGGTGTGCCAGCTTGGGACAGGTTAGCCGGTCTGCTATAGGAAGGGCTAGCACTGCAGACGCTGACATTACAACCCATAACACACACAGGCAGGCAGATCAAGGCCGACTGCACACTAGTAAGCCGGATTCCGCATGCGGGATCCCGCAGCGGAATCCAGCTGTGACTCCGGCCAGCGACACCGCGTATCTGCATTATCTGTAATGCGGATTACCGCGGAGGCTTGCAGGCGGTCATGCACAGTACAGATTTTTTTTCTTAATATTTGTATTTCCCGTGCCATAGCTAGGCAATGTTAATTGCGCATTGGCTGTGGGTCGGACGGCCTCCCATGACTTCAATGGAGGCCGTCTGCACGGAAACCACAGCAAAATAGAGTATGCCGTAATTCTTCCTCCGATTGCGGAATAAGCAGTTCATATCTGTGCATGTGAAGGAAAAAGCAAAAGTACATACCTTTCAATACATTTGATTTGCAGCAGACGCTGACCGTGGATTCCGATTCAGTACCAAACTTTACTTGGCAGCTGAATCAGTAGCACAGTGTCTTTAACTTTGCACATAGTTTCAGAACTTTGCAACATAGTTTCAACACTTCGTAATGCTGATTCTAGAACTTAGCTACACAGTCTTGACCAGTCAGCTCACGCAAGATCAAATCGCAGTCTTTTTCAAATACACAGCAGGCCTTGCATAACCCTAGTGTGCAGTCTCATAGTATTATACATTCAAAATCTCTATGGTGGGGTTCCGCTCATGCTCAGCAATATAGCAGGTCACCACAGGAGCTCCTTCAGCTATGACCTCTCATACTTGGCTACATAGTCTCGGCCCGTCAGCCCATGCGGGATCAAATCACAGTTTCTTTCAAATACACAGCAGGACTGGCGTAACTCTGTGGACATTCTCACAGTTCACAATAGTATGCACTCACAGTCTTTATGGTGGGTTTCCTCTCACTCTCAGTAATACAGCAGGTCACCACCGGAGGCATATTTGGTATTTCAGCCGCACTTCAGTAGCGGTGAGCGATTCCAGCGACCTGATTGGTTGTTGGGTACACCCCCCCCTTTGGAGATATGCACGAGTGCTACTTCACGAGACCAGCGGGGGGGGGGGGGGGTTAGGGTTAGGTATAGGGTTAGGGTTAAGGTTTAGGGTTAGTATTAGGGTTAGGGTTTGCGTTTAGGGTTTAGGGTTGGGGTTAGGGGTTAGGGTTAGTTGCCGACCCTCCTACGGGCCTGCTGCTGCTTATTTAACAGGCCGGCCAATCAGGTCACTGGAATCGCTCACCCCTACTGAAGTGCGGCTGAAATACCAAATATGCCCACCGGAGCTCCCTCTGCTGCAATAGTCTACATTGATTGGCCACTCTCACCTCTGACCAGAGGTTCAAGGTCAACTTCTCCCATAGCAGGTTTCTAGGCTTCTCTAGTGGCTCATGACACAGGCCACACCAAACCATGCACCTACCTCTTTTTCCATGAAAATGTACCTTAACACTTGCTATCTCCACCAATGTGGCCATCACAATGACACCCTGTGTGCCACACCCAATCATTTATATCACACACAGGTACTATCCTGCGGTGCAAGATGTACCCTAGCATTCATCATCTGACGCAGATGGCGCACTCGACATGATGGCTGGTTATGTATACCTTTAGTATGGCCACATGGAACAATTCACACAGTGTCCACAGGGGCCGCAACAGAGACTGTTACAATAAACTAACTGCACTGTTATGCACAATCAGCAGTTGTACGTCAACCATCAGTTGTTGTCACATTTCTCCTAATAAACCTCAGCATTTATTGCATTTATTGGCGTAAATGTTAGACTCCTACGTCATCTCTCTAAATTCTGGCTAGCAATGTTATGTACCCGACTGCATGCAGTTAACTTTTTCATCCCCCTTAGTCTTCTTACCAGCCCTAGATACTATACTTAGGAAGAAACGACCATCATAAAGAAGATGAAAGAAGACGTGCAGATGACATGCAGATGTCTCATTAAGCCCAACAATCAGTAACACAACTGTCTGTCCTCAGTTGCCCTAACTAATGACACATGGACCAGTGGATTTCTCCCTTAGTATATTCTTTGCATCCGATGGCATGAACTGGTACTATGGTGCTGAAAAGTAACCATTCCACTCGAAATATAGTTTTAAAAATCCTCCTTAACACTAATGCTCATTCTCATATATATTTAATTTGCAATTGATTTGTTGCATTGTTGTAATTGAACATTTAGAAATGAAGAATTTTTTTGCTCGCATCATTTATTAATTTGAAACTTTTAGAAGTGAAAAAAGGACTTATAGATCAAGTAAAACTTAGTTCATACAAGCATCTACTCTTACTGGAGCCATGACCAGTATGAGGCATCGCTATGACTTATAATGGTGTCCTTCAGGTTTCCTTTGCGTTTTGGTATTTTTAACAGCAATAATAGCACTGCAGAAGACACTTGCCATCAAAAATGGAAAAAATGGGCTGCATCATTAAGGGGTTAAGAGACCAAGTGATACACAGGAACATTTTGGGCAGACCATGACCAGGGGCCATTAATTAGCAGTAGAGTGGGGTGGAGGGGTATAAGCTGAACTTTTTGCACCCAGGCCCATGGGCCTTTAGCAACGCCCCCACCTTTTACCATAGGTATAGAAGATGTTCTGCTAAAGAGATGAGTGAGATGCTAGGCACTGGATATATTTCACTGGATATCATATAGCCCATATATTTGATGTGATATGGGCTGAATGATGATAATATGGAAAGTTTTTACATGTAGCAGATTACATATGACCTGGAGGTATTACTAGTTAAGTCTGCTTGTGAGTGACCATCTGTCACTGGGAGCATCTCACTTTTCAATGGGAGTAGGTACATCTGCTTAGTCCTAATTATGCCGGGACATGGGACTTTTATCTGACATCACTAAGGCTGGTTTCACACCTGCTTCGGGGGTTCCATTTTTCTGCTCCGTTTAGGAAAGGGGAATCCCCTGGCCGAACGGATCCGTCTTCTGACAGAACCGAACAGCACTGAACGGACCCCATTGACTATAATGGGGTCGGTCCAGGCCCTTTTGATAAACTCACATATCTCATCTATTTACTTTGTTTTCTGTTCTTTAATAAGAATACACAGTAAGACTCTCCTACTCCAGCAGCAAGAAATCTAGGACAGGGAATCTGGTATGTTAAAGCACCCCTCCGGTCCAGGACAAACCAAGATGACAGCACTACTTCTATAACTTCCTGATGTACACTGCAGAGGAAGTGCATTTGCGCAGTGAACTAGGTTGATTTGCGAGCGTGTCTGCTCATAGTACTTGCTCATAGTGTCTTGCTCATAGTATGTTTTTGTGCACGTAGGCCATGTTCATATGTGCATGCCACACCCACCGCACTGATTTAAAAGGCTATATAGCCTAATGAGGTCCAGGTGTGTTTATTTTATTCAAAGAATTGTGCAGTGTATTATGGACCTCCTATGATGCCTTGGGTGTGCAAATGTGCTCAAAAATAGGGCATGTTGCGTATATTTTCACGCACATGAAAATATAGCGCAAAAACTCTGAATGTGAGGAAACCCATTAAAATAAATGGGTTCTACTTGCTGCGGTTTGCGCAAGCCCATCTGTAGGAGCCCTGAATGTTGCTGTTCTGCGAGTGCATAGGTATATTTTACTGTACTTTTTGCAAACACAAGGAATGTGCATTTGCGCGAGTTCCCTCCCAAAAAAGCACTGATACTCCTAGCTATTAAATGGCTAATTAGTTTAAGATGTATTCTTTTTCCTAGAGCTTGCTGCATTTTTTTTTGCACAATCGAAATGCGCAGGAAATTAAGCGCATGTGAACAAACCCATTAAAATCAATTGGCTCTATTTATGGTAGCATAGTATGCTAGGCTGAAAAAAGACAAATGTCCATCCAGTTCAGCCTGTTTCCACACCTTTGTTGATCCAGAAGAAGGCAAAAAACTTCCGGTGTATATAGTATATCTTGATTTTAGTAAAACATTTGACAAAGTATCTCATACCATACTTATAGGAAAAAATGACCAAATATGGGATTGACAAGGCAACTGTTAGGGCTCCTGCACACTTGCCTTTTTTTCACGCAGTATCACAGCTTTTTTTTCACGTGATTGTCAATAGGACTTTCTAATGTAAAAAACGCACCAACTTGCAAAGTGTTTTTAACATTAGAAAGTCCCATTGAAAATCGCATGAAAAAAACGCAAGTGTGCAGGAGCCCTTAGGTGGATTCACAACTGGCTGAGTGATTGTAGTCAAAGAGTGGTCATAAATGGCTGCACATCCAAGTGGAAGAATGTATCAAGTGGGGTACCACAAGGCTCTGTGGGGTACCCTGGGCCCAGTGTTGTTCAACATTTTTAATAGCTGTCTACAAATATCTGAAGGGCTGTCACAGTGCAGAGGGATCAGTCCTATTCTCATTTGTAGAAGGAAAGACTAGAAGCAATGGGATGAAACTGCAAGGCAGGAGACACAAATTAGATATTAGACAGTGAGGGTGATCAATGAGTGGAACAGGTTACCACGGGAGGTGGTGAGTTCTCCTTCAATGGAAGTGTTCAAACAAAGGCTGGACAAATATCTGTCTGGGATGATTTATTATGTGGCACGGTGTCAAATGCTATAGAAAACCAGATATATGAGATCAATAGACTCTCCCAGATCTGGCCTAGAACTTACTTAATTGTAGAAGCTGATCAAATTGGTTTGACATGATCGACCCCTCGTGAACCCAGCTGTCCCTTACTGCCTTCTTGTTTTAATAATTTAAAAGCTTTATTTTTTTCACTTATTGCCCCCTTATAGTCTTGATGAGCCACATTGGTTTCCTTTTATCCGTAGGTTTTTTTTATTTTTGTAGGGTATGAACGGCTCACATGAGGTATTTAGGATGGTTTTAAACGTCTCCCATTTGTCGCCTGTACTGTTATTTTTGAGGACATTGTCCCATTTAATGTTTCCGAGAGCTCGTGTTTCTGAGCTGATCCAATTTTGCTTTGCTAAAGGATAGTTTTTTCGTCACTTCCTGATAAGACTTCCTTTTGAATGATATCTGGAAATTAATTATATTGTGCTCACTATTTCCCAAGTGTCCCTCAACCTGCACCCTCATGATTCTGTCCGGTCTGTTAATTAATAATAAGTCCAGAATGGCCCTCCCTCTAGTTGGCTCCCGCACTAGTTGGGTATAGTAGTTATCTTTAATTGTGAGATTTGCAGGTTTCATCTTCCCATATTATATCTGGATAATTAAAGACCCCCATAATATTATTACTTCATTTCAGTTTGACATCTCTTCTATTTGTCTTAGTAATACGTTTTCATTTTCTTTAGTTATTTTTGGTGGCTTATAAAAAAAACTCCTATCTGGATTTTATTAGTCTTCCCTCCCTGTATTTCTACCCATAAAGATTCTTTGTGCTCATCTCTTACACCTATATCTTCTTGTAGACTCGGTACTAAGTAGGATTTAACATAAATATATACCCCTCCACCTTTCCGGTTTACATGGTCTATTCGGAAGAGGTTGTATCTAGAGATGAGCGAACACCAAAATGTTCGGGTGTTCGTTATTCGGAACGAACTTCCCGTGATGCTCGAGGGTTCGTTTCGAACAACGAACCCCATTGAAGTCAATGGGCGACCAGAACATTTTTGTATTTCGCCGATGCTCGCTAAGGTTTTCATGTGTGAAAATCTGGGCAATTCAGGAAAGTGATGGGAATGACACAGCAACGGATAGGGCAGGCGAGGGGCTACATGTTGGGCTGCATCTCAAGTTCACAGGTCCCACTATTAAGCCACAATACCGGCAAGAGTGGGCCCCCCCCCCCCTCCCAACAACTTTTACTTCTGAAAAGCCCTCATTGGCATGGCATACCTTTGCTAAGCACCACACTACCTCCAACAAAGCACAATCACTGCCTGCATGACACTCCACTGACACTTCTCCTGGGTTACATGCTGCCCAACCGCCCCCCCTCCCCCCCCCACAGCGCACACCAAAGTGTCCCTGGGCAGCCTTCAGCTGCCCTCATGCCACACCACGCTCATGTCTATTTAGAATTGCGTCTGCCATGACGAGGGACCGCAGGCACACACTGCAGAGGTTGGCACGGCTAGGCAGCGACCCTCTTTAAAAGTGGCGGAGCGATAGCCCACAATGCTGTACAGAAGCAATGAGAAATAGAATCCTGTGCCACCGCCATCAGGAGCTGCACACGTGGGCATAGCAATGGGGAACCTATGTGCCACACACTATTCATTCTGTCAAGGTGTCTGCATGCCCCAGTCAGACCGGGCTTTTTAATTCATAGACACAGGCAGGTACAACTCCCTATTGTGAAGTCCCTGTCGACCCACAGCATGGGTGGCTCCCTGGAACCCACCGGCGGTACACAGAAATATCCCATTGCATTGCCCAACACAGCTGAGGTAGTAATGTTGTGCTTAACCCTTTCCAATCCAATTTGTATATGGTTTTCCTAGGGGGCTTACTCTTTTTCTGCCGTTATACAACGGCGCTATATGCTGGCTAAAGCCAGTACTGCATGAGCTGACACGTAGGATAGGCTCCGACAGCAGAGAGGCTGGCAATATACAGTAAGAGAACCCCGACGGACGTCTACCAACAACGGAGCTGTACAGCCTTAAACCCTAATGTCTTCACAGGTCACACAGTGGACTGGAAAGGGTTAATGCAGGTGGGCTTCGGCCCACACTGCATGCCCCAGTCAGACTGGGGTTCTTTACAAGTGGACACATGTAGGTTAAACTCCCTGTGGACCCACTGCCTGGGAGGGTGCCAGGAAGCCACCGGCGGTACATAGAAATATCCCATTGCATTGCCCAACACAGCTGAGGTAGTAATGTCGTGCGTAATACAGGTGGGCTTCGGCCCACACTGCATGCCCCAGTCAGACGGGTTCTTTAGAAGTGTACAGATGTATTAAAAACTCAGTGTGCACCTACAGCATGGGTGGCTCCCTGGAACCCACCGGCGGTACATAAAAATATCCCATTGCATTGCCCAACACAGCTGAGGTAACGTCAGCTGTAATGCAGGTGGGCTAAAAATTAATTTGATTACACTGTAGGTGAGGGCCCACAAAAATTGCTGTATCAACAGTACTAATGTACATCCCAAAAATTGGCCATGGCCAGCCAAGAGGGCAGGTGAAACCCATTAATCGCTTTGGTTAATGTGGCTTAAGTGGTAACTAGGCCTGGAGGCAGCCCAGTGTAACGAAAAATTGGTTCAAGTTAAAGTTCCAATGCTTTTAAGCGCATTGAAACTTATAAAAATTGTTCTGAAAAATTATTTGAGTGAGCCTTGTGGCCCTAAGAAAAATTGCCCGTTCAGCGTGATTACGTGAGGTTTCAGGAGGAGGAGCAGGAGGAGGAGGAGGAGGAATATTAGACACAGATTGATGAAGCAGAAATGTCCCCGTTTTGGATGGTGAGAGAGAACGTAGCTTCCATCCGCGGGTGCAGCCTACGTATTGCTTACGTATCGCTGCTGTCCGCTGGTGGAGAACAGAAGTCTGGGGAAATCCAGCCTTTGTTCATCTTGATGAGTGTAAGCCTGTCGGCACTGTCGGTTGACAAGCGGCTACGCTTATCTGTGATGATTCCCCCAGCCGCACTAAACACCCTCTCCGACAAGACGCTAGCCGCAGGACAAGCAAGCACCTCCAGGGCATACAGCGCTAGTTCAGGCCACATGTCCAGCTTCGACACCCAGTAGTTGTAGGGGGCAGAGGCGTCACCAAGGATGGTCGTGCGATCCGCTACGTACTCCCTCACCAGCCTTTTACAGTGCTCCCGCCGACTCAGCCGTGACTGGGGAGCGGTGACACAGTCTTGGTGGGGAGCCATAAAGCTGGCCAGGCCCTTAAAGACTGTTGCACTGCCTGGGATGTACATGCTGCTCGATCTACGCACATCCCCTGCTACCTTGCCCTCGGTACTGCGCCTTCTGCCACTAGCGCTGTCGGCTGGGAATTTTACCATCAGCTTGTCCGCAAGGGTCCTGTGGTATAGCAACACTCTCGAACCCCTTTCCTCTTCGGGAATCAGAGTGGGCAGGTTCTCCTTATACCGTGGATCGAGCAGTGTGTACACCCAGTAATCCGTAGTGGCCAGAATGCGTGCAACGCGAGGGTCACGAGAAAGGCATCCTAACATGAAGTCAGCCATGTGTGCCAGGGTACCTGTACGCAACACATGGCTGTCTTCACTAGGAAGATCACTTTCAGGATCCTCCTCCTCCTCCTCCTCAGGCCATACACGCTGAAAGGATGACAGGCAATCAGCCGGTGTACCGTCAGCAGCGGCCCAAGCTGTCTCTTCCCCCTCCTCCTCATCCTCCTCATGCTCCTCCTCCTCCTCCTGTACGCGCTGAGAAATAGACAGGAGGGTGCCCTGACTATCCAGCGGCATACTGTCTTCCCCCGCCCCCGTTTCCGAGCGCAAAGCAGCTGCCTTTATGGTTTGCAGGGAATTTCTCAAGATGCATAGCAGAGGAATGGTGACGCTAATGATTGTAGCATCGCCGCTCACCACCTGGGTAGACTCCTCAAAATTACCAAGGACATGGCAGATGTCTGCCAACCAGGCCCACTCTTCTGAAAGGAATTGAGGAGGCTGACTCCCACTGCGCCGCCCATGTTGGAGTTGGTATTCCACTATTGCTCTACGCTGCTCATAGAGCCTAGCCAACATGTGGAGCGTAGAGTTCCACCGTGTGGGCACGTCGCACAGCAGTCGGTGCACTGGCAGCTTAAAGTGATGTTGCAGGGTGCGCAGGGTGGCAGCGTCCGTGTGGGACTTGCAGAAATGTGCGCAGAGCCGGCGCGCCTTTACGAGCAGGTCTGACAAGCGTGGGTAGCTTTTCAGAAACCGCTGAACCACCAAATTAAAGACGTGGGCCAGGCATGGCACGTGCGTGAGGCTGCCAAGCTGCAGAGCCGCCACCAGGTTACGCCCGTTGTCACACACGACCATGCCCGGTTGGAGGCTCAGCGGCGCAAGCCAGCGGTCGGTCTGCTGTGTCAGACCCTGCAGCAGTTCGTGGGCCGTGTGCCTCTTATCGCCTAAGCTGAGTAGTTTCAGCACGGCCTGCTGACGCTTGCCCACCGCTGTGCTGCCACACCGCGCGACACCGACTGCTGGCGACATGCTGCTGCTAACACATCTTGATTGCGAGACAGAGGAGGAGGAGGAGGAGGAGGAGGGTGCTTTAGTGGAGGAAGCATACACCTCCGCAGATACCACCACCGAGCTGGGGCCCGCAATTCTGGGGGTGGGTAGGACGTGAGCGGTCCCAGGCTCTGACTCTGTCCCAGCCTCCACTAAATTCACCCAATGTGCCGTCAGGGAGATGTAGTGGCCCTGCCCGCCTGTGCTTGTCCACGTGTCCGTAGTTAAGTGGACCGTGGCAGTAACCGCGTTGGTGAGGGCGCGCACAATGTTGCGGGAGACGTGGTCGTGCAGGGCTGGGACGGCACATCGGGAAAAGTAGTGGCGACTGGGAACTGAGTAGCGCGGGGCCGCCGCCTCCATGATACTTTTGAAGGACTCAGTTTCCACAACCCTATACGGCAGCATCTCAAGGCTGATGAATTTTGCTATGCGGACGGTTAACGTTTGAGCGTGCGGGTGCGTGGCGGCGTACTTGCGCTTGCGCTCGAACACTTGCGCTAGCGACGGCTGAACGGTGCGCTGAACTACACTGCTGGATGGGGCCGAGGACAGCGGAGATGAGGGTGTGGGTGCAGGCCATGAGGCGGTAGTGCCTGTGTCCTGAGAGGGGGGTTGCATCTCAGTGGCAGGTTGGGGCACAGGGGGAGAGGCAGGGGTGCAAACCGGAGGCGGTGAACGGCCTTCGTCCCACCTTGTGGGGTGCTTGGCCATCATATGTCTGCGCATGGTGGTGGTGGTGAGGCTGTTGGTGTTGGCTCCCCGGCTGAGCTTTGCGCAACAAAGGTTGCACACCACTGTTCGTCGGTCGTCAGGCGTCTCTGTGAAAAACTGCCAGACCTTAGAGCACCTCGGCCTCTGCAGGGTGGCATGGCGCGAGGGGGCGCTTTGGGAAACACTTGGTGGATTATTCGGTCTGGCCCTGCCTCTACCCCTGGACACCGCACTGCCTCTTGCAACCTGCCCTGCTGATGCCCTTGACTCCCCCTCTGAAGACCTGTCCTCCTGAGTAAGCGTTGCACACCAGGTGGGGTCAGTCACCTCATCGTCCTGCTGCTCTTCCTCCGAATCCTCTGTGCGCTGCTCCCTTGGACTTACTGCCCTTACTACTACCTCACTGCAAGACAACTGTGTCTGATCGTCATCATCCTCCTCACCCACAGAAAGTTGTTGAGACAGTTGGCGGAAGTCCCCAGCCTCTTCCCTCGGACCCCGGGAACTTTCGAATGGTTGGGCATCAGTGACAATAAACTCCTCTGGTGGGAGAGGAACCGCTGCTGCCCAATCTAAGCAGGGGCCCGAGAACAGTTCCTGGGAGTGTTCCCGCTCCTGAGCAGGTGTCATTGTAGTGGAGTGAGGAGGCTGGGAGGAAGGAGGAGCAGCAGACAGAGGATTCGGATTTGCAGCAGTGGACGGCGCAGAACTGCGTGTTGACGATAGGTTGCTCGAAGCACTTTCTGCCATCCAGGACAGGACCTGCTCACACTGCTCATTTTCTAATAACCGTCTCCCGCGTGGACCCATTAATTGGGCGATGAATGTGGGGACGCCAGAAACGTGCCTCTCTCCTAATCGCGCAGCAGTCGGCTGCGACACACCGGGATCAGGAGCTCGGGCTGTGCCCACACCCTGACTTGGCCCTCCGCGTCCTCGGCCGCGTCCACGTCCTCTAGGCCTACCCCTACCCCTCAGCATGCTGTATTACCAGTGATTTGATTTAACAGGCAGGAAATAAATTGGCGCAAGACTGCAGGCCAAATATAATTTTTGCCCTTTTGGGAAAACGAAAGGCCCCACTGCCTCTAGTGAATGAATAATCTAAGTTTAATAACTGTGCTGTGTCCCTGCTTATGTGTCACAGAACGTGAGGGTAGCAGAGTTATTATAACTCTGGCAGAGCAGGTATTTTTTTTCCCAATTAAGGAAAGCAAATGGCGAAGCCAGCAGTAAAGCGTAGCTGGGTGCGTATGATTTAGCAATGTTTTTCACGCAGCTCACACGTGTCCACAGGCGTTAGGACGGACAGAGGCTGGACAAATAGATTTGTTTTCAGTTTTTTCCCACCAAAAGGCAGCACTGCGTATATTCAATGAACATGAGAAGTGTAATAACTGTGCTGTGTCCCTGCTTATGTGTCACAGAACGTGAGGGTAGCAGAGTTATTATAACTCTGGCAGAGCAGGTATTTTTTTTCCCAATTAAGGAAAGCAAATGGCGAAGCCAGCAGTAAAGCGTAGCTGGGTGCGTATGATTTAGCAATGTTTTTCACGCAGCTCACACGTGTCCACAGGCGTTAGGACGGACAGAGGCTGGACAAATAGATTTGTTTTCAGTTTTTTCCCACCAAAAGGCAGCACTGCGTATATTCAATGAACATGAGAAGTGTAATAACTGTGCTGTGTCCCTGCTTATGTGTCACAGAACGTGAGGGTAGCAGAGTTATTATAACTCTGGCAGAGCAGGTATTTTTTTTCCCAATTAAGGAAAGCAAATGGCGAAGCCAGCAGTAAAGCGTAGCTGGGTGCGTATGATTTAGCAATGTTTTTCACGCAGCTCACACGTGTCCACCGCCCGTAAGGACGGACACAGGCTGGACAAATAGATTTGTTTCCACTTGTTTTTCCACCAAAAGGCAGCACTGCGTATATTCTATGAATAATAACTGTGTTGTGGCCCTGCCTATACAATTCTTTCCCTGCAGTATCAATGGAGGGTGGAATGCTCTGCAGAGGCGATTTTGAGAAGCCCAAAAAAAATGCAGCACAGCTAACAGCAGCCTGGACAGTACTGCACACGGATAAATATGGCCCTAGAAAGGACCGTAGAGGTTCTTGAAGGCTACACGCACTCCTAACACTCTCCCTGCCTATGCAGCACTTCTGTCCCTAATGCCAGGTGCAACGCTCTGCAGAGCCGATTTTGAGAAAAAAAAAAAATCCCACTGCTAACAGCAGCCAACACACAGCTATCAGTGGCCCTAATAAGGACCTTTGGGGGGTCTTGAAGCCTACACTAACTACCAATTCTTTCCCTACAGCAGCTCCGGTATAAACAGCACTGTCCCTCATCTAACTCACACCGCATCTGAGGCGAGCCGCGGGAGGGGCCGACTTTTATATTAGGCGAACACCTGATCTCGCCAGCCACTCACAGCAGGGGGGTGGTATAGGGCTTAAACGTTGCAGGGGGAAGTTGTAATGCCTTCCCTGTCTTTCAATTGGCCAGAAAAGCGCGCTAACGTCTCAGGGAAGGAAGTGAAAGTAACCAGAACACCGCATGGTGTTCGTTACGAATAACGAACATCCCGAACACCCTAATATTCGCACGAATATCAAGCTCGGACGAACGCGTTCGCTCATCTCTAGTTGTAGCCCTGTAAATTCACCGTACAGTCGCATTCTTCATCAAGACATGTTTCTGTTATGCCTACTATATCGTAGTTTTTTTCAGACATTATCCCTTTAAGCCCACGCACTTTATTGATCATACTTCTTGCATTCGTTGCCATACAGTGCCATATATGGTTGTGATTATTTGTATTCATTATGCTACTTATGGTACTATTAGCTGCTCTGTCAGTTCTATCTGTACTAACCCCTTCCCCCGTTCGACCCCCATTTCCCTTTCTTAATCGAAGAAGTCTGTCTACACTGTCTTCCCCCTATCTCTCTTGTTGCCCTCACCCCCATTCTCTAGTTTAAACACTCCTCTAACCTTCTAGCCATCTTCTCCCCCAGCATAGCTGCACCCTCTCCATTAACTTGCAGCCCGTCCCTACGGTAGAGCCTGTAGCCAACAGCAAAGTCAGCCCAGTTCTCCAGGAACCCAAACCCCTCTTGCTTACAGCAACTCTGGAGCCACTTGTTTACCTCCCTAATCTCCCGCTGCCTTTCTGGTGTGGCTCGTGGTACACGTAGTATTTCCGAACAAACTACCTTGGAGGACCTTGCCTTGAGATTACATCCTAGATCCCTGAAATAGTTTTAAAGGATCCTCCATTGACCTCTAACTTTGTCATTGGTGCCAATGTGCACCATGACCGCTGGATCCTCACCAGTCCTTCCCTGTAATCTGTCAACCAGATCCACGATGTATCGAACTTGAGCGCCAGGAAGGCAACACACCATTCAACGATCCTGATATTCACTGCATATTGTGCATGCAAATTTCTGCATACACAAATACGCCCATGTGAAGCTGATATAAGGGCGGCTTCACACGGGCGCATGCATTTTTGCGCTATGGACTAGTCTTTTTTGCATGCGTATCAGCATATCTGACTGTACTTTTCCGCATGCAGGGAATGTTCATTTGCGCATGGTAGACAAACACTACCCAATTTTAATGGCTATTTAGTCTAATGATCTCCAGATGTGTTCTTTTTTCACGGAACTGCGCATTGCCTTACCCCTCCATGAGGACTGTTGGTGGACAGATATGCAGAAAGATAGAACGTATTCTATTTTTTGCGCGCACGTGAAAAAGGAGATTAGAACAAGCTCATTGGAATCAATCGGTTCCATTCTCTGCGGATTAAATGCCCATGTGAATGAGCCCTAATATGCATCAAAATAGGGCATGCCGCATATTTTTCCCATGATCGCACATTGCGGGAAAAAATACGCTCTTATGAACGAACACATTGAAATCACTGAGTTCTGTTCACTGTGTATAAGGGCTTAAACACACGGGCGTGTTTTTGTCCCATTTTGCAATTGTGAAAATCACGCCCACAAAAATCGGGTGAAGTGAAACCATTGATATCATTTTCACTTTTGGGATTCTCGCGTGTTAATACTACATGCAAGAAAAGATAGGACTTGCCCTATCCTTGTTGCTGGTAGTTTTCCTTTGGCGCAGAGTTTGAATAGTCAAAAAACCCAAAACCTGGGTTCATGTGCTAATACGCTCAGTAGCGGCGAGCGTATTAGCGAATGCGCCCATGAGTATTTGCCCTTACACAAATACACTGCACCCATGGGCGTAACTCTAGAGGATGCAGTTGCACCCGGGCCCAGGAGCCTCAGGGGGCCCATAAGGCCTCTCTTCTCCATATAGGGAGCCCAGTACTATGAATAAAGCATTATAGTTGGGGGCCCTGTTACAGGTTTTGCATTGGGGCCCAGAAGCTTCAAGTTACGTCTCTGACTGCACCAATACACTCGTGTGAACGAGCCCTAACGTTATGTGATTCAGCACCTTTTCTGTTCCTGACACAATGGCTGACGAGTCTCTCTGACGTATAACCCACTTACGGAGCCGCCGACCGCAGTTATACGCTTATTAGCATCCCAGAGGAAATAGCGTTATGGGGAAGATCAAATTAAACTTACATTTCGCAAAGATGAAACTAAATGATCAGTACAAAAGATGTGTGGTAAATGTCTAAAAACGTGTTGTGTCTGTCTGCGCCAATATTCAGGATGTCCAGGCCTTTGTATGTAGATTCGCTCCTGGGAGCAAAATTATTCCACATTATACTGTTCTGCATCTCCATGAAATACAGGTTATGGCGTCCGGCGCAACCCGACCGGCTCGCTGATCCCCAAGTGCAATCAATAATCTGTCTAATAGCATTTCACATTTCAGAGGGTCCAAGTACATAAGTCAGACATGACATAACACGGGTTATTACAAATCATCTTCCCCATGTGAACCCTTCATAGCTTGTTTAACCCCTTAAGGACAAGAAGCCCCCCCCCCCCCCCCGTTTTCATTTTTCCCTCCTGCCTTTAATTTTTTTTTAACTCCTTCACTTATCCATCGACATAGTTGTACCAAAGCTCATTTTTTGCGGGACGTCCTGTTATTTGCGTTGGTGTCATTTTGGAATAGATGCGACTTTTTGATTGCTTTCTATTGCATTTCGTCTTGGAAACAGGGTGACCAAAAAAACTCATTTCTGGCGTTTTCTATTTATTTTTTTGACTACGTTCATCACGCAGGGTAAATAATGTATTACTTTGATAGATCGGACTTTTACGGACGCAGCGATACCAAATATGTATTTTTGTTTTATTATTTAGATTATTTTATTATAAGTATGGCACAAGGTTTTTTTTAAAACTTTTTTTCATTTTTTTTAACAATTAGTATAACTTTATTGTTCCTATTTTTACTTTTTTTTTTCTTAGTCCCAAGAGAGTACAAAACAACTTGTGATGCTTTGATCGCTCCTGCAGTATGATGTAATGCCATTAGGACTACATCACACTGCGATCAGGCAGGCAGGCTATCAAGCCACTGGGCTTTTACCCCGGGTGCCATGACACCTGCACGACTTTCTGCGGTCGCATTGATCGAGGGATGTTCGGGGCATTTAAAAACAGCCGGCGCCTGCGTTGTATGAACAGGGATCGCCGCGTGATCTCTCTTCATACATACTCCGACGCTGCAAGACGTAAATGTACGCCCTGCAGCATTAAGGGGTTAATGACACTCACAGAAATGTGATAACAATAGAAAAAGAAACACAAATATTTTCATTCAGCAAAACAGTCTACCACAAAATGTCCTTGTTGACCATAGCAACCAATCACAGCGCAGCTCTCATTTCTCAAGCCCCTGAGGTAAAATGAAAGCTGTGCTGTGATTGGTTGCTATGGGCAACAAGGACAGCCTGAGGCTACAGCCACACGGGCGAGTGCGATATCAGGTCAATAAACCCGGCCCGATATCGTGCTTGCAAGCGTGCGTTTTACCTGCGGATGCAAGGTGTTTTACATGCAAAAGCGCCTCGCATCACTTCTGTGAAATCCCGTGCTTGACTGTCCCATTGAAAGCAATGGGCGATGCGTTCTGAGGGAAAAATTGGACATGCAGTGATTTTTTTACATTGCTGTGCAGGAAAAAAAAAATATCGCTCGTGCGTATGACTCCATTTAAAAGAATGGAGTTCACATTTGTGCGTCTAGCAACACATAAAACTTCCGCGAGATTCACGCTCGTTTAAATGCAGCCCTACTCTTAGGACTTTTTCAGACGGCCGTGATTTCATCCTGTTTTGAGGCTGCGAATTAACGGAACGAAACCATAGATTTCAATGGTTTCGTTTTCACTAGCGGATTCTCACGCATTAATACTGCACACGAGAAAGGCCCCCTTACGCAGGCGGAAATTCCGCGGCAGGATTTCCCGCAGAATTTCCGCCCATGGCCGCTGCCATAGGATTGCATTAGATAACGCAATCCTAGGCAGATGGCCGTGATTTGTCCGCGGAGAAAACACACGCGGAAAACAAATTGCGGCATGTTCTATTTCTGTGCGGGTCTCGCAGAGGCCCGCACAGAAATGTCACTCCTGGCGCGCCGGGTGGCCGGCACAACAGCGTTTCGGAGCCGCAGGAGCAGGTGAGAGCCGCAGTGGTCCCTGCAGGGATGCGGGTCGGATTCTGCTGCGAGAATTCTCGCAAGGGATCTGACCCGGCCATCTACAGGCAGCCAAAAGATTGGACTTGCCCTATTTTTCTGGCACGTGGTTTTTCTATGTGTGAGAAAAATAAGGCAGGACCTCTCTTTTCTTACTTTTTTCCCCCAAACTCGCACGCAATAGCGCAGAGTTTGCATAGTCTTAAAAAAAAAAAAGGACTAGTGTATGCTCAGATACGCTCAGTAGCGGCGAGCGTATTAGTGAATGCGCCAGTCTGTTTTAGCCCTTAGACAGTTTTACTGAATGAGGCCCAAAAAGTTTTCTTCTTCCGTTGTTATCGCCAGGGAAGGAGTAGGAGACAAATTGGCTGCCGACAAAGACAGCAGAGCGTTTTATGTCCTTGATTTTCACGTCTATCAGTCCGTTAGTGAGCAAAGTCATTTTTAAACATAGTTTGATGAAGGTCGAACAATTCGTAAGCGGTACGCTAATTTTAAGGAAAAGGATTGCATCTGCAAGCAAAAAACATCCGTCTGTCCACCAATAAGTGTGGAAACAGCGTCCGAATAAGTTTCACACGAAGGCATCAGAAATTCACCGTCAGTGCGAGCAGACGATTGGACGTCACGCCGCCGACTGTGGAAGATTCTGCGCAAATGTTTGTGACGTTATCCCTAGTGATTATAATTGTTGCCGACCCTGAAACCTGACGACAAAGCGCCGTGACGTTCTTTCTGTGAGAGTCTGCAAACTTATGTTCGAACATGTGAAAAAATGCGCAGCATAGCCTATTTTGGTGCGTATTACACACCGCAATAAGCCATTGAAATGAATGGGCCAGCGCAAAAACGCAGTGAATACATACGAAAATGGCGTATTAACTGTGCAAGTAAATGGCCCCTTCTGCGTTCTTTTTTGTGTGCGCAAATACACACTATATTTATGCGCAGAAGAGCCCACAGGCGTGGACAAAGCATATTTACACGACTGAAGTACACTTACATCCGTGTGAATGAGCCCCGAGGGTACCGTACATAGGATGGATTGTTGGTAGAGAAAAATCAAAATACACAGGAAAATCCAGGTGCTGGGGCTTATTCACAACCCATTTAATGGGTTCGTTCTCATGAGCACGCTTTGTGCACGCATTATGCGCGGGCCTAACAAGTAGGACCAGCTCTATCTTTCTGCATTTTTTTACAGCAAAGGTCCCATAGAAGGGGAAGGGTTTGACTCTGCGCAAAACGCGGGGAAGAAAAACACATCTGGACCTCATTAGACTTGAATAGCCATAAAAATACGGAAAGTGTGCGTCTCGAGTGCAGGT
The DNA here is from genome assembly GCF_035609145.1 of Eleutherodactylus coqui. Classification (NCBI taxonomy): domain Eukaryota; kingdom Metazoa; phylum Chordata; class Amphibia; order Anura; family Eleutherodactylidae; genus Eleutherodactylus; species Eleutherodactylus coqui. The sequence goes on from NC_089839.1 coordinate 281,948,225, forward strand.
GAAGTGTCCCTGCATGTGCTAAAGTACAATAATATGCGCTGACACATGCGCAAATCTACTTTAACAGCCTTGTTCCTGTACAAAAACGTCACGCAGGGGCGAGCGTTTTTTTCGCAAAGGCCTGTGTGAAATTGTTCTTCCATGCAGATTTGTCGCGCAGTTTGATTTCTCTCCCCTAATTTGAAAGGGTTAAATCCATAGTGAAATTCCGCAGTATGAATTGATGTTCTGTGGCTCTGAAATTCGCATCGTAGGTCAATTTATGCAGCCGATTTTTTTCACATCCTGTGGATGAGAATTCTTGATATGCATCCATTTGGCCTGTACTGTAATATGATGCGTGTTTTTAAAGTACAGAGTGTGCGCAATAAGCAGAGAATGGAAATTATTGATTTCAATTGGTTCATTCGCATTCCTTTTTTCGCTCGCGCATTTCTCCCGTGTTCAAGAAAAATAGGACCTGCTCTATTTTTTGCGAACCAAAGGTCCCTGTATAGGTTTATGGGAGATGCGCAAATGCGCAATTCTGTGAAGAAAAAGGACATATCTGGACTTATTAGGCTAAATAACCATTTACATCTGGGTGTTTTCGTCTGTCGTGCACAAAGAAACACGCTCTGCATGTGCAGAAAGTACAGTAAAGTACACCAATACTCGAGGAAAAAAGCCTCATACATAGCACTAATACGTTGCGATGAGGCGTACGCAAAAACGCATACCCCCATGTTTAGAAGCCCTAAATGCCATGTGTAAACATACCCTTAGGGCTCGTTCACAAGAGCATATGTGCGCAGCGTATTACACACGCAATTTGTGTGCACATAATACGCAGAGAATGGAAGGAATTGATTTCAATATGTTCGTTCGGCGTGTGCGATCGCGTTAAAAAATACACGGCATGTCCTATCTTGGTGTGTATTCCGAATCTCGGAAGTCAACCAATGGGAATGTGTAAATATGCACAAAATCAATGCGTTTTCTATTTTGTTTTAAGCGCCAAAATATGTTGCGTACGTAAGTGAATAAAAAGACTGCCGATAGGCAGAGAAATGCAAGAGAACAGCAGATTTCGTCCCGCAATACACATAGTTCTATGTAAATGCACCCTTAGGGCTCTTTCACACGAGCGTATAAATGGCGATGGCGTTTTTATGTTTTTACGCCCGCTCCGTATAAGTGCCTAAATGGGTGTTTTTCCGCATCAATGAGAAAAAAAATGTGTTTTCTCGTCCATTCACACGGCCGGTTGTGGCGTATAGAGGCCACAGCCCGGACTTCTCAGCATGGCTTCTATTATTTAAATAGAGCCAGCTGACATGCTTTAGCTGCGCTAGTCGCTACTAAACTCCCTCCTCCTCCCATAGAATCCTATGGGGCCGCCAGCTGATCGCGGCAAAAAGATAGTGAAACACCTATCTTTTCCGGCCGCCTCTAATCCTCAGCTGGTGTATTCAGCCAACGATGTCCTATTATAACGCCTGCGATATTTTTATGGTCCCGATTTTTTTTATCGCAGGTAAGTTAGCCGTGTAAAAACGCTCACGTGAATAAAGCCTAAGGCTCATGAATCCCGATTGCAGGTTACCTAAGCACAGCGTTTAACATTTGGCTGCTGTAGATTTACGGACATGGTATTGCTCCTGAGAATTCATTCAGCTGCTCTTGTTATATATAGACATAATTGAAATGAAGATATTATAAAAAATGTCTGTTTCCTCGTGTCGTAGTCTATTGATCTGAAATTATTAGCAAAAGTTCCATGTAACCACAGCGTTTCAGGGAAGTGGACAGCTGTTTGCATATTATCTAATAATGTTCCGTACTGTTGGGAAAGAGATACATGTAGAGAAAAATAAGCCATGAGTCAGGCATTTCTGCGAGCCGAAGCGGTTACTGTAATTTACTGACAAACCTACGGTAGACTGCTTCTGACTGTAAACTAAATCCGGATAAGATGTACCAAATGTAATGAGACGAGCGGTGGGAGTGTACCTGTAATAAACTAGCAACACTAAGGATGCTCATTATATACACTATCCTACCAAAAGCAATTGGAGCAAGAATCAAAAGTAGTATTTATTTACATATGTTAATACTTAGTGGGGCTCCTTTGGCCCTAATGACATCGGATGCTTTCCGTGGCATACTTTCTACTAACGTCTGATACACTTCAGCTGGTATTTCCCTTCATCCACCCTGCAAATGTCTGTCCAGTTCTCTCAAAGAAGATGCATCAGCCCGTCTACAATGGTGCAAGGGGCATTGTCATAGGGCATGATGAATGGAGGGAAATATTCTCCATGGTATAATTTCTGCTAACATCTGATACACTTCAACTGGTTTTACCCTCCATCCATTCTACAAATGTTTGGCAGGTTCTCTCAAAGAAAATGCATCAGCCCATCTACAATGATGCAAGGAGTGTCAACATTCAGCATAATGACTGGAGGAAAATTTCTCAGTGGTATACTTTCTACTAACATCTGATACACGTCAGCTGTTATTTCCCTCCATCCATCCTGCAAATATCTGGTGAGTTCTGTCAAAGATGCATCAGTTAACAATGATGCAAAGAGCATTGTCACTGGACAGGATGAATTGAGGTAAATACCATATCAGATGTTATTAGGAAGTACGCCACAAAGGGTATCTGACTGATGTCATTAGGACAAAAGGAGCCCCACTAAGTATTAACATATGGAGATAAAAACGGATCATTGCTTGCTATCGCCTCAGCTTGTTTTTTTACATTCCCGTAGCAGCGCCCTGTGCGAATGGCTTGAGATACGCCAATTAAGATCGGGACTCAATCGGGTCAAAAATTCATGTGATTATACCGTGGGTACAGGTGAACATTTAAACGCATACACTCGTGTGTAGGAGCCCTAAGGCCTCATGTTCACAGGTAGGTCAAATGCCGCAGGCAGGAGCTGTTACGGCACTCTGACCCCTGAGCGCCAGGTGGGGTGCCCTGAACTTCCCGCACCCCACTGTCCCTGCCTACTTGCCTCGGCCCTGGCTAACCCCAGGCAGACAACTGGACGGCGGTCCCTACCCTAGGCTAGGGACCTGACGACTACACAGATGGAACTACCTAACGGGGCAGAGTGCCGACAAAGGAGGCAGATGGAGTTACCAACAGAAATTGCTGAGCAAAGACAAAGCTTAGAGAAAGGAACTGACTAGCAACCTAGCGAGCTGACTGAGGAGAACCAACAGGCAGGCCAGACTAGCAGCAGACTGAACCAATATCTGGCAGTGAGCTCAGCTCACTGCCAGCCTTATAACTGAAAAACTCCGCCCATAGGCGGAGAGTGGGGTAGCCAACCCCCCCACTCACAATCCAAGAGAGAGGAAGGGGTGCGGGCGGCCCCTACGGGCGGACCCGCCCACGCCGCCGCACACCGACCGCCCCACGCTGCCGGGAGGGCCCAGACGTCACAGCTCCGGGACGCCGGAGCCAAAGCCGGGGCGTCGCGCGCCGACCGCGGGACCCCGCGCCGCGCTGTATGGTAACAGGAGCCTGCAGTGGAATCCGACCCTGCCGACATTGGCGTCCGCGCATACCTGACATCTTCTTTCTTTTTCTGTACTGCGGATGGTCCGCATGGCTCACCGCCAGATATGCGCGTTATAAGTTTTTTTTATTTTTTAAATCCCCTGCTTTTCCCGCGGAATCCATGGCCCTTCCTCAAATGACATGTACAGCAGTAAAAAAGAGCAGGCTGCGATTTTTCATCCGCGAACGGAAACCAAAATTGTTTTTCCGCTCATATACATGAAAAATCATTTTTCCATAGCATGCTCCGGATTCCACAGCAAAAACCCGCCCTTGGAAATGAAGCCTAAAAGAGAAACAAAAAGGAGAGACTCCAGTGTGCAGAAATGTGATCAATGAGAAGTGAAAAAACACCACCTGATCAGGCGCAGTAAAAAAAAAAAATCACGTTACGTCCTATTTTTGTTCGTTCCCTTGGAACGCCTCGCCCATTTTTTTTAAAGGGGCCGCAAGTGCGATGCGAGAATCGCTTCTTCTCTGAAGTGATGCAAAGCGTTTGACACAAAAACAGCTCGCATCCACAGATGTTCCCGAGCGCAACATCGCGCTGAGTTTCACAGCCCGATATCGCGCTCGCCTGTGTGAAATTAGCTGAAATTATCTCTGCGGGAGGTGCAGGGACGCATAATACGCTATTCTCCATAATATAGAGGAAGACTGGACAGATCTGTGTGCCTAGTGGACATAATAATACAGTGCAGTACTTGTGTTCATTAGACTGTTATAGAAGGCTTTGTCCTCTAGTTTCTGGTTTTGTCCAGTTCTGTTGATGAAATGATGGTTCGGCGCCAGAAGATCTAGTGAGATCTGATTGTTTTCAGTAAGAAAAAGGCAGGATAATAAGTAGTAGATAATTCTAGAAAGGACAGAACTAGAAATGAGCGAGCACGCTCGGTTAAGGCAGTTACTTGAGCGAGCATCGCTCTTCTCGAGTAACTGCATACTCGTCCGAGAAAATCCGGGGGGGGCGGCTGGGGTGAGTGGGGTATTGCAGGGGGGAGAGAGAGATTTCTCTCAGTCTCCCCCCAACCCCTGGACACCCCCCACGCCCCCCCGAATTTTCTCGGACAAGTATGCAGTTACTCGAGAACAGCGATGCTCGCTCGAGTAACTGCCTTAACCGAGCGTGCTCGCTCATCTCTAGATAGAACCCTTTTTCTTAATCACGTACTGGGTTTATAAAACCTGATACAGAATTAAAGGGGTTCTCAATCCCAATAGTTTTTTGTTAAATGGGTTCCCCTATAGGCTGCATCTGCACGGGCTACAAAATCTTACTACAAAACATCGCTACAATGTGAAGCCCATGGTTTCCAATAGGTTCTTTCACGTGAGCGATGCTTTGTAGCCCATGCGGATGCAGCCATATACTGATCACAAAGAGTTCCACTGCTAGGATAAATAAAAAAATCGCCGCATTTGTAAATGCATTGCTTTTACTATGGCAGAGCTGCTTAGCACAGCGTTAAGTGGGAGCTATTCGCTGCGTTGTTACTGCACTTTTAGCGTAGAAACAACGCAGACAAAGCAAGCCGATGACGTCACCACTTTCAGTTTCACTCCAAGTGGCATAGAACGCTGCGTTCAAGAACACGGTAAAACATTCTACACAGTGTTCTGCCACGTTTTTGACAGGGTTGAAAATGCTCCGTATTGATTTCAATGGTCGGCGCATCACATTTAAAAACGTTTAAATGCCTGAAAATAGGATAGACAGTGCTTGAAAAACACTAATCTGAGAAGCCCCATTGAAATCAATGGAGGCGTTTGAAACGCCACGCTAAACACTGTAAACAGCAGGCTGTGTGAGAGCACCCTAAGGGCTCATTCATATGGGTGTGGAATTGACGCAGCTTCCAGCTGCACAAAAAAAAAAAAAAAAAAAAAATCACAATTCTAGCTGTGGAAAAATTGTCTGAATGGACGATTTTTCCACGCTGAAGTCCTGAGCTTCATCCATGATTTTTCCACACCGAAATGGAGGGACTGAAAATGTGCACAGCTGGAGAAAGAGATGAGAGGCTTCCCCTGGGGCTTCCCTTCATCTCCCCGGGGTTCCCTTTATTGCTGGGGACTCCCTTTATGTGTGCAGCTGGAGGGGTTCCCTTGCAGGGGAGAGGAAGGGATTCCCCAGCAGCTTGGCTGGAGGGGTTCCCCTGTAGGCGGGATGGAGGGATTACCTCTATAGAGCCTCTGCACTTTGAGCACCAAAGATACATTTTTTGTGCGTGACTAAAATTCCTTCATCTAAATGTTCCCATCGGAAACCATTGGTTCTAATAGTCATGTGTTTTTGTGTAACATCTCTGCGAATTCCCTTGTGTGAATGAGCCCTCGGAGCTTGTTGTTTGCGGGGTGAATTGTGTTTTTCAATGGTACTATTTAATGTACTGAAAAACTTTTTTAAAAATTATAAGTAGAGTAAATGGAAACTGAAAAAAAAATGACGTGATAACTTTATTCTATGGGTCAGTATTTCTCGCAGACAGGGTGACCAGAAATGCGCGATCTTGATGGGTATTTTTTTCCGATGATGTTCACTGTGTAGGATAAATAATGTGTTACTTTGATAGATCCATTTTTACGGACGCAGCGATACCAAATATGTTTTTATTTTTTTTTTTTATTAATAATATGGAAAAAGTGTGGGGTTAAACTTTTATTACCTTTTATTAATTTTTTATTAACAAAACTTGTTTTTTTACTCATTTTTACATTTATTTTCATCTTCCATAGGAAACATGAACTTGCGGTCATTTGATCGCACCTGCAGTATTATGTACATTATACAGATAGTCAGATAGACAGATAGTCTATCAAGCCACACCACAGGCACAGCTTTATAGCCAATCGCTTGATGGCAACCCTGGGGGTCTTTGAAATTCGCAGTAAGGCTGCGTTCTCACAGGGCAGAATCCTGCCGAAATCTCGCAGTGTTGCCACTGCAAAAATCTGCAAGATTTCCGTCACGGGTTTTGGAGCGGCTTGGCCGCATTCTTTTTTGTTGCGGCTGGCACTCCCATAGAGAGCAGCGCGGTCGCAAAGGGAAAATGAAATAGACATACTGCGGCCGGGGGAAACGGCATCGCAGCGCCGTCTTTGCCGCAATGGATTGGCCGTCTCGTGTGGACGAGATTTCTGACAAATCTCGTCCACATGGCTGGCTAATCCTGGGAATAGTGGCCGCAGGCGGATTTGCCGCAGTGAAATTCTGTAAGGAATTTCCGTGGCAAATCCACCCTGTGTGAACCCAGCCTAAGCGCTTCTTCGCACGGACGTATTTGTGCGCTTTATGCGCATAATCTTTAATCGTGCAATATGCAGAGGATAGAACCCATTGATGTCAATGGGTATTTACACATTTCCTAATTTTGCGTGCGCATTATCAACATGCGAGCGCAAAGTAAAGTAAAAAGCGCCGATACGCACACAAAAACGTATACGCCCGTGTGAAGCAGCTCTAAATCTACTGCACTTTTTGGTACATATTTGGCCCTTGCAGAGTTGTTACGTCATCACTGCTGACTTTTTCATTAGCTGAGTTCTGCGCTGAATCAAATAAGCGCTGATTCACACAATGGCGATTGATGCTTGTTTCATTTTTTTTACACAAGCCAAGAATCGGCCTTACGAGGATGAATGGGGAAATTCACATGCCAATCACTGAGCATTTTTGTGCCCGCTGAGACTGAACTATTAGGCGATGAGTGATCGTTCGCTCATTCGTCTGCAGACCATTGGTCCCTTTACACAGCCCGATTATCAGGCGAACAGACATTTGGAGGAACATTCCGGCCGAATCGTCCGTATAAAAGGACCTTTACTGCCTGGAACATTTTTCCCGATTGCTTCTCTTCTCGCTCTACAATGGCAGTGGTCATTAATCAAGAGGCTTCCCAATATACTCGTCTGCATGCTGTAGACACTGATTTAAGTTTTCCCAATTATGGACAAAACCACAGCAAAGCCAAAAAGATCCCAAAGGTTTGCTGAGTGCTGGGATATAATTACCACAAACAACAGTAAGGGGTCTCAAGAGACGGACCCTCACTATTTCCTTAATTAATAATTAAAGTGAATCACCACTGTTATGGCACTCCATGAGATTGTACTGTAATTATGTCCTGGGAGCCATGTACAGCATGAAGTTCTGCTATAGAGCTGCCATCCAGTTAAGGGTCCTTTTACACGAGCAGATGATTGCTCCAAGTGACCACACACAGTACCAACTTCATCGCTACTGACATTTAGGCTGGGTTCACACGGGATGGATTTGCCGCGGAATTTCCGTGTGGATTGTCCGTACGGAAATTCCTCACGCGGCTCCTAATCCCGGGATTAGCCAGCAAAGTGGTTTTCCTGCGGAATTCTCGCGGGTTTTCGGTGCAGCCAATCCGCAAGAATTCCGCTGGAAATCTGTCCCGTGTGAACCCAGCCATAGGGCGGCTTCACGTGGACGTGTGAGCTCTTTGCGCACTTCAGCGCAACATATTTGTGCTGTGAAAACGTCTTTTTTTGTACGTATGTCTGCGTATTTTATTGCCATGGTGTTTTTGCATGTGTGATACAACCATCCGCTGATTTGAATGGCTAATTTGCCTAAAGCGAGCATTGCAAAAAAACCCCAAAAAGCACCATGCTCTATTTTCTTGCACATTTGCGCAAGGAAGTTCCCCATAGACGTCAATGGGAGAGGGATGGGGGGTAAGTGCGCAAATTTCCGTGCAATTTGCAAGGAGATGTGTGAAACCCTGTGCAATTGCGCTGGATAAGGGTTCAGTCATACGGGCGTTTTTACCAGCGTATATACGAGCGTAAAAACGTTCGTACTGCGTTTGTTAAAAAAAAAAAAAAAAAAATCGCACCTACAAAAGATAGACCATATGGGTGGCAATGGACATGGTCAGGCATTTTTTTTACGCGCCTATATACGCACATAAAAAACGCCAGTGTGACTGAGCCCTAATGAACACATCTAGAACTCATTAGACTAAATAGCCATTTAAATCGGGACGTATTTGCCTGTCGCGCACAAATCAACATGCTCTGCAAGTGCAAAAAATATAGCACAATACGCTGGTATGCATGCACGCAAAAAACCTTCTTCATAGCGCAAATATGTTGCAATTGCGCATGTCCCTGTGTGATGGAGCCCTGAGGGTGCTTTTATCGTTCACATGAGCGAACAAGCAAATGATGATGTCAGAGCCCACTCGGGCGGTCTGTTTATACAGGCTGATACATCGGTGGCTCATTCGCTCGCTAAGGGCTCTTTCACATGAGCGCTATTTTAGCGTTCAGATAGCTGCGCTAAAACAGCGTGGCTATCTGAGCGTTAAATCCCATAAATGAATAGCAGCAGCGAGCATGTGGCGGCTGCTATTTGCGAGATTGCTGCTCACCCTCCCTTTGCCGGTCAATGGGTTCATTTACATGTGCGTATTTTTTCACGTGATGTTCGGTTGCATGTAAAAAATGCAGCATGTCCTATTATGATGTGTATTACACAGCGAAATAGTCCACTGAAGGGAACGAATCAGATACGCAATGAATACGTATTTATGCTCACAAAAACCCACAGCATTGTCCAAAAACAGAGGCAATTGTGACTGAAACCCTCATACGGCCATGTGAATGAGCCCTTAGACATCCATGTACCTAAAATGCCATATGGGCACGAGTTGTGTTCAGTACTCTATCTATTCATATATAAGGCGCATATATTGCGCGTTTTTAGTCTGACCAATATACGCAACCATCTGAGGCATTGGTTTACAATGCTTTCATTCACACAGGTGAATATGCGGTGCATAAAAGCGTCGCACCATAAAAAAATGGAACATGCTCGACCGAAATACGACAGCAGCGAATATACGGTGGGTCAAAAGATAGTTCTGGTTCTTTCTTTTGACCAATAGACGCTGCCGGTACCCATGGACTTCTGTGGGAGCTGGAAAAAAAAGGGAGAGGGAGGTTCACAGTCGTGAATGGACAAGAAAACACTAATTATCTCTGGCCATGATTGTGGAAAATTGTCCATTCCTGCGAATTTACAGCGCGGACCAGAAAACGTAAAAACGCATAGAGTCTTGTGAAAGACCCCTAAAACAGATATACCTTAGGCCTCTTTCACATGGAGAGGTAGGCGCTTAAAAAACACGTGGCTATTAGAAGCAATGGTTTCTAGAGATGAGCGAACGTACTCGGTAAGGGCGATTTCGCAATCGAGCACCGCGATTTTCGAGTACTTCACTACTCGGGTGAAAAGTACTCGGGTGTGCTGTGGGGCGGGGGTTGCAGAGGGGAGTGGGGGGTAGCAGCGGGGAACAGGGGGGGAGCCCTCTCTCTCTCCCTCTCCCCCCCACTCCCCGCTGCAACCCCCCGCTCACCCACAGCGCACCCGAGTACTTTTCACCTGAGTAGTGAAGTACTCGAAAATCGCGGCGCTCGATTGCGAAATCGCCCTTACCGAGTACATTCGCTCATCTCTAAATGGTTTCCTATGGGAAAGTCCAGATGAAAAATTGGAATGTTCCGACAGGAAACCATTGGTTCTAATAGCGGCGTGTTTTTTAAGCGCGTGATTTTTGTGCACCTAGCTCTCTGTGGGAATGAGCCTTTAAGGGCGGCTTTACACGAACACATTTGCACAACATGGACGCAAATGCACGTGTAAATACGCTTATGCGCCTGTGAAGCCGACGCAAAGGCGTGACTGAAATGGGCATGTGGCTGGTTATTTCCATAACTCCCGTAGAAGGTAAATGGGAGTTACATAAATGGCGCAGCATGGCGAGCTTCGTTGTTTCTGCAATCTCTGAAATGCAGAAACAGTATAAGTAGCTCATAGTATGGCCGGGCTCACACAACCGCCTGAGCCGGCGTGCCACGTGCAAACGTCTTGCGCCGGCACACATTGCATGTCGCATGCGGGAAAATCGCACGCGTGACGCGCAATGACACTGCGCTCGTGTCAGAGCGTCCTTATACCGTTTACACAACCCTCATTCACTTCTATGGGCGTTACAGAAACTGCGTAGACCGGCCAGTTCAGCTGTTTCCGTAATCCCGGCCACCGCAGCGATCAGAAACGGAGTTGGGTCGGACCGTTTTTTGAGGTCGGTACCGGTAGAGCTCTTCGTATATGACGCTTTCCCGCCAAACACGGTCTGAAAGAAAAAAAGTAAGAAGACGTGTTATATCGCGTGCAAATCATGCTAATGCTGATCTTGCCCCGGACGTCAGGGAGCAAATTGTCCCACGTACGTCCAGCTTCAGATAAACGTAATCTCGGTCTCCGCAAGACGCCGAGATGTTTTCTCGTAGTACAATATGTTTTGGTTTTTTTCCCCTGCCCTCAGTATAGACGCTCGGCGGCGTACGGAAGTGTGTCCCGTGACGCCAGATGTCGCCTCACGGCTGTGGCGACTGCGGATGGGTGCTGAGCACCTCACCGTGTCACCATGACGCCAGCTGTTACCGTGTTACACGCTTGTCTCACTGACTCCACAGCTAGCGAGGGCGCCTTGAAACTGCGCTCGCTCTTCTGTGATTGGCGGAGGAGTGCGGGTGACGCTGCGAGCTCCCCCATCACCAGGAAGGAGATTGAGAACAGGATCCCAGGAGGACACATGTCCCCCTCCTCCTCCTGCTGTAACATTATACAGCCCCACCGCCTCCCCCCACCCCCTGTGTGCGCTCCACGTGTGGCTGTGCTAACAGTCCTGCCCTATTCTCTTCTCTGGTCATGGCGCAGACATTAACACACACTGGCGGCTGGAAATTGGCCGTGAAAGCACAAACCTTTTCGCTTTCTTTAAGGTTACCCAAGATGCGCACATGTTATACCGTCCGCCGGCCGTAGACGGGAATATCAAACAATACACAATCCGATATATTGGATACACGTTATATTTACTCATTGATGTACAGAGATCCGTTCCCGTCCTCGTGGGGGCTCTAAATTCAGCTATTAGGCCGGCGTCAAACGTGCGTATTTGCACGTTCCATTTTTTTTTTGCGGAACGAACGATGCATTATTGCGGGTGCATCACTTATTTTATGGTACTTTTCCATGCGCAAAAAAAAATAAATTATAATAATGCACCGAATGAAATGGCTAATTAGTCTAATGAGTTGCAGATGTGTTCTTTTCCCCGCGCAATTACGCAGCGTTTCATTTACCTAATAAAGACGGCTTCACAGAGACGTATTTGCGCGCATAGTATGCAGAGAATAGAATACATTGATTTCAATGGGTCCATTCATATTTCCGTTTTTTTTGCTGTCACATTTTGGTCGCGCCAAAAAAACCCTGCAACTTTTCTGCACACCTGCGCAGCAAAGCTACCCACAGAAATCAATGGGGGAGGGGGGTAACGCGAATGTACATGCAAAATACAAAGAGATGCGTAATATGCTGCGTAATTCTGCTGGAAATAAAACACTTCTGGAACTCATGAAACTAATTAGCCATTTAAATCGGTGCGCCTTTGTTTGCCGCGCACAAAGGAGCATGTCCTGGGGGTCGAAAAAGTAAAATGCACCGATGCTCATGTAAAAAAGCCCCATTCACTGTGTAAAAAAGTTGCGCTGAGGCGCATGCAAATGTACATACGCTCATATGAGGCTGGCCTAAAGAGAAGTTCCACAAATGGAAAGATTTATTCTAGCAATTTATCCTATTTCTCACACTCTTGATTGCGTTTTGCAATGTAGATGGTATAGCGCCTACTTGTGTAGAGGGGTGAGAGTTACAATTAGCCAGCCATTAAAGCAACTCTCCATTTTTGGGCCAAAATACTATCCCAAGATAGGAGGAGAAGGTGGGTACATTACCTGCAGTTGTTCTCCTCTGCTGTCCTTCCAATCCACCAGTTTTCTGGATTTCAAGATGGCCGCCACAATTTTCTAACTACTCAATCTGAAGATTGCGTTGGCTATCTTGGATGGTTGAAAACAGGAATTGGCGGATGGTTGAACACAGACCCGGAACTGGTGGATCAGGGGGTTGTCAGAGGAGAACGACGGCAGGTAATGTACCCACTCCTCCTATTTAGGGATAGAATTTTGGCCTCAAAACAGAGGGTTGCTTTAAACGTGTGGTCAAGTTGAAAACCATCGCTGGCCTTTGCACAGGATAGGCAATCAATAATAGATGTCTAAGGGGGAGGCAGAAGAGCGGTAGCGGGGGGGGGGGGGGGGGCAGGGAGAGGCAAGAAATAATAATTAAAGGGGTTGTCCCGCGCCGAAACGGGGTTTTTTTTTTTTTCAACCCCCCCCCCCGTTCGGCGCGAGACAACCCCGATGCAGGGGTTAAAAAAGAACACCGGAGAGTGCTTACCTGAATCCCCGCGCTCCGGTGACTTCTTACTTACCTGCTGAAGATGGCCGCTGGGATCTTCTCTCTCCGTGGACCGCAGGGCTTCTGTACGGTCCATTGCCGATTCCAGCCTCCTGATTGGCTGGAATCGGCACGTGACGGGGCGGAGCTACACGGAGCCCCATTGAGAACAGAAGAAGACCCGGACTGCGCAAGCGCGGCTAATTTGGCCATTAGACGGCAAAAATTAGTCGGCTCCATGGGAACGAGGACGCTAGCAACGGAGCAGGTAAGTGAAAAACTTCTTAGAACTTCTGTATGGCTCATAATTAATGCACAATGTACATTACAAAGTGCATTAATATTGCCATACAGAAGTGTATAGACCCACTTGCTGCCGCGGGACAACCCCTTTAAGGAAATAAGTGGTGCGAGAATTGTTGCACAGTAAGAAAATATTACCAGAAGGATGCTGTTGTGTAAATGGTGAGCTGAGCGTGAGCCTTGAAGTGGAGAGCTGGCTCCGGCTGAAGCTCAACAAACCGAAATGTTGCCACGACTCCTTCCCTGCAGGGATGCTTTATTTCAGTTGGATAATCAGCTGTGAGAGAACTAAGCCATAGTTTAAGTTATCAACTTCTCTGAAATGATATGGACTGTTCCTGATCCAGTTGGGCCATAAACCTGAATGTTGGTGTAACCTTTGTCTCATTTCCTGCTATCTCCGACACAGGTCCATTCCACCAGTGTAAGAGGGGCTGCCGAATACAACACTTTTGGTATAGTTAAAAAGATTTATTTATTTAAAGCGGAATCTGGATTCTGCAAGGGTTTCTTTCAAGTTGGGTTGCACCAAGTTGACTGCAGCCCAAGCAACATGTCCTACAGTGCTGCTATAAGTCTCTGAGAGCCTGCCTTACGTTGTGTAAATTCTCACAGCAATGGAGAGTATAGCCCCAGGCACACCAGGGCAATACTGGCAATAATAGATATTTGTAAAAAATTTCTGACAGTGAGGATGATCAATGAGTGGAACAGGTTGCCACAGGAGGCAGTGAGTTCTCCTTCAATGGAAGTCTTTAAAAAACAGGTTGGACAAATATCTGCCTGGGATGACTTAACCCTTTCCAATCCACTGTCTGACCTCTGAAGACATTATGATTTAAGGCTGTACAGCTCTGATGTTGGAAGACATCCGTCGGGGTTCTCTTACTGTATATTGCCAGCCTCTCTGCTGTCGGAGCCTATCCAACATGTCACCCCATGCAGTACTGGCTTTAGCCAGCAGATAGCGCCATTGTATAATGGCAGAAAAAGAGTAAGCCCCCTAGGAAAACCAGGATACAAATTGGATTGGAAAGGGTTAATGAATCCTCCACTGAGCAGGGGATTGGACCAGATGACCCTGGAGGTCCCTTCCAACTCTACCATTCTATGATTCTATGAATAACAGATTCAGTCCTAACTACAGAGGGTACAGTCACCTTAAGGAATTCCATTTAAGTTGCAGAATAATAGGAATGTCACAGCAATAACTTCCAGATCACTTGACAGGTTATGAGTAATGACTGTTCACACATCTAGGATCCTAACACTCAGGAGGAGGTGGATTATCTCAAGGAGCTGTTCCCATACACCACCAGTCTACGTGGGAGCATCCTTTGGGTAGCAGCGGGGAGATTTAGGCGACAACATAGAGTCAGAAAGGTAAACTATATGCATAACTTTAGTGAAAGCAAAGGCAGTATGTAAATAGACCACATTGGGAAAGTCTTTAGGCCTTCTGGCCCTAAGACCTCATTCACACAAGAGTTTTTACGCGTAAATACGTCAGCCGAAAAGCGCGACCATGTGAAGCATTGGATTCCAATGCATTCATTCACATGAGTGATTTCCAGTTGCGTAAAAAAACTGGCAGGCTCCTATGGAAGCTGCAAAAAAATGAAGGCGGGGGGGGGGGGGGGGGGGGTTATCTACATCCAACGCTTGGAAAACAAGTCAGCTGACGATATTGAAGCTATTAGAGCTATTAGAAGTCATTTTCAGAATTTCTGCCGACCGAAAAATTGTTGCGTGTGAATGGATGAGAAAATGCTAATTAAGCTCAGGACTCGATCATGGCTATTCTTCATTATTGTGATTTTCAGCCACAGTGCGGCAAGTGTAGAAATGCATACACTTGTGTGAATGAGGCCTAAAAGGGATAGTACACAGTCTCTGCTAATAATCACCTCTTTAGGAAAT
This sequence comes from Eleutherodactylus coqui, assembly GCF_035609145.1. Taxonomy (NCBI): domain Eukaryota; kingdom Metazoa; phylum Chordata; class Amphibia; order Anura; family Eleutherodactylidae; genus Eleutherodactylus; species Eleutherodactylus coqui. The sequence goes on from NC_089839.1 coordinate 281,963,350, forward strand.
TGCCTCTTTAGAAAATGGTTCGTAGGGTCTTAGGGTCTACTGATTTCTCATTTGAACAAGCAAACGATGTCAGAGTACACTTGTTTGCTCAGGCAGCATGTTTATACAGGAGAAGTCCCAGAAGATTGGAGAGGGCAAATGTCCCTATTTTCAAAAAAGGGAAGGAGGTCGACCCAGGAAACTACAGACCTGTGAGCCTGACTTCAATACTGGAATAGATCTTCGAGCAAATTATTAAACAGCATGGAGTAATTAACCAGAGCCAGCAGGGCTTTGTAACAAACAAGTCATGCCAGACAAATTGAATTTCCTTCCATGACAGAATCACCAACTGGGTTGATCAGGGAAATGCGGTGGATATAGTATATCTTAACTTTAGCAAAGCATTTGACAAAGTATCTCATACTATACTTATTGAAAAAAATGGCCAAGTATGAGATTGACAAGGCAACTGTGAATTCACAACTGGCTGAGTGATTGTACTCAGAAAGTGGTCATAAATGGCTGCACATTCGATTGGAAGAATGTTGGCAAGAGAGGTTCCACAAGACAAGGAGAAACACTACTGGTGTGTAGGTGCTGCTCCTCATTGAATTTCGACAGACAGAGGGATATAATTATCCAAATTCTCTTTTATCAATTAAAACCAGCAGATACGCCTTTCGGGGTAGGCTCTTTTTTAGTCAGGCTGGGTAAGACATTAATTACTCTTGGGGCTGTAGGATAAACCCCAAAGAGCTGGTGGTACCAGTAGACATGTGAAGCCTGTCCAGGGAGCACCAGGAGAAGTGGTAAGTGGTAACCAATTCATTTTCACTCATTTGAATGATTTTTTTATGGTAACCGTTCTATATAATAGGGCCTTACTCAATCACAGCTTGCTCCTTATCTCCCACTGCTGCCTCCTCACTACCTCTGGTATCAGCTGCTTTCTCATTTTGACTATCTCTGACCCACAGCCTGAAGCCTGGCCACAGTCCCAATGGTCCTCAGCTTCTTGTGTTGTCTTGGGCCCTCTTGCGCAAAGTAATCAGACCTCCACAATCCGACAAAAAGTCATAGGCCAGAGGTTAGTTCATGGTAGCAAATACATACGCCCATTAAGACTCCGGCGTCACTACCCTTCTAAGGACCAATGCTACATCACACCTGCTTCTATTCAAGCAGTGGACAAGTTGGGGTAACAGGAAGACACAAGGGAAAGGCAAAATCAAACAGTATGTTAAAAGGGATATTCTGGAGACTGAAAGTTTTTTACCATTTTCACCCATCAAATGGATAGGTGAAAACTGATCAATGTGTGGGAGTCCGACTGCTGGAACCCCCATCGATCCTGAAAACAGAGAACTCATGTCTCCCCTTTTTCTTAATGCTGGGCCGCTTCTCCTATCTACAGTGACATCAGATTGAATGGAATGGCAGTCGTGCATGTGCAGTGCTGCTCCATTCATTTCAATGGAGCTGATGGAAATAGCCTAGCACTTTGTACTCAGCTATCTCCAGCAGTCCCACTGGGTACCTCAGGTGTCGCCTTAGGCTGCCTGTCCACTTGAGTTTTTGCATTGCGTTCTCCGTAATCCAGCTGCAGGGAACGCAGTGAATGCTTTCCATAGCAACGCTATGGAAAGCGCAGCCCTCCTGTCCATGAGTGGAGAATCATAGCGATTTTCCGCTCGCGGGTGGCAAATCGCGGCATGCTGCAAATTGCAGCGATTTCTCTGTGGTGAGCCTGTCAAATAGACTCACCGCGGAGATCTGACAGCTGTCTCATGCTCCCTGTCGGCGGACATCCGCCGCGAGATATCGCAACGCCCATGGACAGGCAGCCTTATAGTTTCAGAATAAAATATACACAGGGAGCAATAGGCATCCCTGTCCAGGGTTCATGCTGCCCGTAACCGCTTAATGCTCCATGATGTATAGTTACATCATGGAGGTTTGGATGGAGGGTGATTGGGAGCCGATCCCACTTCATACAATGCGGGTGCCGGCTGTTTCTTACAGCTCACACGCACCCACAATAGTTGCAATCAGCACTTCCGCTGATCTCAGCTGTTGACCCGTTAAAATCCCAAATCAGAGTTCAAGGGTCCCAAATGGCTCCCAGTATTGAGAACGCGGGATGCCGTTTGGAAGCCATGGCAGCCAGGGGAATTCTGAAAGCCCATTAATTATTAAAAAATAAAAAGTGAGTAAAAGTTTTTAAAAACCCTTTTACCATATTTATAATTTTAAAAAAATCAAAATGAAAAAATCCCAAATATTTGGTATCGTTGTGTCGATACAAGTCTGATTTATCAAACTAATGTATTTACCCCGCATGGTGAACAATGTCAGAGCTGCGCTTTTTTTGACACCCCGTCTCTAGGAGAAAATGTAATAACAAGCGATCCAAACGTCATACGTACTCCAAAATGCAACCGATAAAAACTACAGGACGTCCTGCAACAAACAAGCCCTCGCACAATTATGTTGCCGAAAAATTAAAAATTTATGGCTGTCTGAAGATGGCGGCAAAAAATATTTTTTTTCCAAAGATTTTTTTTTATTTGTTAAAATTAGTACAGAAAAAAAACATATAAAATTTGGTATCGTAGTAATTGTACCGACCCAAAGAATAAAGTTATCATGTCATTTTTGCTGCAGTGTGTACAACACAGAAACAAGACACCCCCCGAAGATGGCGGAATTACTGTTTTTCCATTTCACTCCATTTAGATTTTTTAAAATGTTTTTCAGTGCATTATATGGTACATTGTACAATTGAAAAACACTACTCGTGCCGCAAAAAACAAGCCCTCAGACATCTGCGCTGAATTTAAATTAGAGTTATGATTTTTTTTTTAAGTATGTAGGAAAACACAAAAATTGGGTTAACTTAAGGGGTTAAAAGAGTTTTCCAGGGAAACATTGATGACCTTTGTGTTATTGTGGCGCTGATAGCAAGCGCCTGCTCAGCTGATCGGTTGGGGTCCTGAGCGAGGGACCCCGGCCGATCTAGTATTGATGACCCATCCTGATGATAGGTCATCGATTGTATTTCCCTGGAAAACCCCTTTAACTGGTAATGCTACATTGATTAAATCACTTGAGCAATATTTTCTCACGTGGGTCAAGAGAAACATCCTCATTATTTTTGCTTAATTAGAATCATTTTTAATAGGAAATTCCAATTGCAGCCGCGACTTTCTAGGTATGTTGTATGATGAAAGATATTTTAAGAATGATCATACAGAATTGGTTCGGTCTTCTAACAGCGGGCAACATACAGCATCTAGTTAATAGATGGGATTGGATGGGATTGGTTTGGGAGGTGAAACTTGATTTACACTGAGAATAGAATAAAATGATCCCCTTACACCTAATAATCACTTAGGATTGCAGATGCTCTGCAGATGCAGAAGGATGGGCCGGCGGTGGGGGAAGGGGTGAATAGTCTTGCTGGTCAAGATGTCATCAGTAGTCACTTCCGTTGAACCCTATAGCAGGATCATTATTGTTTAGCTTCCTACTGCATTGTGGTAGAAAGGACCCCCCTCCCACCCCGTAATCTCTTCTGCGTTGAACTATTGCGCAACTTTTATATAGGTCTAGTAGTAAAACAGATTTAGATCATAATTAGATGTGTTTCCACAGGAAAAAATACATCCCAGCTAACACAATACCAGGCGGGCTTGCTTTGGAATTAGGTCTCCTAATTTGGGGGCCATAGGTGGGGCGGTCGATTGTGGGATTCTATACATTCTACATCTACTGTCAAAATTCATGCTCCTTAAGAAACATATAAACATCTCGGGTCTTATACTTTCCTTGCTTGCTTTTTGCTATCGCTTAGATACATTTTTTATATAAGGCTGTCAATATATTCAGGAAGAAATGTATACCACAATTAATCCTGACAATTTTGCAGTAAAATATAAAGGTTCTTCCCCCTGACTCGAGGCTGCCGGGAGAAATAGTTGCACAGTTCTGGTTCTTTTGTCATCGCTCAGGAATAGAACATGTAAAAAACAAATTTCCTTGTTTTACGTCTTTGATTTGAATGGAAAAAGACATGCTGCCATCTTGTGGCTGTTGCGTGCATTACAAGGTGCATGTGGACAATGAGTGTAAACAGGCAAACACTGTAAGCAGAGGAGAGATTGCATCAGAGGTCATAAAACCTAGTGAATTATTAGACATTGTACATGTGACTCTCGCTAAGGGGTTAAGTTGCTATGGAGATGGACTGTAAAAATGCACCAAACTTTGCGCCAAAATTGAGAATGTACCGTGGACATTGGTTGAATGGCTGAGGCTGTCACATAAGAGGACAATTTCTGCTGTGCGATGGAGAGAATGCAGGGTTCTGAATAGTAAGTTGGAGGTGCTGCCGGAACATGGCGGACAACGGGTGCAATAGTCTGCAGGGAGCAGCAGCCAGAGCAGCGAGAAACTGAGCTGCTTGGGGAGGACACTGGGCGCTGGTCTGAACAACTGGGGACGGTCTACTGCTTGGAATCACAAGGAGAGCAGCGGTAGAGTCCTGTTCCTGATCTGTGACAATCCAAAGCTGGCAGTTGAGGCGACTCCCACACAACAGAATAGTAAGTGAGGCCAGCCTCAAACCACATCTTAGGTGTGCACACCATTAGGGATGCCGTTAGCCCCTCACAGGCCTGTTGCATAGAAGGCATTATGATAAAGGACTTGGACCATTTAGAAGAGTTCCATTGCTCTGAAGTAGGTTCACAAAGAGAAGGGCATGAGCTGTAAGTAACAGAGACAATTCGAGTGAGTTTCAGACAGTCCATTTTGGACATACTGTGTCATAAGTAGTGGAATGTTAATCCTTTAGAGAACTGTATGCTACATTCTGTGAACGGTAGTTCTGGGAAATACGACCGATAGACACAGAGTGTTATTGATATTGTACCTAAGTATTGCGATTATTACATATTGTGTAGAAAGTGATATAATAGGTTGACTTCACATGAGAGTATAAAAACTGGACCATGTTGTGTCCACACAAGATGGATGATCCATGCTCAGTTGTGTATGTGGTCCATGTTTCTGTTTTTTACTTATGTATCCCATCTGTTTTTCAGGTCTGCAAAAAAAAAAGTCACAATCATTTTTTTATGCACTTCTTAGCTGAAGGGCTGTCACAGTGCAGAGGGATCAGCCCTATTCTCATTTGTACAAGGAAAGACTAGAAGCAATGGGATGAAACTAAAAGGGAGGAGACACAGATTAGATATTGGAAAAAACTTTCTGACAGTGAGGGTGATCAGTGAGTGGAACAGGTTACCATGGGAGATGGTGAGTTCTCCCTCAATGGAAGTGTTCAAACAGAGGCTGGACAGACATCTGTCTGTGATGACTTAGTGAATCCTACACTGAGCAGGGGGTTGGACCCGATGACCCTGGAGGTCCTTCCAACTCTACCATTCTATGATCCTATTTCTTATTACTCTCTTATTAATTTATCAGGACTCATTGATTAGAAAAAACATATTTTCTTCAATTTATAAAAATTCCTTCAATTTATTATATATACAATTTTTGTTACCCAGTTTTATTCAATTTCATACATTTTGCCTATAACCCCTCCCCCCTTATGAAGTCTCTTTATTTCCTCTCCACCGGTGTGCACTCTAACCCATCTTTTAACTCTCCCAAATATTAATATGCACATTTATATTTATAAATATTCATCTGTATACTTTTTCAAGTGAAACAATCATCTGGCATCCCTCAATATGCGATATGTCTATTATAAACCAGTGATTGGGAATTTTCCTTTGGTTTTAACTATTCCAAAGCAATATATCCATTTTTTTAAAATTTTGTATATTGTTCTCATTACTGTTACTAATATTAGATTCTGTATGTATTTTATTCTTTTTATATTATATGAAATTTCCTATTGTTACTTTTTTATTCTATTATGTATTTTACTGTATTTACTGATGTATTTGATACCCATTAGAGATGAGCGAGTATACTCGCTAAGGCACATTACTCGAGCGAGTAGTGCCTGAGCCGAGTGTCTCCCCGCTCGTCTCTAAAGATTCAGGGGCCGGCAGGGAGCGGCGGGAAAGAGCGGGGAGGAACGGAGGGGAGATCTCCCCTCTATTCCTCCCGCTCTCCCTGCCCCCCGCCGGCCCCTGAATCTTTAGAGACGAGCGGGGAGACACTCGGCTCAGGCACTACTCGCTCGAGTAATGTGCCTTAGCGAGTATACTCGCTCATCTCTAATACCTATTCATTTATTATGTATATATACACACCTTTTTTTTCTCTTTATCCCCAATCCTTTTCTATTTACTATTTTCCCATGTTCTCATCGACCTTTCTTTATTTTATTCTTTTGTACATGTCACCAGCCGAACAGACGAAGAGGCCTGACTCTTCACATATACACTACCGTTCAAAAGTTTGGGGTCACCCAAACAATTTTGTGTTTTCCATGAAAAGTCACACTTATTCACCACCATGCGTTGTGAAATGAATAGAAAATAGAGTCAAGACATTGACAAGGTTAGAAATAATGATTTGTATTTGAAATAACATTGTTTTTACATCAAACTTTGCTTTCGTCAAAGAATCCTCCTTTTGCAGCAATTACAGCATTGCACACCTTTGACATTCTAGCTGTTAATTTGTTGAGGTAAGCTTGTGAAATTGCACCCCACGCTTCTAGAAGCATCTCCCATAAGTTGGATTGGTTGGATGGGCACTTCTGGCGTACCATACGGTCAAGCTGCTCCCACAACAGCTCAATGGGGTTCAGATCTGGTGACTGCGCTGGCCACTCCATTACCGATAGAATACCAGCTGCCTGCTTCTGCTGTAAATAGTTCTTGCACAATTTGGAGGTGTGTTTAGGGTCATTGTCCTGTTGTAGGATGAAATTGGTTCCAATCAAGCGCTGTCCACTGGGTATGGCATGGCGTTGCAAAATGGAGTGATAGCCTTCCTTATTCAGAATCCCTTTTACCCTGTACAAATCTCCCACCTTACCAGCACCAAAGCAACCCCAGACCATCACATTACCTCCACCATGCTTAACAGATGGCGTCAGGCATTCTTCCAGCATCTTTTCATTTGTTCTGCGTCTCACAAACGTTCTTCTTTGTGATCCAAACACCTCAAACTTGCATTCATCCGTCCACAACACTTTTTTCCAGTCTTTCTCTGTCCAATGTCTGTGTTCTTTTGCCCATCTTAATCTTTTTCTTTTATTGGCCAGTCTCAGATATGGCTTTTTATTTGCCACTCTGCCCTGAAGCCCAAAATCCCGCAGCCGCCTCTTCACTGTAGATGTTGACACTGGTGTTTTGCGGGTACTATTTAATGAAGATGCCAGTTGGGTACCTGTGAGGCGTCTGTTTCTCAAACTAGAGACTCTAATGTGCTTATCTTCTTGCTTAGTTGTGCAACGCGGCCTCCCACTTCTTTTTCTACTCTGGTTAGAGCCTGTTTGTGCTGTCCTCTGAAGGGAGTAGTACACACCGTTGTAGGAAATCTTCAATTTCTTAGCAATTTCTCGCATGGAATAGCCTTCATTTCTAAGAACAAGAATAGACTGTCGAGTTTCAGATGAAAGTTCTCTTTTTCTGGCCATTTTGAGCGTTTAATTGACCCCACAAATGTGATGCTCCAGAAACTCAATCTGCTCACAGGAAGGTCAGTTTTGTAGCTTCTGTAACGAGCTAGACTGTTTTCAGATGTGTGAACATGATTGCACAAGGGTTTTCTAATCATCAATTAGCCTTCTGAGCCAATGAGCAAACACATTGTACCATTAGAACACTGGAGTGATAGTTGCTGGAAATGGGCCTCTATTCACCTTTGTAGATTTTGCACAAAAAACCAGGCATTTGCAGCTAGAATAGTCATTTACCACATTAGCAATGTATAGAGTGCATTTGTTTAAAGTTAGGACTAGTTTAAAGTTATCTTCATTGAAAAGTACAGTGCTTTTCCTTCAAAAATAAGGACATTTCAATGTGACCCCAAACTTTTGAACGGTAGTGTACACCCACCTGGGTTTCTGGCAGGCCGCACTTCTACCATTCCAGAACCTTAGTGGTTTATCATTTTCCACCGGGTTTTGCTCCACCCTCAATTTTCTCTCTATCCTTAGGCTCAATGCACACGAGCAGATTTTTGCGCGGAATCTGCGGTGGGCACCTGCCATGGATCCCGAAGGAATGTCCGTTCATGGCATGCAATGTAAAACGAATCTTCCATGCACAAGAGCGGAAATTACTTGCGATTTCCACTCATGGAGGAAGAATCACAGTATGCTTTATTTTCGTGTGGGACTCGCATGGACAGCTTCCATAGCAGTCAATGGAAGCCGTCCGACCTGCAGCGATTCCAAAATGTCAATTTCGAAATCACTGTGGATCCGTGTCTTCTCCGGCATGGCATTCCCTGCCCTGGCATGTACGCTGGTGTGCCGGCTGGCTTGTCCACAGCAGAGAGAGGAAGAATTCGGAGAGGTACGCGGGGGAGGTCACCGGCCGGCACAGGGTCTGATTCCGCTGCGGGATCCGACCCTGCCATGTGCAGGTGACCTTACTCCTCCACAAATCAGACCAGAATGGTGCATGCTTGTTTTTTTTACGTAATCTCGTCAATGTGAAAACACTGATGTGTGAATTGGCACATTGACTACTGAGCTGTAGATAGGGCACTAAAATACACTCGTGAATTAACCCTTAGTTTAAGTTGGTTTTACAAGTTCAGGACATGTATAACGATTCAGGGAAGCAATGATATAATATAATTACCAGCCAGTTCTATGCAGCTTTTATCTACTAATTGCCACAGATGAAATATGAGACGGTTGTTACCATGAAAGTGCAAGAACATTTCCAAGTTTACACGAAGACTGACGGTTCCTGGGAATATAAAGAAGTTATATAATAGAAAAATAATAAACTTCTGAATTTACGTCCAGTACTGATCATCATAGATACGTTACAGGTTGATTGTTAATGGATACATAAGTGAATAGATAAATGACTCTTTGATGCTATTTCATGCCAAAACAGGCTGTTTTGTGATGCAAAAAACACAATTTGAGTGGTTTCATGTCTGACCTGGGGATTCCACTTTCCTGCTCCATTCGGGAAGCAAGAAGGGGGAATCCCCGCAATTGAACAGCTCTGTTTCTGGATGGAACCGAACAACGCCAGATGGACCTCATTGACTATAATGGGGTTTGCCCGATTTCCACTCTGCTGCCCAACTTATGGACGGGAAAAAAAGAACTTCAGAGAGAAATGCGCACAGTTATGTCACAGTACTGGGATACAATGGGACTCCATTAGCTATCAGATAACATACAGTAAACCATTTCCACCACTAGAGTGCGCTGGTGATATATACTGTATTGCAACATCATTTCTGTGACAAGCTGGCAGGCTCCTAATCCTCCAAATGAAATATCTTGGTAATACAAATATTTGCCGGCACACCTTTGGACTATCCTTGGAAGCATAAACACTACAGACGTCTTAACATTTGGTCCCATTTCAGGAGGATTGGGGCATATGTATTACTGGTGTTGCGCCTCCTATAGGTGGTAATTTATCATCAGGGGTATTTTAGTCTTCTGTAGAGGTCACCTAGTTTGTATACTTTTGTCCAGCCGAGCAGATGAAGAGGCCTGACCCCGAAATACAATAAAAGAGAAGTTCTTCCACTACCGTATCCATGACCTTCAGTTTCTACCAAGCGTAGAGTGTTGCGCCTGTTCCACCAGTATGTCCATCCAGTTCAGCCTGTAAAATTGGATCCCAGTTCTTTGGTGCTTCAGTTTTCTTTCTCCATTTCAAAATGCGACAGGTTCATCCAGAGGCGTAACGTGAAGCTCCCGGGCCCCAATGCAAAACCTGTAACAGGGCCCCCAACTATAATGCTTTATTCATAGTACTGGGCTCCCTATATGGAGAAGAGAGACCTTATGAGTCCCCAAAGGCTCCTGGGCCCGGGTGCGACCGCATCCCCTGCACCCTCTATAGTTATGCCCCTGGGTTCATCAAATGTAGCACGATGTTGATAACTTTGTTGCGTCTTAAAATAAGCCCAGAGACGTGGTTCCACCGTGTACAGATTGCAACTAACTTAGCGAGTTTTTAAAAAGTTTCAATTCTTCTCTAAAAACCTCAGTCCAGACAAACGAGTGGAATGCGAAAAATCGGTTGTTTTTGGAACAAATCAGTAGTAAATTTGTCTAAAATGATTTGCTCTAAAGAAACAGGGCGCAATTTATGCCAGAATTCTGTCACATCGCCAGTAATAAACGTGCCTCTCTGTTTCTCAAATGGGGTATAAGGATATGTTCCCACACAGCGGAAAATGTAACAGAATGTCTGCAACGAACATTCCGCACCAAATTCCGCATCATAAGTGTGACGAAAAAACCTGATTGTTCTGATTGTCTGAACCTGCTGAGTGTCATTGAATGGCTGTGATTGGTTCATCGAGCGCTGGCTCTGATTGGCTCAGCCAGCACTCGAGGAACCAATTAGAGCAATCTCTTGCTGGAGGCGGGGTCTTCAAACCCTGTTACTACCAAAAGATGCCCTGTTGGCGATGACAGGTGCCTGGCAGCCTGCCCGGAGTCGAGGAGAGCAGCGGCAGCTAGCTGAGTATCGATATTTTTTTAGATTGTGCAGCTAGCTCTTGCATTTAGCGCTACAAAAACGCGGTACCAAGTTGTGCCACGTTTTCAACAGCACTGAAACCGCTGCCCATTCACTTCAATTGGCGACGCAGGGCTGAAAATGGCCAAAGATAGAACATGCATCGCTGTCAGAGCGCAGCGTTGAAGATGCTGTGTTTTGACACTTGTACGAGCAGCCCCACTGAAATGAATCGGAGCGTTGTACAGTGTTTAGCGCAGCGCTGAAAAGGCAGTGCTAAACACTGTACAAAAACGCCCTGTGTGAGGGAGGCCTAAGGGTATCATAGATCAAATGTTTGGATTGTAGTTCAGCAGGAAGAAAATGGAATATAAAAACCTTGGGTGTCAATGGTAGTGAGATTTTTTTTGTATTAGTAGTCTTATCTCTGTCCAATATCTTTGGGCTTCGGTACAATTCCATAAGTTTATTTTTGGCTTGTTAGATTTAGGGCAGGCCAGCAGTCTGCCGGGTGCATTGGGATGGGATATCAAAACTATATATGGCCTTATGTATGATTTTTAACTGAGTTTCTCTTCTCTTCCTCAGCCATCGTTTATGCTGCATAAACGATGGACGATGAGCTGATCACTGATCGTTCAGTGTAAATAGCAGCTGTTCAGTACTGAATGGCTGCTATGTTAAGTCAATAGAGAGGGGCGGGGGAGAGCGAGGAGTGAAATCTCCTCCTGCCGCCCCGCTGTGAGCCAGCGAAACTAGTTCCCATGCAGCAGCATGGGAACGAGTGTATTCGGGGACGAGTGTCGGGCCTGACATTCGTCCTGTGTAAATGGGCCTTTAGAGAGGAAGTGTGTGTTTGGGAGCTCAAAGGTTTCTCAGAGTTTTAGGAATTATAGTCTAGGCTCCTGGGGATGTAATGTATGTTGGATGGTCTCTAAACCTTTGGTTTGCCAGTGTAAATAATTTTCCTTTCCAGACCCTCTCTGAATTCTGGGTTTCTCCATATCTTTGTATGCTTTGAAATTTTAAACGGTAGCCTTTACGCTTTTCTCACAATCTTCTAGGTTGCAATCGTGTCTTTAGCCAGAAGTGATGATCGCTGTTATTGTATTATTTGGGAGGCAAAATGAACAAAATAAGCATTTTGCCTCCGTCTTATGTGTTTTTTTTTTACATTTTTTGCTGCAGGATAAATAGTGTGTTCAATTTATTGTACGAGGTGTTACGGATACATTTTCAAAGGGGAAACCTCTGATCGCATGGACCTAGTACGTGGTGCGAAACTGCCGTCGGCTCCATTGAAAACAATGGGAGATGAAATGCAAGGGCACGCCCATAAATAGGACGCGCCGAAGGAAGAAAAAAAAATGCTCATGTGTATGACCCCATTAAAAACGCACAATTTTCTCGCCCGTGTGAAGTCGGCCTCAGTCCTCATTCACATGGATGATTTTGCACAGCTAAGTTACATTCGCTAAAAAATTGTGTCTAATAGAACCAATGGCTTCCTATGGAAACGTTAATATAAACCAAAAACAAAATTGCACCAAAAAAGAGAAGACATCAACGACTGAAATTTCCTGCTGCGTGAAAAAATAAGCCTTGACCTATCTTTCGGCAGAAAATTGCAGAATCCTCTATAGACTCCTATAGGAGACTATGCAAGCCTGCCAGCAAAGGGAAATTAAGGGATTCCCATGCAGCGGGGATGGAGGGGTTCCTGCGCAGGGGGAATGGAGGGATTCCATACCGGGGGGGGGGGGTGGAGGGGTTACGCCACTGAGGAGATGGAGGGATTCCCCAGCAGCAGGGATGGAACCCCTCCATCACTGCTACTGGGAAATTCCTGCATCTCCCCAACGGGGAAACCCCTCCATCCTCGCTGCTGGGAAATCCCTCAATCTCCTCTGCAGGGGAACTATGAGATGAATGGAGTCCCCGACGATGAAGGAAAGCCCCTTTGCTGATTCATTGCGGCAATAATAGCTCCCATAGAAGCCTATGGGAGCTGCTGGCAAAGGGAGGTGGGAGGGAGTTTAGCAGCGAGCCACTGCTAAAAATCCCTCTCCCTTCCCTTGCCTCCTATGGGAACTGCTGGCTGATCGTGGCCAAAAGTTAGGGCAAGACCTATCTTTTCCATCCGTGCATATAAGTGGCCGGTTGGAATTCGCAGCGTATGTGCTAACTTTTCCGGCTCGACGATTTTACGCTTTGGAAAATCATCCATCTGAATGAATGCATTGAAGCCAAAGCTTCAGATGGTCGCGATTTTCGCCAGACGTTTTATCATGGCAACATATCTGCGATAAAACGTTCATGTGAACAAGGCCTTAGGGTGATAATGCTGGGGATTTTTGCTGCGCTTTCTCTGCTGTTTTTGCCTTTTTTCCTGACAGACTTCCCTATAGCAAAAAAAAAAAAAAAGAAGCTCATTAAAAAGTCGGTGTGAAAAAAAACACCTCAAAAAAGCTTATTAAAAACACGTGAAATTCATGGTGCTTTTTTACACGCTAGATAAAAAAAAGCCACAGAAATAAAGTAAAGGAAGTCTTTGGATACCAGGAGAGTCACTTCCTCCCCTCCAACCAGATGTGCAATGATGCCATTCGAGCGCCCGGCCTATGAGAACCACTTCTGCATTTTTGCTCCATACAACATCATAGCAGCGTAGAGATTATTACTTCATTGATACCATGTGGTTGGCTGACTGTCTGGGTTTTGCAGCGATGCCTCATCCTGCCCTATGGTAACCTCAGAGTTACTTCACTGTTCAAAGGTCTACAGATAGCGCAAAATCTTGTGCTGTATACAAAAGTGACAATTATGGGGGTGTTTTTACCAAAATTTTCTTGTGCGTAACTGTTGCATTTTTTTCCTACAATTTTGTGCACATTGTAGCGATTTTTTTATAACAAAAATTCATTTCACAAAATACAAACACCTAAAGAAGCTTGTGGATGTTTTCTGTATGCAGAGAGGGGAAAGCAAAAGGATCAGGCATGTAGAAACCTCACTGCCTGATCATTCTCTGCTGTGGGAGAATCAGGTGGTCTGCATATTTGTTAGATGTCAACCAATACCGCCGAAATTGGCACCTTTGGGTGACATTGACCTAATGTGTATGAGCAGGCCATAAATGATGTGCAATTTTCAGTAAAAATCTGCAGTATTTAGGCGGGTTCATACGGGTGAGTGTGATATCAGGCCGAGAAACTCCTCGCCAAAACGCCTCACATCGCTTCAGTGAAATTCTGATCGGAATTGTTTCCCATTGATTACAATGGGAAACTTTGCATCACACGACATGTATTTAACCCTTTAACGCTTCAAGATGTACAGTTACATCCTGCAGCGTCAGTCTATGTATGAAGAGAGATCACGCAGCTTCCTACAGCCGGCACTTGCCTACAGCAGCTCCAATAAGCCGCGCCGCTCATCGGAGCTATTAACTTTTAAATGCCACTGTCAATTCTGACAGTAGCACTTAAGTCCCTCGACCGCTGTTTGGGGGTCCCATGCACCTTTCCCCCTGCGCAATGAGATTGCAGGAAGCCATGTGGGTGTCCTGGTAGTTGTGGGCCTTCTGAAAGGCCCCCAGGACTGTCATAGTAGAATGCTTATCAAGCCATGACATTGGGGTTTTTCACATGAAAACGCCTCGCATCCTCGGGGATTTTACATGGATGTTGAGCGCAATATGGGGGTGGGATTTGACATGGATCCAAAGCAGCTTTCACCCCTTCAACTGAAAGGATGAAATCTGCTGTGGAAAATCTGCATTAAAAGCGGCGCCAAAAACCACACCAAAGCTGCAGATTTTAAGATGGTTTGTGACGTGGTTTTGGTGAGGGTTTTCTGCAGCCAACAATGTGTGAGTAAGGCCTTATTCACATGAGTGTTTTATCGCGGCTAATTTAGCCTCACCGAAAAAATAGTGATTATCTAAAGCATTGGTTTTAAATGTATCCATTTAGATGAACGATTTTTTGGGGGGCGCGCAAAAATATCGGAATGAAATATATAGCATATAAGCGCATTATTTCAGCGACCAAAATTTCATTTTGCAGAAAAATATAGGTCTTGCCCTATCTTTGGACCGTACAACGCTGGAGGCTCCATTAATTCCTAAAGGAGCCATCAGAAAAGGGAGGTTGAGGGAGTTTAGCAGCGGCTAGCGCTGCTAAAGGCTGGCTGCACATTGCCGGCTCAGATTCCAGATGCAGGATCCCGCAGCGGAATCTGACCCTGTGCCCGGCGGGTGACCCCTGGCTTCTTTTCTTCTTACCTGTACTGTGTATGGTCCAAACGGTTCGCCATCGGACATGTAAAGATTTTCTCGTGCTGTCGCTAGGCGATGATGCACATTCCGCAACCTGTCTGCAATGTTAATTGCAGACGGGCTGCGGGTCACACAGCTTCCATTGCATCGTTAATTGCGGACAGACACCGCACTAAAGTAGAGCATGCTGTGATTTTTCCTCTGTGAGAAGAAAATCGCAATTGATTTCTACTCGCGTGCAGGAAAAGCATGCTATGGAAGGTATTTGCTGCGAAACCCGGCGGTGGCCGCAAGCTCCTGATTCTCCTAGTTCTGCCCACCAAGGGATTTCAGGGCTGCGACGTAATTTCCCTGTATTACGCCATAGCCAGCCATGTGAATGGCCGGAAAAAAAAATCGCAAATAATAGCTGCAACCAAGTCATTCATGCGATATTATGTTGATTTTGTGGTTATTTTTTGTGCTCGGTGCATTTAGCAGGTTAAATACATGGGCGTAAGTGCATTTCAGTTGTGCAAACATGTTGCACATATCGGCAGTATCTAGCCAAAGTGTAAAGTAGCACTCCGCGTGCCCAGGTGCTCTCTAGCCCGGTGCGGACAACCATCATCAGGCTGTATACAATACCTACCCGCAATTGCACCGTCTCTGAAACGGACAAGCAGTGCGTGAAACAAACCGTAAACACTCGCCCTCCTCTGCAAAGAGGTGCCGGATTACGACCCGCGATGCACTGGCTACCCACCAAAGCATAAAAATCGCAATCAAGTCAAACGAACTCTGATCACTATAACCGCCGCCTTTATAACATAGCGGGACCCTCAACGACATCCCAGACTACGACAAAGAGTCAATACCACCTAACCAAACTAAGCAGGCTGCCAAACTCTATCCCCCGGGCCGCACACCCCGCTACAGCGGAGCGTATTTATACATCTCAAACTCCCAACAGCAAGGAGGCCCTCCACAGCTCTTTCAGTGCATATAGACCGCAAACATACCACCGCCGTCCTCCTCCCGCAGGCGGGGCAACCGCAAGTCGTCCAGAATGAGCCGCAGCACTCCCCCACCGATAACAGAGCGCCTCAAGGCCTATGCGCTCGACCCAACAACGGACACCACACGCCGACCACCCAGACTAGAGGAAGACGCAAGTGTGGCCTCAGGCTCGACAACACCTCCAAAAGCAGAAAATGAACCAACGCTCAGGCAAGTCACAGCGCAGCTCTTAGAGGCCATACAAACCAGTACCACCTCCTTAAGCGGGAAAATAGAGGAGGTCAAAATAGATGTAGGCTTGATACGACAAGACATGCAAAACCTCAGAAGCAGAGTGGGGGAGGCCGAGACACGTATATCACAGCTCGAAGACACCATGGCTCCAATACCAGAAAAGCTCACAGAACTCGACAAAGCAGCAAACACCTGGTTCCAGCGAGCAGACGATCTAGAAAACAGACTGCGTAGAAACAATCTTCGGATAATAGGACTACCGGAACGCGCTGAGGGTCAAGATCCTTGCTCATTTATGGAAACCTGGTTGAAAGAACTTTTACCAGAGGCCAAATTTACAACGGCCTTCGCCATCGAGCGGGCCCATAGGGTCCCGGGTCGTCCGCTGCCTCCGGGGGCGCCCCCGAGACCGATGCTGGCAAGACTACTGAGCAGCAAGGATAGAGACATCGCCCTCCAGGCCGCAAGGCGAGCGCAGAACCTCCAATACCAGAACGCTAACATCTCTTTGTTCCCAGATTTTTCGGCTGCCCTGCAGAAAACCAGAGCGTCCTTCGTAGCAATCAAGCGCCGAATGAGGGAAGCCGCTATACCATATTCCATGATGTATCCAGCCCGCCTACGTGTGGTCCACAATGAACGAGCTACTTTCTTCTCCACTCCAGAGGAAGCCGAGGACTGGCTTAACCGCATGCCAAGATCGCCCAGACGCCAATGATCATCGAACAGGTCTACCCTGGGAGGGGGGGGGGGGGGCGATGGACTTGGACTTCCAAACTTGGTCAATCTATTGCTTCACATAATTTCTAAGAACCCACACGTATACACCTGCATTTGACTCCTGTCTGGCTCTCTCCTTCCCCCCCCCCCCTCGCTATTATACTCCCCTGTCCTTCTGGAGGGCCCGGCCCCGGGGGGGGGGGGGGGCGAGAGCCTAAGACACTTGACTATAGTCAGTATTACATCTCTCCATGACTCCCAAGAGAACGGGGAGATATACTTGAGTATGTCCCCGTCCTGCCCCCGCTCTCCCCTCTACTCCCCACTAATGGCCCCCCACTCCCCTACACACTACCATATGGTGAGGTGACCTCGAGTTCTTTCCCCCCCCCCTTTTTTTTTTTTTTTGAGAAAGGGGAGGGGAAAATTACAGATAGAATTTACTATATGCCATACTAAAATGTTTTCTGGTCTAAATATGCATAAGATACTATAGTCGGGCAGAGAAGTTAATGTACCTGTGATATTGGGGGCCTAGAGTTCTATGCAGATTTAATCTGTCTGACTGTGCCCAGTTGTACCATCGTGTTTTAGGTGCACAGTCTTCCCCGTTATCACACGCACGTTCAAGTAATGTTAAACGTTATGATGTTTGTAATACCTAGGCAATTCGCTGTTGATGTAATCACAATCGTTAAGTTTTGGACAAGTTTGTGCAGTGCAACACACGGAATTTGTTCTAATCGGAGCATGGGGATGCACTCCTCGGCCCTTGTTCGGGGGGGCCTGGTGGCTGGCCGGGCGCGGGCTCGACTTCGTTCGGTGGGGTACACTCTCCCGCATAACTATAGAAACACTCGAGTTAAATGGCCAACATAAACATACTCTCCTGGAACGTGAGGGGAATGGGAGCCCCCAGAAAACGTTCTATGATTTTCTCATATGTCAGGAACCATAACCCCCACATAGTGTGCCTCCAGGAGACGCATATGATCTCTGAAAAAACAAAACTATTACAAAAACCATGGGTTCAATGGGCTATACACTCAACTTACTCCTCATATGCCAGAGGAGTGTCCATACTAATCCACAAGCGGCTGCGGTGGGAGCCGGGACGCACAGTCAGAGATCCAGAGGGCAGATTTTTGTTCATCCAGGCGTGGATAGAATCCCAACCCTACGTAATAATCGGGTTATACCTCCCCCCACCAGCCAATATAGCAATCCTATACCAGGCAGCCCAATTCGCCACCCAGTACCCCAACGCTTCCATAATATGTATGGGCGACTTAAATTTGATACTGGACCCCCAATTGGACAGATTTGGCACCCCCGCAGCTCACCCAGCCCAAACCAGCCCCGCACCTCTGATGCAATTCCTACAGGAGGTCGGCTGGCGCGACGTGTGGAGAGTAAGACAACCGGCGACACGTGAATACTCGTGTCATTCCATCGGCAGGAACGCTCTATCCCGAATAGATTACTGTCTTGGCAACGCCAGACTGTGCACTGCAATAACACACATTAAATACCTTACCAGAGGTATATCGGACCATTCACCTATACTCGTAGAAGTCTCCACGCCAGACACACATGCCCATAGGCATAACTGGCGTGTACACCCATTCTGGTTAAACCTATTCGGTACAAATGATAGAGTACCCAACCAACTTTCTGTTTTCCTAGAACTAAATCAGCCAGATACCGACCCGGCGGTGCTGTGGGAGACATTAAAGGCCTTTTTACGAGGCGCTCTAAAATCGTCCATCTCATATATTAAAAGGGAGTCTTCTAGGCTGGAACGCGAGATGGCGTCTCAATACGAACGTCTAGAGGCAGACTACATTGCAGACCCAAACGACGAACGCAGAGAGCAGTGGCTACGGCAGGGCAGGCAATATTTAACTCACCTACAAGAGAAGGCTCGTAGAGCCTCCTTCTTTGTAAAACAGGGGTTTTATGAACTTGGCAATCAGTCCAGTAGCCTATTGGCCACTCTGGTACATCAAAATTCGGCATCGCCGTCGATACTCCGTATCGCGTCGGAAACAGGAGAGATACTCCACCAAAAAGACTTAATAGGAGCAAGATTTCAACGCTTTTATAGAGACCTCTACGCTACTGGACTCCATGTCACACAACAAGAGCTAATAAGCTACCTGTCTAACCTCAATTTTCCTACACTCTCTCTAGACCAACAGACCCTAGTAGATGCCCCATTTACTCTAACAGAACTCTCGGAGGCTCTTCAGGAAATGTCCAATGGTAAAGCCCCAGGCCCAGATGGCCTACCAGTAGAGGTATTTGCAAAGTACCAAGAAATACTCCTGCCCACACTGCTCGAGACCTATAATGCTGCCTATAACAATAAAACACTACCCCCATCCTTCTATGAGGCTACAATCGTACTCATCCTAAAACCAGGAAAAGACGCCCTGGATTGTGACTCGTATAGACCCATATCCCTCCTTAATTCAGACTATAAACTCCTGACAGAAATGCTTGCCCGACGCCTCAATAGCGTCATTCTAGACCTGATACATCCAGACCAAACTGGATTTATGCCGGGCAAATCCACAAGAGAAAACCTACGCAGGGTACAGGTAATAACGCAAATCGGAACGACAGATAAGGCGGATTGGGCCCTGGCTTCACTAGATGCAGCCAAGGCCTTCGATTCCATAGAGTGGCCCTTCCTGCTCCAGGTGCTGAGGAGATTTGGGTTTGGAGACCGCTTTATCCAGTGGATCTCTATAATCTACAAAACACCATTGGCAGCAGTCTCCGTGAACGGCACCTGTTCCACATATTTTCCCCTGTATAGAGGTACCAGACAGGGGTGCCCCCTCTCCCCGCTTCTCTTCGCCCTGGCTATGGAACCGCTGGCCCTCATGCTCCGAGCAAGTCCCTTATACCACGGGATTCAAATCGGAAATCGGGAGGACCGCGTGGCGCTATACGCTGACGACCTTATGCTCTTTATGGCAGACCCAACAACTACCTTGCCTCATGCCATAGACGTCATTAACACGTTTGGATCCTTCTCAGGATTACAGATAAATTGGTCAAAGTCCGCCTTGATGTTAGTATCCACACAAAACCCACTACAATCATTGGACTCACTGTGCGGACTACGAGTCTCTAGAGAATTCAAATACCTGGGAGTTCAGATCACCAATACAACTACTAGAGTCCTAGATCTGAATGTTTATCCATTAATAGACCTATATAGATCCAAATTCAAAGTATGGGGATCACTACCCCTGTCGGTCGCAGGTCGTATTAACCTGATTAAAATGATGGTCTTACCGAAGTGTCTATACATCTTGCAGCACATCTCCGTTCCAGTCCCGACTAGATTTTTCTGAATGATGAACTCCCTCATGACCTCCTTCATATGGGGCAACTCTCGCCCAAAACTTAAACTCTCCACGCTACAGCGACCGAAGGACGAAGCCGGGTCGGCACTCCCAGACTTACTACTATACTACCTAGCCGGCCAATTGATACACTTAAAATGCTGGCTGGAAGACGGTCCACTACCCAATTCAGAGGCCCATCTGGCCCAGACTCTGAACACTTCTAGCCTCTGGCCGTTGCTGGAGCTTCCCGCCACGGCGAGGGGCAAAATACTGCCTATACATAGACTGGCTATGCGGGTCTGGCGCCAGGCAAGGGAGGTGAGCGGATTCTCGGATATAGCCGCAGACATGCCATTGTGGAGAAACCCTGGGCTGGGGGAGCTGCGGTTGCTAGCTGACCTAGAGGTATGGGAACAGCATGGGATAGCTCATTTAGGAGACCTATACAACTCTAATATCCTGCTATCCTTTGAGCAGCTCCAGGCCCAATACCAAATACCTCGACCTCACTTCTACAAATACCTACAAATCCGGCATGCGCTTCAGACCCAATTTCCGCCCACGAGTAGCACTATATCCCATTACCCACTAATTGGAATATTAAGATCGCAAGGGCCCCGCGGACTTATCTCGACATTATATTCCCATCTAACAATTGCAAAAGCCACAAGGAAAATCCCCCCTGCTTTGACTAAGTGGAAGTCTCTGATCCCAATGCTGACGGAGGAGACATTCCATGAGGTGCTGGAGTCGCCGCTGTCCGTCTCCCCCTCAGCAAATAATAAGTTGACTTAACTTTATATAGTCCATCAGTGTTACCTCACCCCGGCGAGACTACATAAAATGGGCAGGACTTCATCCACACAGTGTATCAGATGCACCTGCTCGTATGCTGATTTTTGGCATATGATCTGGGACTGCCCGAGGATCCGATCATACTGGGACGAAGTCATAGATCTGTTATCCACAGTCCTTGAAATCCCAATCCCTGCCACACCAGAAATCTGCCTTTTTGGTATCCTCGATGAGGAGCAGTGGCAACATTATCACAGAGTATTCCTGAGGGAGGTACTGTTCATGGCCAGAAAGGTCATCGCGATGAGATGGATGGACCAGAGGGGTCCGACTGTGGCAATGTGGAAGAAAACCACAAACTCAATTATACCCTACAACAACATAGTATACAAAGCCCGCAAATGCCCGGATAAATTTCAAAAGGTGTGGGGCCAGTGGTGTGACTCCTCGTTGACCTTGTATCCCCCGAAGCCGCTCACATTAGCAATATCAGCGCTACAAAGGCGATAGTAAAACCCTCGAGGAACTGCGGTGAGACAGGGGGATTCGGCCCCGCGCACGGTCAGCCACCCGGAATATCATTATACACCTTTCTTCTCCCTCTGAAAATAAAATAAAACACTTTGAGGGTCCTAACTAGAGATGAGCGAACACGTTCGGCCCCGCCCCTTTTTCGCCCGAACACCGAACTTTGCGAACACCTCGGTGTTCGGGCGAAAAAGTTCGGGGGCCGCCGTGGCAGCGCGGGGGGGTGCGGCGGGGAGCGGGGGGGAGAGGGAGAGAGAGAGGGCTCCCCCCTGTTCCCCGCTACTGCCGCCCGCGCCGCCGCGCATCTCCCCGCCCCCCGGCGGCACCCGGACACTTACGCGCGAACACTCCAGTGTTCGCTAAAGCCGGTGTCCGGGTGCGGATGTGTCCGTTACGGACACGTTCGCTCATCTCTAGTCCTAACCCCGTACCGTAACACGCCCAGCCGATTGGCACATCTCGATGCAAGTACATACTTAAGTGCCTAAGATAAAAGCCACAACAGACCTACGCTTTAAAATGGGCTTTAGCACGGCTATACCTCCCCCCATTACCCTTACCCACCTTCCTACTACTCCTACAATACGATATTATACTGTATGCCTGCCGCCTCTCCCTTGGCTCAGGGCCGGGAAAACCCACTAAATATGATGCAAACTGAAATGTACAAGCCCGATTGGCTTATGTTGCATGTAAGACTTTGTACTGCACAATGTTTCTGTTTTCTTTTCTGTATTCGTTATGTTATTAACTTGTCAATAAAACGAGTTTAAAAAAAAAAAACATGTTGCACATTTGTGCGTCTGAAAGGCGCTTATGCCGTGTGAACAAGCCCTTAGGCCAGCGTCACATGGGCATATTGGCCTGCGCAAAAAAAAAAGAGCAGAACACATTAGGATCAATGGGCTTGCTCACACATATTTTATTCGTGCAAAAAAAAAAAAAAAAAAAAAAAATCGCAGTGTTCTCTATTTTTCTGTGCATTTGCGCACCAGAGATTCCAATAGAAGTCAATGGCGCAATACGCAATACGCTAGGAGATGCATGATATGCTGCATTATTTCACTGGGAAGAAAAACACGTCCAGAACTCAGCCATTTGAATCGGTGCGTCTTTCTATGCCGCACGCAATTGAACATGCCTTGCGGGTGCAAGAAGTATAGTAAAATATACTGATGCGCGCACAAAGACGCAATGTTGATTCTACAAAAATGGGGGGGCCTTACTCCGCACAGATATAACTGTGTCCAGGGGCGTAACAATAGAGGATGCAGGGGACGCGATTGCACGTGAGCCCAGGAGCCTTAGGGGGCCCATAAGGCCTCTCTTCTCCATATAGGGAGCCCGATACTATGAATAAAGCATTATAGTTGGGGGCCCTGTTACAGGTTTTGCATTGGGGCCCGGGAGCTTCAAATTACGCCTCTGAGTGTGTCACAATGTTTTTCCTATGAGGCTTGAATTCCGCACCTGTCAAAATCTGCGCAGCTTTACTTCAAGGCCGCATCATTAAATTCCGCTGCGGAAAAGCTTTGTGGTGCAGAATTTTTTTGGGTGAAAGTCACTAGGAGTTTCGAATGTTAAAAATGCATCGCACGAAAGTCGCAAGTTCGTGCGTTGCTATAAAAAGGAGGCTTCATAGGATGATAAAAAAAAAATACAAAACGCAAAAAAATAGGATTTTTTTTTAATCGCAACATCGCATGAGTGAAAACATCACAAATGGGAACGAAACCATTGAAAGTCATTGGTTTCCTAACGCCGCGTTTTCACTCGCTCTCGCATCGTGCGATTTTATCACCCACGTGAAACCACCCTTAAAAACGCAACTAAATCTGCGCTACTTGACAAAATCTGCATCTGCAGACAATTCCGTGTGTGAAGGTTCCTGAAGGTTGCAAGTTCGATCCCCACATGCGTCAGGTAGCCGGCTCAAGGTTGACTCAGCCTTCCATCCTTCCGAGGTCGGTAAAATGAGAACCCAGCTTGGTGGGGGGTAATTAAGTAATAATTACCTGAAAGCGCTGCGTAATAAGTTGGCGCTATACAAATACCAAGATTTATTTATAGCCGAGACGATTCTCGATTGTACGACCCGGTGACGTCACCGCAAACTCGTCCGTGCAGCCTGTTTGGACGCATCATTGACTTGTTCAAACACGAATTGTTCAGTCCCTGAATGGCGTATGAGAGGGACTGAACGAGCGCCATTTAACCCGGACGATCAGCGAACGAGCCAACGATCATTTTTATGCTTGCGTAAAATGAACAAAAACTGAACAATTCGCCGTTCAGCCGTTGGCTCGCGTTCAGACCGAACGATTCTTTTTCACTTTCGCTCGCTTTTAATCATTGCGTCTAATAGCACCCGACGTCCCGGCTGGTAGAGGTGGTCTGTCTGTAGCGATTGCTAAATTCTGTCCCTCAGAGAAGAGGAAACAATCAGCAGCGACACACGCCGCTCTCCTCACATCTGACACACCACTGACCCAAATCACCAGCACTCAGCGCTCTCCTCCTCCCAGCATTCCCTTCCTCTCCCTCTCCCTGCCTTCCACATGCACAGGACGACTTAAAGTGGCGACGTCTGCAAGCCTGAAGCCGTGTTTCTGAGGGAACCTCTAATATACGGGCGATACAATGTATTACATAGCGTTATAATGTCTTTATCTAAGTACCGGGTGATATAATTAACTCTTTGTATCCTGGAAGGCGCTGTTTTAGCACCGCCCTGATACAATCTAGTCATGTTTGCCTGCAGTAGAAGTTGTAGTGTTTGCTGGGAGCTCAGTGCACAATGTGGCGCTTGTCTCAGGAGCCTACAGATGCGTTATACTAATATGTAATCTTCTTCTATTCCAGCAGGTCCGGCCGGTTTAAGGTTCACTCCACGCCTGTGTTTCTGGATTAAGGAAGTCCTGACGCTCGGGGAGGGACACGAATACTATGCCCTCGTCTGGGGACAGGCAGCAGGTGGAGGGACGCTGACCCATGTCGTAGTAAAGTTTACTCTTTTTCATATACTCTGTTTTGCTGTCATTAACCCTTTCGCCGGCTTCTATCCAACGCTGCGCACGCTTTATATAACTTGTCCCGTGGGTTATGTAACTCTCCGACGCTGTGTGTATTTGCTTTGACTCCCTCTGTCTGGTACTGCGGTGTATAACCAGCTCTTTCTTCGTGTGATCGCATTACTTAGTTAATGCGGTATAACATAACTGGAAAGTTGGCCAGGGTAGCAGTAATAACCAGATATATCGCTTATTATTATTTATTAATCATTTGTGTATGGTGCTAGTGTTCACCACTTTTTTTAGTAGCATGAAAACTTTATTAGGCTAGTTGTTTGTTTTTTGGGGTTTTTTTTGCAAAAAATCCACACGTTTTGGTGTTTTTTATGCAGTGGTAAGGTATTTTTTTCTGGCTCCAGGTATTTGCTTTTGGTCAGTAATAAAACATTAAAAGCCTCCGTAAGAGACTTATTCACAAGGGCGAGCGCGATATCCAAAATCGCTCTCGCCATCGTGCGTCTTTCACGGCGATGCAAAGTGTTTTTGATTAAACATGTGCCTGGTAGGATTGCGTGGTTTGTTTTTTTTACCATTGACTTCAATGGGAAACATAGCCTCACATGCACATCGCGCAGCAGGCCAGTGCCATGGCCTTTAAGATCCCATTGAAAGCAATGAGCGAGGCGTTCCAAGGGAACGCCAAAAGATAGAACACGTTGCGTTTTTTTTCCCCTCACAGCATAAAACTCACATGAGAATATCGCTCTTGTGAATAAGCCCTAAAGCTGCCTCTGCACGGGCCATGTCCACAGTAGGCATTCCAGAACGGAAAACCCGCATCAAATGCGCAGATTTACGGCTCCTTCATACGAGCGTATGTGGAAGTGCGCACGCTTCACTGCAATGTATTTGCGCTATGAACAAGGTTGGTTTGCGCACATTTGTGCATTTTACTGTATTTTTTTGTACATGCAAAGCCTGTTCATATCCGTGCACAACGCAGCCCTAATTTTAAAGGTTATTTAGCCTAATGAGGTTCAGGTGTGTTCTCCCCCCATTAACTTCTAAGGGGACCTTTACTGCACAAATGCGCAGGAAAATAGGCCATGTTCTATTTTTTTATTTTTTTTTGGCGCACACAAAAACGGCAATGTGTACTAACTCATTGAGAATAGCGATCTCTATTCTCTGCATACACTCTGGCAGACAAAATTACTCAGAAATACGGCTTAGCCTAGATGCACCCTGCATAGAGATGAGCGAGCACCAAAATGCTCGGGTGCTCGTTACTCGGGACGAAATTATCGCGATGCTCGAGGGTTCGTTTCGAGTAACGAACCCCATTGAAGTCAATGGGCGACCCGCGCATTTTTGTATATCGCCGATGCTCGCTAAGGTTTTCATTTGTAAAAATCTGGGCAATTCAAGAAAATGATGGGAACGACTTCTGAAAAGCCCTCATTAGCAATGCACACCTTAGCTAAGCACCACACTACCTCCAACAAAGCACAATCACTGCCTGCATGACACTCCGCTGCCACTTCTCCTGGGTTACATGCTGCCCAACCCCCCCCCCCCCCGCACGACGCAGTGTCCACAGCGCACACCAAAGTGTCCCTGCGCAGCCTTCAGCTGCACTCATGCCACGCCACCCTCATGTCTATTTATAAGTGCGTCTGCCATGAGGAGGAACCGCAGGCACACACTGCAGAGGGTTGGCACGGCTAGGCAGCGACCCCCTTTAAAAGGGGCGGGGCGATAGCCCACAATGCTGTACAGAAGCAATGAGAAATATAATCCTGTGCCACCGCCATCAGGAGCTGCACACGTGGGCATAGCAATGGGGAACCTATGTGCCACACACTATTCATTCTGTCAAGGTGTCAGTCAGACCGCGGTTTTTTATAAATACAGGCAGGTACAACTCCGCAATGGGAATTCCGTGTGCATCCACAGCATGGGTGGCTCCCTGGAACCCACCGGCTGTACATAAATGTATCCCATTGCAGTGCCCATCACAGCTCAGGTAACGTCCGATTAAATGCAGGTGGGCTTCGGCCCACACTGCATGCCCCAGTCAGACTGGGGTTCATTAGAAGTGTACACATGGAGTTACAACTCCGTGTGGACCGACAGCATGGGTGGGTGCCAGGAAGCCACCGGCGGTACATAAATATATCCCATTGCAGTGCCCATCACAGCTCAGGTAACGTCCGATTAAATGCAGGTGGGCTTCGGCCCACACTGCATGCCCCAGTCAGACTGGGGTTCATTAGAAGTGTACACATGGAGTTACAACTCCGTGTGGACCGACAGCATGGGTGGGTGCCAGGAAGCCACCGGCGGTACATAAATATATCCCATTGCAGTGCCCATCACAGCTCAGGTAACGTCCGATTAAATGCAGGTGGGCTTCGGCCCACACTGCATGCCCCAGTCAGACTGGGGTTCATTAGAAGTGTACACATGGAGTTACAACTCCGTGTGGACCGACAGCATGGGTGGGTGCCAGGAAGCCACCGGCGGTACATAAATATATCCCATTGCAGTGCCCATCACAGCTGATGTAACGTCAGCTTTAATACAGGTGGGCAAAAAATTAATTGGATTACACTGTAGGCGAGGGCCCCAAAAAATTGGTGTACCAACAGTACTAATGTACCTCAGAAAAATTGCCCATGCCCAACCAAGAGGGCAGGTGAAACCCATTAATCGCTTTGGTTAATGTGGCTTAATTGGTAACTAGGCCTGGAGGCAGCCCAGTTAAAATAAAAATTGGTTCAGGTGAAAGTTTCAACGCTTTAATGAGCATTGAAACGTATAAAAATTGTTTAGAAAAATTATATGACTGAGCCTTGTGGGCCTAAGAAAAATTGCCCGTTCGGCGTGATTACATGAGGTTTCAGGAGGAGGAGCAGGAGGAGGAGGGTGGTTTAGTGGAGGAAGCATACACTGCCGCAGATACCAGCACCGAGCTGGGGCACGCAATTCCGGGGGTGGGTAGGACGTGAGCGGTCCCAGGCTCTGACTCTGTCCCAGCCTCCACTAAATTCACCCAATGTGCCGTCAGGGAGATATAGTGGCCCTGCCCGCCTGTGCTTGTCCACGTGTCCATTGTTAAGTGGACCTTGGCAGTAACCGCGTTGGTGAGGGCGCGTACAATGTTGCGGGAGACGTGGTCGTGCAGGGCTGGGACGGCACATCGGGAAAAGTAGTGGCGACTGGGAACCGAGTAGCGCGGGGCCGCCGCCGCCGCCATCATGCTTTTGAAAGCCTCCGTTCCCACAAGCCTATACGGCAGCATCTCCAGGCTGATCAATTTGGCTATGTGCACGTTTAACGCTTGAGCGTGCGGGTGCGTGGCGGCGTACTTGCGCTTGCGCTCAAACAGTTGCGCTAGCGACGTCTGGACGCTGCGCTGAGAGACATTGCTGGATGGGGCCGAGGACAGCGGAGGTGAGGGTGTGGGTGCAGGCCGGTAGGCACTCGTGCCTGTGTCCTCAGAGGGGGGTTGGATCTCAGTGGCAGGTTGGGGCACAGGGGGAGAGGCAGTGGTGCAAACCGGAGGCGGTGAACGGCCTTCGTCCCACCTTCGTCCCACTTGTGGGGTGCTTGGCCATCATATGCCTGCGTATGCTGGTGGTGGTGGCTCCCCAGCTGATCTTGGCGTGACAAAGGTTGCACACCACTGTTCGTCGGTCGTCAGGCGTCTCTGTGAAAAACTGCCACACCTTAGAGCACCTTGGCCTCTGCAGGGTGGCATGGCGCGAGGGGGCGCTTTGGGAAACAGTTGGTGGATTATTCGGTCTGGCCCTGCCTCTACCCCTGGCCACCGCACTGGCTCGGCTTGTGCCCACACCCTGACTTGGGCCTCCGCGTCCTCGCCCGCGTCCATGTCCTCTAGGCCTACCCCTATCCCTCAGCATGCTGTATTACCAGTAGTGCAGAAACAGAACGCTGTAATTAAATGTGCCGCTTATTGGCCCTTGGAGGCTGACTTCGCTTACGGAACGCACAGCAGAGGCAGAAAAGAATTTTGCGCAAGCCTGCTGTAACACTTAGCTGGCTGCGTATGAATTAGGACAACTACCCCCAGCAGAGACCCAGTACACTGAGAACGGTCACAGGCAGCCCAAATAGATTTTTTTCCCCAAATGTTTTTGGAAAGGCCCACTGCCTATATAGACTAAATATGTCTTCTGTCCCTGCCTCACCACTACTGGCCCTGGACAATGTAAAATTACTGCAGGATGCAATGCTCTGCACGGCCGATATACAAAAAAAAAAAATGTGCAACACTGCAAAAAGCAGCCTCCACACTACTGCACACGGTTAGATGTGGCCCTAAGAAGGACCGTTGGGGTTCTTGAAGCCTAAAATACTCCTAACACTCTCCCTATAGCAGCAGCATCAGCAGCACTTTCCCTGATCTCTGTCAGAACGCATCTGTGGCGAGCCGCGGGCGGGGCCGATTTTTATACTCGGGTGACACCTGATCTCACCAGCCACTCACTGCAGGGGGGTGGTATAGGGCTTGAACGTCGCAGGGGGAAGTTGTAATGCCTTCCCTGTCTTTCTATTGGCCAGAAAAGCGCGCTAACGTCTCAGAGATGAAAGTGAAAGTAACTCGAACATCGCGTGGTGCTCGTCTCGAGTAACGAGCATCTCGAACACGCTAATACTCGAACGAGTATCAAGCTCGGACGAGTACGTTCGCTCATCTCTAACCCTGCACAACATCTGCATGGGTGTCACTAAGGCTCCCTGGCCACAGGCGGGTTTTCATTGCGTTACCCGTGGCGATAATCCGGCCACGGGGAACGCAGTGAAAGCTCTCCATAGCATTGTTATGGGGAGCGTTTCTCCATATCCACGAGCAGAGAATAATTGCGATTCTTCGCTTGCGGGCGGCAATTCGCAGCATGCTGCAAAATTACCGCGATTCTCAGCAGTCAGCCTATCTGTCAGATAGTCTGACAGCGGAGATCTGCCTGCCGGCTCCTGCTTCCCAGGTGGCGGTATCCCATGGCGGATCTCCGCCATGGGATAATGCAACGCCCATGGACAGGCAGCCTTAGGCCTCTTTCACATGGGTGACAGCGATATCACCGTGAGAAAATCACAACAATATTGCATCTGTGTTTTGTGCGATATCGCTGTGTTTTCTCATGGCGATTTTGTGTTGCTCTTTTGCTAGGATTTTCGGGGGGGGGGGGGGGGGAATACAAGCTGCAACAAATTAGGGGGAGAACGCCAATTTACTTGTTTCTGGCTCTTCCATGCGTCAAAAAGTTAAATCTACGTTACCTATGAGCTGGCATAGATTTCTGCTATAATTTACGCCAGTTTCTGCTGAAAATTATTGTAAATTTGTCAAGCCATGATAGCCCTACCACTAATCTCCACCCAGTCTTTTTTAAGGGTTTAAGAGTTACTGAAACAGGGCAAAAGGTTGCAAATTTTGGGGCAAGTACAAAAACGTGTGGCTTTTTTACACCAGTATTCTGGAACACAACCCTATATAAATTCCTTCTCATATGGGAATCCATCCAATGGGTGCGTTCACACACAACTGATTTGCTGCTAATTTTGTTGCCGATTTAGGTTTAGATCTGCAGCAGATTTCATTGCTTCAGTTTGAAATCAGTTGAAAGGGAGAAAACTGCTGAAGAACTGGAGCAAATCAGCTACATGTGAACGCACCCTAGCTATGAGAGTTGCTACAGGACTGTATTCTAGCATCTGCCACCCCTATATGGAGTGCTCACATTGCCCATAGGAACCATTTAGAACAGTTCTTTCATTTTTCTGGTAAATTGCTTTTGGATATTAAAAAAAGTACATTTTTGTAGCTCATTGTATTGAATTTTTCATTATTTCCAGGTCACAGCTATCCTATCGTGCCATGGCGAGTATCAATGGAGATGTACGAAACCCCACGGAGGTGCGTATGAGTCAGATGGTGCTCCCGTGTCACGCCAACCACCGTGGTCAACTCAGTACTGGACAGCTGCTAAAATGGATAGACACGGCAGCCTGCTTGTCAGGTGAGAACACGCATACAACCCACTTATCGGCCTTATATTCAGAATAACCCCATAATTATAGCCAGAGTGCCCTTATAGTTGGTGCTAATAATCCCACAGTCATTGCAAGTCAGAATGCCCACAGGGCCGTGCCTCCATAATAAATGACAATGTATTATAGGTGGTTACAAGAAAGTAATAAGCCTCCTTTGCTTGTTTCCCATCATCTGTCCAGTAGGCTCTCCTAAGACTTACTATCCATAAATAATGTGGTAGTGTGCACTTGTTCTGTAGATAGAGGATTTGCATCAATGCTGAAATTTGTTGACATGCTATAAAGTAACTGCCTTTCTATCCCTCTTTGTCTACAGCCGAAAGGCATGCAGGGTGCCCATGTGTCACCGCCTCCATGGATGACATCTATTTTGAGCAGACAATTAGGTACGGACATGAAACATTACTAGAACAATGAATTTCAGAAACCTTTAACACAATTTTATTTTCCAGTTCTGTCATTTTTACTACCATAAGCTCCACTTGTGTATGATGGACCTTATAAAAGGGCAGCTCCCGCCATAGTATCCTTATCAACATATTGATGACATCATACTACTTAGGGTGCCCATATACATTAGGTAAATGTTGACGATATTGGCAGGATTTGTCGACCATTTAAATTTGTATGGGGGTCAACAGACTTTTTTTTCCTGATGGTAGATGTCATAGGGAAAAAAGGATCGAGCATGTTAAATTTCAGCATGCCCAATCCTTTTATCCTGCAGGAGATAAGCTGCTACCAGTGTCATCTGGCAGAGGCTTCATTCCTTTTCCTCCACTGAGATCACATACATGCTCAGCTGAACAGGTCATGCCTGTACTGTATATGGCTTAATTTGGAAGGGATAGCTGTCACCCCAATCAGGCTATATAGGGAGCTTTAGACGTTGGAAGCATGATTCAAGTATTTGCATCTACTCAAGATTTTGTGGTTCTCTTTTGGATGCAAGAATGCCTTCTTCACACCTCCTCCCAGTAGAGATGAGAAAAGATTCGGGTGCTGGCGGGGGTGAGCGGTGAGTTGCGGAAGTGAGCAGAGGGGAGGCAGGGGGGTGGGGGGAGGAGTGAGAGATCTCCCTCCTGTTTCCCTCCCCGCTCATCCCCGCCACCCCCTGCTCACTCCCGCAACCCACCACTCACCGCCGCCGGCACCCGAATCTTTGCTGACGAGCAGGCAGGTACTCGAAAAGGACGATACTCGCTCGAGTATTGTCCCTTAACGAGTATGCTCGCTCATCTCGAGTTTTGATATACCTGAGAAAATCCAGGTGAGAAACTTTTAGTCGTCCTCCTCAAACTTCCAGAAATCTGAGCATCAGTACAATGAACCACCAAGAAAGATGAACTCCATAAAGACTTTAAAGTGGCTGTCTGGTCCTGGACAAACCTAGATGGCCATACAGCATCCCTGACTACTTGACACACACTGTGCATTAGTATGTATCATTAGTCTAAGACACTACACACTGCTCTGATTGGCCAGTGCTGACGAAGGTGCCATCTATTTGTCCAGGACCAGAGGGTCACTTTAATTGGGTTTAAACCTAGTAGGGAATTTACCTTTATGGTCTGAATTGTAAGATGCATGATGGGAGTGTGAAATAATTGTATACTGGCTGTCACGTGAAGACAAATTATACTAACTTTTCTGTATGACTGCTTTCTTTTTGATTTCCAGCGTAGGACAAGTTGTTAACTTGAAAACAAAAGTCAACCGAGCCTTTAATTCCAGCATGGAGGTTTGTATTGATTATGATGACATTTGAATATGAACTTTTAGATTAAGACACATTTTTGACACAAGTGCAAGCAAATCACCAAGACTGCATTACTACTGGATTATCATAGTCATCTGTAGGAGCAATAAGGACCTTCCCTTCAATAAAGACACTTGCTCTGCAATACATTTATACACTGACATGCCAAGAGTCGTGTGGTGGCAGTATGTAACGCCCACACCTGCATAAATTGTGAGGAGTCATCTTGTGAGTGAGGTTGAACACTGTTGCACTGCTCTATATCGATCTCGCACATTCATGTCTACCAACCTACCCATCCTTTCCACTCTAAGGACCATAGACTATGTTCCCCCTTAATCTGAACCTTCCACTTCCATCTCCAAGATTTTCCCTGAGCTGCACCAGTTCTCTGGAATGCATTACCTCTGACAATCAGGTTATTTCCAAATACCCACCGGTTTAAGTGGGGCCTAAAAACACATCTTTTTAGCGAGGCCTTTTATATGTCCTAATCAAACTCCATTTAAACTTCTTCTATATTCCCCTTTGGAAACATGCCCCCTAATGCACTTCAAATTTGTATATATACGAATATCATCTGGTGCCTGCCTCATACATACTTTATATATACTACCCTATTTACGGTATTTAAGAGATGGCTGGACCACTCTACAGAACAAGCTGGAACAGTGTGCCCCTCTGGAAATTACACCCTAACCGCTATGTTCTTGTATGTTCTTGTCTCTTAGGTAGGAATCCATGTCACCTCTGAAGACTTGTGTAATGGAAAAGAATGGAAAGTCTGTCAGGCATTTGCAACTTTTGTTGCACAACCACAAGGCAATAAAAAAGTAAGACAATCCGAAATATAATATAAATTGTATCATCATTAGCGTAATAGTACAATTCTAATAAATACTAACTATAGCAGCTGTGTAGTAATGATTTCTGTAGTATGGTGCTTGGTGCAAGATGGTTCACTCTATTCTAGCCATGCAACTGCAAAGATGTATTAAATGTCTGCAGGTGAAGCTAAAGCCCTTGAGTCCCGTGACTGAAGAAGAGCACCTGGAGCACAGCATTGCTGCCGAAAGACGGCGCATGAGATTAGTCCATACTGACAATATAAAAGACCTGCTGACCCGAAGCACCCAGCGGGATGGTATGTGTTAGAGGGTCAACATTTTTATCTTTGTTGGCTGTTTTGGGGTTTTCTAACCAATGACAATTGTTTGTGCATAAAGGTGGGGAAACTCGGCAAAAGGGTGGGGACACTCAGTTTTTTTCAACGTTTTTATGCCTTTTTGTCAATTTGCCCTTTAACATGAAAGTCCACCTGCCTAATACCATATATGAGGGTGAGTCAAAAATTATCCGCACTCTGGCTGTAGAATTTATTTTAATCGGCTTTCAGAAAAAGCAAATAATTTTTGTTTGTTTTTTTAACATAAATCGGCCTGCTTTTCAATACGCTTTGTCCATCTGTCAACAAGCTTTCATACTCCCTCAGTAAAAAAATATTTGGGGCTGAGCTGCGAGCAATGAATGCTCCACTGTTTTCACCTCTTCATCAGATGTAAATCTTCATCCTCTTAGGGCTTCTTTCAGGGGTCCAAACAGGATGGAGCAAGTTCAGGACTATAGGGAAGATGCTTTAACATGATATTGTTTCAGTACAAGTCTATCCTGGATTATTGCATAGGCAGAGCCACGGCTGATTTGCAAATGTTTAGTCCACATGCACGCTCAATGTTGTCATCAGTCGTGGACGGACGTCTGGCTCCTTATCATGGCTGACACTTGTGCAACCTCCCTTGAACTTGTCTCTCTGTTCATACACACCTCTCCGCGACAAAATGCTTTCTCCATACTGAGCACAAAGTTTTCGATGAACATCGCCACCCGACACGCATGCTCAAACCATAAAAAAAAAAATCACTGCATGCTGCTCTTCCTTTATGCACATCACAAGTCAGGCAACTGTTTTTTCTTGCACTGCAGTCACAAATAAACTGATGTAATACATTCAAAGCTGCACGGCAATGACTGGGGAGACAGCGACCTACAATGGAAAGAGTTGATAAGACAGTGCGGTGAACAGAAGTTTTGATATAACTGGAGTGCGGATAATTTTTGACTCTCCCTCGTATATAAAATAGTTTTCTTGTATGCAAATTGTAGAAAGAAGCCGGGAAGGAGAGATGAATGGAGAAGTTCTTGCCCAGAAGACTCGTGTGGAGAGTGTTGAACTTGTGCTGCCTCCACATGCCAACCATCAGGGCAATACGTTTGGTGGGCAGATAATGGCCTGGATGGAGAATATTGCCACAATAGCTGCCAGGTATGAACCTTGGATTTATATTCTAAATTGCACCCTCTGTTGACTTTGACAATTGGAATCCTAGATGGCTTACCTCAGAATATTGGGCACATACTAAGACCTTGATAGATTCTATATGAATGTATAATGCACACTCTTATTTACGTCTTGTTTTTGGCATATACCACCCTTCTATTGTCATCATTTAACTCTCTTGGTAACTGGTTGCTTTTCTGATTTGCACAGCCGGCTTTGTCATGCTCACCCGACCTTAAAAGTAATTGAAATGTTCCATTTTCGGGGACCCTCACAAGTCGGGGACCGGTTAATTTTAAAGGCCATCGTCAACAATGCCTTCAAAGACAGGTTAGTACTAAATAGCCTATAATGAGGGCACATGATGTACAGCAAAATTCTTTTAATTTGGCGTCCGTTAGATTGGCATCAGTAGAGACATTTCTAATACAGGCTAGTATTTTCAGAAGCAAAGATAATTATCGCCCAATACTGGGTGTCGTTAAGTAGAGGTATTAATGTTTACATATAGCAAATTGGTAGAAATTAATGGCATATCCAGCAGATGTACTATTTTTATAGAACAGGTGAAGGCCTCCTCTCTCAAACTCCTATTGTTCGGGAGAATGAGAATCCGCTCACCCTAAATTCCACTGGGTGGGGAGAGAATGGCGAGCTGCCTGTGTATGTGCGCAGTTCTTGTCATTGAAGTTAATGAGAGTCATGGAAACAACTGAACACGCTGGCATCTACCTCACCTGGCGAGAAGGATTCAGGGCACCGGGCAAAGGGCTTTAGAATATAAAACTATAGATGAAATATTAATATAATGGCAATATCAAGTGTTATCAGTGGCTAAGATTGGGTCCTTCACAATGTGGTTTAGACCTGGTTGTACACAGGGTGGCTTAATTGCAACTTGCAGTCAACGTAGGGCCTCTTCATCAATGCTATGGCACGGAGGTGAGGTTGGCACCTGAAAATCGCATGGGGATTGAAAACTCACTTGATTAGTAGGGCGCAGTTGCACAGCACCTCTTTCACACTATTTTAGTCTGGCCTATTGTCTAGACTTCTGTGTGAGGAATTCTGATACTTCCAACCATTAGACTAGGTTTGGTAGCACCATACTGCTTTATTTTGTGCTTCATTGTGTATCATGTTTATCTGTGTTGAGGATTAGAGATGAGCGAGTATACTCACTAAGGCACATTACTCGAGCGAGTAGTGCCTTAGCCGAGTATCTCCCCGCTCGTCTCTAAAGATTCGGGGGCCGGGGAGTGGCGGGGGAGAGCGTGGAGGAACGGAGGGGAGATCTCTCTCTCCCTCTCTCCCCATCCCCGCCCCCCCCCCCCCCCGCGCTCCCCGCCGCAACTCACCTGTCACCCGCACCGGCCCCCCGAATCTTTAGAGACGAGCATGGAGATACTCGGCTAAGGCACTACTCGCTCGAGTAATGTGCCTTAGCGAGTATACTCGCTCATCTCTATTGGGGATCTTTTGTGGAACGGTGTCCTTATAAGGGCGAAAAAATTGTGCAATTTTTGTGCTTTGTGAAATGCACAAAACTCGCATGAAAATACAGCCCATTATTTTCAATAGGTGTATGTATATGGACGATTTTTGTCTCGCAGCGATGTGACACAGGGTGTCCATGTGCTGTGGGTCCTGAAAATGTTGGGCATGATTCGCTGTCGCTCATGCATCCTTAGATCTTCCTGCTGGTCTAGGGGAAATGTATGTGCAGTTGTTGCTTTCCACACTCTGCTGCAACCTCGCTCCTACTTTGGATTCCTGTTGGATGCTTGGGCTATAGACTAGGCTCCAGAGAACCAACATGTCAGTCTAAGCTTTGGGGTAGGGTCGCTGTTTGTGCTTGACCCTTGTGGGGTCTTCTGGTTCGGAAGCCCAATATCCACGGGCGGATCTGATTTACGGAATCCACGTGGGGCACCTGCGAATCAAGCCACCCATAGGGCAGCATGGGCATCCGCAAATGGATTAAAGCATGCTGATTTGCAGTGGACCGCCGATCTCGCAGGAGATTTAAAAAGAAAAAGAAGAAAAATCTGTACTGCGCATGTCCGACAGCGAGCCGTGAGGACCATGCACAGTACAGAGAACCCAGAAGTATAGAGGTGAGCGAGTATACTCGCTAAGGCACATTACTCGAGCGAGTAGTGCCTTAGCCGAGTATCTCCCCGCTCGTCTCTAAAGATTCGGGGGCCGGTGCGGGTGACAGGTGAGTTGCAGCGGAGAGCGGGGGGGAAGAGAGGCAGAGACAGATCTCCCCTCCGTTCCTCCCCGCTGGCCCCCGAATCTTTAGAGACAAGCGGGGAGATACTCGGCTAAGGCACTACTTGCTCGAGTAATGTGCCTTAGCGAGTATACTCACATGACTATTGGTGTATAGGTATACGTTTTATGTATTTGGAGTCCCACCTGACACTGGTTACATTTTTTGCGTATATTGGCCTAGACGCTAATAATGACTTTGCCCTTGACATGACATTTGCCTGCAGTTTTCACTGCTTATCTTGCAGTAGATTTACCTTCTACACCTGAAGTAAGTGCAAAGACCAAGGTCATCTGAGATAAAGCTCGGGAGAAGAGAACATTTATGGGTTTATTGCGCCGCTTTTGAAATCTCCAATCTGAAGAGCCATAATAACATATAATAGTTGTGGATTAAGTTGAACATTTCCCAGCATTCCGACAGCAAGTTATTGTTTATCTATTATCGCATGTATATTGAGACACAATTGAGATAATCTGTTTATTATAGTTTACTATTATTCCTATTCTCTGTCTTTTTCTCTCTCTTGTGAACTCTTATGCTATTCCTCTGTTATTCCTCCTGAAAATGTATATATTGGAAACTGGACATTACCATTCCTTTCGTCAATCGGACATGTAGCTACACGCTCATTGTCCAATCAGTACTTAGTGTTAGATCGTTCAGGAACACACTTTATTAATAAGGGAAATGGTAACGCCCAGTTGTCAATTTATTATTTTTCCAGAAGGAATAATAGACACCCCTGCTAAAGAAAAGTCTGTTTATTGGAAATGTCAGGAGAGATGATAGGAGCTTCTTTAACATACACTAGTAAAACAAAAAATTCCATCAAGTTAGAGCAGAAATGGGCAAATCATTGCTGGTCTTTTCTAGTGGCTGGTAAAGACCTGTTCAGACCTCCTTATTGACTTCCATTTAAAATCCCGAAAACGATAGCCCTAGACACAACCCCTCTTGGCAGGAAAACTGCTGAAATGAAGACCAATGGGTCTCTATTTCATCAAGTTTCTGTTTTGTTTTTTTTTCTTGCATCTTTTTCTGGAAGGAATTGCGCAGTCCACCACGTTATTCTCTCCAGCACTAAATACTGGAAATGAATGGAAACCTGGCAAAACAGGTATTCTTTTATTAATAGCCAAGATAGGTTGCCTACTTGGGATTTTAACTGGAATACCTGATGGGACCCCTGAACCAAAGCTATACTGATGTCTGAACAAGCCCTAAAATAAACTTTAAGGAACTCGAAAAGTTAGAACTTTTGTAGATGTATGGGTGACCTGGTCCTTGTGCTTTGTCCAGTCCTGAGTTGGAACCCCTTTTAAATAAGTGTATCTGATTTCCAGTCCTTAAATGATCATTTGAGGATGCAGAGGACTCCTGTTGCAATTTCTGAGGCACTAATGACCTCACCT
Organism: Eleutherodactylus coqui; assembly: GCF_035609145.1. Lineage (NCBI taxonomy): Eukaryota > Metazoa > Chordata > Amphibia > Anura > Eleutherodactylidae > Eleutherodactylus > Eleutherodactylus coqui. The sequence continues at coordinate 282,001,789 of NC_089839.1, forward strand.
GTGCAGTAGGAAATCCTGAACACATGATCGGTTGGGGATTTTGAGGACTGGAGTTGAAGGGAAGGGGCTTATTCCGCAGCGCTCTCAGGTAATTTTATTACCCTCCAGCAATCTAGGTACTCATTTAACCAAACTCGGAAGGATGGACAGCTGATTCAACCTTGAACCTGCAACCTTCAGGTCGTGAGTGAGAGCTTAGGACTGCATTCTGCTGCCTTAACACTCTGCGCCACACGAGGCCCAGAGTTGAAAACCACTGCTTTAAATCAAATACTCTATTAGAACATCTAGTGAGGGCAATAACAATTACTGAAAGGCCCCCCAAAATCTTTGCTTAGGGGCAGAGGCATAGCTTGAAGCTTCTGGGCCCCAATGCGAAACTTGTAACAGGGCCCCCAACTATAATGCTTTATTCATAGTACTGGGCTTCCTATATGGAGAAGAGAGGCCTTATGGGCCCCTAAGGCCTCATGTCCACGGGGAAAATCAGATCCGCTGCAGATTCTCCATGTAGAATCTGCAGCGGGTCCCTCCTGCCCCGCGGACATGAGCGCCGAAAATAGCAATTTAAAAACATTTACCTATCCGGCGCGGGCGGGGAATGTCAGCTGTTCCTCACGGCCGGATCTTCATTTTCGGCCGGCGGATGAATTCCTGACGCCGGCGGCACGTCGCCGGCACGTCGTCGACGTGCCGCGCGCATGCGCCGGGCACATCCGCCGAGCCGAAGCAAGGAAGATGCGGCCGTGAGGAACAGCTGACATTCCCCGCCCGCGCCGGATAGGTAAATACTTTAAATTCCTATTTTAGGTCTCCCGCGGATCCGGACGGCTTCCATAGGCTTCAATAGAAGCCCGCGGGAGCCGTCCCCGCGGGAGACCCGCACGAAAATGGAGCATGGTCCAGATTTTTCCATGCTCCATTTTTTTTTAAATCCCTTTTATTGACGATCCGCGGGTATTTATCTACCCGCGGGTGGTCAATGCATCCCTATGGGATGCGGATCCGCATGCGGGAGATCCGCTGCGGATCTTAAATCATATTTTGCCCGTGGACATGAGCCCTAAGGCTCCTGGACCCGGGTGCACCTGGTCTCGGGTGAAACCGCACCCCTTGCATCGCCTATATTTGCGTCCTTGCTTAGGGGGCTATAGTCATTATCATGAGGGCTCATCTGACTCGTCCCACAACATCATGGATTGCCGATGTTGTCCTAGTACTATGAAACCTGTGACTTTCCAGCTGAGGTAGAACTACAATTTTCAAGATGCTCTGCCATTCTCTGACCACAAAGGACGACAATTAGAACATACACGTGGTGATTGTCATTGTGTGATTTTCCTTGCAGTATGGAAGTTGGGGTCTGCGTCGAGGCCTTTTGCCATGATGTAGGTGTACCCCGAAGGCACATCAACAGCGCTTTCATGACTTTCGTCGTTCTAGATGAAAACAATCACACATGTATTTTGCCTCGCATCAAACCTGAGACAGGGGTAAGTGATTCTGCCAGGGTTCCCTGATTCAATCTGCTTTCTCAACATATTTTGACATGTACCATTTTTGTTATTTTTTTTGGCTGCAAACCTTTTTAAAACAATGGCGTATATCATCTGGGCATAAAAACCCTGCCGTTTATACACCGCGCGTGTGTGTGTGTGTGTGTGTGTGTGTGTGTGTGTGTATGAGATATATATATATATGTATGTATATGTATATGTGTATGTGTGTATATATATATATATATATATATCATTTATTTAGTTTTTTTGTGGCGATTTTCATAGATACTGTATATACTCAAGTATAAGCTGAGTCAGTAAGTTTTACCACAACAAACTGGTAAAACTTATTGACTCGAGTATAAGCCTAGCTAGACTTGAGTATATACTAGGTAAAAAAAAACCTGCAATACTCCCCTCCCAGCCGACATCTGTGTCCCCGGTGCAATGGTCTCCCTGGCGGTGCGGCAAGCTGCTTCAGACTCCTTTCTGCTTTCATCTCCCTGCTCGGTTTTCAATTCCCCCACCGTCAGCGCTGTGTAAGTAAGCACTGTGATTGGATCGAGCGCCAGCCAATCCCAGCCGGCGGCACTCGATAAACCGATCACAGCTATTCAGTGATGTCATGCACTGAATGGCTGTGAATGATCGAGCGCCGGCTGCGATTGGCTGGTGCTCGATCCAATTACAGCGCTTACCTACACAACGCTGACGGTGGGGGAATTCAAAGCTGAGCAGGGAGATGACAGCGGGGAGAATTGTCAAGCAGCTTGCCACACCGCCAGGGAGACCATTGCGTCGTGGACACAGACACAGGCTGCGAGGTGAGTATTGCAGTTTTTTTTTTGTATTGTTTTTAAACCTCGCTCGAATATAAGCCAAGGGGAACTTTTCAGCATAAAAGGTATGCTGAAAAACTTGGCTTATACTCGAGTGTATATGGTAATTTAATTTCACTTGATAAGGGAAACTTTATACAGCATAGAGCTGAAGGGTAATGTGCCAACTTGTTTTGCCAGATTATTTAGATATTTATGTTGTGTTTTTATATAGGACTCTTGTTTTTTTTTTTCGTTTTTTTTTAATATATAAATTTTTTTAATTCACAGGATGGAGAAAGACGGTATCGTGAAGCGATTGCTCGTAGGAAAATTAGACTGGACCGGTAAATCAAGAACAATACTGGTTGCTATGTATTCTGTTCAAAATTAAACTGTATCTCCTTACAATTCTATTCTTTGCCTAGAATAGGCACAGTTTTCAACCCGCAAAACCTTACTTATCTGAGGTCTCATCGGGGCTAAGGTGGCCCCATAGCAATAATGGAAATGAAGCCACTAGAGATGAGTGAGTATACTCGCTAAGGCATATTACTCGAGCAAGTAGTGCCTCAGCCGAGTATCTCCCCGCTTGTCTCTAAAGATTCGGGGGCCAGCGGGGGTCGGGGAGGAATGGAGGGGAGATCTCTCTCTCCCTCTCTCCCCCCCACCCCCCCCCCCCCCCCGCTCTCCGCTGCAACTCACCTGTCTCACGCGCCGGCCCCCGAATCTTTAGAGACGAGCGGGGAGATACTCGGCTAAGGCACTACTCGCTCGAGTAATGTGCCTTAGCGAGTATACTCGCTCATCTCTAGAAGCCACCTCATGGTTTATATTCACACCATCAAACCCCAACACAATGCTGCTTCACCTCCTTTCTACCCTTTCCTTGAACCAGAAAATGTCTTCAGGATATATTGGGTTTACATGGATTTTTAGATCTGTTTAGAAGAGAACAAGGACCTTGTAGAGGTTCTCACTGCCCATAGGAAGGCAGCTAATGTAACTGGGCCTCCTATTTAACAAGTCCTATAGCAAATGCCCCGACTTCCAATCTAGTAAGTCCACGTTGGATCCCAAGATGTTTTGTTCTTGGAGGTTTTTCTGATTAAAAAAATAAGAAAATCCACCTGCTCTATATTAAGCAGTTCTACTTGTTGTTTATCTTCTCCATACACAATCCAATTTTCTGCCCAGTTGTTGCAATAGGCACCTAAATTTTTTTACGCATGATCAACACAACCTTCAGCTATTTGCTTCATAGAAAATTTTTGGTGCTAAATATAATTCTAAAGTACCTTTTACTAGAATTAGACCCCGTTACTGAAAATTTACATTGTTTTCTTTGTGCTGACAGCAAATATGTCATCTCCTGTAATCAGTCAGAGGTGCCTCTGTCAGTCCCGTGGGACCCGTGCAATCAGGTAAGTTATTAAGGATCAGCATTCTGCCATGTCAGTGCCCTAAAGGGATTATCCAGGGCTAAGAAAAAATGTACTGTTGGGAAGTCAAGAAAAAGGGCATACTTACCTCCTTCAGTGGATCTGTGTCCAGCTCTGGAGCACCAGTGCCCACCAATCAGAGCCCAGAAGAAGACGGCTGCAGTCATGTGCCGTTCATTGTGCACATGACCACTCAGCCAATCACAGGCTTTATTGGTTATTCTGCCATAAATGGCACTTAACTGTTGAAACCTATGATTTGCTGAGCTGTCATATGCACAATGAATGGCATGTGACTGCAACTGTTTTTGCAGAGGCTCGATCTCCAATGCTGGACGGGGGGCAGTGAAGGGGATGAGAATACCTTTTTTAATCTCTATTGTACATCATTCCACAAAAATAAAAAAAAATTGAGTCCTGGAACCCCGCTTGAATTGGAAATACTAAAATATATGGACCATGTGTTGGGCCCACATGCAAAATCTATAACTGGGCCCCTTCATTGACTCTGTGCCATTTATAATAGTCGTGTCTTATATGGATAAGGAGCCTTTTGGCTTCATCCAACACCAGGAACCAACGGCAGCTGTAGCTCTGTCCCCGTTTATGGATAATTTTAACGAATATAGTTGTTGTTTCTGCGGTTTCTTCTTGTAGGTATTATTTCAAGAAGTAAAAACTCCACGGTATGTACCTATGTACTTGACTGTAAATTACAGAAGCTTTGCACCTAACTAGAAGACCTCCAGGACCTCATGCTCCCCATTCAGCCACTCAGTGCTTTCAGTGGGCTGGCTGGCTGGCTAATGCTGCAGCTTTCTATGTATGCTCCATTCTAACCTGAGCACTGAGCAGGGGGTTGGACCCGATGACCCTGGAGGTCCCTTCCAACTCTACCATTCTATGATAACCTTTCAGTGTAAAATGATCTATCCTGACGATGTAGACCTGGGATTACAGGACCGATTTGATGGACTTGTTATATATACTATAAGCTACTGTATGTACTTGGCTGCTTTTAGTTCAACTTTTATGTTCTGCAGGTTTACCTCAGCTACAACAATGTATCTGCCTTGAAAATGTTGGTCTCTAAAACTGACTGGGTCCTGGCTTCAGAAATTAACAAGGTACGAAATATTAATGCCTTAAATCACTTGTGAGTAGAGATGAGCGAGCGTACTCGGAAAAGCACTACTCGCTCGAGTAATTTGCTTTATCCGAGTATCGCTGTGCTCGGGTCTGAAGATTCGGGTGCCGCTGCGGCTGACAGGTGAGTCGCAGCGGGGAGCAGGGGAGAGCGGGCGGGAGAGAGGGAGAGAAAGATCTTACCTCCGTTCCTCCCAGCTCTCCCCTGCAGCTCCCCGCTCCGTGCCGGCACCCGAATCTTCAGACCCGAGCACAGCGATATTCGGATAAAGCAAATTACTTGAGCGAGTAGTGCTTTTCCGAGTACGCTCGCTCATCTCTACTTGTAAGTATTCTGTTTATTGCTGAATTCAAACACTCTAATGCACACATGTCATGCCATAAACTCCTTTTCTGGGAAGTGTTCTATTATGGCATATTCTAACACATCCATATACGTGAAAGCAAAACAAATTGTATTGGCCACTGATGTGTTGTCCTCATCGTTTACCCCTTTTCTTTCCAACCACCTATATACTTGCAGGGAGGCACTTCAATAGCCAAAAAATGTATAAGAAAAATCCTTGCTACTAATGGGTGTATCTCAGGCTCTATAGAGGCTACAGCATCAAATTGAATCTTGTTTTAAAGCTAAAAAAATTATTAGCTTTAAAACAAAACTGGAATACTGTTTCTAGCTACAATGTAGCCAGAGACAATGGAAGCTGAAGTGAGAGTTGAAGTGACAGCTGTACATACCTGCAGCTTTCATTCCCAGCTGTGTTTCTGCAGGCGATATCTCAGGCTATGTTGCTTTTATGGCATTTATTGTGGTCTTGTTTTAAAGACAAGTGTCTTAAGATGCTTTTAGACATAATGATTATCTTTAAAAAAAACAAAACATTAAAACAAGCAAAAATTAACAATAATCTTTCAAACGTGACCAATGACCCAAACAAAATCGTTTGAATTGTGAACTTTTTGTTCATCATTTAGTTTCGGCAGGACTAAAAATCATAATTGACTCATTCACTTGCGTTTAAACACTCCCTGCACTGTGTTTCATATAGGAATGTGAAACGCTGAGCGGGTTATCTGTGACGTCACTCACTTTTTCAATGGAGAATCGGCTCGTCCAAATAAGGCATTAGCTTGTTGCGTCCATAATACCGGTATGGAGCAAAAAAAGCACTTATTTTACACTCCCATTAAAGTGCCTATAGGTAACACATTACATTAGGCTTTGGAAGTTACTGGGTTACAGTTTGCATAGGGAGATAGAAAATTAGATACCTATAAAAAACATAATTTAATCTGCATGCAAAATTTGGTTGGAAGATTTGGTGTTTTTTTTTTAACGCACACCTCTTATCTGCATAAGAGGTGTGCGTTAAAAGTTCGCATTTAATTTCAAATTTGAATTTACAAGCAACTTTTGCTTATCAGAATATCCAGATTTTTGGTCTTTCCAGTTCATGCAATTTTATGAAGATATGTGCATATATGCACAGTCATTAGTGGTATGGTATTTATGAACTTTGCACATGTTGAAGTTTTTTTTCCAGGAGGTATTGTGTACCTAATTTTCAGCTTGGATCACTCCTTTAGCCACTAATATCAATTTTTAAGTGGTGTGTTTTTTTTTACTTACACTTTGCAAAATTGCATGAAGGTGCCTATATGTATAAAGTGCTGAGTGTGCCACATGTCTGCTTCCAGAAAGTATATTGAGTTTCGTATGAGTTTTTTTTAAATTTTGCAATTTAGGATTTATCGGTACATATTAACAGTGTGAAAATTGTAAAAAGATTACACGGCTAACCAGTCATATTTGGGGCGGGTTACAGTGTGATTGACAGATCTGCTGTAAAATTACAAGCTACGCCACAGTCATGGGAGATCACACCACCATTACCCTGTAAAACATTCCACCATACCTAGGACTATGAACAGCGTAAGGGAGGAGTGACCTACTATATGACAGTCCAGTCCTCCTCTTCACACAGGTCCACCTGTACACACTGGAGGATGGCAAGTTCCTGTCCTTCAAGGTCGAAATCACAGTATCCATCGATGCAAGACAAACCTTCAACCTGCTTTCTGACATGAGCCGTCGCAGTGAGTGGGACCGCTATTACAAGTGAGAGAAAGAACACAAAAATATCCCCTTCGTAATCTCCTCCGGTATTTTATACATTGTGTTCTGTGTAGGGAATGCCAGCTCTTGCAAGAAGTGGATGAGGACGATGCTATTTATCACGTAGTCAGCACTGTGAGGAGCGCAGATGGCAAACTTCAAGATTTCATCATCCTAGCTTCTCGGCGGCCGCCCTGTGATGTTGGGTAAATTCTGATTCTAAACTACTTGTCTATGTAGATCCTCCAATATAACATACTGATGGCATATTTGTCTTTTCCAGAGATCCTTATGTTGTAGCGTTTCGCTCTGTTTCTCTCCCAACTCATCCTCCATGCGAGGAGTACACCCGGGGCGAGACTCTCTGCTCCGGATTCTGTATCTGGTCACAAGGGCCTAGGACAAAGGTATTGTTTGCAGAATCTTGGGTCTTGGTGGGTGGGGGGAAAACCACCTCCTTGAGGAGAGTGCCAAGTTAGAGTGGAGCATTTTATATAGGCCATTCAATGCTTTCTGGAAAAAAGTATGCAAATAGGGGATGGAGAAGACTTTTTGGTATGGATTATATCCTTAGTCACATAGCCAAGGCGTGTTGAAATGGCAAACATTGACGTAAAGGCACCTTCCAATAGGTAGCGCTGGAGGTACTTTTCCATTGCCTATTTGCATAATTTTTAGTAACTTAGTAAAAATGAGCTGGCAGGGAGCAGCAGCAGTGCCAATAGTGTAAGGGCCCATTCACACGGGTAGATTTTCTGTCGATATCCCATCAGTATTTTTACTTAATATGGATTCATTGAGAATACTGTGTGTAGAAAACAAATTGCAGCATGCCCTATTTTGGTCTGTTTTCACAAACTAAAAATCACTCAGTAAAGTCTATGGGTGCAGAAAAAAATGCCATGAATACGCAGTAGCATCCGTATTCAATGCGATTATTTTATTTTTTTGCACACCTTGTTTTCTTTGGGTTGTGACAAAACTGGCAACACTTGGTCAATTTTACATTTGTGCACTAATACACACATACACATGGTTGGAAATGGTGCATTTTCACAGACCAAAATTGCATATGCCTGTGTGAATAAGCCCTGACGGTGCAAAGGTCGCAGTTCCCCCCCCCCCCCCCCCCCCCCCCGAGTCCTAACGTCTGATGGGGGCCTAACATAGGTAAACAATAGTACTATAAATGCCATGAGATAGTTGGGGAGGCTGAGTTATGGATTTTGTCATTATGGCCCAGGAGGTTCACATTACACCTTTGGTAACAACATTCTAATGATCGGTAGGACATCAAGGTCCCTTTCAAACTAGATTTTGAGCATTTATGTAAAATTAATATGCAATGCAAGTAGTATGAAATACATGCCGTATGTTTCACCAAAGAGTCATTTACAGGAAGATACAAACCATAGTAGCTGCCCATAACAGGAAGTCACTGCCTTAAATGTTCCTGCACTTAAGCAGGCCTCTTGGCCTTCGGGACACACAATCCCCATTATAGCTGCTCATCTGTAGTTATGCTCATGTATGTGGTTATAGTTGATGATTTATTGCACATTTGAATATGTGGCCATACAATGGTATTTCTATACCAATTTATTTTTGGCAATGACCGAACCTGCAGAGGCTCTAGTTAAGCCGCTATACTACAATGAACATCTCTCCACCCAAGTTGTTGCTTGGCTCTAATAGGACTTAAGTTTGAGTTGGAGAAAGGGCTGCAGTTAGAAATATCTGGTCATCATACAATCCAATGGTCATGGTCCTGTTGGCGTCAACTTTCATATCAGCGTATCATAATTGAATATTTATTCTTTTCTCAAAATTTCTTCTGCAGGTCTCCTATTACAATCAGTTTACACCAGGAATTGTTTCGCAAGTAACTACCAACATCTCTGGACTGTCATCAGATTTTGCCACAACCTACCAAGCCTGCGAGCGATTTCTTATTGAGAATACAAAGGATTCTAACCAGCAGTGAAGCTTATAGTGTATCTATAGTCCCATCCTTGGATTGAATACCTAAGATATTCATCAGATTGCTGCGTTTATCACCTATCCATAGGCTGGCCATACACATTAGATGAACATCCGGCCAATCATCTGATATGTATGGAGGGGTCTTGACTCTCCTTGAATGGCAGATGGTAAAGGAAGGCTTAAGGCCCTTTTACACACAATGATTATTGCTCAAAAGCTATCTTTTGAGCGATAATTGTTGTATGTAAATGTGTGCCCATCCTACACTTACCGTGCACTTTTCGTCCATCGTTGACTTCAGGTCCTCATGAAATCTTTGACGATAAGATAAGACAGAGCGCACGCCAAGTTCTCCGTGGGCAGCGATGATAACGTTCTTTAACAGCTGTTAACAGCCGCTGTCCTGCTAGAGAACAATAGCGATGTATTTAGAGAACAGACCACCTGTTCTCTAAATACATGCACATGAAGTACTAAAGGGCTGATTAGCCCATTAGTACCTGTGCAAAATGATTGCTCAAAACTGTTTGTTTCTGATGATTTTTTTTATTGATCATCTGTGTGTGTAAATGCACCTTTAGACATGTTGGATTTCAACATATCCAATCCTTTTCTTCTCAAGGGAAATAAGCCGTCTTCAGAGGTGTCTGGCAGCAGCTTATTCTACTCTCTGTATTGCGAATTCATGCATGTTCAGCGGAGCCCAGCTTACATACGTATGGGGGCTCAGGATGAATAACTGCCAGACGAAAAGAGCGTTCAGCCAACAGCTCTAGCCACTGTAAATCATTGTCCATGAATGGCAATAAGTGCGGAGCGGTGCAGCTTAATGACATTTTGATTGACTGTCGTTCTCAAGATTTTGAAACCCTTTGTGCATAAAACACTTTTGGATTCTTGTGTTGTCGTTAGTGGGATTTTGACTGTTGGGCCAATTATACACAAACATACTATGGCCGCATGTCCTGGCCCAACTGCAGGGTTTACTGACCTGAACCGTCACCGTCATAGGAATGTATGATTGTGAGAGTTCGAGTCCGTAACCCACGAGGTCGGGCCAGGACACATGTCATAATATGCAGATGTAATCCATTCATAGGAAACTGATTTTCTAGAGAGATTGCATAAACTACGGTGTGAAATAGTCAGTCTTGTTGATGTCTGAGCATGCAGTGTGTATGTAGACATATTAAAGAAGTGATGTGTAACATCACATGTACTGTGTTATATTAATCTGTATATTATGGATCTAGCTAAATCAACTTTGCGAATGACATCTGTTCTAGATGAATGGCTTCACCATGCCAAGACACACAAAGTCCTTTTTGTTCACCCCCCATGATAAACTGGTCCCAGAGCGTTCTGCTGAGACCTCCAGTCGTAATCTGTGGGCAAACTTGGCAACAAGTGTTCGATTTCTCTGCAGCACTACTACAGGTCAAATGACGCATTACACATTTCTCATTGAAAGCAATAGGGTGCGAGGTCCTCCACGGCAAAAGATAGTCTCTTCTTTGTAGCCAAGAAGATAAAAGGCGAAGAACCTGAGATCTCACTCATAAAGCTAAAAACTCCCTAACTATTTGAATAACTGGCTTTGTAAAGCAGAGATCCCTTTTAAAAGAAATTAATTTTTCATCTGCATCAGTTGCACCTTCTTAATGCCTTTTTAGAAGGGGAAATTCAATTATCTAATAGAACCTGGGCATTATATCAGTAGAAATGCTGAAAATAAACTACAAACCAGGGAAAGGAAAAAAAAAAAGTAAATACATTAGGGAGTTCTCATTAAAGGAGTTATCCTAACAAAATCACTTATCACAGGACAGGTCCCAACTGCTGGGACCACCAACAATCAAGGGTTCCCTGAGTCAATGGAGTGGTCATGCACATGTGGGACCACTGCTCCATAAGGGACTGACAGAGGCAACTGATAGCATGACTTGGCTATCTCCATAGACAGTAAATGCATGTACGCTGCCACTCCATTCACTCGGGGAGCATTGGTCTCGCAATCCCTGGGACTCTTAATCAGTCATTTATCTCCTATCCTGTTGATAGGTGATAAGGGGTTATCCTGCTAGAAGTATTTCATATTTGTTCAGCGTAAAATTACACTATCCTACCAAAAGTAATTGGACATGTGAGCAAGAATCAAAAGTAGTATTTATTTTAATACTTAGTGGAGCCTCCTTTGGCCCTAATGACATCGGATACTTTCCATGACATACTGTCCACTAACATCGGATACACTTCAGCCAGTATTTCCCTCCATTCATCCTGCAAACATCTGGCAAGTTCTCTTAAAGATGATGGTAGTTGTTCATATTACCTGACCCGACATACCAGTTTGACCAAAGATGTTCAGTAGGTTCAGGTCAGGACTCTGTACAGCCAGTCCAATCGTGGAACATTCATATCCTCAAACCAATGTAAAACAGCATTAGATTTGTGACAAGGCCCGTTGTCTTGCAGAAAGTATGGCCGACCATTCCCAGAGTATTACCAGATTGTCGGCAGCACGTTATTGTCTAGAATGTCAGGGTACACCTATGTCTTCATCGTTCTTGTCCCTACGACCAACGGATCAAGAACATGCCGTGTAAAACATCCCCAGACTATAATGGAACCACTGCCGTACTTAACTGTTGGCAAAACCCACTCAAGCAGAACATGGTCCCCAGCATCCTACACACCCAGGTATGTCCATATGATCTGAAGATGGAGTAGAGTGATTCATCATTCCATAGAATGTTCTTTCATCACTCAACTATCCAATGATGATGCTCCTTGTACCAGTGTAGGCAGGCGGATACATTTGTGATGGATGGCTTGTGTGCAGCAGAATAACCCAAATATCCAATAGCGTGCAGTTCCTGTCAAACTAGGGCTGACACCTCCAAGGGTCGACATCTTATGTAGCATTCTACTGATAGGGGTGTCCTAATACTTTTGATAGGGTATATTCTGTTTTGTTTCCAGAGCATGGAAATATTTAGATTTTGCATAGTTGCACCTGACAAAGGTCTTTGTCAAGTTCAACTTTGTCATTTGAACTTGACAAAGACCTTTATAAGGTTGAAACGTTGTTTTATGCTGGATAATTAAAGTGTTGAGATAAAGATCCGTGGATGCTGCTTCTCTTCTATCATATTGATTTCTGCTCCTTCCGGTTCAAGTGGATCCAGGACTGGCAAAGAAGCGCGCATTTTGTTTGCCCGGTTATTTCCTCCCTCTCTATATTGAGGTTTGGCGTGTGCTGTCGTCTCCCGTTCTCTGGTGGCGTGCATAGTTGCACCTGGTGCATCACTAAAATATTTGCACTGAGCAAAGTAGGTAAAAAAAAAATCAATAATTCTTTTTAGGACTGAACGTTCTAAATCAGTGCAGTAAGAGGACAGAGTTGGATCAGTATATTTTGTATAGTATCCTTTTACATGCCAATATTTTGAGATGAACTGTCAGCTCACACTGGACCTTCTTCCCAAACTATCTTAGCCTGTGGCCAAAGACAACCAAGTGCTCCATGAATGAGTAACCCTACCACCACCATCCCACAGTCCAGTAAAGAACTTCTACCAAGAGGTTTTGGGGAACAGGTTTATGAATAATACATACTATGTACATTCATCATCAACTGTTGGAAATGTAAAGCATTTTATGTTCATAGTAACATAGTATGTAAGGCCAAATGAAGACAGTGTCCATCTAGTTCAGCCTGTTTATCCTTCTGTGTTGTTGATCCAGATCTTTATTGAAGATTCTTTGTTTCAATAAACAAACAAGTCGGGTCTCGCAGGACCCAATAAAACCAAGAAATATATAAAAATTAATTACGAAAACATAACTGACCGAACCCAGACTTTGTGCGAAAATAACATTTCCTTTGCCCATCTTGTCGTATGGTTTGTCTCAAAAAGCCCATTTAGACATAACGATTATCGCTCAAAATTCGCTCAAAAGCTGTCTTTTGAGCGATAATCATTGTGTCTAACTGCACTGACATCATACAGTTTTCATTAAGCCATCGCTCATCGTTGTCCTTCAGCATGCTGAAAGACAACGATGAGCCTTATCAGGGATTCACAGCGGGATACAGCTGATACTATTGTTTCAGCTCCATCCTGCTCCCTGATGACAGGCTGGGTATGAAGAACAGAGCGGTCCAGCTGTGTTGTCCATACCCCACTCGGCTGTATAACAGCCGGGCGCTCCGTGCAGAAAAGATCTGGATGCAGAAGACAAGCGGGGACACCCCGCTTGTCTTCTGAATCCTCCGCTCTGAGCACTCAGCAGTATAACAGTAGGGCGCTCGGAGCAGGGAACAGCTGGATGCAGAAGACAAGCGGGGACACCGTGCTTGTCTTCTGCATCCTCCGCTGGCAGCGCAAGGTCATCACTCATCTTGCGCTGTAAATGACACAATGATGATCGCTCAAAAGTCGCTTGGGCGACATCTTTTGAGCGATTATAGTTGTGTCTAAATGGGGCTTAACACATCAAGCGATCTCCTAAGAATTAACCATATCAGCGCAGGCTTATCTTCATTGATAGATTATATTGCTCTAGGCTCCAAGACGAATGGGAAAAAAAACACACAAGAAAAAAAAAAAAAAGAAAACAGGGTTGCTGAGGGGGAAGGTCGGGTATAACTATCCCATGGTCAGTCCGATGTGTCTACCACTTTGTAGACAATTCCAATCTTAGTTTCCCTCTTCTTGAGCTATCAACGTTTAGGCAAGTTTATGGAATTTTATGAAAACAGGGTCTTGAACTCCGTGAAGGACACAAAGTCCAGCCAAGGCTGCCATATTATTGTAAAGCATTTTATAATGAAATTATCCAAAGTAGTTCATATACCTCAAGGTGGTCCTCCAGTGTTGTGCAACAAGTGAGGGTCCTTGAGTGATATCCCTCTACGTGCTATAGATTGTCGGGAACGAATGACGATAATCTGGTGGTAGTTTGTAATAGACACCCCTTTCCATGCAGTCTCTGATGGCCATCAATCCATGATAACCATCCATAAATGTTGCTTGCTCATTCGTGTGTTCCACAGTAAGAGTATACATGGGGGAGGCCTTCATCAGATCCAATGTATTCAGCCAGGTCTTACCTAAGGCAACTGCCTGTAGCTGGAAGGAGACCTCCTGCATGACTCCTTTGCACAGCTGAAGCATATCCTGCACCATCAGCTCTGTGTAACCCATGTCCAAACGTTCCTTAGGCCAACCAGGAGCAATTGTAACAGCCGAGAAGATGGCATTGATGCTACCAATGAAGTCTTCTCCATGGATATAACCAGGTGTACTGAAACTCTCATAAGACACATCCATGCCAATCCACACTGGAAGATATAGAAGATTTTGGTCATTTAGTCTTTTCAGAACATGGAGTGTCTCGTTGAGTGCGACATGGTCTGTTGGTTGAAGGAAAATTCCCCATGGATTATTGCTGCCAGTAATCAACTTTACAAGATCTTCCAGTGGATATGCGGCTGATGACTTTGCAATGCTCACCATTGGAGTAAGAGAACCTTTTGACTGGACTTCTACTTGGAGCGTGAGCATTCCAGAATTGCCTATAGTACACAAAAGGAGGAGGATGGTGTAAATGTACCGATATTTTAAGTATTTGTATGTGTCAACTATAAACCCATTAGGTAGGGCAGTTGTTAGCTGGGGCATTTAGCTGTAAATGCTGTATATATTAGGGAGGTCACCACCTATGGCCGGTTTCACACAGCTGAGAATCTCACGTGAGATTTGTACATTGCGGAACGCACAAATATAAACCCCTTTCTTTTGAATGGGGTCATACACATGAGCAGCATGTCCTATCTTTGGGTGTGCTGTCGCATCACATTGCCCATTGTTTTCAATGGGGCGGGCAAAGCATCGCATGGCGTGCTGAGTGCGATGCAAGGTTTACCATTGAAAACAAAGGGAAACACTCTGATCCTCTGCCACGTCTGTCAACCATGCTGGAGGATTGCTACTTCCCCAAAGTGATGCGAGATGTTTTCGATACAAAAATGCCTCCCATCCTTGAGGAAATCTCACATTGGCCGAGTTTCACAGCCCAATATCGCACTTGTCCTGTGAGATCTCTCTCACTCTCCCCCACGCTCGGATGAGAAGGCAGTTACTCGAGAAGAGCGATGCTCGCTTGAGTAACTGACCTTACCGAGCATGCTCGCTCATCTCTATTCATGTGTATTAACCCATTGAAATGAATGGGTTCTTTTCATGTGTATACTTTATCCATCTTGCAATCAGACAGAACGTGTACTTGAAAATCACCCGTGTAAATATATCCTAAGCAATAGATTTGAAATGCTGAGAACTTTTTCAAGTCACATTTCATCAACAAGCTCTTGTCTTCAAGCGTGAAAGACGGGAACTTGTTGATTGACATGTACCATACTTAGAATATTAATATCATTAAAGTGTCACTTTGGATGTTGTACTCCTATATGACCAGCGCTACTTGCTTACTGGCTAAAAGATTCTGAATGGTGGAGACATTGCCCTCAGCATCAAACCACTTCACCGAAATTCCATCATCATCTTCAGGATGAAAGTACATCTGCAGACGGCCGCCGGAATAGAACAATTTCTTCCTGTTTGGATTCACTTAGAAAAAAAAAATGTCAAAATCACATAGAGCGTCACTTAAAGGTAGAGAAAAGTGTCAAACATGTCCCTTTCCATACAGAGGAGGAACAGAAGTACTACAGACAAGTGCTATATGAATCAAACATAAATCAGCTTGGGAGCTGTATTCTAACTGCACTGACTTCTAACATGTAGTGTGTTAAGTATGTGACTTGGGATTAGTGACTTTGGAAGAGTCACATATTTAATTACTGCAGAGTGATAGGGAGGGGGGGAGGGCGTGTAGGCAGTGACCTGGGACTAAGTAATGGAAATGGGGGTGGAGTGGTGGAAAGGGTTAATATAATTAGAACTGTCAGAATAGTTCATAAGACCCATTTACACGCAAAGCCAATCTTTCAGAGGATTGAAAGATTAACAGGTTAAGCGATCGTTTTGCATAAAGTGCTAATGGACACTTATGTCCCTTAGCAGTTTATTACCTTCATTTGTGTGTAAATTAGCCTCCAGCAGCTCTTTGCAAATCCCAGCATGTGGTCTGGACTGCACTCATCTTTATTGTCTTCACACAGG
Organism: Eleutherodactylus coqui; assembly: GCF_035609145.1. NCBI lineage: Eukaryota > Metazoa > Chordata > Amphibia > Anura > Eleutherodactylidae > Eleutherodactylus > Eleutherodactylus coqui. The sequence goes on from NC_089839.1 coordinate 282,017,983, forward strand.
CTGCTGTGGACTGTCAGCTGAATACAATGTAATCAGCTGCTCCCATGGAGAACATAGTATGTGGTTCCTGCTATCTCTCCCCGGCTGAAGGATAGATTTTATGCTCACCTAAAAGTCAACGTTCAGCCGAAGAGTGAAGGATGGAAGCACTTACAAATAACGATTATCGCTTAAAAGCCATCATTTGAACGGATTTTGAGTGATAATTGTTGCATGTAAATGGGGCAATAGGGATACACTTAAAATAAAAGATAACCAAAAGCTTCTAAACTGTATTGTGATTAGTGCTAGAAGTCTGACCAATACAGTGGATGAACTGAAAGTACTAATGTCTGAGGAAAACTACAATATAGCGGGAATAACGGAGACCGGGTTGAATGCTAACTGTGACTGGGTGGTGAACTAACAAGGTTATAGTCTGTTCAAAAGAGATCATAAAAAACGGAAGGGGGAGGGGTTTGTCTTTATGTAAAATCCTTTTTAACGCCCATATTACAGGAAGATATATGTGAGGGAGATGAAGATGTGGAGTCTCTATGGGTGGAAATACATGGAGGGAAAAACAACATGTTACGATCATGTGGGCAAACTAAGCACCGGGGCCCACACGATCGTGACCGTGGGACGGATACACACGGGTTTCTGGCAACTGACCCTGTGCTACCGGGAGGATGACATGGCCCTACCTAAGCGGGGACATCGCCCCCATAAAGGACGGCCCAGCAGTCTTCGGACCTTGGCCCTAGCTGCTTCTAGGAACCACGCACCAGAACAGGATACCTACACATGCCAGATGACAGGGACAACTGTACAGAGTGAGCTGACACACAGAGCTGTTAGTTGACATTTTGATCAAAACGTGGAAGCTAGTGGGCCACTTCATGGCTCCTGGCTATACCGCTAGTCCCTACACTAACCAGGAGTCCAGCAGCACCGGACACAGATCAGATAGCAAGCTGCAACAGGACAGAACAGAGTGAAGATCACACAGCAAGCTGCAACAGGACAGAACAGAGCACAGATCACACAGCAAGCTGAAGTAACATGACTGCTCACCCTGAACACCAGACAAACACTGACAGGAGCTGGGTTTATATGTGAGCAAAGACCCAGGGGATTGGCTAGCAGGAGATCACCACACCCAGCCAGCTCAATCATTCAACACCTGTGAGCTGTGCTGCTAGACCCCTAGTACTACAGGTCCCAGCAGCACAATGTAACACAACAATAAAATCTTAATTTTTCTATATGCCACCAAATATAACAGAAGCCACCGAAAAACTATTACCGTGTCAAATAGATGAAGCAGAAAATCACAAGGAGGTAATTATTATATGGGACTTTAATTATCTGGATATAAATTGTGAAACTGAAACCTGCAGATTTCATAACAGTAACAACTTTCTGTCAATAACTCAAGGTAATTACCTCACCCAACTCGTACAGGACCCGACTAGAGGGACGGCCATTTTGGTATTAAAAGTAACCAACAGACCTGACAGAATAACAGCAGATAAAAGAAGCAAAGGTGGAGACAGAGAGACTTATTGCCAAAGAGTAAAACTACCCCATATCTGTTAAGTATATAAATAGTAAAACGATTAATACTGAAAGTGTTGGCCCTTTAATAAATAATGTAGGAAAAATTGTAGAAGGTGATGAGGAGAAAACAAATCTATTAAATAGCTTTTTCTCCAGTGTATTCACAGAGGAAAATGAAATGTCAGATTAGATGCAGAGTGATAGAGTAAACTCTCCACTAAATGTCACCAGTCTAACACAGGAAGAAGTGCAGAGCTGCCTTAAAAAGATTAAAATCATCGGGTCCCGATCACAACCACCACTCTATTCAATCCCCTCCTCACTTAAAATGAGGTGGCCAGCCAGATTCGGCCCACAGCCTTGTGTTTGACATGACCTTAAGAGAGGCCCATTACAGCTTAAAAGGTGGCATATTTAAGAATAGATCCACCAAAAGACAGCAGGACACCCATGTGTATTCAGGACATTAATATATATAGATATATGAAGTGTGTGAAGTGGTTAATCTTGTCCATTACTTGCACTGATCTGATAACTTACATGCTATCTGTTTAAATTCTGATAGCAAAGGATCATAAATGTCATAATAGATCTCTTCAGGCCGACTGCTATCTCGGATGAACAAAAGGTCGTCCAGTTTTAGCGGATCCGAACTCCCCTGCCATAAAGTCAGGCTGTACCTGTGGTGATGACATAAGACACCGTTATCATACTGATAGGATCACTGATGTGCTGTTGTGTAACTTATCACAACTTACTCGGAAGGAACTTTATACACAAGTGCTAAAGAAATCAACTTGTCTAGTGGCGAAAGAAAATGCCCCTGAAATATAAAAAAAAGTTCTAAGGCTGTTTTCACACCTGCGGCGGAGATTCTGTTTTCCTGCTGTGACGATGCATGCAGCGTTTTTCTATGTACGCTAGACCACAGCCCAAGGTGTACCAAAATCCAACTTCCAATATCTTGGGCAACATCCAACCAATGCCTTGCATTTATTATCTATCATTCACATGCAGCGTGACTTTAAGACTCCAGGGGGAGCCTAGGGTGGCAGTACCAATGTAGTTCACTGATGGAAGTGCAGGGCAACCCGCCGAATTATCATGGCGTCATTAATAGGTTGCTGGTCTGCATGGTGAACTACATATATGAGAATGGTCTGGCACCCTGTATCCACTATGTGTGGGAGTATACGCCAAGCAGCCACCCCCCTCTGTCTCAAGAGGCAGTGTGAGTGGCTGTCTCATCGGTGTCCTGCACAGGTGTAATTAGCTCCCTCATTTGGTAGTCAGCTACCTGCATGATGAGAGGATGCATCTATATGCACTCCTTACTCAGTAAGTAACGGCCGTTTTCTGTGATTGTTTTTATGTTTCTCTATAATATATACAATTATAACTCCAAAACGAATGCTTCCCTATTACTATGTTAGCGCACAATATCGGAACTGGATTGTTCTCGATACAGTAATAGGGTAAAAAACCGCCCGCGCTATTCAGAACAAACCACCAGGATCAGGCTCCGAACACTTCTTGTTGCAAACTGACCTTGTCACCACCAGGCTGATGGGGGGAGAGGTGCTGAGGTGAAGGGAACGCCCAGAGCTTCTTATGGGCAGCCACATACACACCCTCACTGCTGTGCCCAGAAGTGGGAAGTGGATTGTTGGCGGTATGGCAATGGAATCTGAACCTTCACACCAGTGTCTAGTAAATTTTCTTGCTGGGTTGCCAATAGGTTGCTATGGAAGCGCTCCCACGAACCCTTTCTAGGAGCGCAGAATCTGCGCTTCTAAAAAAGAACGGATAGTGAGTGCCGACTCGCATGTTGGCTCCCTGGTGCGCACTGTCCAGGGTGCTTACCATAGGCTCCTATGGGAGCCGTGGAAGCAGGCTACCCGCACCACAAATGCGTGAACGAGTGGCTCCGCGGAGCTAGGGGCAGCCCGTTCATGCGCATAATCCCTGCATGTCAGCAGCGTGGTTTACACGTTGCTTAGCAGCATGTAAACTACTCTCATCTGACCGAGCCCTAAGGATGGTATTAGGCAGGTGAGGAGTAGTGGCTGGTTTCCTCCATACATAATGCTTAGGATTGAGGCCAGAAAGTTCAATCTTGGCTTCATCAGACCAGTAAATCTTGTTTCTCACAGTCAGAGTCCTTTAGGTGCTTTTTGGGAAATTCCAGGTAGACTTTCATGTGTCTTTTACTGCAAGGCTTCTTTCTGGCCAATGTGCCATAAAGTCCAGATTGGTGGATGCAGTGGTGGTTGACCTGGATGTTTCTCCCATCTGCACACAGGATGTTTGGTGCTCAACCAGAGCGACCACTGGGTTCTTGGTTACCTCTCTTACCAAGGCCCTTCTTCCTGATTACTTAATTTGGTGGGTTGGCAGCTCTAGGAAAAGTCCTGATTGTTTCAAACTTCTTCCATTTAAGAATTATGGAGGCCGCTGGGCTCTTGGGAAGTTTTAGTGCAGCAGAAATATTTTTGTAACCTTCTCCAGATCAATGCCTCCACACAATCCTATCTCTGAACTCTAGAGGCAGTTCTTTCCAACTCATGGCTTAGCTTTGATTCTAATATGCATTGTGAGCTGTGAGACCTTATATAGAGAGGGGTGTGCATTTTCAGATTATGTCCAATGAAGTGAATTTACCCCCGGTGACTCCAATCAAGGTGTAGAAACATCTCAAAGATGATCAAGAGAAATGGGAGGCCCACAGAGCTAAATTTCAATGTTCCATAGCAAAGGATGTGAATACTTAGGTCAATGCAAAATGCTAGTTTTTCATTTTTTTACATTTACAAAAATTTCCAACATTCTGCTTTCACTTCATCATTATGGGGTATTGAGTGCAGAATGATGGGGAAAAACGTGATATTTTTTAAATTTGCACATGTAAAAAAAAAGGCAAAGAAACTGAAGACTTTCCGTACCTACTGCATAAATTCATTGTACTATTTATGTACCGTTTATGTATTCCATACCTCGATGGTATCAAGTAGTTTACAAGTTGTTCTGGGGTAGAGAACTCCATGTATATGCATATATGACCACTACATATCTGCTTACCGGTCAGATTGCCTCAGGAGCCAGTAGAAATTCTCCCATGCTGACCGGGTGAGAACAGCCCGAGCCGGGAAAGTGATTCTTTGGGGCAGATCTTTCACCAGATTGTACATCCTCTCAACCATTTCTCTGGAGTAAGTTCTATTGGAGATGACTGATGGTAAGTATAATGTCACCCAGCCTGGAGAGATGGTGATGTTTGGAAACCGGTCTTGGATTAGTTTTAGAAACCTGCAATTATAGATTATATTGGTTACACAATATGAAAAAAGTCTACTTTCTTTAAGAAACTGTGCCCTCTCTTGTCCAGAGGATGCAGCTGGTATTGCAGCTCAGCCCCATTTACTTGAATGCCCATGGACCGAAGTGGCGCTGCCCATGGCAATTGGCTACATATTAAAGTTCTTGTATATACTAGGCTAGACATCTTGAAACAATAATTTTTGCACAATTTTACCACATACTCACCGTGTCGCATTTACTCCTAGGTCATGATAGACATTGGGACCTGCCATTATATCTGCATTTAGCCATACAGGTCGGTTTATGGGAGTCTTGGAGGACTTGGCAAGTAATATGTCAAGTGATGGGCCCACAGCATTGATACTCTTGAAGTCCAACTTGATACCTGGATGGGATAAAGTGATAACATGGATATCTATAAGACAAAACCATCAAAGTGGGTCTTCATATGGACTCTGGCAGTCTGATGTGATGAGAAGCTGCCCTATCAGGAACATAGATGTACCAATCAAATTCCAGACCACCATTAATGATTTACTGGCTGGTTTCGAAAAAACACATTTTCAGATACCTAAATAGAGCATTATCAGTCATTTGGGACCTGCATTAATTGCAGTGGCTATATCATTTTTAAATTGAGTCTGTCAGCACTTTCGCCGACGTGACATTGCTGACAGCGCTAGTTAGGGCAAAGGGGAGAAAGGTGTAAATATAGCTTTATGGGTGTTTTTAGGGTCCCCAGACTCAGAGAGCCAACTCTGATGCCGATACTACTGAAAACGTAATCAATGTTCTAAGTGTTATGTTTGTTTTATGAGCCGATTGCCTTTGAGAAAGGAAGACGCTATGTTGGTAATGATGGTGTGCGGCCATACTGGAACGCAGGCAGGGTGTTACCACCAAAAAGTGCATCTTCAAGAATATAAAAGGCTCAACATAGGAACACAAGAGGTAGGAGAGTAACACAGCAAAGAGAACAGAAAGACTTTCCTGAATCTTGATATTGTCCCGATATATCTATACATAGTTATTAGGTCGCCCATCAGCTGTATGTTTTCCAAAGTTAATAACGCCAATTTTGATCATCTCTCTGGGTATTGTAGTCCGCCCATTCCATTTATTACTTTAGTTGCCTCCTTTTGTACCGGCTTAAGCTCTGATATGTCCTTCTTGAGTAATGGTGCCCAAAACGGTCCTCAATATTCCATGTGTGGTCTGACCAGTGACTTGTATAGAGGAAGAACAATGTTCTCGTCATGTGCCCCTAGACCTCTTTTGATGCCCCTCATGATCTGATTTTCCTTGGCATCAGCTGCCTGACACTGGTTGCTCCAGTTAAGCTTACAGATAACTAACACACCCAAGTCGTTCTCCATGTCAGTGTTACCCAGTGGTTTCCCATTTAGTGTGTAATGCTGACATGTATTTCCTCTGCCCCTGTGCAGAACCTTCCATTTATCAGTGTTAAACCTCATTTGCCACTTTTCTGTCCCCAACTTATCCAGGTCCATTTGCAATCGCATTCTCTCCTCTCTTGTGTTAATTACTTTACATAGTTTTATATCATCTGCAAATATTGATATTTTCCTGTGCAATCCTTCTACCAGGTCCTGTACAAGTTGGGAAAGGTAATTATCTTTAGATATTGATAAAAAATGATCAGGTTTTAGCTTTCCAGTTTATATCGGGATAGTTCAAGTCCCCGATAATAATTACCCTATTGTCATTTGCTGGTTCATTTATTAGTAATTGATAGTAATAGATTTTCAGTAGCTCCTGTTATATTTGGTGGTCTATACAAAACCCCTATGAGGATTTTATTGTTGTTTTTCCTTCCATGTTTTTTCTCCCATAGAGACTCCATATGTTTATCTTCCTGTAATGTGGGCTGTGAACAGGATTTTACACAGGAGACAAAACCCTTCACCCTTTCTGGTTTTTATGATCCATTTTGAAGAAACTGTAACCCTGTAAGTTCACCGCTTAGTCAGAGCTTTCATCCAGCCAGGTCTCAGTTATTCCCATTATGTCATGTCATTATGTCAAAATTAATTAGTACCTTTTGAAGAATGAAGAACCGCATCCAGCCATTCTTGCAAGGTGTTATCACTATATACATCGGGTGGATGAGCCATAATCGGAATATTTGTCAGATTCTGGGTTCCATATCCTTGTACATTGACATCTGCTTCTAAGACCAGGATACCGCCTGTGGAGTCATACAAACAGTCATCAGGATTATCCTTTTAGCTGTTGTACGGGGGTAGGTCATGTACTTTCATGGATGTTCTAGGAAGTAGGAAACTGAGCACATGCCTTGGGTCCCCATTTCCTTAGGATAAAAGCCCCAGAAGTAACTCAGTGTTGAGGGGTGCACGGGGGAAATATTTTGGAACTCAACAGTAGTATTATGTGTGCTGTTTAAGGAAGTATTATTTTGATACTGCATATTACTTTGGGCATTATGTTGCAGTATTCCAGAAATTATGAGAATGGTCTAAAAAAGGCAAAATGAGCCTTCTTTGGTCAGTGGTGTAACTTGAAGCTCCCGAGCCCCAGTGCAAAGTCTGTTATAGGCCCCCCAACTATCATGAGCCATTTATAATGTTCATGTCTTATGTGGCAGAGGTGTCTTTGGGCCTCCTCAGCCACAAAGGTCCAGTGCACCAGCTACCTCTGCACCCTCCATAATGACGCACTTTGGTGCGTAAGACTAATTTTCTGCAATGCCCACCCTGTGTCCATTTAATAGTTATCAAATCTGTAAATGTATGTTCACACAGTGGAATCTGATGGCCCGGATTCCCTTTGAAATTAAAGAGATGCGAATTTGCAGTGCATTTGTGTAAAATCCACATAAATTACAATTATGACCTTTCGTCTATCACCTTTTGGGTGCATGTACTTATTGTGGAAATGCTGCGGATTGTTGTAGACAGGAGATCCGCAGGTTAGAGTTACCGTTCAGTTACAGCAGAAAATCTGCAGCATTTTTTTTCTCTACATGGGAACAGGATTTGCTTTAATCCCATTCACTTTGATTGTAAACTTTTCTACCGTGGAAAGTCTGCAGCGTTTCCGCAAGGTGTGAACGCGCCCTTTAACAGCTTTTTATTTTTTCCAACTATTACTTGATTGCAGACTGCAAGTAATGGATCTGGAATGAAAGGTTAAACTATACCATGTTCATGTTAGCCATGGTCCTGTGCATAGCCAGCCTTAGTTACATGCGACCCGGGCAGTTGCACAGGACGATAGCTACTAACTTGTAGAGAGGGCACTAGGTGGATGCAGGCTGGAAGTGATCAAACTACCCCCCTTAATTCTGCCCAGTCAGATGATATTCTCCCACTGGTGCCCCGCAACACAATTGCTTTCTTCTGCTACTGTATTTATGTTATTAGCTTGGTTCTGGTGCTGTAATTATGTACTGAGCTTGGTTCTGATGCCGTATTTATGTACTAAGCTTGGGTTTGGTGCTGTATTTAGGTTATCAGCTTGCTTCTGGCATTGTATTTATGTACTAAGCTTTACTCTGGTGCTGTATTTATGTTATTAACTTGGTTCTAGTGCTGTATTTTTGTTATTAACTTGGTTTTGGTGCTGTATTTATGTTATTAGCTTGGTTCTGCCACTGTATCTTTGTAACGAGCTTTGTTCTGGTGCTGTATTTATGGACTAAGCTTTGTTTTGGCATTACATTTACGTTATGTGCTTGGTTCTGGTTCCGTGTTTACTAGCTGAGCTGTTTTGGTGTGGAAATGCTACTAGCTTGCTGCTTTCTGTACAAGTAGAATACAGGCAGACTGCATATCAGTGCAAAAAATATATATATATATATATATAAAATTTTATTCTTAAGGCAGGGGTGGGGGGACCAAAAAATCTCCGCATGCCATCTAACCCAAGCTGGCGCTGGCCCTGCTATGTGATCCTATAGTGATATGAGCATAGGAACTAATGTGAGTACAGTAACATTTATATTTACTGTTCAGTGCTTCCTGCATCTGACTCTTGCTGTTTGCCGCATGATACCAGGTGACAAGTAGTCCATCATGGGCTGCAATTTCTCCTTGTGATACCAGATAATCCAACATGTCTTCTCCAGTGGGGAATGCAGGCTTTGCCCCTAGAAAGGACAGCAGCAGGTTAACAATAAGGGTAGAGGTGATCTACAGCGAGATTTAGCATAGCAACACACAAGGGACTTTGTAGCTCTTATCACTGCTGTTGACTGACCCCGACCAACTGACCATTCAGAAAAAAAAAGACAATTCTGTTTTTCCCTTTACAGCATATCAATATAATTGGTGGGCCCGATTTCTTTGAACCCAACTGATTGTAAGAACAGGGGTGCCCATTCTCAGCAGACAGGTAGCCATGTATCTGTGGTCACCATACATTTCGTTGGCGCTACATGGCGACTTGGCTTGCGCAACAAAATAATATGATTTGTCTGTCACATGCCAACACATTGAAGTCACATGACTATTTTAGGATGCGATTTGGATGGCAGATGTGCGTGATTTAGGATTTCCAACGCTCAATCGATACTCAAAAAAAAATGAAAAAAATAGCTTAGATGTCGCTAATGAGTTGTGGTTGTATACATGTTATGTTTAACTCTATGCTGGGAAAATCGCTTGCAAAGTGTGATCTACGACACAAGTTGTTTTTGTAGGATGGTGTCACAGTTGCATCACTTTGTGTGTAGTAACACGACCGCATTCACAAACGGGACTTGCAACATTGTAATGTAATCTCGCAATCTTTGTGTCAGTGCAGCCCTAGCCTAAAAGTCTATAGGAGATATGAGACAACTGGGTGGGCGCTACGTCTAGAGTTACAAAAAAAATATTAAGAGTATGTTCACAGGTAGCGGAAAATTCCACGGTGCAATCCGCAGCGTTTCTGCACCAAACAAGTAGTGTGAAAACATGCACCATTGGTACGGATTTTGACTCTGCGCATCTATGAACGACTGCCTGTTGACAGTGGATGGAGGCGGCGGGTGGAAGCGATCTCCAGCTCGCTCTGCCTCCATTCAGTGGCCAATTTTCGCTCCTGTGTGAAAGCATAGATCGTTGCGATGACTGTTGGGCGCATGAGAGTAGCGTTTTTGTAGAACGAACGATGCTTTTTTGCATGCGCACCAGTATATTTTACTGCACTATTTGCGTGCGGCAAACAGACGCATCGATTGAAATGGCTGATTAGTAGAGATGAGTGAGCGTACTCGGTTCGGGTGTTTTTGCACTCGAGCACTGCTTTTTCCGAGTAACTGACTACTCAAACAAAAAGATTCGGGGGGCGGCGTGGTGGAGCGGGGGGTAGCAGTGGGGAACAGGGGGGAGCTCTCTCTCTCTCTCCCCCCCCCCCCCACTCCCCTCTGCAACCCCCCGCTCACCCCCGATGCCCCCTGAATCTTTTTGTCCGAGTAGTCAGTTACTCGGAAAAAGTGGTGCTCGAGTGCAAAAACACCCGAAGCGAGTACGCTCGCTCATCTCTACTGATTAGTCTTAATAAGTTCCAGATGTGTTCTTTTTCCAGCGGAATCGCGCAGTGTTTCATGCATCTCCACGGGGACCTTTGGTGCGTAAATGCGCAGGAAAATTAAGCTCACTGTTTTCTTTGCGTGATTGAAATGCACAGAAAAAATAATTGTTCACATTGAAATCATCGAGTTCTATTCTCTACGTATTGCGTGCGCAACTACGCTCGTGTGAATCTAAACAGAGGCCTCATGTCCACAGGCGGCTCAGATTCCGCATGCAGGAGCTCGCAGCGGAATCAGACCCTGCCCATGGCCGAGAATCCTGCATACTCGTCCAGGTCTTCTTTTTTCTGTACTGCGGATGGGTGCGGAAGTGCCATCCGGAGCAGTACAGTTTTTTATTTAAACTCCTGCCTTCCCGCAAAATCCGTAACGTCAACTGCGAACGGGCCGCGGATCAGGCCACTTCCCTTGACATCAATGGAAGCAGTCAGTGTGGGAACCGCAGTAAAATGGAGCATGCTGAGATTTTTCATCCGCGAGCGGAAACGGCAACTGGTTTCCACTCGTAAACATGAATGCCTGCTCCTGATTCTGCAGCAAAAATCCGCCCGTGTGAATGAGGCCTAAGGCATGTGATAGAAAAAAGTTGTGAAACACTCCGACACTTTTTGTATAGACCCAGAGGCACAACAAAAAAACAGTCTATGGGTGTCACATAAGAGATTCATATAGCACAAATCTATAATATGGCACAAGGTGCAAAAAAACAAAACATTAGAATAACCCAAAAATACGGCCGCATGCTTGTATAATGAGTCCGAGATTAAGCAGGAATCGAAAATGGAAGAAAAATGTAGACGCCGCATCAGTGGTTTTCAATACAAGCCGTCCCCATAATAGCCGGACGGGAACATTTTCCTAAATAGGCATCATATATTTGTGATATGAAAACTTTTTAACTGTTCAAAAACTTTTTGGATAAACATTACACTGTTTCTTTTTTGGTCACAAACTGTCTATATGAGGCAACGGAACCTTCCAGTTCTCCTTCGCTTTCTAGCATCGTATCAGAAAAGATACTAAGGAGAAACATCATTCGCCTGCTGGGTGGTAAGCCGCTCCTTTATGATTAACATTGCAGCTATATGATACAGTCTGATGACATGCAGTTTACATTCCATAAGATTTTCATGCTGATTTGCTGTCCGCTCTGATGATTTAAAGCGGCAGTTGATCCCATACCTTTCTTCGGACCATGTCCCAGTGTCAGACAGAGCATCACGATGGTGATGCAAACCCCCAGAAATACACAGGCGCCCGCTACAGTCCTCAGGTCAGACATCGTGCAGCGCTTCGTCCTGGCCAAAAAGTTTTCCTCAGCAAGATGTTGAATGATCCTCAGAGAACGGCCACCTACCCTCTCCGGTTGTAAGTGGCCTCTTCTCAGCTCCACATTCTTGATCGGAGTCCAAAAAAAAAAGCAGTTCTGCCTTTTTCACAAAGAAGACGTCTTCTCACGTTGCAGTTTTGACTGAAGGGACGGGATGCACTAGTCGGACTCTGCACTTGGATCTTGTGTCAATAAAATTCCTTCACGCAAGAAAAAAAGTAATCCAGAGCCGTTACGAAGAGCTGGAGCAGCGATCTAAAGATCATATCTAATGAGTGATCTTCAATAAGTATCATTACACCTTACCTTATGACACCAAGAGTCGGGCCCCGGTCCTCAGCGCTCCGTATCCAATCACTCATCACAGCTCAGTTCTCTGTTTGTTACTAAGAGACTGATGGGGATTACAATTTATTGACCTCACTGATGGGCTTTAAACCTGCACATACATCTTTTTAACCCCTTAAGGACGCGGACCTTGTTTTTTTCCCCATTTTCATTTTTTCTTCTTGCCTTTTAAAAATCATGACTCTTTTATTTATCCATCGCCGTCGCTGTATGAGGGCTTGTTGTTTTTTGCGGGACGAGTTGTATTTTTTAATGGTGCTATTTAATGTACCATATAATGGACTGAAAAACTTTTACAAAATTCTAAGAACTGTACTACTACTTTTTATCAAAGATATTGACATTTTTTTAAATTATTTTCTGTCATCATCTTCTGACCACAATAACTTTTTTTTATTTTTCCATCAATATAGTTGTCCCACCCCTTCTCTCCCCCCCTCCAAGCAGTTTGCAATGGGAGTGGGTGCTAAGCTCTGCCCCCTGTCCATAGCCAGCTAAGCTCCGCCCACTCCTACCATTTCAACCTTCGAAGTGGAGGGTGGAGGAGGGGCAGACAGCCGGTGAGATGGGGGGGGGGGGGGGGAGGAACTGCTTAGATGGAAGCGTATAGCAGCCGGTGGTGAAAATATCCTCTGATATACGCTCGTGTAAAAAAAAGCCATAAATATGTATTTTTGTTTTATTATAAATATGGCAAAAGGGTTGTTGTTTGTTTTTTTAAAAACTTTTATAACTTTTTTTTTTCTACTAATTAGTAAAACTTTATTAATCTAATTTTTACTTTTTCTCTTAATCCCCAAAGGGAAAAACAACTTGCATTGCTTTGATTGTTCCTGCAGTATGATGTAATGCCATAGCATTACATCATGCGGTGATCCGGCATGCATTCTATCAAGCCACCCCACGGGCATGGCTTGATAGGCATTCAGCTATGACAACCCTGGGGCCTTTCAAAAGGCCCCCAGCTGCTACGACACCCGCATGGCTCCCTGCGATCCGGGCCGTATGGGAACCCGGACCATCGGCCGGGGGATTTAAATGCTGCGCGATCTCCCTCTATACATACTGTACGTTCTGTAGCGTTAAGGGGTTAAAGGCAGTCTTGGATGACTACTGACAGCCAGGCTCCTGCTCTAATTGCCAGATGCAGATAAACCTCCTGGCAGTTTAACCCCTTGAATGCCACAATCAATAGCATCTGAAGCATGTAAGCAGATGACAGGGGGAATCCTTCTGTCACCCAATGGCACCCTGCAGTATGAGTGCAAGGGGTGCTGATGCCAGCTGGAAGGCCTATTAGACCCCGACTACAGCAGGGTGTAATAGGCAGCTGTCATAGGCTTAGTAGAATGCACTACAGAAGGGCTCCCACACAATTGCGTTTTTTTAACGCGACTGTCAATGGAACTTTCTAATGTTAAAAAATGCATCACAAGTTTGTGCGTTGCGTTTTGTAACATTAGAAAGTCCCATTGACATCTGCGTTAAAAAAAACGCAACTGTGTGGGAGCCGTAAGTGATGCAGTGCACTGTCCTAGCGATTGGACCATCGCAACTTCAAGTGCCATTGAGAGACTAAAAAAATAGCGCAAACAAAAAGTTCAATAAAGTTTAACTTTAGACAAAATTTGCGCAAGAAAACTGTTAAATTTTTAAGTAAAGAAGCCCAAAACGTGTGTTGCTCAAAATATGGCAACCACATACACATATTCTAAAAACAACCGTACTATTGGCAGTATCATAGGAGAATATGATAAGAATACTGCATAAGACCCCACAAGCATTTGTCAGCGAAGGGTATGAGGTATTACAGCGTTCCCTTGGATGGGATATGCACACCTGCTCAGAGCTCTTGAGGAAAGCCAGCCGATAGTACAATTAAGAGGCGCAAGCCTTTAAATACGTTTGTGCATCTGGCGATACCTCTGTGCACCAGTCTGAAACCTCCACAGCTACGGGCGTACAATGGCTTCAGGTATAAGTTATGGCAGTTAGGCCTCACCTATATGTCAGAGTTTGGTATACAACTCTAAAAAGCTGCAATTTTGATGCCCGCACTTAAACGGCGACTTTTGTATGTAAAAATCTCACATATATTTAAAAGCAACGGGACGCTCTAAATGCACAAGACGTTGCAGCGATGGCGAATGCACCAAAATTACGACTTTTGGACATCAGAATCAGAATAGTGACATCTATGACTTAATAAATAGGCCCTATTGAGATATACAACGTGGAGCACTTCAGGTTTCTATGGGACCGATGGCAAGAAGACAGCAGCCATCACACTATTCTTTCTGTCAAAGATACCAGAAAGCCCAAAAGGACCCCGTTAAAATCAACAGAATCAGTCAAGATTCACCGGTTGGAAAATGGATCTGTCATGGCCGTGTTACAAAAACTGCAGTAAAAGGGGAAATAAAAAACAATAGGCAATCAAAGAAATAGATACCAGAGACTTTATTACATAGCAGGTATTTTTATTCCATATAGTTCCATAATCGGGGATTGAACAATTAGAAAACTTGGACAGTCCTGGGGTATTCAGACCAAGTACATATAATAAACATGTAAAAGTGTATTAAAGCATGACATATTTGTTGTTTCATTCCAGGTGCAGAATAACCCCTGAAATGACACACAAATGTACAGCATAAGGGCTCATGTCCACGGGCGAGTCGGATTCCATATATGGGAGCCCGCGCCAGAATCCGACCCTGCCCACGGCCAACGACCCTGCGTACCTGTCCAGGTGTTTTTTTTTTTTTTCGTGTACTGCTAATGTGTACGGAACTGCCGCCTGGTGCAGCACAGTGTTTTGGTTTTTTTTAAACTCTTGCTTTCCCGTGGCCCGTCCGCAGTGTCAACTGCGGATGGGACGTCTTTCTTTGACTGCAATGGAAGCCGTCCGCACGGATTCCACACCAGAATGCAGCATGCTGTGATTTGTTTCTGGACCCAAAGAGCTGCAAAACAAATCCGCATGCTTTAATTCAGGTGCGAACGCCCATGCTTCCCTATGGGCAGCTTGATTTGCAGATCATCAGTGCGGATTGCACAAATCAAATCCGCCTGTGGACATTGGGCCTAAGGTTAGTTAACCCCTTAGTGGCCACCAATATCCTTTTTACTAACCTCACTAATGGGCTTTAAACCTGCTCATACATCTTTTTAAGGCAACTGCTTAGCTGCCCTACAGCCAGGCTCCGGCTGTAACTGCTAGTAGCAGAGAAACATCAGATTCTGGCAGTTTAAGCCCTTATATGCCAAAATTAATAGCAACTGCAGCATCTAAGCAGAAGATAGGGGAAAGTGTCACCCATCGGTAGTGCAGGGTACCAATGGGTACCCATGGCAGCTGGATGCCTGACAAAGGCCTCCATCTCTTTCCCCCCAAAAATTGTGCCATTAAAGAAAACAACTTGTCCCAAAAAATCAAGCCCTCAGAGCAATGTTAACAAGTTATGGCCCTTGCAATGTGACGATAACAATTGCTTGGACCTGAATGTAAAAAGCAGGCTAGTCACTAAAGGGTTAACAAACCTCATTTACTCACAATGTAAACCAATCCTCCATAGGCTCTCGGCATGTTGCAGATTTCTCAAACTACAGTGTGCCTTATCTCTGTATTATCATTGCAGAAAAATTCATTGCAATTCCATAAGTGAAGTCTTTGGCTCAGTAGAATAGAATGAAAAAAAAAAAAAAATGGGCGGAGCGCCCCCAGTGGACAAATGGGTATAATGTAATTAGAACTTTCATAGGTGGTAGAAAAATAAAGACTACGGTAGTGATAAGGCCAGTTCATATAGATTTCAGGTGCCGCCAACCCAGATAAACACCACAAACTCCCAGGGGCGGGTGTAAGTAACAATACGGCAGTCAGAATGAAGAAAATGCAGGGACAAAGGCACAAACTCATATTGTATCAAGAAAGTACATGTTTCAAGGCAATATTGCCTCTTCCTCAGTATTGCTGGAGGCACACATCAGGTAGTAGCAGCAAGTATCCCTACGCAAGTTCACACAAGGAACCTCTACTAACACGCAGCAATACTGAAGAAGAGGCAATATTGCCTCTAAACACGTCTATACGATGATGCTACGAATAAACAGAGTAGTCGGGCTAATAATCCTGCGTTCCTGTGCTATCAGCATCAGGTTGTGCCTTAGTCCCTGCATTTTCTCTATACACAAGGATATTGGTGCAGATTTACTTCCAGAAAAATGACGCCTTGTGTCTGCTCAGCCTAAAGCAACTGCAGGGAGACGGCGTTTAACTCACAGAAAGAAGAAAGTGCATTAAAAAAAAAGAAACCTTTTGTGTTCATACATTTTTATATCCAAGGCTTAATTTTCTTTCTGCAGTATAAGATTTATTTTCAAGGCATAAATACAAAAAAAATTGAAAGTTCAGCTCTGACTGAACCCTCAGAAACAAAAAACTGGTTCTGTCTCTCTAAGGGCCCGTGTGCACCTGCTTATTGGCTCCATCCAGGGGTCCCATCAGGGTTTTAATTTAAAATCACGCAAACAGCACGCCAAGACAGAAACTATCTTGGCCACTAAGGAAAACTGCGAAAATGGAGACCAAGAAGTCTGCGTTTTGACAGGTTTGTGTTTCTTTATGGCATTTTGTACCGGAAAAAAAATAACATGGCGAATTGCGTTGTTGTTTCCGGCACAAAATGCTGGAAACCTGCCGAAATGGAGACTTGTTAGTAGTTGTTCAGCAGTGTTCCTGAATGACCAAGATAGCACCCCGGGACAGAACCTGTTTTGGAGATTTTAAACTGAAACCATGAAGGGGCCCCTGGACGGAGCTTAAAAAAAAAAAATAAATTAGAAGAGATCAGTCCCTTACTTGGGATCATCAGATTCAAAAATGGAGGGATGGAGTTTTTGATTTGAGCAGACCTGCCTACAGGAGGCCAATATGCAAGCCAAAACCATGACTCCCAGTATGGGTAGAGCAGGGGTACATGTGGCCTCAGACCTACGTAGTAGCAAAAAATCATTAACAATTAAATTGTAAAAGGACAATTGTGTTACTAAAACAACCGATTCTGATGTCACAGCACGGTCAAACCTTGTTCTGCGTCCGTAACGTCACATCACAGTCTTTCACAATTATTAGAGATATGTAATAGAAGTAATATGTAATGGAATCTTCCTTTCCTTATGCTCCATTAGGTGATACAGAAGTCACAGAGAGTAGCCCCCGGCTTAAAAGGGTTGTACAAGGTTAGAAATGGACATGACTGCTATATTCCACAAAGCTCCACATCTGTCCACGAGTTGCGTTTAGTAATGCAGCTCAACTCCACTAAAGTGAATGGGGCTGGGTTGTAATACCAGGTGGTGGACAGGCATGGAACTGATTTTTGGAAGAAAGCGGCCATGTTTTTGTAATTCCATACAACCACCGTAAGCCACTGGCTAGAGAAGCTGGACTCAATAGTCTTCACTTTGTACTGCTGAGGTTTTGGGTGGATTTAGTAAATGTTTCAGATGTGCAGATTCTTCCGCATACAACAACGGGCAAGAGGTGAGCTGAATATCGCGCTGAAGTCTTGCATTATATTCATCTGTCGGCTTTGCACCGAGTCAGTTCCGAGTTCGTAGATCTTTTACGTATCAATGTATCCTCTGACGCTTTTTGTCTGAAAAATAGGTTTTGCAGAAGGTGGATTTCTTCACAAAAATGAGGAAGGACGGCGTGCCGGCTTTCACACAAAACCTAAGAAAAAGCGAAGAATATGTCACAGTACAGCAATAAGTAAACTTACAGAGTTCAGTCAGAGTCACATGACTAGCACCACTATTTCTAGAAACTGTATATATGGGCATTATAGTACATGTCATCCTTTCCCAAACACAATGGCTTTTAATCTTCTCATACACAATTCTCACCTGCTGTGCTGCAGGACCTCTAGTAAGGTGCTCTCTGGATCCACCTGGTAGAAGCACTGAGATGTTTCATCTTCAAAGAAGATCTGCACAACGAGACGAGAAACTGATCAGATAAATAGTTTGCATGAAGCAATCAGTGAGTCCATCCATGATATGCTACAGTCACACATATGTATATTCTTACAGCACCACACTGCGGACTAGATAGGGGGATAACCCCTTAGTGACCAACCCTGTTTGCGCCTTAATGACCAAGCCAAATTTTGCAAATCTGACACGTGTCACTTTAACATGGAAAAACACCAGAAAGGTTTTGCATATCCAAGCGATTCTGACATTGTTTTTTCGCCACATGTTGTACTTCATTTAGGCGGAAAAAAAAGACAGATAGAATTTGTGTTTATTTATTAAAAGCGCCAAAATTGGGAAAATTTTGGAAAAAAAATCGTCTTTTTTCACATTTCCAACTGCAATATCTCAAATATGTGCAAACATAATATAGAAATTTTTGCTAAGATATATATTTCCATCCGTTTATTTTGGGCGCACATTGGAAAAACTTTCGTTTTTTTTTTAACCATTTAGGAGACGTACAAATTTAACATTACTTTTCAGCATTTTGAGGAACACTTTGTTTTCCTACACCAAGCCAAGATTGGAAAGGCTCATAGGAGTCAAAATGATAGATACCCCCACAAATGACCCCATTTTAAAAACTACACCCCTTAACGTATTCACTGAGCGGTGTCATGAGTATTTTAACCCCACAGTTTTTTTTTTTAGGAGTCAATGCAATTTAGAAGAGAAAAACGAACATTTCATATTTTTGCAAATATGTCATTTTAAAGACAGGACTTTTTTCTATAGTACACATGAAAATTAGGATTTGCACCCCAGAATGGATACCCGTTTGTCCCGTGCTCAGAAACATAACCATTGTGGCCCTAGTATTACGTCTGTATGCACAATGGGGCCTAAAATGGAAGGAGCAACCGGTGGCTTTTGGAACAGAAATTTTGCTTGAAGGAGATTTAGGCCCTATTGGACACTTGTAGAGCCATTGAGTGACCAAAACGATGGAGAACCCCCACAAGTGACCCCATTTTGAAAAGTAGACCCCTTAACGAATTTATCTAGGGGTACAATGACTTTTTTGAGTTCACGTTTTTGAATGAATCTAAGCCAAGCCGAAGGAAAAAAATTACGATTTTCATTTTTTTGGTAAGTCTGTCATTTTAAAAGCAGTTTTTTTGTACAGCACATATATGAATGAAGACTTGCACCCCAAAATGGATACCCCTGTTTGTCCTGTGCTCAGAAACATACCCATTGTGGCCCTACTCTTACGTCTGGATGCACAATGGGGCTCAAAATGAAAGGAGCAACCGGTGGCTTTCGGAACAGAAATTTTGCTTGAAGGAGATTTAGTCCCCATTGCCCACTTGTAGAGCCCTTGAGTGACCAAAACGATGGAGAACCCCCACAAGTGACCCCATTTTGAAAAGTAGACCCCTTAACGAATTTATCTAGGGGTACAATGACTTTTTTGAATGAATCTAAGCCAAGCAGAAGGAAAAAATTATGATTTTCATTTTTTTGGCAATTGTGTCAATTTAAAAACAGGTTTTTTGTACAGTGTACATAGGAATGAAGACGGTCACCCCAAAATGGATACCCCCGTTTGTCCCGTGTTCAGAAACATACCCATTGTGGCCCTAATCTACTTACAGGAAACATGGCAAGGCCTATAATGGAAGGAGCACCCGTTGGATTTCAGGGTACAACGGAATAAATTCAAGGCCCCATTGCCCACTTATATGGAAATAAAATTGACTTCCTAAAAATACCCCCCTCCCCCACCATCCCCATTTTTTGGCATTCCCTAAATATTAGATAAAGGTAATAATATAAACTGCGTTTTATGTCTGAAGACAGGGGAAATTACGGAGGCAGGTTGGAATGGGCACATGGGGCAATAAAACCATGTATCCCCCCTCCTCTCATGCTTTTTGGGGGGTATTTCGTGACCTCAGCGGCGGGGATGGGGTGTAAAAAGTGGCGCTCTGTGAGTCTTCGTAAGCTTGCTGAGGTGCGGCGGTCTCACACAGAAGACGCTCAACAAGCTGCTCCTGGAACTGCAGGAAGGCAAGCGTTCCCGCGGCTTCTTGTAAATTGCGTATTACAGGTAGCGGTCTGAATAACGCCGGGCTCACACGGCCGTAGGTGGAATCCGCTTGCGGAGGCCCGCAGCGGATTCCAGCTGTGAGCCGGCTGTGACCCTGCGTACGGCCGCATAATGTACTGCGGCATAACTGCCTACTCACACAGGCGGTCATTCGCAGTACAAATTTTTTGTTGTTGTTTGTATTTCCCGCACCGTCGCTTAGCGATGACGCGGGTACCCGAAGCCCGTATACAAGGTAGTTGCGTATGGGCTGCGGGTATATCCGCGACCACGGAGCACAATGGGCTCTATGCTGCGGATATCCGCGGTAAAATAGAACCTGCTGCGTTCTCTTTTCTGCGAGTGGATTACGCAATTCCAACCCACTAATGTGAGCGGAATTGTGTAATCCAATGCGATTGATCTGCGTAATACCGCGGATCAGACGTACGCGGAATCCGTAATTCCTATCCAGTCATGTGAGACCGACCCATGTTAGATCACTACCTTTTTATCATGTGACCGGGGACAGCTCAACGAGGCCACCCGTCACTGCTCCAGACTCTCGGCGACCAACGGCCGCCGAGAGCAAGGAGATTTTAAGTTTCCTGGGCTCCCCGACTCCTGCGCATGTGTCCGGTATTTTGCCGGCGGTCGCATGCGCAGAATCCGGGTAAGTTCACGGATGAGGATCACGTCAGGGTGCAAATACGGAGGCCTCCGGTAAAAAGTTTCATCTCTTCTCACTGATCGCATCGGTGAGGGGAGATGAAACTAACTTTTTTTAAAACTTTTACGTGATCGTCATTATCCATTGGATAACGGCGAACACGTGATCAGGAACCGCTCACCGCGGCCCCCTGTGACATCTCCAGGCTCTTGGCTAAGTTTTGTAGCCAGGAGCAGGGAGATTTTAAGTTATCCTGGCAATCCACAGCTTTTGCGCATGCGTCTGCCGCTTTGGCGACGGGCGCGTGCGCAGAAGCTGTGGTAAGGTCCGCGGATAAATCCGGGGGCCTTAGGTACGTAATTTCATCCTCCCTCACGGATATGGTCCGTGAGGGGAGATGAAATGTAAGCATTTGAAACTTTTTTTTTAAACTTTTTTTACACTTTTTTTTTTACTTTAAGTGATCACTGCTATCCATTGGATAACAGTGATCATCTTTGCAGTGACATCCCTCTGCTCTTGGCTACACATGGCAGTCAGCAGCAGAGGGATTTCAAATTTCCCGGGTCCTGAGCCTCTCTGTGCACGCGCCCGATGTCAATCATCGGGCGCGCATGCGCAGAAGGGGACTCAGGTCCCGGAAGACGGGGACACCGCTGAGGACCGGGGATGAGTATTTTCACCTCCCCTCATGGATCCGATCCATGAGGGGAGGTGAAATTAACTTTATGTTTACCTTTTTACAACGTTTTCGCGATCGCCGCTATCCGCTACCCTCAGGAGCCGGGAACCAGGAGATTTAAAACTCCCCGGGGCTCCCATTCCTCTGCGCATGCGCGTGACGCAATTCGTCTGGCGCGCATGCGCAGAAGAAGGACCCGTTCTCCGTGGCAGACATCGGGGAAGCCCGGTAAGTACTTTCAGCTGCCCGGATGGATCCGATCCATCCGGGCAGCTGAATCTTTAACTTTTCAAACTTTTTTTTACACTTTTTTGCGATCGGCAGGAAGGGGGGTGGGAGTCTCCGCAGCCCAGGATGACAGCTCCATGCTGTCGGCTACCTGTGGGCACCAACTGCATGGAGCGGTCATGTCCAGAGCCCACGGGGCTTTATTCTCTGTAGGACGCATGTTTTTACGTCCTCAGAGAATAAAGCCCACTTGAGCAGGACGTAAAAAGACTATGGGCTGGTCGTTAAGGGGTTAACCAACCAAAAACATCTATAGCCTATTCACAGGAAGCGTGGTAGTCCCCACTAACCTATGGCTGAAATAACTGAAGGACTGGCTGCCTTTATAGTACTGACCTCCAGATTGTGAGCCACGTATTTTTGGTCTGTATCCCATTGAGGCAAATCCTGTGAGAACATTTCATTCAGGTGATCTATAAATCTTAAAGAAGAAAAGGAAGAAACCATAATAAATATTCTTATATATGTATAACAGTAGGTCTAAAATATCCTGTATAGAATTAAAAAAAGAACCCCCGCACATGGAATTACTGATTGTGTAAACAGTTATTACAGATCAGGTAAGCGCCCTTTTTCACGGGCCGAGAAATCATTCAGATTCACGCGATCAGCAAGAATCCGAACGATTATTGTGCATTCTAAATGCATGGCTGAACGGCGAAGGATAACTTTGTGTCTCGCTCAGCTTCTGCATGCATAGAAACTGAGCGACGGATCAGCCCGGGTTAACAGGCCATCTACGAACGACTGCCTGTTTATGGTGAATGGAGAAGGGAGGGCCGGAACAATCTGTGGCCCCTGCCACCTCCATTCACTAGCAATGGTCATTTTCGTGTAAAATCACAAGAACGATCATCGCTGGGACGGCCTGTTGGGCATCTGCACCCGACAAATCATCCTGTGTAAAAGCACCCTTAGGGTGCCTTCACACTGGAGAAAAAAACCGTACGCGATTCATGCATTACGAGCCGCACAAATCTCATACAAATATGAAACCCATTCTTTTGAATGGTTCATTCACTTTTGCGAGGTTTTCCTGGATGGCACCATGTTGCAATGCTATGGAAAAAAAAAACAAAACGAAAAAAATTGCAGCAGGTTCTTTCGGCGATATCGCCTATTGTTTTCAATGGGTTGGCAGGCAGCAGCGCCAGCCCCATTGAAAGCAATGGGAGAACTCCGCGATCCTCTGCCACAGAATGTGAAAGCCGCGGTGGGGATTCCTTCAGCCCCACAGTGATGCAAGGCTGTTTCCACGTGAAAACGCCTTGCATCCACAGGTTTCACATGGATTGCCAGGGCGATATCGAGCTGTGATTAACGGTCCGATATCGCCCACCCCAGTGTGAAGGAGCCCCAAGTCACAGCTAAGTGTTATATTCATAATACATATGGCAGTTCCATGTATATATTAAGGGGGTTGTCTCACAAAAATTACTTATCACCTATGCACAGGATAGGTAATAACTATCTTGTCGATGGAGGTATGACCACTGGCAATGGAGTCCTGAGTGTCCCCGAATGAAGGGGGCGGTGTTTAAGCATGTGCACTACTCCTCCATTCATTTCAGTGGGACTGCTGAAGACAGTACTTATACTTGGCTATCTCCTAAGCATCAATTCCCTCAAGTGGGTTGTTCAAGGGTTTAAGGAAGTAAAGAGGTTTTCTGCGAGTAAGATACTGACGACATGTCCTCAGCATCGGTCACCAATATTTGATTGTGAGGATCCATGCTAAGGACACCTGCGCATTAGCAGTCTGAAGGAACAGAAGCCCTTGGGTGAGCTCTGCGGCCACTTCTCTGCATACTAGGCACACAATGTATATTTCATAGCAGCTGTGCCTGGTATAGCAGCTCAACCCCATTCAACTGAATAGAAGGGAGCTGCTCTCGGGCCATGCGAGTAACGAACATGACATTACAGGCCTAGGAAGAGGCCAAAGCACACACCAGACTGTGTGACGCATTTCCTGCAGCTACTTTAATTTTTCAAACTTTCGAAAAATCCCTTTAAATTTCCAGAAGCTTCTAACAATATCCTGCAGTGAATTCTGGCATCCCATTCCTTGTGCTGAAGACATGTATGACATCTTAATTATTTCTGTAATGCATTAGGCCTCATGTCCACAGGCGGGTTGGATTCCGCGTACGGGAGCCTGCAGCAGAATCTGACCCGTGTCTGCAGGCGGCGTCCGCGTGGATCTGTATTCTTCCAGGACATATGTACTATGGATGGTCCACATGGCTCGCCGTCGGACATGCGCAGTACAGATTTTTTTTTTTTAAATCTCCTGCTCTTTTTGCGGAATCCGCAGACCATCCACAGTGTCAGCTCCGGGAGGGCCGAGGATCAGACGGCTTCCATTGACTTCAATGGAAGTTGTCTGTGCAGGAACCGCACTGAAATGGAGCATGCTGCATTTTGTTTTCCGGACCAAAAGGTCCACAAAGCAAATCTGCATGCTTTAACTCATTTGCGGACGCCCACATACTTCCCTATAGGTGGCTTGATTTGCGGATGCCCCGCGCGGATTCCGCAAATCAAATCCGCTCGTGGACATTGGGCCTTAGTCAACCTGATCTGTAACACTGAGGGGTCTACCTGGAGTCTTCATGAAATGCAGAGATGAAGTCTGTCTGACTGTGTTCTGGGTAGAAGAACAGCACAGGCCAATGAAGTCGGCCATTTTCATCTAAAACCACTTGTGATCCAGGTACATTTTCAGAACTGGAGATGTCATTAAGCACTGTTCCCGATGTTTCTTCATCTTCATCTTCATCTCCCTTTTTACTTTTTTCAAGTAATTTTATACCTCGATCCTACAGGAAAAGTTCAATACATGTTATACTAGTCAGCGAAAACATAAGAGAAAAATATAGGAGTCAAAGAGTTATTCCAAGGCAGTGAGAAATCAGATAAGTAAATTGGAGGTCAAGATTTAAAAGGAACCCGTCATCACGTCTGAACACTATCAACTAAGTTATGGTGCTCATAAGACAGGCCCCAGGAAGGTGCTATGCCTACTTACCCAGCTCGCGCTCTGTCACCTGTGGACGTCGGTGTGCAGACAGTGCGGCAGGCTCATCTCTGCAGGTCATTACTCCTATAGGGAATAATACATGTGCGTACACAACTGTACGCTGCACTGTCCACACACAGACTTTCAGGGGTGACAGTTCGGGAACGGGAAGCCAGTTGAGTAAGCAAAGCACATCTCCGGACACCTCAGAACATTCCCTAGGAGCACCATAACTTAGCTTATGATGCTCACAAGTGATGATAGGTTCCCTTTAAAGTTCAATTCCAGAGAGAGATCATCCTCTCACTCTCAAAGTTTTCCTTATCTAGGACTATTTGCTGGATTGTCCTACCAGTACAACCCCATTTCAAATTGTAGTCCCTGGTGATGAGCCAATATTACTAGAGGAAAGCGCTGATCCCTACAGGACAAATGTGGTATTACACAGTACTCATTTAAGTGACCTA
This sequence comes from Eleutherodactylus coqui, assembly GCF_035609145.1. Lineage (NCBI taxonomy): Eukaryota > Metazoa > Chordata > Amphibia > Anura > Eleutherodactylidae > Eleutherodactylus > Eleutherodactylus coqui. The sequence goes on from NC_089839.1 coordinate 282,043,284, forward strand.
GTGACCAGATACTCCAGAGTAGGATACACTATTTGCACCTGCTCTCCACTCCGGTTATAATATTAATAGAGTAGGTCACCCTGCTATGAGATAAAATGAGCAGGGGCTGTTTTAAAGGTACAGTGTCTTTAAGAGGATGGATTATTTAAACTGTAGTCTGGGTGAACGATGACAATTTCATAAGGTATTCACATTCTAAAGTAAGCAGGAGGTCAATGCATCTCAGAAACCTGAGAAATAAAGCTTTGGAAATGGGACACTGAGCTATCTCCAGGTAGAGACATGATTTTCCTTTATTAGCCTGGAGATCTGATTTAAGACATTAATCCGCCATCCATAGTGCATCTGTAATATTTACTATTTATATGTCTAACATACTTGCCTTAATTGCAAGGAAAAGGGAATCCTTTTCTGCCTGCTTCTTCTTTTCTGCTTGCTTCAACTTCCTGGCATCTCGCTCTGCAGCCCTCTGTACAAAAAGAAAGCCTTTTATTCCATATTACCCAAAGAAACAACACAGAGCAATTCAGTGGCCCTAAATACCAATAAGAGACAAACAATCAATTGTCCCCATTTGCAATCTGTCCACCATTTGTTCGTACTTTGCAATACTAATTAGAGATGAGCGAGTATACTTGCTAAGGCACATTACTCGAGCGAGTAGGGCCTTAGCCGAGTATCTCCCCGCTCGTCTCTAAAGATTCGGGACCGGCGGGGGGTGACAGGTAAGTTGCGGCGGGGAGCGAGGGGGAGAGAGGGAGAGAGAAATATCCCCTCCGTTCCTCCCCGCTCTCCCCCGCACCGCGCCGGCCCCCGAATCTTTAGAGACGAGCAGGGAGATACTCGGCTAAGGCACTACTCGCTCGAGTAATGTGCTAATGTGCCTTAGCGAGTATACTCGCTCATTTCGAATACCGATCTGACATGTTTGTTATTGTGGCAAACGGTTGTCTGTTGTATTGCACTATTCCTCAACCAACGGCTCAGGAGGTACATGTAGTCATTAGGTCCCCCAGCTGTTGCTAACTGCAGATACCATTACACAGTTGTGGCACCAGGGATGCCAAAGCATTGCTAGAATTTTGCACCAATCAGACATATTTAATATTTTTCCCCCTTTTACTACTTGGCTCAACACCTTCTATTGCATAAATGTCGCTCATGGCCTATAAAAGGTTTAGGACGTTTACACTAAAGATTACAAAGAGTATAGGGAATGAATGTGAGCTGGTGGAGAGCATTCCCTGGTGTATACCTTTGATGTATGCCACTGTATAGGCATACACTGGCATATATTGCCCACTGGCTATCATGTTAAAAGGATACTCTGCAATATACTTATGTTTAGCAGGATGCTTCTAGGTGGAATAGTGTAGGGTATACTGATGTAAAACAGTCCGATGTAGGAAAATGGACACTGTCAAGTGAATGGGGGGCAAAGTAAATGTTTAAAGTATATGCCATGAGTTTTCCTTGAGTATACATTAAGTGCAATATGAATATACCCAAAGGCTAATGGCACACTAGCATATTTTCAGGCTGTGTGCTGTTCTTGTCAGCAATACACATGATTAGTCACCGAAACAGAATAAATTCCCTATAGATTCGTAAACCCTATCACCGAGGGAACCAAAAAATGTAAAATATAATATGAGCGGCGCTCGACATTGCCGTTAAAAGGGAAGATAGTCAGCACAAGAAATCAGATGCAGATTTTCCTTCCATTTTATAACGATTCCGATTGGTTCTTCTAACAGAACCTGGTATTTTATCCTACCAAGACCAATACTAAGTGTTGGCCAGGTGGATGTTTATTTAATTACCAGGTTCTCTAGCAATAGTTTCTGCTTGAATGAGGGGATTGCTCATCATTGAAATTGACCTGAGGATATTACATGTCACTGACACCACTTTGCATAATCAGTGGTAAACACTATAAGTTATCTTACAAATAGTGACAGATACCCTCAGGGTCATAGAGAATCTCCCACAGTAGAGATATATATATATTCATATTCAAGCAAGTGAAGCAACCAATTGTGAATGCCATACAGTTTAATAGAGGTTTTATTAAAATAAAATAAATTAACGGGGCCTTCACGTATTTTAGTTTATCTCCTAATAAAGGTTATATTTTACATTTTTTGGTTCCCTCGATGATACAGCAATACACATGGACATTTTTTCGCATGATCCATGGTCTGAGTGAAAAAACACATAGCATGTCCTATTACAGTCCATTGTCACAGATGAAAAATAGAACGTGCCTGTGCCCGTGTGCTGTCTGATACAACTTGTGCCCAAGTTTCTCAGGCGTAGCCTGCAATTACTCTAGAGTGCCAGTAGCCTTAGAATCTTAACATTTAATGCACTAGATGCTGAAATATGCTGAATTGCACAATACTATCACACATCCTTATTAGAGATGAGCGAGTATACTCGCTAAGGCACATTACTCGAGCGAGTAGTGCCTTAGCCGAGTATATCCCCGCTCATCTCTAAAGATTCGGGGGCCGGCGGGGGGAGAGCGGGGAGGAACGGAGGGGAGATCTCTCTCTCCCTCCCCCCCCCCCCCTGCCGCAACTCACCTGTCACCCGTGCCGGCCCCCGAATCTTTAGAGACGAGCGGGGAGATTCTCGGCTAAGGCACTACTCGCTCGAGTAATGTACCTTAGCGAGTATACTCGCTCATCTCTAATCCTTATACTTAACTGATAACCAGTCCAGCAGTAAGACTGCCAGGTTCTTCCTTACATGGAGTTTATCTGCTTTTGTCCTGGTTTCTAAAAGTTTCTTCTCAGTTGGACTGATCTGTAGGCCTTCATCGCACCACTTCAAAGCTTCAGAATAGTTCTTTATCTCCATGTAGCAAAGAGCACCTAAAACAGGGTCAAAAATACAGTTCATTTAGATAAGACACCAAACGTCTCCTCTTTTATTCTGGCTTACGTTTAGATCAAAACTGGCAAAAAAAGCAAACAAACTATATTTATCCTAAGAGATGCATTCCCAGAAACCAAAGATCCCATCTGCATTGGACTGCGAGACAACTGGATGCAGCAGGAGGTCCCCAGCTGTTCTGTCTGCAATACAAGACCCAGGGATCACTGCTATCAGAGTCGCATATCCGTACCAGTACAAGCTTAGCAATTATAGTAAACTAATTAGCTGTGCATCTAGTTTGCCTTAACCCTTTGCAATCCGATTTTGGATTCAGGGTTTCCTAGGGAGTTTTCTCTTTCTGCCATTATACAATGGCGCCATCTGCTAGCTAGAGCCAGTACTGCAGTATGGGACATGCTGGAGAGGCCCCCTGACAACAGAGCAGCCAGTAATACACAGTATGAACACCCAGCCGGATGTCTTCCGACATCGGAGCTGTACAGCCTTCAATCAGAATGTCTGAATACGTCAGACAGGGGGATTGGAAAGGGTTAACCCTTTACAATCCAATTTTTTGCCACATGCATTTTCCCCAGCTCTAATTTATTTTGTGCGGGAAAGAGGTTGGTGGATTACTTGGAACAACAACATAGAAAACCACACAAATAAATTAACTTAATGATTTTATTAGCAATTTTAGATAAATTAAAATGTTTTTATTTATTTAGACTTATAATTTTTTAACGTGTGATTAGAGATGAGCGAGTATACTCGCTAAAGGCAATTGCTCGAGCGAGCATTGCCTTTAGCGAGTACCTGCCCGCTCGAGCCAAAAGGTTTCGGGTGCCGGCGGCGGGCAGGGAGCTGCGGGGCGGAACGGAGGGGAGATCCCTCTCTTCCCCTTGCTCCCTCCTGCTGACCGCCGCTACTCACCACTCCCCCGCGCCGGCACCCGAACCTTCCGTCTCGAGCGGGCAGGTACTCGCTAAAGGCAATGCTCGCTCGAGCAATTGCCTTTAGCGAGTATACTCGCTCATCTCCTACGTGTGATACTTTTTGAAACAAATTGCAGGATGAAGTCCAGGCTTCCTAGTACATGTTTCACAGTAAAAGGTGGTTTCTCTCCTTCCCCCTTTCTCATTTCTTCTGCTGCAGACTATACAATCCTTTGTTTGTTTTTTGGGGGTTTTGCATTATGAAGTGCGTCTTTCCATTTAGTCGTTCCTCAAGGTCTTCCTCTCTTTCTTGAGTTTCTATTCCTCACATTGCCTACAAGCTGCATGATGAGATTTCTACTGTAGGGAAGATGTGCCTGCATTTTTTTCTCCGCTCTCCTTTTTATCCAATGAGTATAGGATGTAGCTGTTCACAACCACAACTTCCAGCAGCCAGAAGAATAACGTTTTCCACCATTTGTAGGACCTCCTTGTAAATGCATAACATCCGCAGTGCTGATCAGCCTTGTCCCCCCCCCCCCCCCATAAACCTTGTATATTCTAAAATTACTGTCGGCTTTTCAAAGTGCACAGGCTGTTTCTTCCGATAACCGGTGATCAATTGCGTTTGAGGGCCAAAGAACGTGCTAAGCATTGTCACTACCCTCCTGTCGTAGAAGGAGAGGCACGTCATTTTTAAATGGCTTTGATAGGCGCAGAACTGATATTCCTGAAGTTTTTTCTTTTTCAGGTCGCTTGGAAAATGCTTCCGAGAGGCCGTTACTGTTCCAGTAATGTGCATTTTTATTTTATGCAATTCTCAAGCAAGCTGAGGGCTTGTATAGAACCTATCGGCGAATATGTGGTAGCCTGAACCACTGGTTTGGCCTTGCAAAACTTGTGCCATGTGAATAAGAATGCGAGACATAAATGGCAAATCAGGGTGAATGAGGTTTCCGTTGTTGTCTTGCTGTAATAGGGAACATGAGAAAACACACGGCCATTTTCTGAATCACGTAGACAAAAAATTTGCAGGCCCCACTTTGTAGGCTTCTTTGGATTGTAGCACTTTGAATTGAATTCTTCCTTTGAAACCTACTGTGCTCTCGTCTATCGCCACGTTTCTTCCCGGTACATATAGATCTCTGCATTTACTGTCAATATACTCGCTAACATTTTTCGCCTTGCTCCCTCGGGTACGTATACCCCCTTGAGCTGTGACAGGAGAAACTAAATGGAGCATCCAAAATACTTGAAGAAAACGGCGACGAGAGAAAACATCCTTGAAGAATGGGGGTTTGTCCAGCCATTCTTCAGTAAAATAGTCAACCAACTGCGCTTTCAAATTCAGAGCCATATTCAATATGAAGGTGTTCTTTGGCGTTATTTCGTCTGGTGAAGCATTGTTCCAGTAGCGCCATACTGAGTATTTTGTTAGTGGGGTGACTTTCTGTATTTTTTCCGCTACATAAATATTTGTCACAGTCTCTATTTTGTCAAAAAGTTCATCTGTGAAAAACAGCTGGAAATATTCAAGTTCTGTTTTTGGCGAGGAACTTCGAGGAAGGGTGAATCTCTGTTGTGTAACGGAATATGGGAACTTTATAAGATCGCCATCACGATAAATCTTCCAGTTATCTGTAACAGGCTGCGTATTATTGTTGCTTTCTTCATCAGTAGATTCCTCAGATTCACTGGAACTAATATCCCTGTATGATAGAACAGGGTCTTCTTCATGCTCATTTTCATCACTAAAGTCTTCTTGACTGTCGCTGTCCTCACTAATCCATCTCAGAATATCTTCATATTCTGATATGGATTCATATCTGTCATTTTATTCATCGCTGTCATTCCTGTCAGCACTGAACAGCGCTCGATTCTTCATTTACTGAAAGACAGATGTTCCTTCTCCTCTGCTGCCATGTATTCTCTGTCAATACAGGAAAGAACAGGAGTGCAGTCAGTAAATGAAGAATCGAGCGCTGTCCAGTGCTGTTTCCAGCTCACTTACATAAGTGTGTTGGGTGGCCTCCGGCAGCAGAGCGGGGGAGGAAGCACATTCGGGCATTCACTATCAGCACTGATCAGCGCTGGGCTCTTCATTTACTGACTGCACTCATGTTCTTTCTCCCCTCCTGTATTGACGGAGAATACATGGCAGCAGAGCAGAGGAGAAGGAATATCTGTCTTTCAGTAAATGAAGAATCCAGCGCTGTTCAGTGCTGTCTCCAGCTCACTTACTCACATAAAAGGGTGTCGGGTGGCCTGCGACAGCAGAGCGGGGGAGGAAGCAGTGCAGAAACAGCATGTCGGGTCTGTCTCGACATCGGAGCTATAGAGGAAAATGATTATGTCGGGCCAGCCCCGACATTGGATTGGAAAGGGTTAAGACTCCAGCAAATTTCAATTGATTTTTTTTAATTACATGCTTTTTATTGAAGTTTTCAATTTTTTTTAAAAAACCGAACTCACTCTATCCCCCCCCTTCCAGAACCCCCTCCAACCCTTTCCATGTCCCCCCCGTCTCTCACGACATCCCAGCACAATGTATATTCTCTTTAATTCGAACTTCTCACTCCCGCCTCCAAGATTTCTCCAGAGCAGCACCAGTCCACTGGAACGCACTACCGAAGGCTACCCGAGCATTCCAGGACTCACAGAACTTCAGGTGTGCTCTAAAAACGCACCTCTTCAGGGAGGCATACCGCATTCCCTAAACAAACCTTTCTGTACTCCGTCTGATAACATGCTCCCTGACCTACTGACTGCAATCCCTGCTAGCCATCATAAACTGCCCCTGCAGCCATACTGTTTCTGCCGTCACACGGCTGAATGTCTGACCATTGTCTATGTGTATAACATCCCTCACTCTCCACCCCGCCATACCGTGCACATCTCCAGCCCCTTTACCTTCTGTATCACCCTATTATTTGTAGTATGTAAGCTCGTTGGAGCAGGGCCCTCACCCCTATTGTTTCCATCAGCTGATTACTATGTAACCGTGGTTCTGTAATGTTTGTATTTTTTGTCTTTCTGTATTCCCCCTGTCTATGTAAGCGCTGCGGAATATGTTGGCGCTATATAAATAAAGATTATTATTATATGATGTTTACTAGTAAGTTCAGAAATTATTGAGTGCTCCTTCTCTGCACAACTGTCCTCGATGATCCATTACACGAGTTCCTGATAGTGGCTACGTTGCTCCTCTTCCCCCCCTTCCATAGCCCTCCCTTTTGTTTTTTCAACTCTTGTTGATATATAGTAAAGTTGCCAAATATCTTATATAATAACCAAGAATATAATCACCCCCAACTCAGTTGTGTCCCAAAGTGACATTTTACATCAGTCCACTACTGTCACTACTAGCTTCTGCTACAAGGTTATGTGTCCCCCATTCTCTGTGTTCACTCCTAATTGCGTTTTCTCTTAAGTCCACGTGTCTATATTGCTTCCATCATTAACATTCGATCAGTTCAGAGGTGTCAATTCAAATGTTAACATCCCCATCATCCAAATCTTGTCATACTGGTGCTCCGTGTAACGTTTAATATATACCCCCCCCCCCCCTTTCCCAGGACAGGAACCAGGAAGGCTGCTTCATTCAGTCAATGCTGGGCTATCAGTTTCCTTCTGACATAAAGTAATCTTGCCACTGATATTTTTTCACATCTAGTTGTTGGTAAATCATACCCAAGTACACAGACCGAGGGGTATGATCTAGAGTAACCTTATACACATCTATTATAGAACGGACTTCTACCCAGCATCTATTCAGCTTTGGGCATCTCCATACCATCTGTATTAGCCCTGTTGATTGAATCTTACATCGCACACAGAAGGGATTGTCTCTCACTCCGATATTATAAAGACAAGCCAGCATGCGGTATACTCTATGCAACATGTAAAACTACGACAATCTATGTGCCTCACTTGGTGACAATGAGTGCCATTTTTAGGATCTCTTGGCATTGCGATTTTTCCATAGGACCTATGTCTCCTTCCCATTTGTTTTTTATTGTAACTAGATGTCGAGAATTGAGATGACCCTGCAGGTGATTGTATAGCATTGTTAAATTTCAATCGATCAATCCTAATCTACCACCTAATAATTACCAAAAATTAAGAAACATGAACATTCTACACAAACATAACTGAAAATGAGGATTACGATGACGGTTAGTCTGATCTGCATCCATCAAGGCTACTTTTCAGCATAAATAATGCACATTACCTCGAATCACTGCCTTTAAGTGGTCTGGCTTCTGCTTTCTTGCAGCAATTGAATCATTAAGAGATGAACGATAGTTGCCTGGAGGAATAGAATAGTTTAGTTTATGGAAAACAAATTTTAAAAAAATGGTGTCCTAACCTAAAACTACCACAAGATGGCAGGCCAACCCAATTACTGAAGGGCCTTTCCATAAAATAACTTTTATAACATAACCAATCTATATGCATGATCAGCAAGGTCTATCTGCTGGATCCTCCACCAACTCGATCAATCAGGTTCTGATGCCGTTCAAGTCTATAGGAGATACTGACATATCTAGGTGAGAACGTGCAACTACTTCTCTATCGGACATAGACACCACCGCTCTGTGGGATCCTCTGCCAACCTACTAGACATTTCAGTAGTTAAGACATGACAATCCTTAATGGGTAAAATCCGTATAAAATAATTTTTTTAAAACCCGATTAATACTGCATTAGGCATTTTGTGCCCGGTGTTGAGTCTTTTTCTCGTATACGTTGGGAAGACTTATACTTATGACGCAAGGCTACAATCAAAGTCACTGTGCAGGTACACATCACCCATTGACTCGCATTGTAAAAGAGAACCATATGATGGTGTGTACTATTATTGCAGTGGCCCACTGCTGCACTTTTCTATACAGTGAAGGAAAAGGTATGCCCAAACCTACCACGCCAACCGAGGGCAACACTCCGTTAATTGAATAGAGCCCTATGGATATTTTTGACATTTAGGTCGGAACCTTTACACCAAATGCAAGACTCAAAGGCTAAACCGGATACAGCTGGTGCCGAGAAACTCCACTATCCCTGCAGCGGCTGACAGCCGCGGCAGACGTTCCCTGCACCCCTGAAGTGATGCATGGCTGTTTTCACATGAAAATGCCTCACATCCTCGGGGCTTTCACATGGATGGCAAGAACAACATGGGGGCGGGATTCACGGCCCTTATTAGCGCTCGCCTGTGTGAAGTTGCCTTACTCAACTCTTTAGCTTAGGATAGAGTTTCCGCTTATCTGAGGGAAGAGAAGATGAAGGAAGCTTGATACAACCCATTAACTACACCTTTCTTGGCTTCGGTAGAGAACCCCCTTAAATACTACTACTTTTGAAATGACCATTTTCATTGTAATCATCGGGTTGGAATAAATTCATATTTGCGAGAAAGATGAATTTTCCATGATTTGTAGTAACGTGCGCCCACCTAAATGGAACTGGGCCGCCGCCCTGTTGGTGTACAGCACCGCGTTCAGCTCTACATCTTTGCAGTTTTTCTTGATGCCCTCTGTATAAGCAGTGATGGCTTTCTTGTAATTCTTCTCTTTAAAGTAGTCATTCCCCTCTTCTTTACAGGATTGGGCTTGTTCTGTAAGCAGACCATAAGCAACAATTACATAGTGTCACGTGACTGGTACATTGCAACTGAGGAGCATCAATCCTCATCTCATTAGTTATAATCAATGCTAAGGGCTTTTTCCCCATGACTTTAAATTGTTTCACAACCCTTCTGTCCTTCCTGCTTGCTGCTGACCAGACATGTGACTGCTGCAGCCAATCACTAACCACAGCAGTGTCCTTCAATAGCCAATGATTGGCTGCAGCAGTCACATGTCCCGGTCAGCAGCAACCAGGAAGGACAGAGGGGCTGTGAAGCAATTTTAAGTCATGGGAAAATAGAACGACGCTTTGTTCTAGAGATCAGAGCAATCAGACTTTTAAGAGTTATTCCATGGATTAGTGAAAGGAATTCATTTTGGTGCAATGCCTTTAAAGGGAGTTTGTCAGTTTCTATGAGCCCCATAAGCTAAACGCACGGGCTCATAGGAGCAGGCACACCGAGTCTGGGTATATATTATACACTCGTTGTAAAAAAAAAAAAAATCCCTCCCCTATAAGAAGTTGTCAAAATTGAATGAAACTTTCTCTGTGATTGTAACATTGATATAAGTGATTACAATATCAGAGCAAAAGACTAATTAATTGCGTAGAATTGATCCCTTGAAGGGACGACCTAGTACCCTGTTGTACCGCTTCCAGCTGGGATATGAATGTGATACTGGCGGGTATGGAGGCACACAGGTTCTGTATGGTATCCTGCGACACATCACTGCACATTTGCTGTAACTGAGCCTCCAAACCGTGCAAACTCATAGGCTGTCGAAGTTGTCCCAGATGGTCCCATACATGTTCTATTGGCGATAAATCTGGCGACCGAGCAGCCACTGAAGTGTGACAATGTTGTGGGGGCTCCTTTGACTCCCTTGTGTGTGCGGCCGAGCATTATCCTGCTGGAAGCCACCATGAGAGGAACACATGTGGCTGTAGGAAGTCCTGAACGTATCGCTGAGCTGTCATTGTCCCTCGTACCACTTAACAACTGTTGTATACGATGGCCCCCCAGGCCACCATACCAGCAGAGGACAGTGTGCTGTTCCACAGCAAAGGCAGAGTTGAGGGGCTCACCTCGAGGTCTCCTGACACAAACATAGTGTCAGTGTACAAACTAAACCTGAATTTGTCACTAAATACAACCTGGTTTACTTTGCAGCATCCAGTTTCGTTGTTCATGACACCACTACAAACTGAGGTAACAGTGGGTGGGTATCAAAGGCTGTACACGTAATGGGCCCTGTAAGATCAAATATTCTTCAGCCAAGTGCCTGGAAATGGTTCTGTTAGATACAGACCAACAACGATGGTGCCACCTGTCTCTGGATGGCAAACAACCGAACAATTAGAACTGCTCCTCCTTGTTGGACAACCAGACGATCTTCTTTACTGGTGGTCTGTCGGGGGGTCCTGATCCCGGTTTACTTGTGTGCCCTCATGCATCCACTGGTCCCAAAACCTCCTAACAGTCTGGTCAGAACGGCCCGGTGGGGGACAATTCATCAATAAGACCATCCATCTTCTTGCATCCCAATAATGCGCCCCTCTCAGACTCTGGGTAACGGGTGAAATCTCTTCTCTGCGTCGTAGAGGCGTCTAGTGGCCAACAAGCTCTAAAAAAGCGGAAGAAGAGGACACTACACACAAGAGGCCCCCCGAGAGCCTCTTATAGACCATGGGGGGGGGGACCACTCTCAGAACCCCAGGTGACAAGACCATTCATCTAATCACCACAACTTTAATAATCTGTATATTTGCCTGAGCTGTAACTGCATGCAGAGTTTTAATGCAAACCGACAACTTCGCCTTGGGGCTTAATTTTTTATTTTTTTTTTACAATAAGTGAACCCTCCCTCCTCAGTGTTCCCCCATTGTATGCTGTCAAAGCCGCAGCTGTATGCACCGGGGGTGGGGGGCTACATACGCACGTGCACAACATGAGAGCACCAGTCCACTTATTCTACATGCACAACTAGTCCGACGAGTGCATACAACTGCAGCTTTAGGGCGCACAGAGGGGTAACAGTGAGGAAGGAAGGTATAATACATCCCCAGACTCAGCAGGTCTGCTCTTATGAACCCGTGAGTTTAGCTTCTGGGTCTCATAGGAGCTGACAAATTGGTGGGGAGATAAAACACAAAGCATACAGATATTTTAGGATGATGAAGCTTTTATTTACAGGTCATTGACTAAAATACCTTCCACATCAAACAGCATAGACTGGAGGCAGGCCAGCTCCGGGTTTTTCTCTGGGTCAATTTCATCTGGAACTTCCTTCATAAACATAGGGATCTTCTCAAACTCCTGCAGTGTAATAGAAAGCGTTACGTCATCGTACATCACACCGGGTCATAAAACACAGCTTATGGTCAGAAGACAGCACAACAAAGGTATTCTCGAGGAACAAGTACTACAGTGATCCGATTGGTTGTCAATCAGACAAACTACCTACAAGGCAGAGTCTCACCTCCTCCCAGGTCTCCTCATTAAATGCTTTCTCGTACTTCTGTGTTCGGAACTTCTCCATAAACTGATCCATGGTTTCATCTTCCTCCGGCGGCTTTGGATCCATGACAGCAGCGGCTCTGATCTGAAACACAACCACCATTCATGAGATCCAATAGTTTATTTATTTTGGTTGCTAGGGACAACAACGATCTGAGAGGTTCTTACGTACAACTTACTATTTAACGGCATATTCGGTGGCGCATTGCCAGGATGGGCAAAACTTTAAACACAGGCCATGCCATAAATGTTTGCCAAGTGCAAGACTCACCCCTGAGACTCGCAACTATCTCTAGGATGGTGAAAGGGCTGCTGAATTCAAGCTGGAATGGTAACCGCGCACATCTGTGGTTTGTTCCGTTCACGTCTGGAGACAGCCGAGCTCGCTTGCTCAGAAGTTTCCATAACTCCAGTCAAAGTGAATAGATAAGCTGTGGCCTCATCTCCACTCCGTTGCAGTAGCCTGATTTGGTACGGCAGACATAACTCTTATTGAATTCCAAGGGAGCTGTGCCTGCAGTACCAACCTGAGCCACTACAACATGGACAGCACTATCTATTTCCAGCTCTGTCTGCACTGGAAGCAGACCAATCAACTGATTGGTGGGAGGTCCATCGCGGGATCCCTGGCAATCAACTATTGATGACTTATTTTGATAGATCATCAATAGTAAAAGTCCTGGACAACCCCTTTAAACGGGACCTGTCGCGGGCTAGGAGCGCTATAAACTCAGACCAGAGATACTTTTTATACTTACTGGTCTTCCTGGTCCCTCGCTGTCAGCCCTGAAACCAGTGCTCGGTCTGTGCATCATCTCTGCAGTCAGCGTGTGCGCACATACACAGAGAACAGTGGGTGCGCACTGACCGCAGATAGAAGACGGATTCACGGGGGCAGGGCTGACAGTCAGAGATCGGGGATCCTATGGGAAAAAATCCCGGATCCTATAAGATTAGTTTATGGTACTCAAGCAATGTGATAGGCTCCCTTTAAAGGGATTCTGTCATCAGGTTCATACTGCCTGAACTGGGACAGGGATGCCTGTTGCCCCTGTGCTTTACACTGAAGCACTGCAACGTTTCAGAATAAACTGTGAGCTGGGTTTACACGGGTCGGATTCTCACGGATTGGCTGCACCGAAAATACGCAAGAATTCAGCTGGAGAACCGCAGCTGCGGGTTTTGGAGCGGCTTCATTGTCTGCATTTCCGCTGCGGCCATCTCTTCCCATAGACAGGAGAAAGGCTGCTGTGGAAAAAAAATGCACATGCCGCGTCTTTAACGTCCGCGCCGCATGGCCGTTTACGCACTGTTTTTCCGCAATGGATTGGCCGCAGCGTGTGGATGAGATTTTTGCAAACTCTCGTCCTCTTTGTTGGCTAATCCCGGGATTAGGAGCCGTGCGGACAATCTGCAGCAAATCCGCCCTGAGTGAACCCAGCCTTAAAGTTTGACTCAGAGTTGAACCCTGAGTCCCGGGGGCCGGCCGTGCAGACTTCTCCCCGCCCGCTGCACGCAGACTTCTCCCCGCCCGCTGCATGCAGACTTACAGATCTCTTCGCTTTTCTATAGGAGAGAGCTGTCACGTTGCATGCAGCGGGCGGGGAGAAGTCTGCACGGCCCGCCCCCGGGACTCACGGCTCAACTCCGAGTCACACTTCAAAGTGAATTTCTTCTGAAGTGTTGCAGTGCTTCAGTGTAAAGCACAGGGGCGAGAGGCATCCCAGTCCCGGTTGTGTGAACCTGCTGACAGAATCCCTTCAACCCTAGAAATAGGCGCTGGGGTAAGAGAAGCCGAGACCGTTTACTGACGGTTATGACAAGGGGGAGAAGTTGTCAGACAAACTATATAAAAGGAACCCGATAAGATGACACAATCCCGGACCGCCGTCCCGGTCAGTCAGCGGGCCGCCGCAGCTCAGTCCTCATAATGAGGATTCCCCCCCCCAAAAAAAGGATTTCTGCCGCGATTTTATATCAGAAAAATCTATAACGGATTCCGAGTGAACAAACCGCGAGGCGCGCTACTCCGGCGGATCTACACGTGGAGAAACGAACCCACTGCTATCAACGGGCTCCTTCACAGGAGCGCATTATTTACATGTGTGAAAAAATACGCGGCGCGACCTCTGTGGTGCGTATTAAGCATCGCCGTATCCACTGAAGAGCGCGTGCTGGCGCAAAAACGGAGCGAATACGACGGAAACCGGAGTATTCATGCAGCAGACACGCCGGCCCTACAGCGGATTTTTCTGCGTGCGCAAACATGCAGCGTATTTACACGAACAAAAAGCGGCAGCAGCGGACGGAATACGCGCGTGTAAGCGATTGTCGGTCAAAAAACATGCAGCGTAATTATGCGGCCGCGGCGGCTTACACCCGAGTGATCGCGCCTTTAAGAGTTCGTCTACACGAAGGCGTAGTGGCGCACGAGGCAAAATCCGCGTGCGTCAAGCCAATCTCACAACGCTTTTTACAGCATGTACCGCACTAAACACAAGTCTCAAAAAGCGGCCACACCAGAGGCAGGGCATGCTGGTACTTGTAGTTCCCCAACAAGTGAAAGCCAGTTACCTTCCTATCAGCTGGTCGGCGCTCCTTGCAGTCCGGCTCCGGTCCTCCAGCACGCAGCAGCGGCACGCCCGTCTAGCACACACTTCCGGTTTACTCTCTGGTTCCGGGAGTCTAGCGGTGCGCCGCTCTCACCGGTCCCCCATGTTCTTCTTTTCTGCCACTTCCGGATTTCTTTCCCCCTGGAATCCGCCGTTGACTAGCCCAGTACAGTGCCGGGTGAGTGTGCAGGATGTGGGGGCGGCTGGCAGGGATGTGGGGGGCATTCCAAGTACAACCAGACATCTCTGCTTACTAGACTCATTCGCTCTCTTTAATGCCCCCCCTGGACTGCTGGGGGCGCTGTGTTACATGATCCCCTCCTGTCTGCTGAAGGGGTGACAGACAGAAGGCCATATACACGCTTTGTAAACACAATCCGGCCCCTAGAAGTTGTCAATTTTCTGTAAAACTCGGCATGCAGTTCCATCTCAGTAGATACGTAAATGATGAGAGTTGTGGTGATTAGATGAACGGTCTTGTCACCTGAGGCCCTAAAACTGGTTCCCCCCTGGCCTATAAGAGGTTCTCGGAGGCTCCTTGTGTGTAGTGACCTCTTCTTCGGCTTGTGTAGAGCTTGTTGGCCACTAGACGCAGAGAAGAGATTTCACCCGTTACCAGAGTCTGAGAGGGGGCGCATTATTGGGATGTGAGAAGCTGGACGGTCGTATTAACGAATTGTCCCCCACCTGAGCTGTTCTGACCAGACTGTTAGGAGGTGTTGGGACCAGTGGATGCGTGAGGGCACACAAGGTGACCGGGCTCAGGACGCCCCCTACAGACCACCGGTAGAGAGTAGCGTCTAACAAGCAGCCCCAACTGTTTCATTGTCCACCATCCAGATACAGGGGGCGCCATCGTTACACCCCTGTGTCTGTCAGAACTATTTCCAGGCACTTGGCTGAAGGATATTTGGTCTCATGGCATCCATTACCTGTACTGCCTATGACTCCCACCATAGCTTCCATTTGCAGTGGTGTCATGGACGGTGAAACTGGACGCTACAGAGTGGCACCAGGTCGTCTTCAGGTTTAGTTTAGGCACTGTTGACAGCTGTGTTCGTGTCTGGAGACCTAGATGTGAGCGTCTCTATCCTGCCTTTGCTGTGGAGCGGTGCACTGCCCCCTGCTGGTGTGATGGTCTGGGGGGTCATTGTATATGACAGTCGGTCACCCCTAGTAGTGGTACGAGGGGCAATGAGCTCAGCGATATGTTCAGGACATCCTGCAGCCTGTTCCTCTCATGGCGGCTTCCAAGAGGCAGCAGGATAATGCTCGGCCGCACACACAAGGGGGTCACAAGAATGTCCCAACAACATTGTCACTCTTCCATGGCTGCCCGGTCGCCAGATTTATACCCAATAGAACATGTATGGGACCATCTGGGACTTCAACAGTCTACAAGTTTGCACAATCTGGAGGCTCAATTACAACAAATGTGGCCTGATGTCGCAAGATACCATACGGAACCTGGATGCCTCCGTGCCCGCCTGTATCATCTGCGTTTTTTACAATGATACACTCTGGGGGTATTCATCTCACATTGTGGCTTTTGGGATGGGTTTTCACTCATTGCATCGCATGAATTGTGCAGTGAAAATCCCCTCCTTTTCCACAAGAGCGAGCGAGCATGCTGTGGATCTGGATGTCTGTGTTCTGCTGCGAGTCAATGAGGTCCCCCGGCAGTCTGAGATTCCTGCCGGCTCATATAGTGGAAGATAGATTTCCACTTTCACTTGTTAGTACATATCGCTCATTGAGCGCTGTGTACTAAAGAAAGTAGGAGGCAGAAAGGGTTAAAACCCACTTCCTCCTCCTCCGGGTTATCAGCTGTAACTTACAGCTGACAACCCGTCCTGCTTCTGATTGATTGTAGGAGCAGGGGCTTTAATCCCTGCCGTAATTTTACATACGGCTGGGCTTTAAGCCCAGGACCAAGCGCTGTAAATTTACAGTCCTTGGTCCTTAATGGGTTTAAAAAAAAAGAAGTAGCCAGTGCAGGACAGCGTGCGTAAAATACGCTGTTCATGCGCGGGTAAAAACGCGACAATACGCAGGGATGCGCAATTCCCTGCACCGATAAAACACTGTGATTTTTATGCAGCGTATTACCGTACTTTCTTGTGAGCCCGGCCTTATTCAGTAAGGCTAAATCTTTCCTCATGTCCAGGACCTCATCAGGAGTATTAATCCTACTGTACACCTTCGTGTCATCAGCACACAGACTGACCTTACCAATGTATTAAAAAGGATAGGACCAGGACAGACCCTTGTGGTCACCACTAGAATTTTGTCTCTGTTCAGAATACACTTGGTTAACGACAACCCTTTGATATCTTGTAACCGACTGTGAATCCACCGGACTATCAAAGGATTAAGTCCAATTTTCATTAACTGATCTATAAGCTCGTTATGTGGAGTAGTATCAGAGCAATTACTGTAATCTAGATAGGCGATATCCACGGCATCGGCTTCATCCACCACTTGTGTGACATCGTCAAAGAAATCAATGAGATTAGTTTGACCTGATCGGCCCCCGGTAAAGCGGCACTGTTTGGGATCCAACAAGATCTATCTGGCCTGTAGTTCCCGGCTTCTTCTCTACTATCCTCCTTGGGGATCCATCACAATGTAGTTTGATCAAATTACATACTAAGAACCTTGCATTATTTAATGTGGTTAGATTATAGGTATATATACCTCTGATAGTAAATTTATTTTGCGTGCTGTTGCCAATTTTGGTTTCTGCTTCTACTGGGGATCCATCACAGACTGTCTAATCCAAAAGCAATCGTCCTTATAATGAGTCTTATGTGGCTGCCAAATCTAAATGCCCAAGTTCTTCCTATATACATAGTTGGATTTTCCATCTGAGGGACAAATTGAACAAGTGCTTAAAGGGGTTGTACCCAAATTACAAGTTCCACAGGATAGGCAATAACTTGCTGATAAGTGGGGTTCTCATTGCTGAGACCCCCACGAAACTTGAACGGGGGTTCTGTATCTCTGTTTCTTCACTCCCCCTACACTGACGTCCCAATTAATGGAACGCTGGCCAGGTATATGCAGCCGCCACTCCTTTCAGTGGAGCTGGCGGAAAAACCCAAACGTTTGCCACTTGACTATCTCTGGCAGTCCCACTAAAAATGAATGGAGCAGCAGCACACCTGCGCGATCGGTGTGGATTTAGTCCGCTTCCCTATGCAGGGGGTGCAGAATGCCTACATTTAGAAGGAACAGGTACATGGGGCAGCCATTCCTGGAATCGGTGGTGATCTCATTGGTGGGACCCCAATCGATCAGCAAGTTATCCCCTATCCATAGGATAGGGGATGACTTATGATTCTGGTACAACCCATTTAAGTGCTTGTGGGGCTCTTAGGTGAGTCTACCCATTGAACAACCAGTGAACAATGTTTTGGGGCTGTGGTCCAGTACCAAGTCCATGGACAGCAGTGAAGCTAATTGGGGGAGCTCTTTTTTCTTCTTATTTAGTCTTATACATGATTTTTATTATATTATAACTTTTTTTTTTAACAGAGCGTGTGATGAGGACGCTCCTGAGGTCATCGCTACGCCATCTAGCAGCCAGAAGAGCGCACTACAGCGATGCATCCAAAGTTAAACGCCATTTGCTGTCTAGGATTTACCAACCTGGAAACCGGTGGATGGAAAACTCACCTGAAATTCAAGCCAAATCGAATGAGCCCTCCAGCAAGAGTCAGAGACTGTTGTATAAAGCAGGTTTAATCCGACCCGCCAGTCCAGGATGCTTCCACTATCTTCCCCATACTGTGCGCTCCATGGAGAAACTCATTCTAGTAATAGACCGGGCAATGCAGGAGGTTGGAGGGCAGAAGATTGACATGCCAACTCTTTGCTCAGCAGCGTTGTGGAGGCAAAGTGGGCGCTGGGACCTAGTAGGAACAGAGCTGCTCTGTTTGACGGACAGGCACAATCGGGAATACTGCTTGGGGCCCACGCATGAAGAGGCTGTTACCGATTTGGTTGGCACTGAAGGCGGCATCAGCTACAAGCAGCTTCCTTTACTGCTGTACCAGATCACACGGAAATTCAGAGATGAAAAGAGGCCTTGCTTTGGTTTGCTGCGTGGCAGAGAGTTTTACATGAAAGACATGTACACTTTCGATATAAATGAGGAAGCCGCCTATCAAACGTACAACAATGTGTGTGATGCCTACTCCAACATATTCAGCACCCTTGACCTAAAGCATGTCAAAGTCCAAGCCGATACGGGTAATATAGGGGGGAAAATGTCCCATGAGTTTCACCTACCTGCCAGTATTGGTGAGGACAGACTGTTGGTGTGTGGCACTTGTGATTTTGCTGCCAACGTAGAGACTTTGCACCCGGATGAGGAGAATTGTCCGAGCTGTAGAGGGCAGCTGACAGAAAGCAAGGGCATCGAGATTGGGCACACATTCTACCTTGGAACCAAGTACTCCCATATTTTCAATGCCGTATGTATTGATGCTGAGAACAAACCTGTTGTGGCAGAAATGGGTTGCTATGGCATTGGCGTTTCAAGGCTATTGGCAGCATCTTTAGAAGTTCTCTCAACTGAGGAAGATCTTCATTGGCCAAATCTGATTGCCCCATACCAGATTTGTCTCATTCCCCCTAAAAAGGGCAGCAAAGAAATGGCTGCATCGTTCGTCGCAGAAGAACTATATGACGATATATGCACAATTCCATGCATGAGAAATGAGGCCGTTTTAGATGATAGAGTTCACTTAACTATTGGGAAAAGGGTCATGGAAGCCCACCTGTTGGGTTATCCTTATGTGATTGTCATAGGTAAAAAAGCTTTAGAGAGTCCCCCAATGTTTGAAGTACAGAATCACAGGACGGGTGAAGTGCAGTTTCTTTCGAAAGAAGGAGTGTTAAGCTTTATACAAGACGTTCCAGTGATCTAGAGTATATTTTGTAATAAAATGTGTAAAATAAGTATATAATAAAGTTACTTTTTGTTAGATGGTCTCCTGGCTACATACGTTATCAGCTGTAGTCTGTGGGAGAACCCAGCAGTAAGTGTTCTATATGACTACAGTGCCTCCGCAGGCGCATTGGAGCATTACACAGTTTCCATTTCAAACAGGAGACATAATGCCTCGGTAGCACCACCTATTAGAAGGCAGCTTTCTTACAAGTTAAGGTTTGACCTTTTAAAAAGTCTTGTAACATGGCTGGGAATATAAGCCAAAGAAAGAATAATAACAGAGTACAGACAGACTGTTTTGGGGGTTTTGCCCCTCATCAGTACATAGTAAGTTTATAACAAGCGGACCTACTGTACTTTGATGAGGGGTAAAATCTGAGAACAGATATTTTTGGGTTTTGGAGAAGACTCTGGTTTTGGTTTATATTCCCAGTCATGTTATGAGGCCTGTTAAAAGCTCACACATTGACTTTGCAGGAAACCACCTAATAGGTGGCGCTGTAGAGGCATTGTACCATCTCCTATTTGCATACCAAATTTTCCCAGAGGAGCATGCATGGCTTTTTAAGTCTCCTTACACCAGCTTGGTGCTCTCCACAAGGAGGAACTATATCCCTCCCTATAGTTTCCATTGAAATGCATGGATGTGTTAGATCCTCCATAGGGAAAGACTATTTTTGTATCCACCCTCTGAGCTAACAGATGAGGATTTTGAAGATGGGATCTCCCTTCTATTAATTCAGAAGCCTTTAATGAAGTATTTGTAAATGGATTACATTTTTTGAATTTGACCTGTTTCATGCTCTTAAAGGGAACCTTTCGTTGAGTCTACTGAATCTGCCCACAAAAGGGACAGCTGAACCGTACCCGCATCGATCCTGGAGCTCCTGGCACTTGTGCAAGGGTTTGATCACCATGCTTACGACATCTCACGTCACAGTAGTAAAGAGGGGCGGTGTTAGGAGAAGTACGCAGCCTACAGAAATGGTCTTGCCATCCCACCAGAGGTGGTCCGGACCGCCTGTCGGACCTCTCGATGGTAATTTGTAGGAAATGTAAATACATTTGTTTTTAAGGTTGGCTTAGCCTAGGAAAAATAACTTTAGAAATGTGAATTACAGCGTTGTTTTATCAGTATAGGGGGGTTAGTAGCTCCAGGACTGATGATGGGTTCCCTTTAAAGTAATACAAAGAATTATTATCCATATAAAACAGGTATTTTATATTCTCTATATTTTTTTAATCTAACAAAACTACTTGTGATGCCTCAAAGAGCTGAAAAATGCTGCAAAAACAAGACTATGTGAGCTTGGTTTTAAAGAGGTATTACAGGGAAATAATCAATAGTTGATTGGCTGGGGGCTGCCGCACAAATCGGCGCCGCTGCACACAGGTATAGTGGAAGCTGCACCTGCAGTTACAAGCGGCATCCACTACATGGGCCGGAGCCGGAGTTTCCGCTACGTACCCCTGTGTGTAGTGGCACTGACAGTTGAAAAGATGAAATCTGTCATCAGCAAATCATCTATGTCTAAATGCACTTGAAAAGCTAGTTGGATGGCTCTTTACTAGAGATGAGCGAGTATACTTGCTAAGGCACATTACTCGAGCGAGTAGTGCCTTAGCCGAGTATCTCCCCGCTCGTCTCTAAAGATTGGGGGAGAGTGGGGAGGAACGGAGGAGAGATCTCTCTCCCTCTCTTCCCCCTGCAACTCACCTGTCACCTGCGCCGGCCCCCGAATCTT
The DNA here is from genome assembly GCF_035609145.1 of Eleutherodactylus coqui. NCBI lineage: Eukaryota > Metazoa > Chordata > Amphibia > Anura > Eleutherodactylidae > Eleutherodactylus > Eleutherodactylus coqui. The sequence goes on from NC_089839.1 coordinate 282,064,562, forward strand.
TAGAGACGAGCGGGGAGATACTCGGCTAAGGCACTACTCGCTCGAGTAATGTGCCTTAGCAAGTATACTCGCTAATCTCTACTCTTTACTCATAATTCTCTAATTATCTTCTAGATAGCCGATTGATTCCGTGGTTGTGGAGTATGTCCAAATTGGACACCCCCTTTAATATTTGCTGTGAATTATTTGTAAATGCTGTCGTGGAAATTTCCAGAACGTAAGAGACATGCAAAGTGATATGTTTGGCAGAGCTATGTACAGCCGTTTGGCCAGATGTGTAATGCATCTCTGTACAGGAGAGGTGCTGGTCCTCTGGAGCTCCTGCGGTGGGTAGGGTGGTGGGTTATCTTACCGTCTGGCAGGTTTGTTTGCAAAAACAGAATGATAAGGTCTAAATAAGTGAGGTGACAGAGTAGATGGTTGCAGAGTAGAGATGAGCGAGCGTACTCGTTTAGGGCGTTTTTGCACTCGATCACCGCTTTTTCCGAGTAACTGACTACTTGGGCGAAAAGTTTCGGGGGCGCCGGGGGTGAGCGGGGGGTTGCAGAGAGGAGTGGGGGGGGGGAGCTCCTCCCTGTTCCGCACTGCTACCCCCCCCCCCTCGCTCCACCACGCCGCCCCCCGAATCTTTTCGTCCGAGTAGTCAGTTACTCGGAATAAGCGGTGCTCGAGTGCAAAAACGCCCTAAACGAGTACGCTCGCTCATCTCTATTGCAGAGTAAAACTATGGATTCACTTTTTTGGTCTGTTTTTTTTTTTAGAATTTTGCTTTGGTCAAGGGCAACACAAAAATTTAGGGCAAAAAAGGCTGAAATTGGATATTCTGATAAGGCTTCCAGAAACTGATAAGGATCCTTATCACAGGTTCATTGTCCGTCTTTAATAGCCCACTCTGATATCGCAAGATAAATGATCTAGGAGACGGTGAACTTATGAAATACAGCAAGTCTCCTAGGTCAAAGACCACTTGTTTGCGCTATCGACTCATCACCGTAACCCCAGTGCCCCTCGTAATGTCCAATGCACCAAAATGATTCTACAGGTCTAATAACACTAGAACCCCCGTGGGAGTCCTTTACATTACTGTTCAAATAATAGCAGTGAGTTTGGAAGAGCAAATAAAGCGCAAATCATTAGAATACCTTTATTTCCATAAATGCAAATGCCCCGGAGATGCTACACATTCAGCTCCAAACCAAAACCACCACAACATGTATCCAGTTAATGCTTTATAGGAAGCGAAGAAAAAGGAATTTTTGGTTGTTCAAAAACAACAGTGTCAGAATCTTTCTATAAAAACTCATAAAATATGTCAGATTTCACTTTGCCTTGAATTACTGGACTGATATTTATCGGCACAACTATTGTTTTTGAGAACCTTCTGACATCTGGACTGCATGGAGTCGTCCAACTTCTGGCCCCTCTGAGCAGATATTCCAGTCCAGGAAGATTGTTCTATATTCCACAGTTCGGCATTTTTGGTTTTGCCTCATAAACTGCATTATTGATGTCACCCCACCAGTGCTCTATGAGATTGAGGTCGGGGATTGGGCCGGCCACTCCATTACCTCAATCCTGTTTGTCTGTAAACTAGATGCTGTTCGCTTACTTGTGTGTTTTGGGTCATTTGCGCCATTTCTCTTGGAGCCAGTCAATGTTTTCCTTTGCAAATATTAACCTATTCAGGTCCTGGCTTTTCAACGTGCCGGTAAATTGGATTCACTTAATGGTCTTCTGATAGTAGCAGTACTCACTGGTAAGTTCAGATCTTCTTTGATATGTCTTAAGGCGATCATTGGCTGAGTCTTTGCCGTTTTGGCTATTCGATCTACTCGAACATTAGTCCCCAGCTTCCTTTCGCGTCTTTCAGGTTTGGTTGCCAATTCATAGAATTTTAGATCATTTTAGTTGAGCAGCCTATAATTTGCTATAACCAACGTGCAACATTTGCTCGTTCCTACCTTAAATAAGGGTCAAAATTAACCCCTGTTGTTCCACAGAATTAATGACTTCTTCACTTTAATTGACTCTTCACTGCTGTTATTTTGAAAACTCCCCTTTCAATTAAGATTCGGTTACTGAGAATGCGTGGCACACACACCCCAATTGCGCTAATCTCTTCTTTTGAATGGCGTGATGCTGCGAGGAAAAAAATTGTGCCATGTTCTATTTTTTTTGTGTTCCATTATTTTCAATGGGACATTACATTGCATGGCTCTAGCCAAGCCGTGAAACTCGCGTCAGATCCTAGGAAATTCACAGAAGCGATGCGAGGCGTTTTTGAATGAAAATCGCCTAGCATCCGTGAGTAAAAGGCACGTTGCAAGCACAGTATCGCACTCGCCTGTGTGCAACTATTTTGGGAATTAACCTACTGATGTCCTATCCTGAGGATAAATCATCGGTAGTTAATCAATGGGGGCCCACCAATCAGTTGATCGGCTTGTTGTCAGTGCAGCAGGCCGGACGTTGTCATAGGTGGTCAGGAGAGGAAGTCTAATAGTTGGCTTCAGTCCCATTGAAATCAAAGGGAGTGCTACCTCCTATTATTCTTCTGGCTCCGGTCAGGATTGGACGTCCGATGTTGACAACAATAAAGAGCTGGAAGTGTAATAGAAGTGCAGTAAAGTCAGAGAGTGAAGTCTGCTATTAAACTTTTAGCACTGACCAGCAATGCAAAATTATGCAGCCATTGGCCACCACAGGTAGTGGAGCTTCAGCCATGGACCATGTGTTCTTACCCTGCAATGCTTCTACCCCAGGTGGCCATGTATGCCATGTATCTAGGTGATATTCACTGTGCTTTTAGTATGCAGCATAGGGTGTAATTATAGGCTGGGGTGTACCTTGATGTAATTAGTTTGAGTAGGGGGTCCTCGGCTTGGCTAGGAACACTGAGAAACTGCTCTACACTAGTGATATCCAAGGGGGGGGGGGGGACAATGGGAAGAAGTTGTGTCTCAATGACTTCTAATGTGCTTCAGTCATACAGATTGGATTGACACTGACAAACGTTGGATGATTCATTTTTATTTTTCTATAAAATCACAGTGTTTCTCTTTATTTACACATGAAGGTGACTACAAATACGTGAAAGAACAATAATGACCAAAAGCAACTGGACATCAGTAATTGTATGTTATATTAGATACATTGCTGTAACCAAATCACTGGTTGTGGCTTTATATTATATCAACTGGGTTGTCAAAGCTGGCTTCAAAGGGGTTTTGTCACTTTTTTGCTATTAACTCTTTCCAATCCAATTTGTATCCTGGTTTTCCTAGGGGGCTTACTCTTTTTCAGCCGTTATACAATGGCGCTATCTGCTGGCTAAAGCCAGTACTGCATGAGGTGACACGTTGGATAGGCTCCGACAGCAGAGAAGCTGGCAATATACAGTAAGAGAACCCCGACGGATGTCTTCCAACATCGGAGCTGTACAGCCTTAAATCATAATGTCTTCAGAGGTCAGACAGTGGATTGGAAAGGGTTAATGACCTCCTGATAGGTTATCAATAGGAGATTGACAAAGGTCTGCCGCTCACCATCCCCACAATCAGCTGATCTTCTATCAGTGCAGCGGGGTCGGATATTGTCATCGATGGTCGAGGTCAGAAGTGTAATCGGTGGCAACACTCCCATTGCAATTCATGGGAACAAAGTCATCCATTGCATTTCCAGCCCTGACCACTGATGTGGATATTAGGTCATGGTTAGAAGTTTAATAGACGGCTTTGCTCCCATGGATTTCAATAGGTGTGAAGCTGTCTATTACACTTCCGACCCTGATCGCCAATACAGATGTCCAGCCCTGTGCACTAACAGCAGGCTGGAGGACCAGCTGATTGACGGAGATCTTGAGCAGCGGATCCCTGCTGATCTGCTATTGATGACCTAACCTGAGGATAGGTCAACAGTAGTAAAAAGTGATAATACGCCTTTATAGTGGCCGTTTGCATTAGAGACCAACGCTAGCCAATTCTGGTAGGACTGGCCAACCATCTAATGTGTATTCAATGTTCAGCAGATGCAAGTCCTTCTGCCAAATGAACATGTTGAATGTCAACATGCCCAATGCTTCGTTCTCAAGGGACATAAGCTGTTGCCAAAAGGTGCCTGGCAGTGGTTTATACCCTCCTCCTCCCATGTATGCTTGACCAAACTGAGCGCTCAGGTGTAATGGGAGGGGAGGAGGAACAACTATCAGCCAAACAAGAGTTTGGTTAACAGCTATTGAAATTGTATGAGCACCTTTAGGTTTAGACGTCCCGTTCATCCAGTCCTGTGAGGCTTCAGTGTTTACATCTACTGATGCCATTGCTGAGAACGGCAGCTTTTCTGCATGTACAATAGATTGAGATGACCAATTAACCATAGTTTTATCCTTGATCTTTTCGTAAATCGTTAGGCAAATATTGTTTCAGTAATTTCAAAACTAATGAGTCCTGGTGATGATTGGTCAAGGTCAACAGACTTCAAAGCACATTTCCATCCCAAACATAAAAATTGCTTTATATTAGTAAATCAAAAGGTATAGCCGCAACCTAAGTAATTGTTTCTTCTACTGACATACTATTTTTTATGAGGCGACCATTTTTACAAAAATGACAGGAAGTGCAGCCATATTTGTTGTCACCTTTTGATTCTTTAAAGGGGTTGTGCCAAGATCTAATTTCACTGAGCAGCTCTCTGTTCTGTGTCATAGAGAGGGGTCCTGAGGCAGGGACTCCACTCTATAACTAATTATTTGCCCAAGCAAGACATATGAGTTTGGTGTCTTGGCAGAACCCCTTTAAAGGTCCATTATACTAATTACATTGTGTATGCAGCTTCTCATAGAATGGTAGAGTTGGAAGGGACCTCCATAGTCATCGGGTCAAACCCCCTGCTCAATGCAGGATCACCAGATCATCCCAGACAGATGTCTGTCCAGCTTCTGTTTGAAGACTTCCATTGAAGAATAACTCAACACCTCCTTTGGCAACCTGTTCCACTCATTGATCACCCCCACTGTCTAATATCTAATCTGTGTCTGCAGTACAGTTAGTCATAAACCTAAGCATGTTTTGGAAAATGGGAAGAACCTACAATCCCCATATAGATGAAGTTGATGATGACTATACCGGTGATGACGAAGGGTCTTTCTGCATTGCAGTATGACTGAGCTCTCCACTAGAAGGAAGCTGAGCGGAAACTCATTTTCGGTCTTGGTTTCTTGCCATTGATAGACTGAAACAAAAGCCTTACCAAGTCCATTTTCCCTGCCGCAATCATTGCCTTACAAAGGCTGACAATCTCCGCCGTGTTATTCCTGCATACAGTCTGCAGCTCATGACTTACACTCTCTACTTCATATTTCGTCTGAGCTTCTTTAACCCAAAATTCCACCTCCTGGATCAGCGTCTCGGCGTCGATTTTACTTTGACTGTAGAGGCTGAGTAATACTTCCATTAAATGTCTGAAGGTCTCTGTGGCCGGGGAGTCTTTGCTCTCCAGCTCTATGGCTTTCTTGAAGCACTCGCTCGCATTCTGTTCCTCACCTTTAACTTGCAGGCATTTTCCCTTCAGTAGCTGGAGTTCTGGCAGGGTATTGCCCAGGTCATACTCCGTGGCTTTGGCAATGCAAACTAAGGCATGATTTACGGAGTCTTCATCAATTAACATCAGCTCCTGCACCGCGTCCACACCCATGTAATAACAGACCTCAAATGGAGATAAACAGCGGTTGTAAGAACAATGGTGAGTACTACTGAGCATTACGGTACAGTCATAGGGACGTGCGGAAGCAAGCAGCCATATCATAAAAATATATTGAAGTACGCCCTCGTTTCATACATACTGTACATAGGCATCTTAGAAAATGCATCGAAGACTGATTCTGTGGTGGCTGATTCAGTTTTTGCATGCATTTTTAATTTAAGCAAAAGCAAAGAGGTAACATGACAAAAACTCAAAGCGATGGCCCTTCTTTAAATAAAAGCTGTTCTGACGATCCGTTGAGCACCCTGGGCATAGCTACTCCCAATGAATAGCAGTATACGTATGTCAAGTATAGCTACTATGAACCATGCATTTTCCCTGCCGTAGCTTCCGATGAATGGTCAATCATGTAGTGCATGGATGCTCCAGACTGGGAGCTGCTCTTATATAGCTACTGCTAGTTCCTGAGATTGCTCTTGAGCGGGCTACTTCCCTCTTCATTACATCCATATGTCCTAATAAGGTGCAGTAACTGGGTTTGCCCTCACAAAAACAGACATTCAAACAGGGATTCTGTCACCGGGTTCATTAAGTTTGACTCAGAGTTGAACTCTAAGTCATGGAGGCGGACCATGCTGGCTTTCTCCCTACCCACATCATGCAGCTCTCTCCCCTTTTGTGTATAGGGAGAAAGCTGTCAATCTGAATGCTGTGGGTGGGGAAAGGCTGGTGTGGCACGCCTCAGTGATTTAGCTCCGAGTCATACTTCATGAACGTGATGACAGAATCCCAATAAATTGGTTTAAAGTCTGATAAACAATTTCCCAAATGAGGTTCCTTGGAGTCCTGGGGATCCTCAGAGCTTAGGGTCCTGGTAGAATAAGTGTCCATAGGAGTGCCAATTGAAGATATAACAAGTCAATCGACGCTCATTCAAGAGGACCTTACACTGGATGAAGATCATCCGAACAACCACATAATCATTTACTACTTGCGATCGTTCATGCAGCCATTCATTTCCATGTTTGTTATACCTACATAAAAGATCCAATAAACTGACCACTGGGGCTTATTTAGAAAGGGTAAATAGTGGTGATTGCACAGCTGACCGCTATCTCACCTAACACGGTGCTGCAAATGAAGAGACTGGAGAAAGCTCTGAGAACCACAGGATCAGGTAGTTGAAATCCAACTGCGCAATTCGTATCTCCCTTGACATATTCGTCATCGGGAGAGAGAGCCGAAAGGCCACGATCGGTGTCGGACTTGGGTGCCCATCAGTAAAATTTGTTCCGGGCGCCTGCTATACAGCTACATGTAAGTACTATCTGATCCTTGTTCTCAGCCAATATATTCTAAATACACTTCCTTTCCGCATGGCGCTTATCCACCGAAGCATATGGAGGATCCAGCAGGTGGGTATTGACGGAATCCCGTTCAACCCCAATAGGTGAGAATCCCGGAAGTGGCATCTATGGCATATTCTATCAAGCGTAAGATCACAAGGGATGGTCACGTCGTGGCCAAAAAGGACACCAACAGGCAGTTTTATCACAGAACAATTTTTTAATGGCTGTGCGATTTTTGCAGGTGAAGAGTAGTATTTCCTGCTGGGAGTAATAATCCCTTACTAAGGGGAGAGGAATGATGGTGTGGTGGCCCAAAGTTAATGGGGTCCCCTCAAGAATGTTCTATGTCTGTCTTGTGTCACTGTCTTGTTTGTGGAATGCATCAGATTTATGTGTATTATTGTTTGCAGGACTAAAAGAGCTAATGTCTGGTATGTTCTGTCCTGTCTGGAAAATGTATCGTTTTGTGGTCACGTGATGGTGCAATGTATATGTATTTGCAAGAAAGCAAGGAGAGGAGTTCTAAGTTAGTCAGCCACATGGACACTACAGAGGGGCTGTCAGATCGGTAGTGTGAAGGCATGGAGGAAGCTGGGCGATTTGCCTGCTGCTCAGCTTGGGCCCGTTCAACACAGGAACCCTCTGTGCTACTGCTGAGTACTAAGAGAAAAGAACCGCTTGTCAGCGAGAAGAGAAGGAAGAAAGTATGAGTGTTTTTGCCGGTGGCGAAAGGGATTGCCAGGAGTGAAAGAACCTGCAGATAACTTGGCCTGTGGATTGTTGCCATACCCCGTGGTACTGTCTCTTGCCTTGGACTGTATGAATTGGGCATATATGCTTATGCAGCGCCAGGCCATAGGCAGCAGAAAGAAGCATTAAGACGAAAAGTAATGGGAGGCCCCTGGACCGTCGTCAGGAAGCCGGGACTGACCTGCTACTGTACCTAGATGTCATCTCAACCTGCCTATGCATCTATATCAATAAGTTAACTAGTCGGTATATTATATTGACATATAGGATGGCTGAGATATTGCTCATTGTATGTAGTGCAGTGAGCGCACTGGGCCATGCACCACTCGGGCACGGGCCTAATGCTAGCTCAGGGATCGCCAAGGGATTGACCAGTTCACCTGTGGGCCATTCTGAGCGTAGCCCCAATACACATTGGATAATAGTCTGGACTTACCGAAATCAGTGAGTCAAGCTGATATGCATCCAACATGGCCTAATTAATACATCAACCATAGATTGGCAATACTCACTTGTCCCATTTCCAGATATGTTTTCAGACAAGGATATACATCTATAACGCTTTCCAGGTCCGATTTGGCATTAGTAAGAAGAGTTCTGTCTGGTAATCCTCCCAACCCTAACTTGGCCCGTTCCAAGTCTCGCACATACATCCAGAAGTAAATCTAAGCAGAAGCAAATGCAGAAAAGTTGGTATTCAATGGAAAGAATGCAGATGGAGATCAATTGATTGAAAATCTCACTAGGAACGGCTTCACACGGACGCATTTGTAATGCACAGTGAATAGAACCCATTGATTTCAATGGGTTTGTTCATATGCACGTATTTTGCGTGAGCATTTTGGACATTTTTTTGCGTATTTGTGTAAAGGTCCACATAAAAGTCAATGGGTGTACGCAAATGCGCACACAATATGCAAGGAGATGTGTGAAACGCTGCATGCATAATTGCACTGGAAAAAGAAAGCACTTGGAACTAATTAGCCATTTCAATTGGCGCATTTGTTTGCCGCATGTAAATGCACATGCCATGTAAGCCGAAAAAGTACAATGAAATACGACAATGTGCGTGCAAAAAAAAGCCTCATTCGTAGCGCAAAAGCGTGCTAAGGTGAACACAACTGCACTTATGCTCATGTGAAGCCAGCCTAAAAAATGAGGCAGTGGGTATAACATTGTATTTATGCACATTATAGATAGTTAAGAATGAAATTCAGAGTTGACCTTATATGTAAGGGGGTCATTAATTTAACGATTTTGTGATTAATTTTTCCGTGATTGGGGGGAGCAGTGTACAAATGATTAGGACGCCATATTTTATAGTATCTTATTACCTGGGAACGCGTGCAATAAGCTTGCCAGTTCAGTTTGGGGTCTTGAAGCGCACTAAGTGCCATGTTACAGATTCCAGTAGCCATTTCTTGCTTTCCCAAGAAATGAAATATTTTGGCCAGCCGGTTTAGGATCAGAGGGTCGCCTTTTCCAATTTCTATTGCCTGTTTGTGACAAATAAAGACATGAGTTCTTGACAGATCAACAGTGTATACAAAAAGACGTAATGTGAAGCTCCTGGACCCCGATGCTAAATGTGTACATACCTACCATGTATTACACTATCCTACCAAAAGTACTGGACATCCCTATCAGAAGAATGGATTGTGTCTTATTAGGGTATGACCTAAACCATGTTACATGAGATGCCGACCCTTGGAGGTGTCAGCCATAGCTTGTGACGCAAACTGCACGCTACTGGATATACGGGTTATACCGCTGCACACAAGCCGTCCATCACAAAGTGCAATGCAGTGGGGTGTTGTCATTGAACAGTTGAGCAATGGAAGAAAGTTCTATGGAGTGATGAATCACACTACTCTATCTTCACATCAGATGGACGTACCTGGGTGTGGAGGATGCTGGGGAACACCTCTTGCCTAACTGTGGTGTGCCAACAGGTAAGTACGGCGGAGACTCCATTATGGTCTGGGGATATTTTATGTGGCATGGTCTCAGTATGTTGGTTCTAGTGACAAGAACCATGACAATGAAGGTGTACTCTTATATTCTAGACTATAATGTGCTGTGGACAATGTAGCAATACTCTGGAAATGGTCGGTCATACTTCCGACCAGACAACGCGCCTGGTCACAAATCCAATGCTGTTTTACTTTGGTTTGAGGATATGGATGTTCCATGATTGGACCGCCTGCACAGAGTCCCAACCTGAACCCTACCGAACATCTTTGGGACAATCTGGAATGCCCGGTCAGAAAATCTGAACCTCATCCATCTTCTTTAAGAGAGTTTGCAGGATGAATTGAGGGAAATATCAGCTGAAGTGTATCAGACGTTAGCAGAAAGTATGCCACGGTGAGTATCTGATGTCATTAGGGCCAAAGGAGCCCCACTAAGTATTACCATATGTAATAAATACTACTTTTGATTCTTGCTCAGGTGTTCAATTACTTTGGTAGGACAGTGTATCCTGATCCCTGGTGTTGATTAGTGGTCTAGGAGAACTGGTACCTCTGCACTCCATATACAGCTATGCCCCTGAATGTCTATTACTATCCCAGAACACGTCTACTGCAGTTTATAAGGGTTATGCCAAGATGCACAACCCCTTCCAGAATGTGATGCCTGGGGAAACACCTGATCGCCCCGGGTCCTACCTTCTTACTGACATACAACCTCTACCGCAGGTTACTGTAAACAGTAATAATAGAAACATGTGGAAAACAAGATTTTGTTCAACAGACCTTGCTAAAGCAGTCCAAGGGATCCGTTCCTGAAAATCCGTAGTCGTGAATTCCCATAGGCGTGGTAGAAAACGTAAATTGTTTATCCAGCATCATTCCAATGTAGCACCAGGACAAAGCTAAAATATATGCAATATCGTAAATAAGGAAAGAAGATATACATTCAGCTTATTCACTTTATAGGGTGAGAGGGATCATAACCAATGAAAGGGTTAATAAAGACTTGACCATGGCTAATAGATGTCCAGCCATGTTCAATCACGTCTGGATGTACAAGTGGCATACATCATGCAATTGCTTGTTGTCATCATCTATCGACCCGCCATTCCAATTTTTGCTACCGAACATGTTATATATAGTACTTCGCAAAGATGACAACCTTGCTGACAGTTTCCAATTTTGACCAGCAGAATTGTGGACTCTGCTGTACTATATCACAGGATGCAACGTGGGGTCGGTAGTAGATAAGTAATGCAATGTATTTACAAAGTCAGTCAACTGAATGCAGATTAGATCAATCAGGGGCGTAACTATAGGGGATGCAGAGGATGCAGTTGCACCCGGGCCCCAGAGCCTTAGGGCTCATTCACACGGGCGTCAAAATTGCGTAGACAATAGCTGTGCAAAAAAAAATTGTGTGACTGGATGACTTCGGGGCGGGGCTTCATCACTGGGGGCTCCCTTCATCTCAGCGAGGGTGGAGGGATTTCCCTGCAGGGGAGAAGGAGGAATTCCCCTGTAGTGGGGAGAGAGAGGTTGCACTACAGGGGAGAAGGAGGAATTCCTCTGCAGGTGAACCCCTCTAGCCCTGCTGCGCAGAAATTCCTCCATTTCCCTGCAGGGGAACCTGTCTATCCCAGCTATGGGTGAATTCCTCCAGCTCCGCTGAGATGAAGGGAGTCCCTGGCGATTAAGTGCGTCCCCCGGGGCTTCCCTTCATCGCTCTCTTTCTCTCCCTGCTGCAGGAAAATTCCTTCATCTCCCTTTGCCGGCTGGCTTGCATAGTCTCCCATAGGAGTCTATGGAGACTTCTGCGCTTTGTGCACCAAAGATTTTGTCATTGCTGAATTTCAGTTGCTAATTAGAGATGAGCGAGTATACTCGCTAAGGCACATTACTCGAGCGAGTAGTGCCTTAGCCGAGTATCTCCCCGCTCGTCTCTAATGATTCGGAGGGCGGGAGAGAGCGGGGAGGAACAGAGGGGAGATCTCTCTCTCCCTCTCTCCCCCCTGCTCCCCGCCGCAACTAATCTGTCACCCGCGCCGGCCCCCGAATCTTTAGAGACGAGCGGGGAGATACTCGGCTAAGGCACTACTCACTCGAGTAATGTGCCTTAGCGAGTATACTCGCTCATCTCTATTGCTGATGTCTTATCTTTTTAGGTGCGATTTTTTTTTTTTTTTGCGCCGAATCTCCATAGGAAACTATTGGTTCTAATAGTTGCATTTTGTTTGTGCATGTAAGTTAGTTACAGGTTTCGCATTGGGGCCCAGGAGCTTCAAGTTATTCTTTGAATGATAAAAGTCTGACTCTTCTAGTGTAAGAAGATAAGAGTCACATTGTCGATAAGTCTTTTATTACTGAAGGAAACCGGAATGCCGACCAAGTAATTTAACGTAACAAAAGGATTTGTAAACGGAGTCTGTAATAAGAAACGTGCGCCTGTTGTACCCCACACAATATACGTACCTTTGTAATGATTGTTGGACGACTTTGCAGCTTCCCGTAACAACATCAGTGTCTTGTTATAAAACGGCAGCCGCTTGTTTTCTCCTTTTTCCTTTTTTATCAATATTTCATCTAACCTGTAATCACGGGAAGGAAGCGATGTATTATTATGGCGGTATAGCATGTCAGGACAAGGCGACTGCGTCAGTGAAGCGTAAGCAGTCCCTGCCGTCTGCCTAAACCCCATAGACTTTGAAAGGTGCGGCTGCAAACGTACTCGACCGCTGCTACATTCAAGATCCTCGTTGTGGATTTTTTCAGCAGTGTTTGGATGAGATTTGTTAAAATCTTGTCCAATTAGCCGCTACTGTAATTACGCTACGGATGTTCCACACACAAAACCATCATGGAGAATTCATAGCATATATGTTGCATGCAGTCGTACCATCAACTGAAAAGTCCATAGAGTTAAAGGGGTTGTCCGGGAACTTTTTCTATAGATGACCTATCCTCGGATGATCGGTGGAAGTTCGCCACTCGAGATCCCAACCGGCTGTCAGTATGGACAGGTAGCAGGTCATGCTATCTGTATTGCAGCAACTCAAGTTGGTATTTCATAGAATTCAACAGGAGCTGCACTTAAAATACCAACTTGGGCCACTGCACTAGGGAAAGCGCAATCTGCTTCCTTTGCTGATCCCCACTGCTTACACAACTGACACTTGTGCTGATCGGTTGGGATCATGAGCGGTAGACTGCTGCCGATCATCAATAGAAAAAATGGCCAAGGTCCTGGAAACCAGGGGGTTGCCCAAAGATATAAACTTGTTCCCTATCCACAGTGATTGGTCGGGGCTCACAAGAACGGAGCACCCGTATCCTCCCCTGTGCTGCTGCTCTACTCATCTCTATAGGACTGCCGAAGAGAAGCGGAGAACAGCTCTCAGCCATCTCTAGCAGGTCCATAGAGATGACTGCAGTGGTAGTGGGCATGCTCTACTGCCATTCCATTTATAAGGGCAACATTGCTACCTCCGTCACATGATGGATACCAGCTGTGCCCGATGGACCCCACTAACTGGGGTCTTGCCCATCAAATATAACACAATTTATCATGGCTCTAAAGCGGATGTGAGCGCAGCCTTAACATGTGTTCACACATAGGTGACTTGGGGTGGGTTTTCCACAGCAGACAATCTGCACCAAAATCTGCATTAAATTGCGCAACACTGATGCAGATTTTAACATAGATATACAGCAGACTTCACTCCTTCCAATAGGGTGGCTACACAGGAACATATTTGCGTGCGCAATACACAGGGAATAGAACCCGTTGATATCAGTGAGTCCATTCACATTACCTTTTTCTTTTTTGTGCATAGAGAACCTGCTCTATTTTATGCGCATTTGTACTCCAAAGAAGTCTATGGGCTGCACAAATGCACACGCAATATGCAACGGGGTGCGCAAAATCACAGGGAAAAGAACACATCTGGACCTCATTAGGCTAAATAGCCTTTTAAACCAAGGCTGTGTCCATGTGAACATGCCCTGCACGTTCAGAAAAAGTACAGTAAGATACGCAGAAGTGCCTCGTTCACGGCGCAAATGCATAGCGCTGAGGAGTGAGCAAAAAACGCAGGCATGACCCGCACATTACATGTCCTATTCTCATCTGTGAAAACAGACAAGAATAGGACACGCAATTTTTTTTATCACACGGATCATTTTATCACATGGGTCAATGTGAAAAATCATCCATCTGCACAGCCTCATTGGCCATCATAAGGTCATGTGCTGCCAATGTAATCCATGGACGGCGCACGACTCCTGAGGACTGTTTCATTGCAGAGTCACATCTTGTTCACATTTTTTTCAATCTGTGTTTTTAAAGCTAAGCCAAAATGGAGACAAAATTAATTAAATTGCATAAAAGTTTTATACTTTTTCTGTATTTAGGATCCATTTCTAATTTTGTCTAACTCTGCGCTGTCTGAAATGGGCGTTAACTGTAAGTCGGCTTATAATGAATGGCGGTATCTAGAAGGAAAATCCAAATTCTCACATTCCAAAACTGGCGAACTTTGTTTCCTAGTTATGAACCCTAATGTGTTGGTTTGGTGAAGGTCGACTTTGAGCCATGAATCAGTGTGTGCGTGGTGAGATTATAAAACTTACCTCATACAGAGAGATGCCATTGTGAAAAACCAACTTCTTTTCTCTTCTATGGAGATCTGTACAAGAAGACATTGAATATTAACACATGTATGCTCTACACATCGCTTATGGCACATCACAAGAACATCTCCAGTTAGCAAAGGCAGATTGGCCATAAGCTCCACGGGGAGAAATCCCGGCCGGCCGGTTAAGTCAAAGGCCGGTTAAGTCAAAGGCCGGTCTGGTCAGCCAGGGCTGGCATCAGCACCTGGGCAGTGCCCGAACCAATTGCACTCAAGTGGGCTCTCTGTCGCTGAATTAGGGTTGATGCAAGATGGAACAGTTACTATAGACTTTGCTTTCCCATTGAAGGGCCAAAGCAGGCTGTCTACGGTGAGGGTACCTTTCAGTACAGAAGACATTGTGGCTGCTTTGTATGGAGGAGGTGATAGCGTCTGTGTCATCAAGTAGCTATGGTGTGTCTTCTAATCCCCCTTTTTCACGAATCTGAGCGGGTGCGATTGTGCGCTGCGCTCAGCTCATCCAGGCCCACAAAAACAAGCATCGAACTGATAACATTTCAAAGTACAGATCCAGCATCAGCTACTACTTGTGTTGGCCCCCTCTCTAATTTGGACCCACCTAAGGTGATTTTAGACTCTTTTTCAGGGCCATTATAAATTCCCAATCCACTCCCACCTGTCGGGATGTCTAAAATTTTTCTTACTATAAGAGGGATTTCACATCTGAGCTCGGGAATCCCAGTGGCGGAACCGCTCCGTCTTAGAATGGAACTGAACGGACCCCATTGACCAGAGGTTCCAACCAAGATGTGAAACCACCCTAACGGCACATGTTAATGTTCTACCCTTAATTATCATAGACAGCTGTGGTTCCCGGGCTTGTCCTTCCTTACACCCCCATGGAGATGACTCTGGTTGTTAGGCAGTGTATTTCTAGCAACCAGTCGGTCAGATATGTTCTACTCATCATGCCTCCACTTTTTCATTCTCGGTGTAACGTATCTGCATGTTATTTTGTAAGAAGCCATGAAATCCTGCAGAGATTACAGAAACGAATGGTTAAACAATGCCGCTGATGTTTTCCATGCCGACTTATATTACATAGTATAATACACGGGCGGATTTATACGTGTGCTGTTTGCCTTGGGACACTCCTTTATTTGAGCATGCACGCCAGCAATGACAGATTTATGTAAGGGATACACAATAAAGAAAACAACTGACGCCGGATAATGTATGACTTGTAAAGCGGTAACCTGGTCTGCTAGTAATAATAATGCACACCCTTCATTCTACCGCTGAAACCAACAAAGTCGATATGACTTCCCCGTCTTCCAGTATGCAGTAACGGCCTCTTTGAGGTCTGGGGTTGGCCTGAAACAACCTTGGTTACATAATGCAGAAATGTGATGCACAACTCAAACGGCATAACTAAAACTTTGATTTGTTGTATCTGTGGACTCATTTACCTGCTGAATCTCACATGAATTCTTGAACCTCATTAATTTTAATGGGATTACACCAGTGTAATGGTCAATATGAGTCATGCTAAAGTTGCACGAGGACGCATACAGTGCAGCAGAATGCATTCCTGTAGATGTAACTGTAAGGGGTATTACTTATGTATTGTGCAGGTTCCTTTAAAATGGTATTTAACTGGGCGGACTATGGAAGCGGTAATGGTAAGTTGGCCAGTGCCATGTTGTGTGGTGCGGTAATGCTGTTGGGAGAGACCGGTTAAGACATGACAAAAGCAAGCTACTGCCGACTGGTGTAGAAAGTGGCAAAAAAAAGTAGCCCTACTCCTGAGTGCTTCATAGTATCAAGTGAAGAGTCTGTTTTAATTTCAGAATATGGAGAATTCTTTGTCTTTATATCTACCGTTCCATCAGACTGCTCACTATTTTCCATCTCTGGCATGATGGACTACGTTGCTTGTCAATGAAAGTTATCAACCATCATATAGCATCATGGAGAGCGTCTCCCAGTTGGCGCAACCTTGACCCTGCAGCAGCGAGTTCTTCAACAACCACATCCACTCTGGTTGAGTACTGCTATAACCATATGGGGTCCCAGTGCCCATGACCCACAAAGCAGACCACCAGTGAAGAGAACCCTGGACAATTTAGCCTATTGTGGATCCAAGCAGGGTAATCATGGCTGACCACTCTATTCCATACCTGTTATGCAATAGCCATACTATTCCAAGACCTGTGGAACCAAAGTTTTCATCTATCCCATGCTTTAGTGTTTAAAGCTAAACATATGGTACAATCTAATGAGGGCAGCTCAACTGTTTCCTAACTTCTGGCACCAAAAGAAACAAGAGTTGGGCAAATCTTTTGTTCCACTGGAGATATGTATCACCAAATGTGTCTAGCAGCCACTTATCCCCCCATTCCTATAACAGTGTATGTATATATATATATATATATATATATATATATATATATATATGTTCTGTACATTAAACCATGAATTTATTTAGTATGACAGCTATTTCACGTGACTGCCTATGTAGATTAAAATATAACTAAACTTTTTAAAAACCTATAGCATGGTATAGTGACATGAAAGAAGTTATCGTTGGTGGGGTTGGTATGCTGACAACCCCACCACTCAAGAAAACAAACTGGTAGAAGTGCTCAGCTGTGCCCGTTCAGCTATCATTAGGAGTGGTGTAAGGGACTCCATAGACTTTCTATGGAATCCGTACACCGCTCCAAGCAGTGATAGAAACAGCCGAACAGGCATAGCACTCAAATGAGAGCTTCTGCCTGTATGTTTTAGCGATATCAGTGAGGGTCTTACTAGCCAAACCCCCAACAAGCAAAACTTCTGCCATGTCACTATGACATGTCAAACTGAAACTGAGCAGACCCCATTCTAGTCAATGGAGTGCATTTGGGGCCAATCAGTTCCGTCATAAGACAAATCAGTTTGGCCGGGGTTACCATGCGGTATAGTCACTTTAAGGCCGGTTTCACATCTGGGTTGGAACCTTCAGTCATAGATCCCACTGCAGATCCAGTTCCAAATATCGCTTGTTCTTCCGTCCAAAAGATGGTCTTATTTTTCCTGAATGGACCTGGAAGGCAGAACCCCGAGTGCAGGGGTGAAACCACCCTAACTTAGCAAACAGTTTCAGGATGTTGCAACACTGTTTTAGTACTGTGCAATACTGACTCTGGAGTTGGCAACACTTTCCTAGCTTGTCAGCCCTTGTGAAATCAAGTCACAATCTCTTCTCAACACTCAGCAGACTTGAGATGGCCCTGGGACACACAATGAGTCAAATGGTTTGTACTCATAGTCTCTATGGTGAAATTCCATTCTACCAACAGTGCAACAGGTCTACAACTATAGCTTCGTAAGCTTGGTTCACATTGACCAAAGGCACTTTTGGTGCCAACCAGGAGGCTCAAAGGCTTTCACACAGCACAGTGATTTTGGCTGCACCCAACCTCTCACCAAATTGCAAGGCTCTTTCGTGGCACAAGACTTAAGGCCACACCATACCCTGCATAGACCTCTCGTACTAGCTCAACATTCCACCATCGTGGCCAAAACATCTCCAATTTGCACGTCTTCCCCGGTCATTTGTACCATGCATGGGCACCACCTGGGGTAAGATGTGCCCTACCATTTATCAATGACATTCAGATGTTCCACCAAGAACGGTGACAGTAATGAAACCTTAAAATGGTCCCCAGACTGGGATTCAGTCCATACACACTATGTCCACAAGGGCCATGACAGTGCGTATTACAGAAGACAAATTAAACAGTTGCATAATGAGCATTAGCAGTTTGTGCACTAAACACCAGCGGCTATAACATTTACCCAACTACACAAGGTTAACGTTTTCACCTCCCGACACAATATACTGTGGCCACACAATTTTGTACCAGAATTGATCATTGCAGGTTTTCTGACTACTTGCAGCAAATGGTTAAATCATTGGCATTGACCAAGGTCAATGGAGATTCTCTTCAGATTACATTTGTCAACATTTCAATAAAGAACCTTTTGTGTTTGTTTTAAGATACACGCAATACTATAATGAGCCTATTGTTTCATACGAGCCGTACTAATAAATCTTATATAATCAAAAATAACTTGGGTTCAGTCTGCAAAACAATGACTACTGGATTTGCTGTGTATTTTGCTGTATATAAGGGTGGCCATATATATATACCGGTATATATATATATATATATATATATATATATGTTGTCAGAACCTGCCAATTTCGCTGGTCCAACCAATCATTTTATGGGTCCTCCGAACTCTTCCCTAATGGCAGATGTTGGGAAAGATAAGCATCAGGCAGTTGGATCTCAACTGCCCAAACCTTTCGTTCTCGGGGAGATAAGCTGCCTCCAGAAATGACGGTAGTAGCTTTGTCTCCTCTCTTCCTTCTGAACACACGCACGCTCGGCCGAGTTGAGTGTGCATGTATATGGGTGATGGCAGTGGGGGGGGGGGGTTCGGGTAGGATAATCTGCATGGCAGCTCTAATCACGTTAACTGATACAACTCGGCATGAAGCTACATCAAAGTGCATCTCTATTTCCAATGGTGCTAAAGAGGTAGTCCGTCTCATTCAAACACATTTTGTTAAAAAGGATCAGTGGATGTCCGGATGTTGGCAAGTTCAGCGATCAGTCGTAATCTATAAGAAAACCTGACTGCAAATTTTGATTCCATTATACAGTGCCCGCTGACCACGGAATATGTCCTTAATTCAGCTAGAAGAAGAGGGTATTCCCCTCAAAACGCGTTTTATGCTCGTTTTATCCTAGTATGACTTCTCAATAAAGATCTGATCCTCTATCCATTCTCAAAAACATCCTCAAGTGAAAAGTTGCACCGTGCTCCAGATTTTTTTTTCATTGGCTTGCACATCATCTTATGCCCCCTACCCGTGAGGCATATATATAGCTGTTAGCGCCTTCACATATAGGTTTGACTCAGTCTTATAGCCTCAGCATAGCCTTCACCTTCAGGCACCACCATAGGGTTGCTCCACCAATCCTCTTCTTTCCACACTAGTTAGCTGAGTGTGTAGAAGTGTGTTTTGCACAGTATATGTTGCTTTTACTTTGTACTTTGGGGTTGACACCTCACAATTACCTGCCCATATTACTGGCTGCGAGAATGATAGTCTTATTGGTTGTCAGCTAGAGTGGCAGGTACAGATTTTAGAGTTGACCCATGAAGAGCATGGTGCTACCGGGAAGAGGTACATGGTAACGCTGGTGTTCCTCACCACCACAATGAGACAAGTAGCTACTGGGAAGAGTAGTTATGAGATAACAGGGGAGGTTTGCTGCCAATAGGAGAGAACGTGGGGGATCCATGTGAGGTGCCTATTGGAGTCACTATTGGCATGTGAAATATAGGCTGTGCATGGCTTAGCCATTGGAGAGATTAGTGGTGGGCTGAAAGTCAGGGGGAGTGAGATGAGTCCTGATGGGAGCAGTGGAGAGGGTCTATGGAAGGAAGTGTTCTGCTTCACTGAGCAATCCTGGTTATCCAGGGAGCTGATGAACAGCTAACAAAGACTGTGCCTTGAGACTGGCTAGTGAGGGTGGGTTGCATATCTCTATGGAGGCTACCACCGAAACGGCGTAGGCTGAGTGTACTGTCAGCCGGGCTGTTAAATTCCCATAGCCTGTATCGGTGCGTATTATGCACCAAAATAGGATATGCAATGTTTTTTTTTCACATGGGTGTGAATGGCCCAATAGAACATTAACACCATAATGTGTGTACTCAGAGGCGTAACTTGAAACTTCTGGGTCCCAATGCAAAACCTGTAACAGGGCCCCCAACTATAATACTTTATTCATAGTATTGGGCTCCCTATATAGAGAAGAGAGGCTTTATGGGCCCCCTAAGGCTCCTGGGCCCGGGTGCAACTGCATCCCCTATAGTTACGCCAGTGTGTGTACTGAAACAGTTAAGATTCTGTGCCTACGTTGAGTGTTGTAACTATTAAAAATGACCACAAATATGTTGTTGTATCTGCAGTTATATCTAGTGAAGTTGACCCGTCTGAACTTTATTTGGTCTCTGATTGTCTTTCTTTTAAAGCACTCGAGAAATACCATCCTACATACCAGATGTAAGATTTGGATATCACACACATTCTATTAGTGCTGTTGACGACATGTACAAGGTATTATGAGGGCAAATTCTAGTTCTGCTGCCACTCCCTGACTGCCTAATGTGTCTTGTAAAGTGAACTGTCTGCCGCTGCCCGGGTGCAGAGCACTTATATGGGCCAGGAATTGGGTCGCTGTAATGAGCACCGATCGACAAAGCATGTTGATTAGCTTTATGGAGATGAATGATCATTCGTCTCCATGCTTCTAAATTTCCACGATGAGATGGGCAGGAGAACATTTTTATGCTTGCAGATACGAGCAGATCAGTTGATGAACGAGCGTTTGCGTTTTTTTTGTAAATTTAGATAGACCGACTGCTGCAGAAACAAATGCTCGGGTGAATGATTGTGCCCGATAATCAGCCCATGTGAATGCACCATATGGCAGCTGCACACGAACGTATGCGTAATTGCGCATGCTTCAGCGCAACATATTTGTGCTATAAATGAGGTAGATTTGCGCATGTATTGAATGTCTGCATCAAAACCCACATTTGGGGCGGATTTTGATGCAGGTTTTAGTGCGGAATTTACTACCTCATTGAGGAGAGGTGGATTTCACAGCACATTCGCTGCTAAAAGTGACATCGGCAGCGCATGTCAATTTCCGCAGCGTGTGGATGCAATTTTGAAAGTCCATACTACGGTACTTACTACGGTAAGTGCCAGAGAGAACTGGAGAGAGCACGCGGAAAAATCCACGGCAAATCCGCCCCGTATGACCATGGTCTTAACCTACAAATAATAATAATCGGCCACCATTGCATTACATACAGGTTACCGAATGGGAATGGACTCAGTAATCATGACATAGTAACACTGTCACTATTTGCTTCCTCTTGCCATTGTACGCGGGTCAATGATCCTTGGCTGAACATTTCTTCACCTGATCATTGCTGTGTCTAAATAACACAGTGATCAGCCAACCAGCGAGCAAATGCTCATTAGTCAACTGATCAGTTCTTTAGCAATGCCACAAAACTTCCAAAAACAATGAAAACGTATGGGGGCAAATGACTGTATGAACAATCAATCATCGCCTATACAGTCTGAGGGCCAGGGGCGTAACTAAAGGCTCAGGGGCCCTGATGCAAAAGGTGAGCTGCCCCCCCTCTATCTATATCTGTACCCATACCTAAACAAACCATGCTGCACAGAGACATAACTTGAAGCTTCTGGGCCCCAATGCAAAACCTGTAACAGGGCCCCCAACTATAATGCTTTATTCATAGTATTGGGCTCCCTATATGGAGAAGAGAGGCCTTATGGGCCCCCTAAGGCTCCTGGGCCCGGGTGCAACCGCATCCCCTGCACCCTCTATAGTCACGCCCCTGCTGAGGGCTCTTTCACATGGGCACTGCAACTCCCATCCATTTGCCCGCTCAGACAGCTGGGCTGCATATATACGCCGCAGCCCAGAATACCATTGGCCAGGGGAGAGAGTTCAGCTCTGCTAAATCCCTCCCCATTCTCTCCCCCTCTCCAACCCTTGCTGGCAAAGGGAGCGGGCGGGAGCTTAGCAGAACTAGTGCACTAAACTCCCTCCCCCTCTCCGCTCCAGCCTATAGGACTTTAGCAATGAGCCACTGCTAAACTCCCTCACCCTTCCCTTCTGACAGCTCCCATAGGAGTCTATGGGAACGGCCGGCGTATTCTCGCAAAAGATAGGACAAGTCCTATCTTTTCCGGTCGCGCGTAAAAGTGGCCGGCCGGAATGCTCAGCATATCTTTTTCAGGTGGACGATTTTAAGCAGCAGAACAATGCTTATCTATATTGCATTGGACGCCAGTGCTTCAGATGATCGCGATTTCTGACCGTTTTATTATGGCAAAATATTTGCGATAAAACGCTCGTGTGAAACTAGCCCGAATTAGCCTCATCGCCTGCCACAGACGGAGCCATCTAAAAGGACCTTTAGACCGGATTCACACGGGTGTATTGGAGCATACAATACGCAATGAATAGAACCCATTGATTTCATTGGATTCGTTCACATGCGCATATTTGTCCTGTGCATTTCGCTTGAGCAAAAAAACCTGCAGCACGCTCCATTGTCCTGTACATTTGCGCACCAAAAGTCCCCATAAGAGTCAATGGAGGTGTGCAAATGCGCTAAGAGATGTTTAAAGCACTGCGCAATTGTGCAGGAAAAAGAACACATTACACTAATCAGCCATTTTAATTAGAGCGTAAAATACGCCGATCTGCATACAAAAAAGCCTTGTTCATTCTGCAAAAAATGCTATGCTAACGCGCACCAATACGCATCCACTTGTTTGACGCTGTACTTAGTAGCGGAAACTAAGACGTGTTCACAGTGCAAGGTAATACTCACGGATTCACACGGGCGCAATATGCACAGAAGAGAACCCATTGATTTCAAGTGTGCGCAGATTTTTCTGCGCATTTCGGTCATACAAAACAAAAAACGCAGCATGTTCTACTTTTCTGCACATTTGCACAACAAAGGTCCCCATAGAAGTCAATGGAGGGAATGCGCAAATGTGCAAGCAATACACTAGGAGATGCATGATGTGCTGCGGAAGTGCGCTGGAAAAAGAACACATCTTGAAATGAGTCATTTCATTCTCTTCGTCTTTGTTTGCCACGCACAAATGAATGTGGGCACAAAAAGTACAGTAAAATACGCTGATGCGTGCGCAAAAAAGCATGTTGTTCTGCAAAAAACACTACGCTCAAGTAAATGTGCAGCGATCGTGTGAAGGGCGTCTTAGGGTGGGTTCACATTCACTTGGTTTGCTGTGGATTTTGGCGCAGATCTGCAGCAGATTTCACCGCATGAATTTGAGTTTAATTGAAAGTTTGTATTCCTTTGCAGATGCCTGGCCAAATCCATTACCAAATCTGCAGCAAATCCTCTGCGTGCGAACACGTCCCTACGGTGAATTCACACATGGCAGACTTGTTGCATACTTTTCTGAATAGAGATGGCAGATATCCATGTGATTGCCACGGATTCCACAATGCAAATCCGCCGGTGTACAGGCGGCCTTAAACAGGACACAGCTGCGCAATTCCACACCAAAATCTGCAGATCTAAGACCCCCCGCACACAGAATCCGCGGCGGGCATCTGCACCGTGGATCCGCAGTAAATACCGTCCATAGCATGCTATGGGAAACCGATTCTTCCTGTATACAAGCAGAAATCAATTGCGATTTCTGCTCGTGGAGGAAAAAAAACAAAACAAAACCGCTGCATGCTCCATTTTTGGGCGGATTCTGGGCAGATGGCTTCTATTGAAGTCAATGTTAGCTGTCTGACCCCTGGCCCTTCCACAATGCCATTGCGGAAAGGTTGCGGGTACCCGGGTCATCATCTAACGACAGCATGGGAAAAATAAAAAAAACTGTACTGCACATATCTGACGGTGAGCTATGCGGACCATTCGCAGTTCAGATGGAAAAGGAAGAACACAGGTGTGCGGGGTCACTGGCCGTGGTCAGAGCCAAAATCCCAGTTGTGGGAACTGGTATGCGGAATCCGGCTCTGCCGCGTGCAGGCGGCCTAACTGCAGATTTTTATGTAGAATTGTAGGCAGTAAAAGGTCTCTTAAATTGGGTTCACATGGGGCGGAATTTCCGTCCGGGCGTTTCGCACGGAAATTCCACCGGCAATCTTAAACCCGAGACTAAGCAGCAAAGTGGACAAGATTTGCAAAAATGTCACCACACGCTACGGACAGTCCGCTGTGGCCAAGCCGTGCTGAAACTGACATGCCGCGCAGAATTTCGCAGCATGTAAATTGTATCGCCGTTTCTGGTGCAGGCTCTCTCCTCTCTATGGGGAGAGATGGCCACAGCGGAATACAGGTGAACAAGCCGCTGCAAAACCCGCGGTGTTGAAGCTGGCTTTCTGCTGCGGACATTCCGAGGGTTTCCCTTCCATGTGACAGAGAGTGAAAAGGTCAGTGAGGCCATGTTATCTCTCTGACAGACTGACTGCACTGAGATTTCCTGGTAGATCACTTATCAACACAACTACGAAGACGGAACTGCAAAAGACATAAACTTTCCCCTACTGGCCAACATAGTAGTCAGATAGCACATGCCACGTTACTGTAGACATAGACTACAACCTCTTATTAAACTGACCTTGTGCTTCCCGTAAACCACAGCTTTATCACACAGACTTATTCCTGCTACCAGTTTCTCCATGTTGTCTTTGTCGGTCATCTGTCCAACATCAAACGCGTGAGCATACCCCTGTTCTGCCAGGCAGCGCGCGGCATTAAGTCTCGACTCATTACTGTCACCATGTGTATCCAACTTCATCAGATGAGAGATCTTATCGACACACTTCGAGGCTTCTTCTTCCATATTCAGCCTGTCGTAGACAAAAGCCAAGTTCGACCAAGCGTTTAAATTATTTGGGTCCTGGTTGCAAATGTTTAGGAAGATCTCCTTGGCTTTGTCCACCTCATCCAGGTAGAAGGAGAAGACGCCCAATAAGTTCCTGATTCCACAGTGTTGGAAACTTGAGTCAACTTCTAGCTGGAACTGAAGGGTCTCTCGCTTGAGTTTGATGTCTCTTCTCCTTAAGTGTGGAGGGGTGCAGGACTCAAAGTTGAGGTTCATTTCCAAGTGGAAATAACCGGGGATATATTCAAACTCATCTATGAGAGTTTCTATGTCCACACCAAGTTCTTCCTCCATGGTTGGCCGAGCAGTGATCCTACCTTGTCCTACCTGCTCTCTATACTTGTATGTCTGGTTTGAGTCACCTGGAGCTTTGGGAGGAGCTTTGGCAGGGAGAGGCTGTGAAAAATTCCCTCCTCACCCAAGTGTTTATGTGCAGATTTTGCAGGTCAATGCCACGATTATTACTGCCATCATTTCCTGCTCTCGTGATACATAGAAACATGAGAAGTCTGCCAAGAAAGGGCAGAGAGAATAAAAATGCAAACTTATCCTCTCCTGTGAAGATACAAATCAAGTTAAAACACTATAGAAAAAGAGTTGGTCCAGGACTTTGGGCATTTTTTCTCTTGGGGTCATCAATAGATGATTGTCGGACGGAAGGGGGGGGGGGGGTGAATTGTGCCGCTCGGGATTCCTGGCAGATCAGCTGATTTCCGACAATGTGGTCAGCGTTGAAAGCAGATAGCGCTCCCAATATTGCAGTGGCCCGGTTGGGTACTGCAAGTACAGTTCTCATTGAATTCATTGGGGATTGTGCCTGCAATAACAATGTTGGATGCTGCACTACGGACAGTGCGATCTGCTTCCTGTGCTGTCCATACTGACAGGGGTGCCGGGAATCAGCTGATTGGCAGAAATCTCGGGTGGCAGACCCCCACCATCCAACTACTGGTCAATGACCACGCTATGAGACAACCCCTTTAATATTTCTAGTTTATTTTCACAGATTTTATTATTAACTCTTTAGGCTGGAGTCACACGAACAGATTTGCGCAGCATGCTTTAATTTCCTGCACATTTGTGCGCAGAAATAGCACATATTGAGGTCATTAACCTAATTGCCCATTTTAATGAATGTGAGCATAGTTGTGTGTTTTTTTGCACGTGCAAAAAGTAAAGTAAAAAACACATACGTGCCGCAACTACACAGCACAACTGTTGTACCTTTTGTGCCCGCAAGTCATGTTCTCTTGCGTACTGCAAAAGACAGACAATTGAAATGGCTAATTAGTCTTAATGAGCTCCAGATGTGTTTTTTTTGCCAGCGGAATGACATAGTGCTTCACGCATCACCTTGCGTATTGCGCGTGCATTTGTACACATCCCATTGATTTCTATGGGGACCTTTGGTGTGCAAATATGCAGAAAAATAGAGCATGTTCTATTGTTTTTTTTGCGTGACCAAAATGCACAAATGAGAAATATGGAAATGTGAACAAACCCATTGAAATCAATGGGCTCTATTCTCCGCGTATTGCGCACAAAAATATGCCTGTGTGAACCCAGCCTTAAATCTGTGCTTGATGGATTTCTTCAGTCTCACCATGTGGGTTGGCAGTTAGCCATTTTGGTGGATCAAAAGGGCAATTAGATGCCCACCACTCTCATGAAGTACATGGCATCAGGGATGAGATCTGCCGGGAAATAAGATTGGGGAGTTACACTCCAACTTTCCATGTTTTTCCTGAGGGCGGACGCCCAGGAACTATCTCGCTGCCTCCATGAATATTAGATTATTAAGAAATCCCACCAAAATCCAGATGAACGGCAGCAGGGTCTAAGGGAAAGTCAATGGCCGGGTTCCTGAGATGCTGAACCTCTTATACACACCTGGTTGGGAAAGATCTGGTTCTTGCATTACAATGAATTTGCTCCATTTTTACCCCGAGGGAAGAGACGATGGCAGAAAAAGTGACAAGACTGGGGCGGCAGGTGAATCAGTGAAGAGTAAAGCTGACAGGGCAGTGAAAAGGGTGGAGATCCCAAGGAAAGGAGATAAATCAAGGGTGGTGGCCGTATCTGGAGAGCGGGGAGGAATCATACTTGCATAAATAAGACATTGCACTGGGAGGGGATATTCTGCTCTTGTCTATTTGTCATCTGTTCTTAGCGATATAATTAATGGGTTAAATGTTAATGCCGCGCCCTTTTCAAGATCTCTGCTTGTTGTCTTTGAATGGAAAACTTGTTTACTTCCAGAAGCTAAAATTTTGTCCTCATCATTTGCTGGTCCCATGTGCATTACTCCTTACAGTTAGGGCTCATGTCCACGGGCAAAATGAGATTTAAAATCCGCAGCGGATCTCCCGCGCGCGGATCCGCACCCCATAGGGATGCATTGACCACCCGCGGGTAGATAAATACCCGCGGATCGTCAATAAAAGTGATTTAAAAAAAAATGGAGCATGAAAAAATCTGGACCATGCTCCATTTTCATGCGGGTCTCCCGCGGGGACGGCTCCCGCGGGCTTCTATTGAAGCCTATGGAAGCCGTCCGGATCCGCGGGAGACCTAAAATAGGAATTAAAAGCATTTACTCACCCGCAGCGGGCCGCGAAGCTCTGCTCTTCCTCACGGCCGCCTCTCCCTTGCTTCGGCTCGGCGGATGTGCCCGGCGCATGCGCGCGGCACGTCGATGACGTGCCGGCGACGTGCCGCCAGCGTCAGGAATTCATCCGCCGGCCGAAAATGAAGATCCGGCCGTGAGGAACAGCTGACCTTCCCCGCCCGCTACGGATAGGTAAATGCTTTTAAATTGCTATTTTCAGCGCTCATGTCCGCGGGGCAGGAGGGACCCGCTGCAGATTCTACATGTAGAATCTGCAGCGGATCTGATTTTCCCCGTGGACATGAGGCCTTAAAGGGGCTTTCTGATTGCATTAAAAAAAATGATATATGCCATGGGTACCGCACTTACGCCCCGTACATGTTACTTATCGCATCTGACAGGCTGCATAATCACATCGTTCGTATCCTCTTTCACCCGGCCGTTGCAGGGTTCACTTACTTCCACTGAAGGAACTTCCTTCTGCACTTTGCTGCAATTCCAAGAGACTATAATGAAGAGTTGTCTGATACTGGCACCGGCGCAGTGTGGCGTTGGGATATTGCCAGCTCCTGTATCGTCATCAGGCAGCAGCGGCATCTCTTCTAACTTAAAAATCTCGCTTTTTTTTAGCGCTAAGAGCTAAGTTGCCACAATTGTGCCCTGTGCTCAACATATCCCTGACCACAGGAACCAGATCACATGATCGCCGGGTGCCCCCTGACACAGCAGGGCTGCAGGGTCCTTGCAGACCCAGATCAGCTCGGTTAGTCACTACAGGGGGATGTTTTCCCTGTAACTGGGGCTCCTATGGATGCCCCAGCTACAGCAGAAATGTCTCAAATTGAAAAAAAAAGACAATGTGAATCACCCCCGGAGGTCTTATATGATGTCAGGGGTGACATAGATGTTAAAAAATTAGTTACAAAAATAAGTTAAAACCGGTACAGAAAAAGACCAACCGCCAACCTAAACCGTCGCCATATGCACCCTGTAATCCGAGACAATACAAACTATATATCAAAACGTCCTAAACAAAATGAAGAACCCATTCCTATACTTTATTTTAGTGTAAATACCCAAATTTTAAAAATAAACGATAAATAAAAAAAAAAGTTAATATAATAATTAAAAATAATAGTTAATAAAACTTAAAAAAAACGGAAAAACAATTCAGTGAAAAAATATATATTAAAAAATAGCCCTATATGTCACAAAAAAATGCTGCAAAAATAATTTGGTAGCTGAAGAAAAAAATAAGACCATAAACCACCACATGGGTAAAATCCCTAAAAATTGACAGGTCCTTTAGAACTGAAACACCCTGGTCCTTAATGCCAGTTCATACGGGGGATCGTGATCTCGCCGCGAGAAAATCATGGCAATATCGCAGTTTGTTCCCGCAATTTTTGAGCGTCAGCCGTGCTTTTTCTTGTGAACAATCATGCATCACATCGCAGTTGCCCGCGACTTTATCATGCGAGAAAATCATGCAATTTTATCGCAAGAGAATTAATAGGATTCTCTAATGTTAAAAATGGATCGCATCGCACGAAAATGACAAGTTCATGCTTCGCGATAAAGAAGGAGGCTGCCTAGGGAAACATTGGAGATAAAAAATAGCACATCGCAGAAAAATAAAGCATGTTGCGATTTCTTTTCTTGCAACATAGCATCCATGAAAACATCGCTTATGTGAAGGAAGCCATTGAAAAGCAATGGGTTTCACAAACATGCATTTTGTCGTGCTGTCGCATTGCCGGAAAATCGTGCAGTTAAGTCACTAGTGTGAAATTTGCCTAATATTACGGTAGCAGCAAAGGGGATGAGATTTTAACACAGAAATTGGCCTGAGGTGCGGATTTTAAATCTGTGCTTTGTCTATTCTTACCGTAGATCTATGGTAAACACTTCACCCTTTCCAATCCACTGTCTTCCTACATTCTGATTGCAGCTTGTAGAGCTCCAATGTCAGAAGACGTCCGACAGGGTATTCTTACCATCTATTGCCAGCCACTCCGCTGTTGGAGCCTCTCTGGCGCACACACACTGGCTTTAGCCAGCAGATGGCACTGTTGTATACTACCAAAAAGAGAAAGCCTTTTAGGAAACCCGGAATGCAAAATTGGATTGAAAAGGGTTAAAATCCCCATTGCTGAAATCGTGAAGATGACGGTAATTAATATGCAAATTATATTCAAGAAATGGTCTAACTTTTCGTCATAGGATGAATGAGCTTCACCATAATATCCCATTAATTTGTACATATTATCCATTCATCTTTTATACATCCTGGTCTTATCTCTTTAGCCGCACGCACTAACAGTATGAAGGTTACACCTGATTCACTCTATTACAATGTAACCACTTTTGTACATGCAGTAGTGATGTAAATGTAGCATCTTAGAATGTATTGTTCCGTATACATGACGTTGCCTCGGGCACATGTTTTCCTATTCCTATGCCGCATTACTAAAGTATTCCCCTGGAGAAAGTTATATAATGCCAGTCACTATATGTGTAGATTACGAGTAAGAAGCCCGGCGTCATAACAGTGACATTAATCACACAGTGACATTAACTAGCTAACGAACTGACACATCTGTACCGGCTTGTGTCTGCAGGAATGAAGTTACACAATTAGTTCCAGCATAATGTATGAAGACATAACATACTATAACATACTGTACATATAAGTAAAACATATGGCTTGCCAGGTCTGTTCCCGAAGGGATGGCATAATGGGCTGATATCATTTTGAAGTGACTACTTTCTCAGTTCTGCATCTGGTTCCTCTAATTTGCATGCACACTGTAGTACATTCTAAGCGAAATTAAAACTGAGAGTCGTTAGTGGAGAAGAATTGGTATTTTTAAAACTAGTCCCTATAATATATAAGTTCGTTAGTATTACCTCCTTTAGTTATTTATTCTATCTGAAAATTCCCCGTCTCTTCAGCTGGGTCATGTGATCTGAGATTTACTTGGCTTTATGTTCTCTCAGGAAGTCACTTTTTTATTCACTAGAATTCCTGTTTGATTGTATTACATGGCCTCTACCATACAGGCGCTTCATAGGGGTGGGGGACAGAAACTCCTATCACAGTTACTGAAGATGGTTAGAGGCTTCAGTTATAATGAAGTAGATGACAGTTCATCCTCCCTAACTGTATACTTACAGATTTTTGCTTATTTAGATTAATATAGAGGGTAATGATAATAACACTGCCCTCGTAGCAGGCAGAAATGGTACTGGCTTTAGTTGGTCATATGCTTCTATGCAGAGGCGTAACTTGAAGCTCTTGGGTCCCAATGCAAAGTCTGTAACAGGGCCCTGTGCCTACCATGTGCTTTTTATAATACTGGTGTCTTCTTATGTGATGGAGGGGACTTTGGGCGCACTAAGGCTCCAGGGCCAGGAAGCAACTGCTATCCCTGCACACCCTATAGCTATGCCCCTGATGCTATGTTGATGCATCCTGGAATTGCTAATGTAGTGGCCCAGAGTTAGGGGTCCTCTCCAGCACTTCAGAATACAATATGTGTTTGTTTGGTGCATTGTCTTGAATGAAGAGTGAGCTAGATTTATGTGTATTGGGTGTTTGCAGGCATGAATGGGTTAATGTCTGGTCATTTCTGGGGATGTCTGGAAATGTATCGTTTTGTCCTGTGTGCAGTATAAAAGAAGGATCACATGTCAACGTGAGGGGAGAGAAAATGATAGAAAGGGATGTGAAGGAGAATGCCCGAGCCATGGAAGAGTAAGAGAGGTGATCTGCTGTTCCCGCCAGGGCCTAGCCCTGCAAAGAGACTACCTATGGCCTCCATTTGTAGCAAGTGTGAAAGCCCGGACATAATGGAAACGTGTGGGTGCTCAGCACTGGTACCGCATGCATCCGGAGGAATGGAAAAGTGCTACTAAGTAAGAGGAACGTGAGTGTATGACAGGAGAGAGAGAGTTTGCAGGGGGAGAAATCTTACAGATAACTTAGACTGTGGATTATACCAATGCCCCAAGAATCCTCCATGTTAAACCACTACAATTTTTTTCTGCACAAAGACTGTTTTATTTAGATATAATTTCAAGAATTTAAGTAAACGAACAGAATTGACCATTCTCAGTTCTCATTCAGAAAATACCCTGTGTGTGTATTACATCAAAGAGATCCGCTGCAGAGGACGGAACGGTGGCGTCACGAGTGACAAACAGGACCACAGGTAACCACTAGTTACCCATTTCGTGATCTCCCCCTGTGGTAACGGGGTCGGGTCCCGAGCTACCCTTAGGGAAGGAGACAATAGAGCCACCCGTGACAAGGCCTTTCTCTACCCTGCTGTCTCCTCGGCTGAGGGCCTGCTCCTCAGACGCTGCAATAACACAGCATAGAATGCATGGAGATATCTACACATTAAGATAGCGTCTGAACGGAATCAGAAAGGAAGCTGCACTGAGTAGAAGTGAGTGCAATATACTGGAGAGGTCCAAAGTGTGAGAGACAATCAGGTGATTGATGCAGGGATGGAATACTGTGTTTTCACTGGAGCGACCCTTTAAAGCATGCATTAAATCAGTGTTTCTCAACTTCAGTCCTCAGGGACCCCCAACAGGTCATGTTTTTAGGATATCCTATAGTAAAAACACCTGT
Organism: Eleutherodactylus coqui; assembly: GCF_035609145.1. NCBI lineage: Eukaryota > Metazoa > Chordata > Amphibia > Anura > Eleutherodactylidae > Eleutherodactylus > Eleutherodactylus coqui. The sequence goes on from NC_089839.1 coordinate 282,096,770, forward strand.
GGCAATGTCTGAGGCACTGACAATAATTACATCACCTGTGTAACACTGAGGAAACCCTGAAAACATGACCTGTTGGGGGTCCCTGAGACTGGGGGTACTCACTCCCTTTCCTTTCAGAACCGCTCCCTCCCAATAATAGGCTACTACACAAATGTCTGGCTTTTACAGTGGGATAGGCCACAGCTTTATTAATAACATATTCTTAACATTTATTTAAAATTTTAAAACTTTCAAATAAGCTTTTCCATGCTTCCCCAACAAGACTAACTTTTATTGAGTCCAAAAACGAGGTGCAAGAAAGCCCCCTTGATAACTGGGGATAAAAAAAATACCTTCTCCTGACCCTTGCTGGCATGGAAAGTAACTTCCTGCCTACGCCTCCAGCCGTGACAACTTCCAACCTCCAGCTGTGATTTCCACGACTCCAGAAATCGAAACCCCATCCACCAGCTCCATGGGCGGGCGGGTGTCCTCTTCTTTCTTCTCCTTGATCTACAAGTGTCATGTTCCTCCTCTTCTCACCTAAACTCAACCCTCAATCCCTCCTATTCCTGGTCGCCCAACCCTTTCTGCTCTCCAGTTCCCAGCAGCTTCATTAGCAATATTGCTGCTATACAGGACTGGAGTTGAGAACATTATATCCAATAACAGTGTGCAATGTCAGTGTGCTGCTCTGAAGTCAGCAGGATACTGTTGTGTATTAAGAGAGTTTTTGACTTTTGAGAAAACAGGAATATACACTCTTTGCCCAAAAAATCAAGCCTCTAGAAGGAGTTGTAATTTCCTGTAAAACTCAGCATGCAGTTTTATCTCAGGCAGATATACAAATGAGTAGAGTTGTGGTGATTAGATGAACGGTCTTGCCACCTGAAGGCCCTAACAGTGGTTCCCCCCTTGGCCTATAAGAGGCTCTTGGAGGCCCCTTTTGTGTAGTGACCTCTTCTTCCACTTGTGTAGAGCTTGTTGACCACTAGACGCCTCTACGACGCAGAGAAGAGATGTCACCCCGTTACCAGAGTCTGAGAGGGGCGCATTATTGGGATGCGAGAAACTGGATGGTTGTATCAACAAATTGTTACCCACCGGGCCGTTCTGACCAGATTGTTAGGGGGTGTTGGGACCAGTGGATGTGTAAGGGCACACACACAAGGCTACAGGGCTCAGGACGCCCTCGACAGACCACAAGTAGAAAGGATCATTTGATCACCCAACAAGCACGAGCAGCTCCAACTATTTCGTTGTCCGTCATCCAGAGACTTTTTCTTTGGTGTCATGAACGACAAAACTGGACTGCTACAGAGTGGAACTGGCTGCCTCATTGACAAATCCAGATTTAGTTTGGGCACAGTTTTTGTCTCTGGAGACCTCAGGGTGAGCGATTCAATCCTGTCTTTGCTGTGGAGCCGCATACTGCTCCCACTGGGAGTGTTATGGTCCGGGGGGGCAACGCACATTGCATACGACAGTCGGTCACCCCTAGTAGTGATACGAGGAACAATGACAGCTCAGCGATATGTTTAGGACATCCTGCAGCCACATATGTTCCTCTCATGGCGGCTTCCAAGAGGCATTTTCCAGCAGAATAATGCTGGCCGCACACACAAGTAGGTCACAGGAAACCTCTACAACATTGTCACACTTCTGTAGTCTGCCTGGTCATCAGATTCATTGCCAATAGAACATGTATGGGACCATCTGGGACGCCAACTTCGACAGCCTATGAGGTTGCACAAAGTAGAGGCTCAGTTACAGCAAATGTGGCGTGATATACCGCGGGATACCATACGGAACCTGCATGCCTCCATGTGCGCCCAAGCTGGAGGTGGCCCAACAGGGTACTAGAGCCTCCATGCCCACCCGTATCACACCTTGTATCAAAGCTAGAGGCAGAGCAACAGGGTACTAAAGCCCCCATGCCTGCCATATCACATCTTGTACCCAAGATAGAGGCAGTACAACCTTCATGCCCCCTCCCCCCCCCCCCCCCTGTATCACATCTTTTTCCAAGCTAGAGCCGACCCAACAGAGTACTAGTGCCTCCATGCCCACCGTATCACATCTTGTATCCAAACCAGTGGCAGCCCAACAGGATACTAGAGCCCCCATGCCAGCCGTATCACATCTTGTATCCAAGCTAGAGGTGGTACAACAGGGTACTAGAGCTTCCATTCAAGGGGTCACTTCTCCATAATAAATGATCCTTTTTTTCTGTTATTGTAATCACTTACTTATATCAACGTTGCAATCACACATAGAAAGTTTCATTTGATTCTGACAGCTTCTTCTAGGGGCTTGATTATTTTTGACAATGAGGATAATATTACTGCTTTAGGGTGGCATTATATGGCACAACTATCATCTGAATAGTTGTTCGAAATTGTCAATTGTCTGTTGTTCGTGTGCTCCTTTACACACAGTGATTGTTGTTCACTTATTCAATTTTGTGATCGATGAAGGACAAAATATTCATAAAAGAAGGCGTGAGCCAACCTGCATTCACTGGGAGGCACACGATGAACATGTGCACACTTCCCTGCACAGTTGTTGGATAATCATTGAGCGATAGTGATACCTATTCACACCAGATGATAATAATTAATCAACCAGCGGCTATTATCATGTAAGCTGAAACAGAGCGATTAGCGAACAATGTCTCACCGTATTTACATGGAACAGCTGTCACTTACATTTGCTCTATCAGATGATAGTTGTCCTGTGTAAAGCCTCCTTTTACTAGTGGGGGCCTCATCTGGAATGTGCAGTCTCATTTTGATAGTGGTGTAAAGAGATGCCCAAGGACAAACAAGGACATGGAAAACTTCAGATTCGTCCAGATGTCTGGATATTGACTAGCAGTTGCTCCAATATCTTTTAATCCTTCTGCAGTGATCAAAGGTGACACCAAACACTCTAATATTGACCGAGCAGAGTCCTGGTCAGGAGCCTTGCCTGCTGGGAGCAGAATATATGCTCCCCCGTATGGATTATCCCCAGTCCAAATACACCAAAATATGAACACTCTGTGGTTTGTGGAAAAAAAGGCAACATATCTTGTGTCGGCTCGGAGCTTGTGGAACCATACGGTGACATCACCCTGTCATCTGTGCCGAGCCCACTGCACCGGATTTGAGTAACTCCACCTAACAATGGGGTTATGTGAATGTTATGTTTGTGGAGGACGGAATACTAAAATTGTTAATGTGTTTGGGTGCACTATTACACCTAGGGGGTATAATTAATTTGGGGTTGTTAGGGTAATAACAATAAATGTGTTTCTTAAATCAGCCTAAGCAAACACATGTATGTATGTATATGAGTATGTATATATATATTTATATATATTATTTCTACCCTCATAGGAAATGGCTACCAGTTAAATGGTTAGCTGGTTCAATATTGTTCACTGATCTGTGTGTGTTTCATTCTTGTGCACCATCTCCAACACACACCCCTACGCATCTTTCTCAGCACTGTCTCCAGATGTGATTCTCACAAGAAGTACCTGGGATGCTCATTTCCATGCTTCTTATCTCCTCTCTCGCATTCTTATGGTCCAGGCAGGCATATGAATAAAGTCTATGCTACTTAGAAATTACTTGTTTGGTAGGGGCATTGACATATATTAATCATTAGAGTCATTATATACTAAGCCAATCATGAGTTGTTATGATGTTGGGGGCGTACATTTGTATTGATGCATCATGTCCAACTATATCTGTATTGTTATGATGTTAATAAACCAGAAGGGTATTAGAGAATGACCAACAAGGGCTCAGACTCAAATACATCTTCATGCATGCAACTTCTCATTGTAACCAATTTGGAGCAGATCAGTGAAATCATCTGGAATAAGATATTATTTCCATAACAGGGGCAACATATGGGTATTATTATCTTTGGAGTACATAGGAAGCACTATTACTTTGTGGTGGTGGGTGACAGAATATGATCACTATGGTGGCACTAAAGGGGGTATTTTTACAGTGTAAAGCCACTAAAAAGGGAAAATGTTACCTTGTGAAGGGCACAAAGTGGACATTATTTTTGTATGGGGGCATTATTACATTGGGACATTATTACTTTGTGAGGACACAAAGACAGAATTTTTCAAGTGTGCAAGCACAAAGGGGGTATTGTTACTTAGTGGAAACATTAAGAAGGACAAAATCACCATGGGGCACAAAAAGAGAATTATTACTGTGTTATTTTGTAGGGAACAAAATTGAGTCTAGTGCTGTGTGGGATACAAAGGAGGGAACTATTACTTTGGAGGAGGCATTGATAAAGGCCCCCAGTTTTGCTACAGGCCTGGATTTGTAGTTTGCATGTCAGGTTTAGGGTGACTACCCACTACAGTTTTTTTATCACTGCGAAATTCGCAGCATTTTTTCTTCTGCAGGAATCTATGGGACTTGTAATGTTAAAATCACGATCGCACAAAATTGCAATTTACCGCAAAATCGCGATTTTGCGTGATCGCGAATTTAACATTACAAGTCCCATAGACCCCTGCAGAAAAAAAACACTGAGAATTTCGCTGTGAAAAAAAACTGTAGTGGGTAGTCACCATTAGGCCATATCTGCATGGGTGATGCGATATCGACATGTGAAAATCGCAGCGATATCGCATTGGTGGTCCTTGCAATATCGCTGCGGTTTCTTGCGGCGATACCGCAATTTTGTAACACTACAAAGTTGCAAGTGGTGCTACAAAGTTGCACGACTTTGTAGCACCACTTGCGGGAATTTTCAGGGGGAGGGCTTGAAATATAAGCCCTACCCCGAAAATAAGACGTAGTTGCTGTAAAAAATAAAAAAGAATTATACATCACCCAAGAAGCGCTGTCATCTCCCACAGTGTAATCTCCTCCGGCGCTGTCATCTTCTGTCTTCTCCTCTTCACATCTGGAGCATCTTCTTCCAGCCCTTCCTGGATTGGAGGATCAAAACCCCTGCCTCCAGAAATGGCTGGCTGTGACTGGTTGACGAGCACTGTGGCTCAGCCAATCACATCCAGTGCTTGATAAGCCAATTGCAGCCATTCAATGAGAAGACTCTCTGGAGTTGAAGAGGAGAAGACAGCACTGGAGGAGATCACAGTGCCGGAGATGACAGCGCTTCTTAGGCGATGTATAATTTTTTATTTTATTTTTTACAGCTGATATGGCTTATTTTAGGGCTTTACAGTAGGATCTCCTATTATAAACATTGCATAGCATCGCACGAGAATCGCGTTTTCATGCGATGCAACACAAAAGAAGGCTCCATAGGGAAACATGGGCTACAGAACATGCTGTGATTTTGTAGTCTCGCAATGTCGCAGGCTGCAAAACATTGTTCATAGGGACGAACCCATAGGAAAGCATGGGCTCCACATACAAGCGATTTGTAGCACTGTCGCATCGCTACAAAATCGCACGACAAAATTGCCCATGTGGATACAGCCTTACACTGACAGGCAACGATACTTTGAAATGGTATACATTCCAGAGCATAATGTAAGTGATCAAAGGATCGCACTTCCAGATACTTAAAGGGGTTGTCCCGCGCCGAAACAGGCTCTGTGCGGTCCATTGCCGATTCCAGCCTCCTGATTGGCTGGAATCGGCACATGTGATGGGGCGGAGCTACGAGGACCAGCTCTCCGGCACGAGCTGCCCCATTCACCAGGGAGAAGACCGGACTGCACAAGCGCGTCTAATCGGGCGATTAGATGCTGAAATTAGACGGCACCATGGCGACGGGGATGCTAGCAACGGAGCAGGTAAGTGAATAACTTCTGTATGGCTCATAATTAATGCACGATGTACATTACAAAGTGCATTAATATGGCCATACAGAAGTGCTGAACCCCACTTGCTTTCGCGGGACAACCCCTTTAAGGGAGCAAAAAAGTTAAATTAAGTGATTGGGTGTAGATTTGTTTTAAAATTTTCATCATTTCCTTGCTGTAGTACTAAATCTATCTGAAAGTTTTAGGCCACATCCCACTCCCCGTAAACCACACCCACTTTTCTCTGGATTTTTTCGAAACTAGCGAGTACCAAAAAAAGTAACAAGTTCTTATGCAAAAACAATGTGCGCTGTGATTTGCAACATTTTTGGGCTCAGTTTATGTATTAAATTGAGCCATAATATTTATTTTATACAGCCCTACTTTACATTTATATGCCCCCACCCCCTAGTGTCTTCTTGAGCCATAAGAAAAAATATATAATATTTATTTCTTTTGTTTTCTCCTCCTTGTCTTGCGACAATTAACTTAGCAGAGATTATAGTAAGTCTCATACATGACTGGGATTTAACAAGTACCGCCGGTTTTTCATCTTCTTCATTCCACACTTTCTTGAAGGAGATAACTAGGTTATCTGCTCTCACCCTTCCCTAAGGTCAGCTGAGCTTTGAATTAATATATTCTTTGCAATGATGATGTATTTTAACCCCAGATCCGCGTGTGGATTTAGCCCTGTCTAAAGGCAAAATGTGCTTGCAGAATTTGCAATGCAATTCTGGTTTGGATCAGGAAATCTGCCTTTGTGAATACATATTGAGAGACACTGAACTTTCTCAGATCTCCATCCTCAATAAGGTCCCATTCACACCTGCACCCGGGGCACCGGGGGACTTTAGTTGTTTGGCTCATCCTCAAAGCTAAACAACGTAAATACCGGAACTGTTCGAATCCGGATGGTGTCAAAGGACCCCATTGACTGTAATGGGGGTCTGTCCGTCTTCCAGCATTTTGATCGGCACTTTACCGGACAAAATGGCACAGCAAACTGCACTATTTCATCTGTGATTTTCTGTTGCCTCTGCTCCGGAGACTCCAAATAGGACTTCCAACGTAGATGTGAATGGGGCTAAACCTGTGTGGTCTGTGTAGTACCCCAGAGTTGGGGTCCCTCAGCACTTTCTTAGCTAGCTCTTGTGGATATGTGTGTGTATATGTATTAGTGCTTTGTTATGTGTATTGGCCTTGTCTGGGTGGTCATGTCTGGTGTCTTCACTAACTTACCCTTCCATGACTGTGCAGAATGCACCCTAACCCACTCTGTTACCTGTCAGTCACCCCTAGCTAGGGCTGGGATTGGGTAGAAGGTTTTCCCTGAGCCCAGGATTGGTTAGTGGGGAGAGTATAAAAGGTGAGAGCTTGGGTGGGGTCAAGGGGAGAGTCAAGAGGCTGACAGTGCGTTGGTCTGGAGAGGATGTAGGCAAGTGTGGTCCAGACTTGGCTAGTCTGGGAGCCCAGTCCTGGAGAGTACCCAGTCAAGGCCTGCAGGACAGCCATAGAGGAACTCTTGCTATGGAATCAGTAGGAGAGGAGTCTTCTTCAGCCTTGCCCTAAGGGACCATTTGCCAGGGAAGGAAGTCAGCCACCACAATGGTGAGTTACACTCGTCTCTGCATAGTCAGAAGTCAAAGTGTCTACAGGAGAGCCTGCACTGTTTCCCTCCATTGCTCTACGAATAACCTCCTAGCTCATCTCCGCTTAGCCTGACCTGGCCATCTCACTCTTCTAGTAAGGGATTAAGATATTCTGTTTATATTGTTCTTTATGTCTACTAAATTGTTATGAAAGTGTAAACATTGTCCCAACTCTGCAAGAATTCAGTAAACTGTGTGCCTTCGGTTTTACTGCAACCTATGTGGACTAGTCCCTTTATTTCATTATCGTAACTCATTCAATCATGAAGAACACACTTGTCATCTGTTTTAGTACATTTATTACAAAGGACACATAGTACACAGGATGAATACATTGTAAGGAATTTGCCAGTGCACCAAATGGTGCTGCCAGTCCTCTGCACTTGGCCTGTAGTAAATGGCCACATTCTTAGCCATGTAGATGACTTAGCACCATCATATGTAAAGCTGAAAAACACATAGGTCCACCTAGTGCAGGGTGCAATGTTGATCCAGAGGAAGGCAAAAAACACCATGAGGTAGAAAATTCCATCCCGACTCCAAATCTGGCAATCAGAATAATCCCAGGATCAACCATCTATAGGGCATGTTGATGTTGCACCATGCTGAGGCATCATGGCATCAAAGACCAGATCTTAATTCTCTGAGTAGGACAGCTCCTGGTGATCCTGATATTTTTATCAACACACCAGCGATGGTTGAAGCATCCTGCTGATTTGTGTCCATAAAAAGTTGCGTTATGATTAGAGATGAGCGAGCACCAAAATGCTCGGGTGCTCGTTATTCGGGACGAACTTTTCGCGATGCTCGAGGGTTCGTTTTGAGTAACGAACCCCATTGAAGTCAATGGGCGACCCGAGCATTTTTGTATTTCGCCGATGCTCGCTAAGGTTTCCTTGTGTGAAAATCTGGGCAATTCAAGAAAGTGATGGGAACGACACAGCAACGGATAGGGCAGGCGAGGGGCTACATGTTGGGCTGCATCTCAAGTTCACAGGTCCCACTATTAAGCCACAATAGCGGCAAGAGTGGGCCCCCCCCCTCCCAAAAACTTTTACTTCTGAAAAGCCCTCATTAGCATGGCATACCTTAGCTAAGCACCACACTACCTCCAACAAAGCACAATCACTGCCTGCATGACACTCCACTGCCACTTCTCCTGGGTTACATGCTGCCCAACCGCCCCCCCCTCCCCCCCACAGCGCACACCAAAGTGTCCCTGCGCAGCCTTCAGCTGCCCTAATGCCTCACCACCCTCATGTCTATTTAGAAGTGCGTCTGCCATGAGGAGGAACCGCAGGCACACACTGCAGAGGTTGGCGCGGCTAGGCAGCGACCCTCTTTAAAAGTGGCGGGGCGATAGCCCACAATGCTGTACAGAAGCAATGAGAAATAGAATCCTGTGCCACCGCCATCAGGAGCTGCACACGTGGGCATAGCAATGGGGAACCTATGTGTCACACACTATTCATTCTGTCAAGGTGTCTCTGCATGCCCCAGTCAGACCGGGCTTTTTAATTCATAGACACAGGCAGGTACAACTCCCTATTGTGAAGTCCCTGTCGACCGACAGCATGGGTGGCTTCCTGGAAACCACCGGCGGTACATAAAAATATCCCATTGCAGTGCCCAACACAGCTGAGGTAGTAATGTCGTGCTTAATGCAGGTGGGCTTCGGCCCACACTGCATGCCCCAGTCTGACTGGGGTTCTTTACAAGTGGAAACAGATGCATTTATAATTCCCTGTGGACCCACAGCAGGGGTGGGTGCCAGGAAGCCACCGGCGGTACATAGAAATATCCCATTGCATTGCCCAACACAGCTGAGGTAGTAATGTCGTGCTTAATGCAGGTGGGCTTCGGCCCACACTGCATGCCCCAGTCTGACTGGGGTTCTTTTCAAGTGTACAGATGTAGTAAAAACTCTGTGTGCACCTACAGCATGGGTGGCTCCCTGGAACCCACCGGCGGTACATAGAAATATCCCATTGCATTGCCCAACACAGCTGAGGTAGTAATGTCGTGCTTAATGCAGGTGGGCTTCGGCCCATACTGCATGCCCCAGTCAGACTGGGGTTCTTTTCAAGTGTACAGATGTAGTAAAAACTCCGTGTGCACCTACAGCATGGGTGGGTGCCAGGAAGCCACCGGCGGTACATAGAAATATCCCATTGCATTGCCCAACACAGCTGAGGTAGTAATGTCGTGCTTAATGCAGGTGGGCTAAAAATTTATTTGATTACACTGTAGGCGAGGGCCCACAAAAATTGCTGTATCAACAGTACTAATGTACCTGAAAAAAATTGGCCATGGCCAACCAAGAGGGCAGGTGAAACCCATTAATCGCTTTGGTTAATGTGGCTTAAGTGGTAACTAGGCCTGGAGGCAGCCCAGTTTAACGAAAAATTGGTTCAACTTAAAGTTCCAACGCTTTTCAGAGCATTGAAACATCTAAAAATTGTTTAGAAAAATTATGAGTGAGCCTTGTGGCCCTAAGAAAAATTGCCCGTTCAGCGTGATTACGTGAGGTTTCAGGAGGAGGAGCAGGAGGAGGAGGAGGAGGAATATTAGACACAGATTGATGAAGCAGAAATGTCCCCGTTTTGGATGGTGAGAGAGAACGTAGCTTCCATCCGCGGGTGCAGCCTACGTATTGCTTACGTATTGCTGCTGTCCGCTGGTGGAGAACAGAAGTCTGGGGAAATCCAGGCTTTGTTCATCTTGATGAGTGTTAGCCTGTCGGCACTGTCGGTTGACAGGCGGGTACGCTTATCTGTGATGATTCCCCCAGCCGCACTAAACACCCTCTCCGACAAGACGCTAGCCGCAGGACAAGCAAGCACCTCCAGGGCATACAGAGCTAGTTCAGGCCACGTGTCCAGCTTCGACACCCAGTAGTTGTAGGGGGCAGAGGCGTCACCGAGGATGGTCGTGCGATCGGCTACGTACTCCCTCACCATCCTTTTACAGTGCTCCCGCCGACTCAGCCTTGACTGGGGAGCGGTGACACAGTCTTGCTGGGGAGCCATAAAGCTGGCCAGGCCCTTAAAGACTGTTGCACTGTCTGGGCTGTACATGCTGCTTGATCTACGCACCTCCCCTGCTACATGGCCCTCGGAACTGCGCCTTCTGCCACTAGCGCTGTCGGATGGGAATTTTACCATCAGCTTGTCCGCCAGGGTCCTGTGGTATAGCAACACTCTCGAACCCCTTTCCTCTTCGGGAATGAAACTGGGAAGGTTCTCCTTATAGCGTGGGTCGAGCAGTGTGTACACCCAGTAATCCGTAGTGGCCAGAATGCGTTGAATGCGAGGGTCACGAGAAAGGCATCCTAACATGAAGTCAGCCATGTGTGCCAGGGTACCTGTACGCAACACATGGCTGTCCGCACTAGGAAGATCACTTTCAGGATCCTCCTCCTCCTCCTCCTCAGGCCATACACGCTGAAATGATGACAGGCAACCAGCATGGGTACCGTCAGCAGTGGGCCAAGCTGTCTCTTCCCCCTCCTCCTCATCCTCCTCCTCCTCCTCCTGAACGCGCTGAGATATAGACAGGAGGGTGCTCTGACTATCCAGCGACATACTGTCTTCCCCCGGCTCTGTTTCCGAGCGCAAAGCGGCTGCCTTTATGGTTTGCAGGGAACTTCTCAAGATGCATAGCAGAGGAATGGTGACGCTAATGATTGCAGCATCGCCGCTCACCACCTGGGTAGACTGATCAAAGTTTCAAAGGACCTGGCAGATGTCTGCCAACCAGGCCCACTCTTCTGAAAAGAATTGAGGAGGCTGACTCCCACTGCGCCGCCCATGTTGGAGTTGGTATTCCACTATAGCTCTACGCTGCTCATAGAGCCTAGCCAACATGTGGAGCGTAGAGTTCCAACGTGTGGGCACGTCGCACAGCAGTCGGTGCACTGGCAGATTAAAGCGATATTGCAGGGTGCGCAGGGTGGCAGCGTCCGTGTGGGACTTGCGGAAATGTGCGCAGAGCCGCCGCACCTTTACGAGCAGGTCTGACAAGCGTGGGTAGCTTTTCAGAAAGCGCTGAACCACCAAATTAAAGACGTGGGCCAGGCATGGCACGTGTGTGAGGCTGCCGAGCTGCAGAGCCGCCACCAGGTTACGCCCGTTGTCACACACGACCATGCCCGGTTGGAGGCTCAGCGGCGCAAGCCAACGGTCCGTTTGCTCTGTCAAACCCTGCAGCAGTTCGTGGGCCGTGTGCCTCCTATCTCCTGAGCTGAGTAGTTTCAGCACGGCCTGCTGACGCTTGCCCACCGCTGTGCTGCCACGCCGCGCGACACCGACTGCTGGCGACGTCCTGCTGCTGCTGACACATCTAGATTGCGAGACAGAGGTTGAGGAGGAGGGTGCTTTAGTGGAAGAAGCATACACCGCCGCAGATACCACCACCGAGCTGGGGCCCGCAATTCTGGGGGTGGGTAGGACGTGAGCGGTCCCAGGCTCTGACTCTGTCCCAGCCTCCACTAAATTCACCCAATGTGCCGTCAGGGAGATGTAGTGGCCCTGCCCGCCTGTGCTTGTCCACGTGTCCGTAGTTAAGTGGACCTTGCCACTAACCGCATTGGTGAGGGCGCGTACAATGTTGCGGGAGACGTGGTCGTGCAGGGCTGGGACGGCACATCGGGAAAAGTAGTGGCGACTGGGAACTGAGTAGCGCGGGGCCGCCGCCGCCATCATAGCTTTGAAGGACTCCGTTTCCACAACCCTATACGGCAGCATCTCAAGGCTGATAAATTTGGCTATGTGGACGGTTAACGATTGAGCGTGCGGGTGCGTGGTGGCGTACTTGCGCTTGCGCTCCAACACTTGCGCTAGCGACGGCTGGACTGTGCGGTGCGAGACATTGGTGGATGGGGCCGAGGACAGCGGAGGTGAGGGTGTGGGTGCAGGCCATGAGACGGTTGTGCCTGTGTCCTGAGAGGGAGGTTGTATCTCAGTGGCAGGTTGGGGCACAGGGGGAGAGGCAGCGGTGCAAACCGGAGGCGGTGAACGGCCTTCGTCCCACCTTGTGGGGTGCTTGGCCATCATATGTCTGCGCATGCTGGTGGTGGTGAGGCTGTTGGTGGTGGCTCCCCGGCTGATCTTGGCGCGACAAAGGTTGCACACCACTGTTCGTCGGTCGTCAGGCGTCTCTGTGAAAAACTGCCAGACCTTAGAGCACCTCGGCCTCTGCAGGGTGGCATGGCGCGAGGGTGTGCTTTGGGAAACACTTGGTGGATTATTCAGTCTGGCCCTGCCTCTACCCCTGGCCACCGCACTGCCTCTTGCAACCTGCCCTGCTGATGCCCTTGCCTCCCCCTCTGAAGACCTGTCCTGAGTAGGCGTTGCACACCAGGTGGGGTCAGTCACCTCATCGTCCTGCTGCTCTTCCTCCGAATCCTCTGTGCGCTGCTCCCTTGGACTTACTGCCCTTACTACTACCTCACTGCAAGACAACTGTGTCTCATCGTCATCGTCCTCCTCACCCACAGAAACTTCTTGAGACAGTTGGCGGAAGTCCCCAGCCTCTTCCCCCGGACCCCGGGAACTTTCGAATGGTTGGGCATCAGTGACGATAAACTCCTCTGGTGGGAGAGGAACCGCTGCTGCCCAATCTAAGCAGGGGCCCGAGAACAGTTCCTGGGAGTGTTCCCGCTCCTGAGCAGGTGTCATTGTAGTGGAGTGAGGAGGCTGGGAGGAAGGAGGAGCAGCAGACAGAGGATTCGGATTTGCAGCACTGGACGGCGCAGAACTGTGGGTGGATGATAGCTTGCTCGAAGCACTTTCTGCCATCCAGGACAGGACCTGCTCACACTGCTCATTTTCTAATAAAGGTCTCCCGCGTGGACCCATTAATTGGGCGATGAATGTAGGGACGCCAGAAACGTGCCTCTCTCCTAATCGCGCAGCAGTCGGCTGCGACACACCTGGATCAGGAGCTCGGCCTGTGCCCACACCCTCACTTGGCCCTCCGCGTCCTCGGCCACGTCCACGTCCTCTAGGCCTACCCCTACCCCTCAGCATGCTGTATTACCAGTGATTTGATTTCCCAGGCAGGAAATAAATTGGCGCAAGCCTGCAGGCCAAATATAATGTTTTCGCTTTTTTGCAAAGGGAAGACCCCACTGCGTGTATTCAATGAAAAACAAGAAGTTTAATATCTGTGGTGTGGCCCTCAAAAAGTGTCACACAAGTATAGTGTAGCAGAGTTATTAACTCTAGCAGAGCAGGTATTTGCCAGTCAGGAAAGACAATGGCGCAAGCCTGCAGTAAAGCGTAGCTGGTTGCGTCTGATTTTTGTACGTTGTACACGCAGCACACACGTACACGGAGACCTTAGGACTGACACAGGCTGGCCAAATATAATTTTTTTCCTTTTTAGCAAAGGGAAGACCCCACTGCGTGTATTCAATGAATAATAAATGTCTTCTGGCCCTGCCTACACAATTCTATCCCTGTAGTATTAATGCCGGGTGCAATGCTCTGCACAGACGGTTTTGAGAAGAAAAAAAAATATGCAACACTGCTAACAGCAGCCTGGACAGTACTGCACACGGATAGAAGTGGCCCTAGAAAGGACCGTTGGGGTTCTTGAAGCCTACACTAACTCCTAACACTCTCCCTGCCTAACCCCCACTTCTGTCCCTATTGCTGGGCGCAATGCTCTGCAGATCCAATTTTGGACGGAAAAAAAAAAAAATACTGTGCTAACACAGTACTGCACACTAGTAGATGTGGCCCTGAGAAGGGCCGTTGGGGTTCTTGAAGCCTACACTGACTCCTAACGCTCTCCCTACAGCAGCACCAGCAGCAGCACTTTCCCTCAGCTAAGTCACAAGGCATGTGTGGCGAGCCGCGGGAGGGGCCGATTTTTATACTCGGGTGACATCTGATCGCCCCAGCCACTCACAGCAGGGGGGTGGTATAGGGCTTGAACGTCACAGGGGGAAGTTGTAATGCCTTCCCTGTCTTTCAATTGGCCAGAAAAGCGCGCTAACGTCTCAGAGAGGAAACTGAAAGTAACCGGAACACCGCGTGGTACTCGTTACGAGTAACGAGCATCCTGAACACCCTAATATTCGCACGAATATCAAGCTCGGACGAGTACGTTCGCTCATCTCTAGTTATGATATATTGTCTTCTATGATGGAACTTTCAATCTTCACTCTTTGGTACATGCCGTGATCCTTGTTTCTTCTCGATGGAAGTCATAGTTGGCCCTATTAACATTGAAGAAGAAGTGGATGTTACTTGACATAGATCTACAAGGCAGAGGCGCAACTTAAAGCTTCGGGGCCCCAATGCAAAACCTGTAACATGCCGTGCTCCTAACTTCTTCTTTTTGGAAATCAATACAGGTTCTCTTAATTATCCAAAAGAACTGGATGTTGTTTGAGGTGTATCTACAATGCAATTCTGGTAACTTGAGTGATGTTAAAGGAGATGTCCCGCGCCGAAACGGGTTTTTTTTTTTTTTAAACCCCCCCCCCCGTTCGGCGCGAGACAACCCCGATGCAGGGGTTAAAAAACCCACCCGCACAGCGCTTACCTGAATCCCGGCGGTCCGGCGTCTTCATACTCACCTGCTGAAGATGGCCGCCGGGATCCTCTGTCTTCATGGACCGCAGGGCTTCTGTGCGGTCCATTGCCGATTCCAGCCTCCTGATTGGCTGGAATCGGCACGTGACGGGGCGGAGCTACACGGAGCTACACGGAGCCCCATAGAGAAGAGGAGAAGACCCGGACTGCGCAAGCGCGGCTAATTTGGCCATCGGAGGGCGAAAATTAGTCGGCACCATGGAGACGAGGACGCCAGCAACGGAGCAGGTAAGTATAAAACTTTTTATAACTTCTGTATGGCTCATAATTAATGCACAATGTATATTACAAAGTGCATTATTATGGCCATGCAGAAGTGTATAGACCCACTTGCTGCCTCGGGACAACCCCTTTAACCAGAATTTTGTTACAACTGACCTCTCTGGAAGGAACAGTATATAAATCACATTTTGACAACACTGATGGTAATTCCAATCACACTAGATAATGACGGCTCCAGATGATCCTTTTTCCACTACACCAACAATGGTTATCACTGAGGCATCCTGTTGCTTTGTGTTCAGGGACAGTTGCCATTATGATGTAACCTCCTCCATAGTGAAACCATTCCGTCTCTACTCTTTGGTACATGCCTTGCTTCTAAATTCCCAATGGAAGTCAATGCTGGTCTTACTAGTATTCAAGAAGAGGTATGTGTTACTTAAAGTGGATCTTTAGAGCATCTCTGGTACCTTGAGTGATGTTCTACAGCTGACTTCTTTGGGATGAACAGCATCTTCATCACATTTTGAGAACGCTGATGATAATTCTAATCACACTAGACCAGTGACCTAATATGTATGTAAATGGCTGGTTTAGGTGAAATCACCAGCTCCTTGCCCTACTGGGGTCTAAGAGTTAGATCTTGGCGTCTCTTTATCCTACTTGCAGGAAGAGGTTATGATCCAGCGCTGTGCAGATGGCTTCATATGTCTTCACGGCGCCTCAGTCGAGTAGTTCTTACACCTGGACCTTATTAGGGGTTCTCAGGGTCTGGATTTTTTTCCTTCAGGCGGATTGTTATGCCTTTTCGGGAGAATGTTAAGGACAAATGCTGAAGAAAAAAAAGAACAAATATTATATGAGCAGACGTCATTGAATTCCAAAAACTCTATTATAAATTTACAATTTTTTTTAATATGTGGAGGGCGGTAATTTTATTCTATGAACTATAACATTTCTGGAGCACATAAGACCCTTCACACACCATCTACTCACCTGGAAGTCCGTAAAGTTGGTCAGTTGGTAGGTTGTTAGGAAGAAGCTGCCTACCCACTCAGTCACCATTCCTGCCATTTTTAAGTTCTGCAGAAGATACAGGTAGAGAATAGAAGACGTTAGCCCTCGGTTGTGTTCACCAAATATGATGGTAGGATGATATGTCCAACAATAGCTTCTATTTGACTTTTACGCAGGACACTTGTGGATTACTTAAGATGGCGAAAAGTGAAATAAACTCACCTCCCAACAGCAGCCACTACATAGGTGGAAAAAGAAGCCAACTATACTTACAGCA
Source organism: Eleutherodactylus coqui (assembly GCF_035609145.1). Taxonomy (NCBI): domain Eukaryota; kingdom Metazoa; phylum Chordata; class Amphibia; order Anura; family Eleutherodactylidae; genus Eleutherodactylus; species Eleutherodactylus coqui. Next base: position 282,113,315 of record NC_089839.1, read on the forward strand.
ACTGGAAAGACTTTGTCAAGGAGAAGTAACATAGTGACATTATTATAGTGTTTCTTATATTGTTTGGTCTGATCTATTCTGAATAGAGCAGATGATCTTCAGCAGAGGTGTAACATGAAGCTTCTGGGCCCCAATGCAAAATCTGTAACAGGGCCCCCAACTATTATGCATATTAGTCATAGTACTAGGCTCCCTATATGGAAAAGAGAAGCCTTATGGGCCCCCTAATGCTCGTGGGCCTAGGTGCAACCAAATCCTCTGCATCCCCTATAGTTATGCCCCTGATTTTCAGTGTGTCCAACACACAACATGCGCTTTACGAAAAAAAAAAAACTACATAAAGCTATTTCGAATCACATATGGGTATATACCATCACACACAACACCTCTAAAAACAATATATATCCACTTATCCATTTGCACCTGCTTTGATATTTGATCATTAGGAAAGACTTCATAGATGTCCTACCGTATTATTGTGTAGGTTGTTTTTCTAGTTTTTTTTGCATATTACTTTACCAGCCTGCTATAAAGGATACAGATCAGCAGTACTACGATGGTCAGTAAAGAGGTTGCCAACCTAATATGGCACATGCGCCGACTGCTGTAGGATTTCTTGTACAAGCAAATAGATTGACAAAGGTTGTAGATGGTATTTAGAATGAATGCTAATCCTGCGCTGACCCTATGGATTGTCGGATTGGTCTTAACCTAGAACAAAAACAGATAAATAAATGTCATCAATGGACAACCGAGAATACATAAATAAATAAAATAAATCGTGGTATTTGTATAGCGCCAACTTATTCCGCAGCGCTTTCAGGTAATTATTACTTATTACCCCCCACCAAGCTGGGTTCTCATTTTACCGACCTCGGAAGGATGGAAGGCTGAGTCAACCTTGAGCCGGCTACCTAACTGCAAGAGCTACAGGTCAGGGGTAATTGTAGTGGAGCAGTAATCAAGAGCAACCAATCGGGTATTCCTGGCATTTACTATAGATGACCTATCCACAGGATGCTTTGGGTGCTATCAGTGCAGAAAGGCCGGATGTCTTTGTCAGTTGTCAGAGCCAGAAGTGTAATTGACAACTGCACTCCCATTGGGGGTGAAGCCTTTCTATTACACTTCCGGCTCTGATCACCGATATGGACATGTGGCCCTGTTGCACTGACAGTGAATCAGCTGATCGGTGGGGATCCCTACGATCAACTAGGGATCAATAGTAGATGCCGGAATACCCCTTTAAGATGTCACTAAGCTCTCAGTAATGACCACTCCTGAGCTCTCTATTTATGGTGGGTTTATTTTTTTTTTATAAAACCTGATAACTAACCGAAAAAAAGGCATTCAAGGTGCTTCCAAGGCATACAATCCATCCCATAACGAGAAGAATTCTCTGCCCGATGATGAAACATTTCTCCGATGGATCAGATCGTAGAATCATGAACCTGTACTGGATGTAAGCCATGGCAGTTCCTGGAATAGATATTACGTTATTAGTCAGAGAGTTCCATATGTCATTTCTGTAGACACTTGTGTTAAGCTTCAGGCCCCAATGATGAATATAATCTCCAGTGATGGCCGTCGATCACAGTTGACTATTAGGGAATAATGATCACTGAGCACCGGAACTGCTAAGCTCTTCATGTGTGATCTCCCTATACGAAGCTGCATCCACTTACCTATGATGGAAGAGACCACAAAGACGACTACATAGACTATCGATTCTGGGAAATTGATTCCCGTATCACTGTAAAGAAAAGTGAAATATTGGGTGTTAGTAGGACAGAAGCAACGGAATTCTTTCATCTTATTCAGTAACAGAGGAGACTTTATTTTCCCATTAACCGTTCTCCATAATATGTTCTCACGACCATACACAAGTAGAAGTGAAGAACACTGAAAAAGGTTTACCAAAACTAGTCCTTGGAAAACGTGGAGCCGTTGCCCATACCAACAAATCAGATTGCAGATCTCACATGTCAGTAGCCCTTTGGAAAATACAATCAGCAACCCTACTGGTTTCTATGGGCAGCGGCTTCCCTTCTTTCTACATTGAAATTGTCATTGGTTCCCATTATTTCCTGAATCATTGGACAGTTCAGTGTTTTTTTTGTTTTTTTTTACTGCTATCATTTCTTAACCACATAATTTATCCACTTCCCAATACTATGACTGACAGCCGGTATTCTGCTACAACGGCGGGGATTGCTGAGAACACCGATCCTCGCCATTAAACCCTACATGATCAATGTTGATTGTAACATATACAATCTTCACAGAGAGAGGGCGCTACCTCTGTGACATCATTGGCTCTCTATCATGTAATAACGAAGGGCCGATGGCAAATCGGAAACCAGTCAGTCAATGACCTCTGGGTCTGCTATGGCCTGTGATCGCTATTATAAGCGATAATACACTACATTACAGAAGTACTACAGTGTATAATCTGAGCGATCATGAGATTGCAGGTCAAGTCAGTTCACAAAAAAATTAAAATATATATATACTTGGTATGGCTGAATCTGTAACAACCTGTTTGAACACATTTATAATCCCACATGGCAAATAATATTAAAAAAAAAAAGAAAGCAAAAATATTTTTTTGCTTATTTCACCTCTCAAAAAATGCAATAAAAGTGATCAAATAAATCATATGTGCCCCAAAATGGTACCAATAAAAACTACAGCTCATCACACAAAAAATAAGCCCTAAGAGAATGAAAGTTTCACATAAGTAAGTAAAGTATGTTTAGATGGTTATATGCAGCCATCATGTTGTATTGTTTCAGCCATGTATGCTCGCTTATTGAATTTTGTAGTCTATACAACTTGTTTTCTGGGCGTACTGCCACCATGGTCTGGGAATAAGGCTTATTACTCTGCCTCACATGTATTTGGGGGTTGGCCGCTCCAGACTATGTGCATTTCAGATTGATAGCACATCAGCGCTGACCTTCCCACTGCGCATGCGCTGTTCATATAACACGAGGTTGTGCAAAATAGTTGTTATTGTGTATAAAAAGTTGGAAAGTTCCCGAATGAGACAGAAGCTTCTGGTACCCGTGAGTGAAGCCGTTCATCACGGTTTGAGATTTTTGTTTCCCAATGGGTTGCCTGATACTCAGACGAATGATATTTGCAAGGCCTTTTGGTTATGTAAGTATTTAACCTTTGTTTATATTAACAAAAGCTAACAAAAAGGCTTGATGTTATAGCAAGCTTTTAAACCTACTCAGGGAGGACAAGTTTATAACCATCTTCAACTCAGCCCTATATATTCAAGAGGGTTCCTGTGTGACTATAGGTGATGAGTAGAGATGAGCGAACGTGTTCTTCCGAGCTTGATATTCGTGCGAATATTAGGGTGTTCGTGATGTTCGTTATTCGTAACGAACACCATGCGATGTTCGGGTTACTTTCACTTCCTTCCCTGAGACGTTAGCGCGCTTTTCTGGCCAATTGAAAGACAGGGAAGGCATTACAACTTCCCCCTGCGTCGTTCAAGCCCTATACCACCCCCCTGCAGTGAGTGGCTGGGAAGATCAGGTGTCCGCCGAACATAAAAGTCGGCCCCTCCCGCGGCTCGCCTCAGATGCCTGGTGAGTTAGATGAGGGACAGTGCTGTTTGTACCGGAGCTGCTGTAGGGAAAGAATTGGTAGTTAGTGTAGGCTTCAAGACCCCCCAAAGGTCCTTATTAGGGCCACTGATAGCTGTGTGTTGGCTGCTGTTAGCAGTGGCAATTTTTTTTTTCTCAAAATCGCCTCTGCAGAGCGTTGCACCCGGCATTAGGGACAGAAGTGCTGCATAGGCAGGGAGAGTGTTAGGAGTGAGTGTAGCCTTCAAGAACCTCAACGGTCCTTTCTAGGGCCATATTTAACCGTGTGCAGTACTGTCCAGGCTGCTGTTAGCTGTGCTGCATTTTTTTTTACTTCTCAAAATCGCCTCTGCAGAGCATTGCACCCTCCATTGATACTGCAGGGAAAGAATTGTGTAGGCAGGGCCACAACACAGTTATTATTCATAGAATATACGCAGTGCTGCCTTTTGGTGCAAAAAAACGGAAAATATTTCTATTTGTCCTGCCTCTGTCCGTCCTAAGGGCGGTGGACACGTGTCGGCTGCGTGTGCAACCTTTAAAAATCAGACGCACCCAGCTACGTTTTACTCCTGGCTTCGCCATTTGCTTTCCTTAATTGGGAAAAAAAATACCTGCTCTGCCACAGTTAATAACTCTGCTACCCTCACGTTCTGTGACACATTAGCAGGAAAACAGCACAGTTATTAAACTTCTCATGTTCATAGAATATACGCAGTGCTGCCTTTTGGTGCAAAAAAACGGAAAATAATTCTATTTGTCCTGCCTCTGTCCGTCCTAAGGGCGGTGGACACGTGTCGGCTGCGTCTGCAACCTTTAAAAATCAGACGCACCCAGCTACGTTTTACTCCTGGCTTCGCCATTTGCTTTCCTTAATTGGGAAAAAAAATACCTGCTCTGCCACAGTTAATAACTCTGCTACCCTCACGTTCTGTGACACATTAGCAGGAAAACAGCACAGTTATTAAACTTAGATTATACATTCACTAGAGGCAGTGGGGCCTTTCGTTTTCAAAAAAGGGAAAAAATTATATTTGGCCTGCAGTCTTGCGCCAATTTATTAGCTGCCTGTGAAATCAAATCACTGGTAATACAGCATGCTGAGGGGTAGGGGTAGGCCTAGAGGACGTGGACGCGGCCGAGGACGCGGAGGGCCAAGTCAGGGTGTGGGCACAGGCCGAGCTCCTGATCCAGGTGTGTCGCAGCCGACTGCTGCGCGATTAGGAGAGAGGCACGTTTCTGGCGTCCCCACATTCATCGCCCAATTAATGGGTCCACGCGGGAGACGGTTATTAGAAAATGAGCAGTGTGAGCAGGTCCTGTCCTGGATGGCAGAAAGTGCTTCGAGCAACCTATCGTCAACCCGCAGTTCTGCGCCGTCCACTGCTGCAAATCCGAATCCTCTGTCTGCTGCTCCTCCTTCCTCCCAGCCTCCTCACTCCACTACAATGACACCTGCTCAGGAGCGGGAACACTCCCAGGAACTGTTCTCGGGCCCCTGCTTAGATTGGGCAGCAGCGGTTCCTCTCCCACCAGAGGAGTTTATCGTCACTGATGCCCAACCATTCGAAAGTTCCCGGGGTCCGGGGGAAGAGGCTGGGGACTTCCGCCAACTGTCTCAACAACTTTCTGTGGGTGAGGAGGACGATGACGATCAGACACAGTTGTCTTGCAGTGAGGTAGTAGTAAGGGCAGTAAGTCCGAGGGAGCAGCGCACAGAGGATTCGGAGGAAGAGCAGCAGGACGATGAGGTGACTGACCCCACCTGGTGTGCAACGCTTACTCAGGAGGACAGGTCTTCAGAGGGGGAGTCAAGGGCATCAGCAGGGCAGGTTGCAAGAGGCAGTGCGGTGGCCAGGGGTAGAGGCAGGGCCAGACCGAATAATCCACCAAGTGTTTCCCAAAGCGCCCCCTTGCGCCATGCCCCCCTGCAGAGGCTGAGGTGCTCTAAGGTCTGGCAGTTTTTCACAGAGACGTCTGACGACCGACGAACAGTGGTGTGCAACCTTTGTCGCGCAAAGCTCAGCCGGGGAGCCAACACCAACAGCCTCACCACCACCACCATGCGCAGACATATGATGGCCAAGCACCCCACAAGGTGGAACGAAGGCCGTTCAGTGCCTCCGGTTTGCACCCCTGCCTCTCCCCCTGTGCCCCAACCTGCCACTGAGATGCAACCCCCCTCTCAGGACACAGGCACTACCGTCTCCTGGCCTGCACCCACACCCTCACCTCCGCTGTCTTCGGCCCCATCCAGCAGTGTAGTTCAGCGCACCGTCCAGCCGTCGCTTGCGCAACTGTTGGAGCGCAAGCGCAAGTACGCCGCCACGCACCCGCACGCTCAAACGTTAACCGTCCGCATAGCAAAATTCATCAGCCTTGAGATGCTGCCGTATAGGGTTGTGGAAACGGAGTCCTTCAAAAGTATCATGGAGGCGGCGGCCCCGCGCTACTCAGTTCCCAGTCGCCACTACTTTTCCCGATGTGCCGTCCCAGCCCTGCACGACCACGTCTCCCGCAACATTGTACGCGCCCTCACCAACGCGGTTACTGCCACGGTCCACTTAACTACGGACACGTGGACAAGCACAGGCGGGCAGGGCCACTACATCTCCCTGACGGCACATTGGGTGAATTTAGTGGAGGCTGGGACAGAGTCAGAGCCCGGGACCGCTCACGTCCTACCCACCCCCAGAATTGCGGGCCCCAGCTCGGTGGTGGTATCTGCGGAGGTGTATGCTTCCTCCACTAAAGCACCCTCCTCCTCCTCCTCCTCTGTCTCGCAATCAAGATGTGTTAGCAGCAGCATGTCGCCAGCAGTCGGTGTCGCGCGGTGTGGCAGCACAGCGGTGGGCAAGCGTCAGCAGGCCGTGCTGAAACTACTCAGCTTAGGCGATAAGAGGCACACGGCCCACGAACTGCTGCAGGGTCTGACACAGCAGACCGACCGCTGGCTTGCGCCGCTGAGCCTCCAACCGGGCATGGTCGTGTGTGACAACGGCCGTAACCTGGTGGCGGCTCTGCAGCTCGGCAGCCTCACGCACGTGCCATGCCTGGCCCACGTCTTTAATTTGGTGGTTCAGCGCTTTCTGAAAAGCTACCCACGCTTGTCAGACCTGCTCGTAAAGGCGCGCCGGCTCTGCGCACATTTCCGCAAGTCCCACACGGACGCTGCCACCCTGCGCACCCTGCAACATCACTTTAAGCTGCCAGTGCACCGACTGCTGTGCGATGTGCCCACACGGTGGAACTCTACGCTCCACATGTTGGCCAGGCTCTATGAACAGCGTAGAGCTATAGTCGAATACCAACTCCAACATGGGCGGCGCAGTGGGAGTCAGCCTCCTCAATTCCTTTCAGAAGAGTGGGCCTGGTTGGCAGACATCTGCCATGTCCTTGGTAATTTTGAGGAGTCTACCCAGGTGGTGAGCGGCGATGCTACAATCATTAGCGTCACCATTCCTCTGCTATGCATCTTGAGAAATTCCCTGCAAACCATAAAGGCAGCTGCTTTGCGCTCGGAAACGGGGGCGGGGGAAGACAGTATGCCGCTGGATAGTCAGGGCACCCTCCTGTCTATTTCTCAGCGCGTACAGGAGGAGGAGGAGGAGCATGAGGAGGATGAGGAGGAGGGGGAAGAGACAGCTTGGCCCGCTGCTGACGGTACACCGGCTGATTGCCTGTCATCCTTTCAGCGTGTATGGCCTGAGGAGGAGGAGGAGGAGGAGGAGGAGGAGGATCCTGAAAGTGATCTTCCTAGTGAAGACAGCCATGTGTTGCGTACGGGTACCCTGGCACACATGGCTGACTTCATGTTAGGATGCCTTTCTCGTGACCCTCGTGTTGCACGCATTCTGGCCACTACGGATTACTGGGTGTACACACTGCTCGACCCACGCTATAAGGAGAACCTTCCCAGTCTCATTCCCGAAGAGGAAAGGGGTTCGAGAGTGTTGCTATACCACAGGACCCTGGCGGACAAGCTGATGGTAAAATTCCCAGCCGACAGCGCTAGTGGCAGAAGGCGCAGTACCGAGGGCAAGGTAGCAGGGGATGTGCGTAGATCGAGCAGCATGTACATCCCAGGCAGTGCAACAGTCTTTAAGGGCCTGGCCAGCTTTATGGCTCCCCACCAAGACTGTGTCACCGCTCCCCAGTCACGGCTGAGTCGGCGGGAGCACTGTAAAAGGATGGTGAGGGAGTATGTAGCGGATCGCACGACCATCCTTGGTGACGCCTCTGCCCCCTACAACTACTGGGTGTCGAAGCTGGACACGTGGCCTGAACTAGCGCTGTATGCCCTGGAGGTGCTTGCTTGTCCTGCGGCTAGCGTCTTGTCGGAGAGGGTGTTTAGTGCGGCTGGGGGAATCATCACAGATAAGCGTAGCCGCTTGTCAACCGACAGTGCCGACAGGCTAACACTCATCAAGATGAACAAAGGCTGGATTTCCCCAGACTTCTGTTCTCCACCAGCGGACAGCAGCGATACGTAAGCAATACGTAGGCTGCACCCGCGGATGGAAGCTACGTTCTCTCTCACCATCCAAAACGGGGACATTTCTGCTTCATCAATCTGTGTCTAATATTCCTCCTCCTCCTCCTGCTCCTCCTCCTGAAACCTCACGTAATCACGCTGAACGGGCAATTTTTCTTAGAGCCACAAGGCTCACTCAAATAATTTTTCTGAGCAATTTTTATAAGTTTCAATGCGCTTAAAAGCGTTGGAACTTTAACTTGAACCAATTTTTCGTTACACTGGGCTGCCTCCAGGCCTAGTTACCACTTAAGCCACATTAACCAAAGCGATTCACCTGCCATCTTGGTTGGGCATGGCCAATTTTTACTGAGGTACATTAGTACTGTTGGTACACCAAATTTTTGGGGCCCTCACCTACAGTGTAATCATAGCAATTTGTATGTTCTTCGCCTGCACTCATGGTACAGAAAGGTGTGTGGGGTTGGCGTACACTTTAGCTACATAAATGTAACTTGGGCCTTGGCTATACTAAGGCTACTGAAATGGAACGAAGACTGCGCTCCCGCTATACTGCTGCTTCGGAATTGTTACTGGGGCCTGTCTTGAGTGCTACTATTGCTGACATGGAACGAAGACTGCGCTCCCGCTATACTGCTGCTTCGGAATTGTTACTGGGGCCTGTCTTGAGTGCTACTATTGCTGACATGGAACGAAGACTGCGCTCCCGCTATACTGCTGCTTCGGAATTGTTACTGGGGCCTGTCTTGAGTGCTACTATTGCTGACATGGAATGAAGACTGCGCTCCCGCTATACTGCTGCTTCGGAATTGTTACTGGGGCCTGTCTTGAGTGCTACTATTGCTGACATGGAACGAAGACTGCGCTCCTCCTATAATGCTGCTAGTGATATGTTAGTGGGGCCTGTCCTAATGCTACGGCTGAAATGTTACGAATTCTGGGCTCTGCCTATACCGCTGCTAATGGTATGTCTCTGGGGTGTGGAAACAGAGGCTTCCCAAAGACATGATGGCGGCGAGGCCATTTCCCACCAACGCGGTTACTGTAAAGGTGCATATAACCACGGACACGTGGAGAGGACACGTAGTGCCTCAAAAACATCCCCCTCCTCCTCCAACAGGGAAAACATTCTTGGCAAATGCCTTTGCATTGGTTCGTCTGGTGGCAGTCCAAGAATTTCACCTTTACCGACACAACAAGAGAGCCCCCACACCATCCCCCCGCCACGGCCCACTTAATCCTGGCCGCATTCCGAAAACCAACAAAATACAACCGTGCTACTAGGTCCGCAGTCACCACCACATTACCACCAACGCGGTTACTGTTAAGGTGCATATTACCAGTCTGACTGGGGCATGCAGACACCTTGACAGAATGAATAGTGTGTGGCACATAGGTTCGCCATTGCTATGCCCACGTGTGCAGCTCCTGATGGTGGTGGCACACGATTATATTTCTCATTGCTTCTGTACAGCATTGTGGGCTATCACCCCGCCCCTTTTAAAGAGGGTCGCTGCCTAGCCGTGCCAACCCTCTGCAGTGTGTGCCTGCGGTTCCTCCTCATGGCAGACGCACTTCTAAATAGACATGAGTGTGGCGTGGCATGAGGGCAGCTGAAGGCTGCGCAGGGACACTTTGGTGTGCGCTGTGGGGGGGAGGGGGGGCGGTTGGTCAGCATGTAACCCAGGAGAAGTGGCAGCGGAGTGTCATCCAGGCAGTGATTGTGCTTTGTTGTAGCTAGTGTGGTGCTTAGCAAAGGTATGCCATGCTAATGAGGGCTTTTCAGAAGTAAAAGTTGTTGGGAGGGGGGGCCCACTCTTGCCGGTATTGTGGCTTAATAGTGGGACCTGTGAACTTGAGATGCAGCCCAACATGTAGCCCCTCGCCTGCCCTATCCGTTTCTGTGTCATTCCCATCACTTTCTTGAATTGCCCAGATTTTCACACATGAAAACCTTAGCGAGCATCGGTGAAATACAAAAATGCTCTGGTCGCCCATTGACTTCAATGGGGTTCGTTGTTCGAAACGAACCCTCGAGCATCGCGGGAAGTTCGTTCCGAATAACGAACACCCAAACATTTTGGTGTTCGCTCATCTCTAGTGATGAGAAATCTATAGCACATATAACACACAAGCCTGGTGACCCCCCAACACCAATTTAGGGAACATAAAATTTCACAGCCCTTATCAGTGGACTAATTAAAGGGGTTGTCCCGCGAAACAAAGTGGGGTTATACACTTCTGTATGGCCATATTAATGCACTTTGTAATGTACATTGTGCATTAATTATGAGCCATACAGAAGTTATTCACTTACCTGTTCCGTTGCTAGCGTCCTCGTCTCCATGGTGCCGTCTAATTTCAGCGTCTAATCTCCCGATTAGACGCGCTTGCGCAGTCCGGTCTTCTCCCTTCTGAATGGGGCCGCTCGTGCCGGAGAGCTGCTCCTCGTAGCTCCGCCCCGTCACGTGTGCCGATTCCAGCCAATCAGGAGGCTGGAATCGGCAATGGACCGCACAGAAGACCTGCGGTCCACCGAGGGTGAAGATCCCGGCGGCCATCTTCACAAGGTAAGTAAGAAGTCATCGGAGCGCGAGGATTCGGGTAAGTACTACCCGTTTGGTTTTTTTTATCCCTGCATCAGGTTTGTCTCGCGCCGAACGGGGTGCTATTGAAAAAAAAAACCCGTTTCGGCGCGGAACAACCCCTTTAAGTATTTACTCCCCTACTCATCCTGTTCTGGTATTGTTTTAAGTGCAAATTAATAACACCATGTCTGTGCTTTTTTTTATATGTATGTGTATATATATGTAGATATATATATTTGCATGTGTCTTCAGATCCATAAGCCTGAGGAAGAACCATGAGTAGGTTCAAAAGCTCTCTATAACACAGTGTATTTTTGTTAGCCATTAAAAGGTATCATATCTACAAGATTACGTGGTCTCTCTTGCTGGGAAAAAAATCACATTTTGCTCTACTGGCTAACCCGGTACCAAACTGTTGTGTTCACAAAAGTATACACAATAACACTGTATACAACTGTATTACAGCTGATTCTATTAGTAAATTGCGCTAGATTTAACTCCTTGTCCTTCTTTAAAAGCATATCAGAACCTCAATTGCAAAAACTTGGTAAAACACCCATATGACAGGATTTCCATGGGGCAAAAGTCAAAAAAACCTTAAAAAATATATAATCTTAGTATCATTTTAACTGAACTGATCCACAGAAACAAAAGTTACATAATTTATACTGCATGGCGAATGCCAAAGAATAAACAAAGACAATGGCAGAACTGATGTTCTATTTTAACACCCCCCCACCCTTCCCGCCACAGATTAATAAAACGTAGGCCGGTCTCATGTAAAACGCTGCATGGATCACTGCATACGGTCTGCAGTTAGCCTGAGCCCATCTACAAACAAGCTGCAGCAGCCAACGACAGCACTCAGCAGCCATGGCTAAGGGCTGCCACTGGCTGCTACAGCAGGCTTATGGGATGTCACAGCATAGATAGAGAAGACCGGAGCCAGGGGTGGGGAGTGAAGGGAGGAACGAAGAGAGGTGAGTAACTGCTGATTTGTTCTTTTAACACATGGCGGACCTGGTGACAGGGTTTCCTTAAAGGGGTTGTCCCACGAAAGCAAGTGGGGGTATACACTTCTGTATGGCCATATTAATGCACTTTGTAATGTACATCGTGCATTAATTATGAGCCATACAGAAGTTATTCACTTACCTGCTCCGTTGCTGGCGTCCCCGTCTCCATGGTGCCGTCTAATTTCAGCGTCTAATTGCCCGATTAGACGCGCTTGCGCAGTCCGGTCTTCTCCCTGGTGAATGGGGCCGCTCGTGCCGGAGAGCTGCTCCTTGTAGCTCCGCCCCGTCACGTGTGCCGATTCCAGCCAATCAGGAGGCTGGAATCGGCAATGGAGCGCACAGAGCCCACGGTGCACCATGGGAGAAGACCCGCGGTGCATCGTGGGTGAAGATCCCGGTGGCCATCTTACTAAGGTAAGTAAGAAGTCGCGGGAGCACGGGGAATCGGGTAAGTACTGGACGTTTTTTTTTTTTACCCCTGCATCGGGTTTGTCTCGCGCCGAACGGGGGGGCTATTGAAAAAAAACAAAAACGTTTCGGCACGGGACAACCCCTTTAACTTGGACAACCCCTTCAATACAACAAAAACAATTATACTACAGATAGGAATTTCCCCCACATGCCCTCTTACCTGATATAGGGGTATTTTATATGCCCTTGGATGCTAGTTAGGGCAAATAGGGCACAGATGCCCAACAGCGTCCATGTGACCCAAAGGCAAGGCAAAAATGCCAAACCTCGGATTTCCATGGTGCAAATGAAGAAGATTTGTGGAATAAAAAGTAGCTAGCTAGCTCTCTCTATGCGACTCCTACTCTGTATACACAGATAAGGCGGAGGTTACGTCAGCAGCCAGTTAGATAGGCTCAACACTCTATGATGTCACTAGTCTTCTGTGATGCCGTCCATGCTCCCATCATTGTTGCATCATCGCATTCCGCCTGGAACTCAGCATTGTAGACCTTCTATATTTATATTTCTGAATTTGCATATTCCATAACACTATATCCAACACATTGTAGTGTAATTGCTGTGATTATTATATTCAGGTTCGGGACTATATAATGCCACCTAAAATATAGAAAGGATTTTATAGAAATCTCGATTTAGGCAGGACAGTCCCACTTTGGAACCCTGTGTCCCACCTTCCCCATTGGGACAGCCACTTTTGGGATGTCTGGTCCCCATTAAAGTGATTATCGGCCGGGGTGCTGCAGTTTCCCGGCTGGTAATCACTCTGCGGTGCCACAGTGCCCCTAACTGTAATGCTTTATTCATAGTACTGGGTTCACTATATGGAGAAGAAAGACCTTATGGGCCCCCGTAAAGGTTTGTGGGCCCGGGTGCAACTGCATCCACTGCATCCCCTATAGTTACGCCCCTGTAGGGAACAATATTACTACTTAGGCCGCTGTGGGGTGGTGGGCAGGGTCACTATTACTACTGAGGCCACTGTGGGGGTGGCGTCACTATTACTACTGAGGCGATTGTGTGTGGGGGGGGTGGTCACTATTACTAGTGAGGCCACTATGGGGGGGGGGGGGGGGTGTCACTTACTACTGAGGCTACGGTGGGGGTCACTATTACTACTAAGGCCACTATTACTATTGAGGCCACTGTGGGGGACATTATTACTACTGAGGCCACTGTGTGGATTACCATTACTACTAGAGACGATATAGCGGGCACTACCGTATTTCCCCGAAAATAGGGCACCCCCTGAAAGTAAGACATAGTAAGACATTTGAAGAAGTCCCAAATATAAGGCACCCCCCCCCCCCCCGATAGTAAGGCATAGTAAAGTGTGTTTGTATGTAAGCATGTCCGTCGAACAGAACACCAGATCATGCAGCTGTGATGCTTTTTAGCCCACCGCCGCTGTCCCCTACCTTCACCGTCCGTTGCAGAGCAGCTGCATGCAGGACATGAGACAGTCACTTGCCGCCGATCCCGATGTTCCCTTCTGCGGCCATCGCTTGTAAATGTGCAGGCATGTCAAGAGGCCCATCCCCTGCTGCCATCCCCGTTGTCTCCTACTGCCAGATGTATCGGTAGATCTGCAGACAGTCTGCCGTTACCCCTTCTCCTGTCGCCGTTATCCTGTCCCTGCTGTGCCGTACAAGTGTGCTGTCGTGAGCTCCCCCTGCTGGCTGGAAAATGCGATACTGTACATTCTGTTCCTGCTGTACACGTCTGCTGTGATGAGCTCTCCCTGGTGGCCGAAAGCTGCAATACCATCCCTGATTACAAGTGTTCATTTTTTTTGTTAAATAATAAATGTGAATTCTTCTTCATTGAAAAATAAGACACCCCCTAAAAATAAGACGTAGCGCATATTTGGGAGCAAAAATTAATATGACACGTCTTATTTTCGGGGAAACAGGGTATTACTACTGAGGCCACTCTACACATGGCAGCATACCTCTAGCTGACGTAGAGTATGTTTACATGTGGCAGAAATATTGTCCACAGCAGAAATTTCCACTGCAAATGATGCAGCATTTCTGCATCCAAAGAACAGTCAAAATCGGTACCATTGGTGCGAATAGCGACTGGAAATCAGCGTATCCGCAGATGATTTCATGCTATGCGGCGCTCCCCCTCACCTCCTCCGAAGGCTTCCCGCAGTCAGCGCTCCCCGGCTTCTGATGTTCAGAATACATGACAGACCTCTGAAATCAGTGTCTGTCACTATACAGTAATACCCGCAGCCAAGGCACCATTAGGGACCTTTCACACGGGCCCTAATTAAGACAAAGCCAAATCCGCAGCTGCAGCACACCACGTCAAAATTCAGTTCTGTGGATTTCAGTGCAGAACTTTCCGTGGCTTGTGGGGCGTCCTATTTCCGGCGTCCTTGTGAAAGGTTCCTTAGGGACCTGGTAGGTTCACAATAATGTAATTACATTGAAATTGCGAAGTGATTCAGCATGCAAAAACAACATTTCCCATTAGATGGCGCTGTTTCCTATTTTATAGATTGGGAAGGAGCGCGACAGATGGAGAAATTTGTGAGGGATTCTTCAGATGTCGAAGTTCACAACCGCATTTTGTTTTCCACTTTCCTGTTCCGTCTTAAGAGCAGAACTGAGAAAAATGGATCCAGTAAAATCCCATTGATTTCAATGCGACTGTTTAGTCTCCGTTTTCTTCACTTCCATCTGGTTTCTGCTTTTTTTGAAGGAAAAAAGTCTGACCTGCAGGACTTTTTTTACCTGTCCAGAAAAATGGAAATTGGACGCAATGGACTTCTGTTTTTTTTCCTTTTATATTGGATTCCTTGGGAGACGGACACAAAGGGAAACGGCTTGCAGTGTTATTTCACCCCATTTTCCATCAGAAATCAGTGATGGAGTTTCGGAACAGAACCGCCGCCACTGATGTGAACGAAGCCTTAGAACACAGATGTGACCCAGGCCTAATACTTGCCGTACACCTTAGGGTGGATTCACACTAGCCTTTAATCTCCGTTTTGGCTTTCTGTTTCTCTGTTCCGTTTTCTTTGGAATTAAGATGTAATTTACCGTTTAACACCACAGGGTTACGCCAGATTTACATCCTGGTTGTGTGGCGGTTAAATGGACCGAGCCAATCACACTCCATACAAGATGAGTGCCAGCTGTCTAATTATAGGCCCCCCCTACAACAGCCACGATCAGAGCTGACGCTGATTGCGGCTGTTCATCCTTTAAATACCGCTGTCCATTTTTAAATCCCCCGAATGGCCTTTCCCCGATGAGATTGCGGGGTGACGTTCAGCTGCCATGGTGACGGCAGTCTATTAGGGTTCGCCTGTGGTGCGTATTGATAGACTGCCTGTTACAATACATTATAATGTAATAATGTAGTATTACATTAAACTGTATGAGCGATCAAATTATCACAAGTTCAAGACCCCTATGGACTGAAGAATATATATTTTTAATAATTATTGGAAAACAATAAAAAGGAACCAAAAGTTTTAAAAAACCTTTTCCCATATTGATAAAAAAAATTTTGTATCACTGCGTATGTCAAACTCCAATCTATCAAAGCAACACTTTATTTATTACACATGGTGAATGTCGTCAGAAAAAAAACCCAGAATGCCAGAACTGCACTTTTATTCGTCGCTCGTATCTGTGATCAACAAGTCACATGAACTCCAGAATGGTACCAATAGAAAGTAGTCGGCAGCGCTTTTTATTATTGTGTACCTTCCAATGAATAGACCACCGGCAAGGGATATAAAGTAAGAATTATAGATTCCCCCAATTAATAGTATGACCCAACATCTTACCAAATATATCAAAAACGGACATAATAGCACTCATTGATAGAGATCATGGGTGTTTGTGCATTGAGCTAATTTCTGCAAAAAGCAGACAGCTCTTTCCCACTGTAGTGGCCAAACTTATTGTTACAGGCAAAATTCACATTCATTTCAATTGGAACTTTGCCAGCAATACCAAGCATGGCCACTACAGTGAAAACAGAGCTATCCACTTCCTGCAGAAATTAGCTCAATGCACAAACACACTGGAACAGCATATTGGCAGGGGTCTGGGGCGGCAAACCCCTGCTCATCTACTATTCATTACCTATCCTGCAGATAGGCCATCAATAGTTTACAACTGGACAAGCACTATAAATTGAATTCTTAGAAATGCTTCTGTTTTACAGTTGTCACATGTCAAAAGTGGCAACTTATTCCGTGTCTTCGATATCTTCAGCTCAGACTTGTCGTGTTTTTTCCTGCGGGATTTAATAGTGGAATAACATCTTTCCTGTATGGTAGAAATCTGCAAAAACAATTCCGCAAGACATTGTGAGCTCCTCAGCGGTAAGCGGAAAAAAGATGTGTGGAATTAAAGATGCCCCAAAGAATGACATGGGACTGCAGTTTTATCCAGGCGGCCAATTCGGAAAGTGTGAAAGCTGAATTGGTTTCCTGATATTTATACAGCTTTAAGGCCGACTTCACACGGGCGAGAAAACCGAGCGAGATTTGTGCGTTGCGAGAAGCACAAATATGAACCCCATTCAAAAGAATAGGGTCATACACATGAGCCATGTTTTCCTATGTGGCACCGCAATGTGATGCAGGAAACAAACCGCAGCATGTTCTATCTTGCTGCATGATCTCGCATTGCTTCGCCCATTGTTTTCAATAGGGCCGACGGCAGCATCGCACCACATTCTGCAGTAGGTGCACGCGATGCAAGGTCTCCCATTAAAAACACCAAAAGGATGCCTTGTATTCGCAGGGAAAAAGGGTACGTTCACACGTAGTAGAAATGATGCAGATTTTCCACAGCAGGAAATTGTACAGCAAAATCTGCGGTATTTCCGCATCAAAAACCATTGGCGTGGATTTTGACTCCAAATCAATGATTCCAGCATGCGGCTCCTCTCACTTCGCAATGAGCAGCCCCTCACTGCCGCACACGGAGCAGTCACAGGGGGCTGATGATTGCGAGGTGAGAGGAGCCGCATGCTGGAATCATTGATTTGGAGTCAAAATCCACGCCAATGGTTTTTGATGCGGAAATACCGCAGATTTTGCTGTACAATTTCCTGCTGTGGAAAATCGCCCAAAAGGATCGTATACTTGCATAAAATAAAATGAAGGGAGGAGAGAGCAAGAAGCCGGCTGATATGTCCGTGCTAGCCGATCGATCGGTTTATTTTGGCAATAAAGATGCCCGTTCACCCGCTGGTGTGTAACACCACTCTGTGGATTGGAATGGCAATTAAATGCCTAATTAGGGCAAGCTGTCTTCTTTTACCAGTGTTGTAAGCAGGGTAACTCAGGCGGTTCTATCTAGCCCCTCCCTTCCCCCGGGGAATCCCTCAGTAATGCCTGTAGCTCCGCCCCCTCTTTATCCCTGCTACGGGATTCCCTTGTTCTCCCCTGCATGGGAATTGCTTCTCTCCCCGCTGCTGGGGAATTCTCCCCTGCAGGCTTTCCTTTGGACTCCCTTCGTCTCCCTTTCTCTCTCCCTGCTGCGGGGAAATTCCTTCTACTCTGCGTAGATGTGGGGAACCCCCGGGGAGTCCGCCTTATCCCCGCGGGGACTAAGAGGAGCTTACAGCGGGACATTTAAAATGTGCTTCTGGCTTTAGTGGCACGGCAGCACTCCCTCCCCCGTTCTCTTCATTTGTCTCCCATTCCCATTGTTTAGAAATTTAAACTAAACAATTGGAATGTTTTTCCAGCTCCCATAAGAGTTTATGGAAACTCCTGCGCATCGCGCAGACTTTAGATGCATGCATTACAGTCACGCATGTCCTATCTTTTTAGGTGCGTGTTTTTTGCGCACCTAAAATTCCTTCATCTGAATGTTCCCATGGGAAACCATTGGTTTTATTAGCTGCAAAATTTTTTTACGCACGTGATTTTTGCGCATAGGTCCCCGAGTGAATGAGCCCTTATGTGTGATTTTATTTACACGCTGAAATGCCTGTGCAAATACGTTGGCCTGAATAAGCCCTAAGGGCTTATTTAGACGACCGTATATCAGCTGGGTTTTCACGCCCAGCCGATATACGGCGTCTCTCTCTGCAGGGGGAGGAGGCTGGAAGAGCCGGGAGCAGTGCTCTGAGCTCCCACCCCCTCTCTGCCTCCTCTCCACCCCCCTGCACTATTTTCAATGAGAAGAGGCGGAACATGGCGGAGCTAATTCCCGGAACTTAGCCCCGCCCCATTCTGCCTCCTCTTATTGCAAATAGTGCAGAGGGGTGGGGAGGGGGTGGAGAGGCGGCAGAGAGGGGGCGGGAGCTCAGAGCACTGCTCCCGGCTCTTCCAGCCTCCTCCCCCTGCAGAGAGAGACGCCGTATATCGGCTGGGCGTGAAAACTCAGCTGATATACGGTCGTCTGAATGCACCCTAAAGCTGTATAAATATCAGGAAACCAAGTCAGCAATATCCCCTGTATCATCAAATCTTGTTATCTTCTTTCACACCCAGAGTTAGGTCTCTGTCACACAAACTTACTTGTGCAGAATTATGCATGCGCCAATTTTGCGTGCGCGATACGCAGCAAATATAAGTCATTAATTTCAATGGCTTCATTCACATGCGTCTATTTTCATTCCCGGAAAAGAAACATATGCAGCATGCTCTATTTTCCTGCAAATTTGCACACAGAAATAGCACATATTGAACTAATTATCTTATCTGTTAATTTTAATGAATGCGAGAAAGTTTGCGTGTTTTTTTGTGCGCACAAATGTGCACGGTTTGCGTGCATACAATGTACAGTAAAACACGTACTAGAGCTTGTTATGTTAATATGCGTCGCAAATGAGCTTACGCCCATGTGACGCTGGCCTTTGTGCGTGTCTGCTGTGACCAACATACAAGTGAGAAGTGATACGTGTGGGTTTATTATCTTAATCAAACTGCTCTAAAACGGATTTATGCTCACTATCTGATAACGACCGGAACACGCGAATAGCGCTCTCAGCTCTGACCGTACGCTCTACTAGGATGCCTTTTTTTTTAATCAGATAGTTTTTATTGAAATTATACTTTTGAATACAATTACCCATTAATTTCTACACATTTCTACATGTATAAGTATATATACATATAACATATCATCACCCCACCCAAACAATACAGTCAGTCATAATTATGTTTAGGCCGGCTACACACCACCGGGTCGGATTCTGCATGCGGAAGCCCGTAGCGGAATCAGACCCTGTGCCCGGCTGGCCTCTGTGCGTTTCTGTCTTTTCTTCCCAAAAAAGGATTCTGCATGGACGGCTTCCATTGACGTCAATGGAGGACGTTCGATCCGTGGCCCTTCCGTAATGACATTAAGGGAAGGTCACAGACTCCGCCTAAAGAAAATCATCTGAGTTTTGTGTGCTGGAAGACTCACAAGTCTCACACAAAAATAGAACCCATTATTTGCAATGGGTGTACTTACATGGGGGTCTTTTTAGCAAGAGAGAAAAATTGCAGCATGTTCTATTTTCATGTGAGTTGCACGAGAATAGAACATGCAGATGTGTGGTCTCCCACACATCGCACAGCACATTGGTGGAGTGCCCAGGTGGTGCAATACAAGTCGCATCCAAGAATGCGCCCACCCACTGGCGATTTTTTTTTCTTTGCGTTTTGCGTTTTTTCTCAAGAGCAATTAGAATTGAATGTACTCCTGTCCACTGGCGTTTTTTTGTGCGTTGCGTTGCGATTTTTAACATAGGAACCGTCAGTTGCATATGTGTCCTTATTTTTCTCCTAATGCACCCATGAAAGTCAATGGAAATTAATGGAAAAGCCGCGAAAACGCGGCAGAAAACGCTGCGTTTTTCACGCACGAAAATCGCAAACGCCAGTGGGTGGGCGCCCTAAGGGCTCTTTCATAGGCGTTTGTGCACCTGTTCAGATAACCTGGGCCCAGTGCATATACACTGAGCCCGAATTACCGTCAGGCACGGGGAGACAGTTTAGCTCTGCATCTCCAATCTGATCCTACTACAAACCTTTCGTGATTGAGGGGTGCCATGGACCAGGCACCCCTATGAAGTAAGTCACCACTCACATATATACATATCACTGGAGCGTCAGGAGGGCTTTTTTGTTGTCCAGTATCTCTCTCTGTTCTCTGGTATACCTAGAGCCACCTAGTGACGCTCTCCTACTGGGATGTCGGTCAGACCAGTGCTATTGGATCCCTTATTGGATTTTTCCACCTGGAGGGTCCCGTTACGTCTGGGTGAGTCCCATACGCTTTGAGAAAATCTTCTTTGTTATAACCACCATCCTTTACCATTGGAGCGCTACTATTCTGATTCTTGTTTCTTCACATTTAAAAGAGATATTTTTAGGAATCCGTATACTTACTCCACTCAAATAAATCATGGCCTGCATAATAGCATTTGGAGAAGCAGATGATTCTATAAAGGAGGGCCATGCTTACCCTTCCAGAAAAATTAGATACATATTACATAGAACATATTAAGAGAACCATGTTTCATGAGCATTTTCTTACTAGGGTTGCAGGAGGAATTAAATGACCAAGTTCCACCAACCTGCTTGCCGCATTGTGGCATTTCTCAGTAAAGCAATCAGAATGCATGCCACACCAACTAGTCCTGCACTGAGCACAGGAGACTGGGCGAAAGAGTTGGGCACTTGGCGGTTTGAGAGACAGAAAATGTGAAGCAGTCCAGATAGTGTCCAAACTTGTGGTTCAGGGGCCACAGCTTCGGGTGCATGTGTGTGAGGGGGGGGAGGTGTTTTCTTGGAGATGACAGACCAGGGTGCCATGCTACAATGCCATGGTCCTGGCCACATCACTGAGCATACTTACCATAGAAGCAGAGCTTGCCACCAAGGCCTTGCTTTGGTGTTTATGGTGGGAGGACTTTGGCACTGAACACTTTCCTTTCTGCAGATACCACTAGAGGGAGCTCATTACATACAGATTAATATAATTAGCACTAAACTCTATGCTAGAATTATAAATCTAGTTAGCTCCCCCTAGTGGTGGCTTTCTGCAGTCAGAATTGCATAATTTAACAAATTCCAAAATTAGGGCTCCACAATGGAGGTATATTCTGAAACTAATCAGCGCAGAAAGTTGGACAGGAAACAGGAAGTGGACATTCACTTTAACTTTGTTACGGGAATTTGTGATTTCTGTGTATGCATTGTATTTTCATAGATATTGGATACTTTATCTAGAGAACAAACATCCAGCAATTGATCATTTTCTATCTGGCACGGTTTGCTGCTTCCACAAGACACTTGTCTAAAAGCATTTCATAGCCATTATATGGAAGTTACAGTCATATGCAAACAATGACTGCATGATATAGGATTTCATGCGCCTACGGCTGCTAAGAAGCCCATCCACAATGCAGAAACAATAATTGTATAATATAGCATTTAATGTGCGCCTAGTCAGGAGGAACGTCATTCAAGGACGGCGCATCTCTCTAAACAATGCGGCTTTGTCTTTAAGCTTAGCTGTAACTTTCTCATTAATTCAAATGGAGCGAAACTTATCTTCCATTTTTACAGGGATGTCTGAGAAAACAGCACTTGAGAGCTCCGCAAGCTTCACGAGTGGAAACTCTTTGTTTCCCCTTTTATGTACCAACGGATACAATTAGTTAGACCGATGCCAATCTCGCTTAATAGGTCATGTGTCAATCACACTGCCACGATCTGACACGTAGGACGTGATCGGCGGTCATGTATCGATAGCGTTGTTTATCTGAAACATCTGTTACCATGGCAATAATAAATGTTCTAGTTTTGATACATTTTTTTCTGCCATAGTTGGTTGGATACGCGATGCATGTTTATTGTGTTTTGCTGTCCACACATTTGCTGAAGTAAGGGCTCCTTCACACGGGCGTATTGACGCGTGTAAAACACGTGCAAAGAGGATAGAACCTCTTTGATTTCAATGGGCTCATTTAACCCTTTCCAATCCACTGTCTGACCCCTGAAGACATTATGATTTAAGGCTGTACAGCTCCGATGTTGGAAGATGTCCGTCAGGGTTCTCTTTCTGTATATTGCCAGCCTCTCTGCTGTCAGAGCCTATCCAACACGTCACCTCATGCAGTACTGGCTTTAGCCAGCATATAGCGCCGTTGTGTAACGGCAGAAAAAGAGTAAGCCCCCTAGGAAAACCAGGATACAAATTGGATTGGAAAGGGTTACACTTCCATTTTTAATCAATAGAATATGCTCTATTTTGTGTGCATTTGCAAACCAAAGGGCCCCATAGAAGTCTATGCACGCACTACTCGAGGTGGGTAAAAAAGCACATCCGGACCTCATTAGGCTAAATAGCCTTTTAAATCAGGACAGGGGAGCATGGCGGGTACATGTAGACAGGCCTTGCATGTGCAAGAAAGTACAGTATAATATGCAGACACGCATGCGAAAGCGATTTGTTCATGGCATAAATACGTTACATTGAGGTGCACACAAAAATTAATACGTCTGTGTGAAGGAGCCCTAATAAGGGGTGCCTAATTAAAGCAACCCACCAGTCCTGGGTGAACAATGATGACAGAACAGCTTCTCTGACTATTGGATGCATAGTCTGAAAGAGATTTGTATGCATCAGTAGTCTTAGCGGTCATTTGCAAGGCCGGCCGTATTGCGGATTCTGGTTTGTGCATATGCAGCGTATTTACGGACTGAAATATGCTGATTTTCTGCCCGTTTCTGCCTCCTGGCAGTTTTTTTTACATGCAGCATATTGAAGCTTGTAAAAAAAAAATGCAGAAAATTCCATTGATTTGGTTCATAAATGTGCAGCAAATACACAGGTTTCCTGCATATTTCCTATGTATTCACTTGAACACAATAAAGCCGTGACCATGTCGCAGCTACATATTGCGTTTTCTCACCCATTCACATGCCCGGAATTCCTTCGGACAGGGAGAAATTCTTCAACGGGCTTAATACGTAGAGCCATCTGACATAGTTAGCAGTAATCAGAGGCAGCGCTCCAGTAGGGCAATGAAACAGTTAGTGTATGTATATTTATATCTATACAGGAGAGACTCACCCTGACGTGACCGGTCTACTATTTGAGTCGGTACCGGTCCGCCATCTAATCTAAGTTCGTGTTGAACACTCCAATAAGGGTTAACATCTTGTGATCCACCGGCCTGTACAAGCATCCCATCGGGAGAGCGTCATGAGAAGGCTCTAGGCATAATGTATGCCAGAGGGAATAAAGATATGTACGTGATATCAATAAAAATGCTCAGCGTTCCGATGGCAGAGAGGTTTAAATACTGAGAAAAGTACTTACTTGTCAGGGGTGCCTAGTCCAACGGCACCGCTGATCCCGGAAGGCATATAGTCAAACTTAGGAGATGGTCCAATGAATTACCATATGAATTTTATTGCAGCAACGCGTTTCGGCTTATCACACAAGTCTTTTTCAAGCATGCTTATACAGACCAACATACACAAATATATATATATATATATATATATATATACATATTCTAAAATCTAAAGAAAAAGGTAGCTACCTTTCTCACGTGGAGACGCTGGATTGCAGTGGCTTGCGGCATCCACTGATGACGCTGACTTCTGTCGTGTTCACGTGGTGCAGGAATTTTTGGTGAATATTGGTGGAATGCATGCAGTGCGTTCCATGGGGAATTCCTGCACCACGTGAACGGGACAAAAGTCAGCGTCATCAGTGGATGCCGCAAGCCACTGCAATCCAGCGTCTCCACGTGAGAAAGTAACTACCTCATACAGTCGGCCGAGGCGCAGTGGTGGCCAAAGGATGAGATGAGAGAACTAAGAAGTAGGTCTCATATCTGTCAGACTTTTATGGCATAGCCTGTGGACATACCATAAAAGTCTGAGATTGGAATACTCCTTACACCCCTACCTGATGTGCACCATACATGTACAATGCATATCGGATGTCAGTGTATGGAGCAGGCTCCATGTATGGCAGTCTTTGACCATTTTGACAGCGGACAACCGTCCGAAAGAGCAGTGATCTGAGATACCTCTGCGGCTGTTGACAATTTTAAAACGGCTGTCAATTCTGATAGAGGCATTTCATTGTCCTGAATGGCTCTCTTGCAATGAGATTGCAGGTAGCTGTCCGGGTACTGTAACAGAGGGGCCTTCTAAAGGCTTTCAGGTTTGCTATGAATCATTGCCCCTAAAAAAAAGTGCCTGTGGCGCATCCTCATAGAATTCTGGTAACAATACAGTATAATGCAATACTATGATATTGCATTACACTGTACAATGAAAAGATTGCAAGTTCAAGTCACCTAAGTGGACTAAAAGAAAGGTAAAAAAAAAAGTAAGATAAAGATTTCACTATTAGAAAAAAGTAAAAAGAAAGATAAAAAATATTGAAAAACACTTTCTTCCCAGTCGTTGCATCCAACAATAAAGAATATGAAAAAATTAAAAATTGGTATCACTGTGTCCTTAAAAGTACAATTTATGAAAATATCACATTATTAATTCCACAAGGCGAATACTATCAGAAAACAAAAAACACAACGCTAGAATTAAACTTTTTGGGTCACCCCACCCCCAAGAAAAAAATTGAATAAAAAGCGATCAAAAAAAATCATATGTACCCCAAAATAATACCAAAAAAAATCGACAGCTAACTTCATATCATGTAGATATGTTACTAGAAAAATAAAAAAGTAATTATTCTTTTTAAGTGGGTGGGGGTAAAAGTGAAAAAATAAAGCAAAAAAAGCCGCAGCAGGAAGTGGTAATGAGTATTGACATGCTTTACACAACGTGACAACTAAAGGACGTATATTTTTAATATTTTAGGGGTCAGTTCTCTATAAAATTGATTACCCAAATCTTCCTTGTCAGGAACGACGGCTCGTGGGTTCTCTGTGCCCGCACTGCTGGTCCTGTCACTCAGGCTGCGGGGGTAAGGCGCAGGGGAGCCCCAGTCCTGGTGATCGACCCCTGGCCGCCGTTACCCTGGTCACTGGCTCTGGGCGCCCACTTCCTTGCCCAGGGGACGGGCGCCGAGGTAGCCGGGTTGTTGGGGATGCAGCGCCGTGCCGTTACGCTCTGTGTTCCCATAGCTATGACACCCAGCCGCGCTCTCCATCCTTGCTTGTCTGTAGTGGCGCCGGGCGGCTGGTTTTCCTGATGTCCTCTGATTAGCTCCTGCCGCTGTCAGACTCTCCGCCCCAATCAGCTGCTGGGGCGGGTGTTCTGACAGCTTTTAGCCCTTTCCAATCCAATTTCTATCCTGGTTTTCCAAGGCGGATTACTCTTTTTCTGCTGTTATACAACGGCGCTATCTGCTGGCTAAAGCCAGTACTGCATGAGGTGACACGTTGGATAGGCTCCGACAGCAGAGGGGCTGGCAATATACAGTAAGAGAACCCCTATGGACGTCTTCCAACATCGGAGCTGTACAGCCTTAAATCATAATGTCTACAGAGGTCAGACAGTGGATTGGAAAGGGTTAAAGCTGCTCAGTTCCTAAGAAGGTTGCCAGTGTTTGCTTTGTCTCCAGCTGCACCTGCATACTTCATTACTGATTACCTACTTTGACCCGCTGCTTGGACTTGACTGCGATTTGCCTGACCCTTCTGTACCACATTCCTTCTTGTTGCCGACCCGGATACCCAGACCTGCCTTTGTGTCGTTTGTTTCTGTGTTTATCTGTAAGTCTGACTCTAGCCTCGTGTCCCTAGTCAGGTTAGGGACCGTCGCCCAGTTGTCGCCCTTGGGCTTAGCCTAAGGGGAGAATAAGTAGGGACAGGGGTTGCAGGCGGTTTCCAGGGACTTCCAAACACCCAGACCCCAGTTCCCTGACATTTCTCTTTTTTCCAGATGTCAGTACTAGTGGTGTAGCTATACGGGGTGCTGAGGTAGCAGGAGCTACCGGGCCCTAGAGCTTTAGGGGGCCCAAAGGCCCTGCTATCATATAAGAAAACACCAGTATTCTAAATGGCACATGGATGGTTGAAGGGCCATGTTACAGATTTTGCATTGTGGCCTCCGACATTTAGCCTTGGCCTAATATTTGACGATTCTAGCAATGCCCGGCCTGCTAGTGTTGCACTGATGGTCTTATTAAGAGATCCAACAATGCAGAGGAAAGTTGTGTGAGGGTCTCCATTCTGAACTTTTATATCCGGGTCCAAGAGCCTTTAGCAACGCTTCTTGTCAATACATAAGCAGAATGAATAATATGCTTGGTGCGAGTATCCTATAGGGTGAATGCACAACGGATTTGTCCCAGTAATGTTTGAGACTGAACACTTCCATTTATGTGAAAAGGGCTGTTGTGGAGGCAAAGGACATGCATTTTTGCAAGACAAGTTGGAGACATTTCTGCCACAAATCTGCAGCATGTGCATATACCCACAAAGCGAGGAGCCTTAATTCCAGTCAGGTAACAGATGCTTCACTGAGAACGTTTGTGGTACGGAATTGGAATGAGGCGAGCAGGTTGGTGGGTTTAATCTTCGGAGGGTGACGAGGTGTGAGATCAGACTGCCAGACAGTAAGACATAGTTTATAATTAAAGATTCCAAAAAATATAAAACTGCAGAATACTGGACAGACCCCACATCTCAATGAGCTGATCAATAGGATAACTACACGGGCCCAATATGTCTTCTTGTCAGCGGTTCAATGGTGTGAATACTAAGATTTATTCCTGTTGCTAAATGAAAGAAAATGTGTAAAGAAAATACTTCGTATTGACGGATAAAAGGAAAATAAAGAAAATGCCTGTGATCAGTGTGGGACTGGTGTACCGAGGGCCCACGGGTAGAATTGACTCCAGTGGCCCACCCTACAGTTACATGCAAATACAGAGTCAAGCCACTTTATTATGACCACCAGCTAATATCCAGAGTAACCACCATGTGCCACATGGACAGCAGCTAAACAGGCTGACTCAATAAGGTGCTGGTAGGTTGTCTCAGGTATCGGGAGCTATCCCATTGCATCCCATGCACTGCAGTAAGCATGTCTCCAGATCCATAGAGAAAACACGACGATCAAGGTGGTCCCACAGATGCTCAATTGGGTTCAAGTCTGGGGAATTAGTGGGCCTGGGAAGCACTCGGAAGTCTTGGTCGTCCTTTTCCAACCACTGCTGGACATTTCTAGCCAATGTGACATTTCGTATTGTCTACCTGGAAGATGTCATCTGCTTCAGAGAAGACAAGCAGCCTGCATGGGTGTACGTAATCTGCAAGGATGGATTCATAGCAAGATCTGTTCCGAATGCCTTCCTCCGGGATGAGCGAGCCCAGAGAACACCACGAAAAGATTCCCCCAGACCATAACACTGCCACCGCCAGCGTGTGTTCTTCCAGCAATTGTTGTGGGGGGTTTATTCTTTGAGGTTTCTTGTCTGACAGGTCAATGTCCATCCATTCGAGAATAGATAGGACCTGTCCTATCTTCCCGTGGTTATTTTCAAATTCCTGCACTATGGAACAGAGTTTAAACAACCAGCGAAGAAACCAGGGGAAGAAATTTCTCTAGTTCAGGTGAAACGACGCTCCGTAACGGCAAGCGTAATTTTGATGACCACATTGTATTTTCGCCCTTAGGATAGAGACAGACTAGTGTAAACAGATGATAGTCGCTTTGCACGGGTTATCGCCTCTTCAGAATCTACACCTGTACAGTCTGAAAAAGCATGAGCCCACATCAAGCGGCTATCACCTGTTTGCACTAGTCTGTCCCTACAGTAAGTTTTATAATTTCAATGCAGTGCTTGTTGAACCAACACGACGGCTGTGATTGGCTGAGAGCAGCGCTCGCGGAACCAATCAGAGCCATCGCTTTCTGGAGGAATCCCGCAACCAGGAAGTGATGTTCTTTTGGCGACCGAGGAGTGCAGGATGCGTAGCGGAGCTACAGAACTTTGGAGACCAGCGGGAGGGATCCTGACTGCTCCTGCTAGGTAAGTGAAATAAGACATCCCCTGAAAATAAGACTTAGTGCCTCTTTTGGGGCAAAATTTAATATAAGACAGGGTCTTATTTTCAGAAAAACACGGTAGATCGAGCCTAGTCATGCTCATTTTTTTTATAGAAGTGTGTGTGAGACACTAAAATCTTGGCAACAGGTATAAAGAGAAAGTACATTTACACCACAGAGTAGCGATACAGCAATGGGCAGTAAGTAGCGGCAGAGACTGCACTGACTCCAGGAGGCGGGGCTCTATGGAGGGGGATCAGGCAGAGTTACCCTATCATTATGCAGCTAGATGGCAACAATTGGTTATGCACCACTCGTGTGGGTACAGGAGCGATGGGAGGTTCAGTACACTGACCTTATTAAATATAAAACGGCTCCCAGTACTGGGTTTGTGGCCCATAGGGGGATTCATTGGTTACCTGGTGGGCCAGTCCAACCCCGCAGTCAACACTTTATAAGTTCATCGGGTCCTTGTGATACTTGAGGGCAGATCTTGAGATTGCAGCTCCAGGTAGGGTGGCGTTTATGGTATAGGTCAAAAAAAGACTCTTGACCGTCAAGTTCAGTCTCTATCAGACCTCAATCTTTGATCCAAAAGACGGAACAAGAGAAACCACTACCCATCTACACCTAGTTTTGCCCCAATGCAGGGTAGTGGGAGCACTGGGGATTCCTTTCTGATGCCACGGGTTCATTCATCACTATATTAAATCTTATGAGATAAACGTCGTGCCAGTTTGTAATAGCGCCATTGTATCTGCCATTATTACTTCTTTTGGTAGGGCATTATGCTGTTTGACTATTCTAATGGTGACTTCACACGGGCGTATTTGCACGCACAATAGCAGAGAATAGAACCCTTTGATTTTAATGTGTTCGTTCTCATTTCCAATTTTGTGCTTGTGGAAAAAATGCAGCATGGTCTATTTTTGTGCGCATGTGCACACCAAGGGCCCCCATAGAAGTCTATGGGAGGTACGTAAATGTGGAATACACTGCGCAAATCCATGAAAAAAAAACACATCTGGCCCTCATTAAGCTAAATAGCCTTTTAAATTGGGACGTGGTTGTGTCCTGTGCGCAAATAGTACAGAAAAATGGACTGATACGTGCTCAAATCTAACAAGCTAATAGCGCAAATACATTGCGCTAAAGCATGCACAATGGCACATACGTCCGCGGGAAGCTGCCTTAAGGATACGTTCACAGGTAGGATCTAAGTTGCGTATTTTCCTCTGCAGATTTAGGGCGCCCACCCACTGGCGTTTGCGATTTTCGTGCGTGAAAAACGCAGCGTTTTCGGCGCGTTTTTGCCACGTTTTTCGCGGCGTTTTTCGCGGCATTTTCGTGGCTTTTTCGCGCCTTTTCCATTAATTTCCATTGACATTCATGGGTGCATTAGGAGAAAAATAAGGACACATATGCAACTGACAGTTCCTATGTTAAAAATCGCAACGCACCGCAAAAAAAAACGCCAGTGGACAGGAACACATTCAATTCTAATTGCTCTTGAGAAAAAACGCAAAACGCAAAGAAAAAAAAATCGCCAGTGGGTGGGCGCCCTAATGTGCAGAAAATCTACAGCGGATTACAGTACAAGGAAAATGCCTGACATTTAATGGGATCTCATCCGCGCAATGCAGGAAAAAATGAGCCGTGTCAATTGACCTGCAGTGCGGATTTTATATCAGCAGCATGTCCGTTTATCCTGCGGACTTTCACAGTGGATTGCACCCGTACAGACGAGCAGCAAAAACAAAATCCATGGCAAAACCCACCACATTTACAATATATGCCGTGGAATTTCAGATCTGCGTCCGCACTGAGGTTGGTGTTACATAAATGTAAGTGCAGTTGCGCAATGGGAGTTGCGTATTTGCGCACGCATGTGTGCGTCTTACTGTATTTGTTCCGCACATAAATCACGCAGCCATGCTACCATTCATTGAAATGGGCATGAGTAAAACATGCTTATGTGAATGAACTCATTGAATTCAATAGGTTACATCCACAGCTTGTTGCGCACGCAAATTTTGTGCACTCAAAACGCTGCACATATACGTTAGGGTGACCGATCTTACTATCACACGGGTGTCAAACTAATTTTCACCATGGGCCACATTATCCTTAGAGCTTCTTCAAACAGGCATAAGCAATTTTGCGCTTGACTGAGCACATCGCATTTACACTATGAACGAGTCTTTTTTGCACGCATAGCTGTGCATTTTACTGCACTTTTCGCTCTCGCAGAGCGCGTCCATTTGTGCGCAGCAGACAAGCACACCCCGATTTAAATGGCTGTTTAGCTGAAGGAGTTGCAGATGTGTCCTTTCTTTACGGAATTGTTCAGTGCATTGTGCGCACCTCCCATAGACTTCCATGGGGACCTTTAGCGTACAAATGCGCAGAAGGATAGGGCAGTTCCTATTTTTTGTGCGCATGAGTAATACACACGCAAAAAAATTTGGAATGAACCCTTTGAAAACAATGGGTTCTATTCACTGCGTAAATTTGAAATAAAATGCACCCAAACACGTCCGTGTGAAGGAGCCCTTATGGCTGCCTTCAAAAAGCCGATTGTAATTGTATAGTATTTGCGCAGCGTATTACATGCACAATTTTTGTGCGCATAATACACAGTGAATAGAACCCAATGATTTCAATGGGTATGTTCGTATGAGCGTATTTCTTCGCGCGAAGTGCATTGGCATGAAAAAAATACATGGCATGACCTTTTTTGGTGCATATCATGCACCGCAGTAGCCCAACATTGTAATGAGCCTGTCTGCATTCTTTGCGTTCACAAATGCCCGGCCAGTGGGCCTCGTAAAATGAGGAAGTGGGACGTATTTGGCCCACGGGCCCATGTTTGACATGTGTGCTCTATCACCACTTTTTTTTCATTCTTGCCTCCCTTTGCCTAACCGGACTCTTTAACATTTGGCCCCTGACACTGTGAATCTGTCAAATGGGCAGTTCCTACTATTCACTGCCAATGGGTGATGCTAGACTTGATTGACAGTCTGATGTCACACTGTCACCCATTGACAGTGAGCAGTAGGGATTGCCAACTTGACACCACCAGAAGCCGGACATTGGAAGAGCGCGTGCCGATGAATGGAAGTGAATATGAAAAAAAAGTGTGAGCCCTACTGTACGACTAAATGCTTCCGATTTTGTATGGCGAAAGAGACGAATCCGACAAAAACATGATGTTCCCCATCAGATGCCGCTGACTGTCCCATGAGTTGTATTAATAAGCGCATCTTGCACATTCACCCTGAGCATCTGCGGAGGCCGTAGTACGGGAATAGGCGGCTTACTCAGGAGATTAATCATCTTTCTTAGTACAGAACTAAGTTGCATCAAACTTTAATCCTAGATCCATTCTTTCATCTCTCAGTGAAGTCCCACAATCTGTCGGCATCAATCACTGATCTGCCACAGGCCGCCTGTATAACTTGCCAGAAATCCAACAGACGGGTGCAGATTTACAGCATCCACCATGCAATCTCCTCATTTATCAGATTTTCGGATCTGCTGATAACCAGCCACAATCCTATTATCCGTTATTTATATACCAATATATTCCCCGGGACAGGATGTATCTCTCGCATCGATCACCTTCCTGAACGGCGCTCACAATCTAATTTCTCCCAGGCTACAACATTAGCAACAGTTTCATTGAGTCATTTAGCCAAAGCTTGTTTTTGGAATGTGGGTGGAAGCCTACATGAGCAGTAGGGTAGCCCCGATGCCCATACACAGTATGTACACTGCTCTCCATAGGCAAGAATAAATACACTTCCCTTATGTGATCTGCAGTGGTGTTCAGCTTTTAACATAGGGACTTCAGCTTGTTACCCGGGACTCTGTCCGCGTGGGATTTGTATTTTTTATCTAATCTGTGTTTTGCTGTATACTGAAACGTTAATAAAAAAGTTGAAATTGTGAAAGGGATGTAACTGCAATCTGCTGTCAGCACAGTTCGGTACGTTTTTTTTGGTCTTGTCATCTTATACTAGGATTTAAAGGTTTTGTGGGCTGTATACACGTGACCTGCCAGATACAGTTGCCTATGAGTAAAACATGTTTTTTCTAAATGTACACCTGCTGCCTTAAGGGTGGCTACCCATTAGCAATATTTTTTCCTGCGATGAGAGAGCGAGTTAAAATACATGATTATGTGGCAGACATCTGTGATGCTATCCCATTGCTTTCAATGGGGTCGGCACTGCTGCGTCCCCATCGAAAGCAGTGGGTTGCAGGCAACCTGCGCAGGAAAGCTTTTCGGGGAAGGGCTTGAAATACAAGCCCTTCCCTGAAAATCAGCCTTAGCTGCAAAAAAAAGTTTAAAAAATTATACTCACCCAGAAGAACTGTCCACCTCTTCTCTCCGGCATGGCAGCCTTCTTCTGTCTTCTGGAGGCCGGGGGATGAAAAATTCCCGCCCCCAGAAAGCGCTGGTGTTATTGGCTGAGCACTCAATTAATCACAGGCAGCGCTCAGCCATTAAATGACAGTTGAGCGCTGCCTGT
The DNA here is from genome assembly GCF_035609145.1 of Eleutherodactylus coqui. NCBI lineage: Eukaryota > Metazoa > Chordata > Amphibia > Anura > Eleutherodactylidae > Eleutherodactylus > Eleutherodactylus coqui. The sequence goes on from NC_089839.1 coordinate 282,145,989, forward strand.
GATTGGTCACAGTGCTCAGGCAATCACAGGCAGCGCTCAGCCATTAAATGACAGTTGAGCGCTGCCTGTGATTGGTCACAGTGCTCAGGCAATCACAGGCAGCACTTAGCCATTCATTCAATTCATTGAATTCAACACCTGTGCGGGAGATCTGCACATCAAGCCACCCATAGGGAATCATGGGTGCCCACGAAATAATTTAAGCAGGCGGATTTGTTTTGCAGACCTTTTGGTCAGGAAAATAAATCGCAGCATGCTCCATTTTTCTGCAGACCCCTGAGGTCAATGGAAGCCGTCCGATTTTTCAAGAAGAGATGAAGAGAAACAGTGCCAGGAACCGAGAGGAAGCTGCAGCAGCGTCGGACAGCGCTTCTAAGGTGATGTATGTGTTTTTTGTTTTTTTTTCCCTTCAGCGAACGCTTAGTTTAGGCTTTTACAGTAGGATTTCCTATAGTCAAATTTGCATCGCACCGCACGAAAATCGCGTTTCCGTGCGATGCAACAGGGAGGAAGGCTCCATAGGGAAACATGGGCTACAAAACCTCACGAGTTGTGGACATATCGCCAGACCCGCAAGGTTTTTGTGTGGGGTTGTTGCATGCTACAAAGCATCGCATGTGTGAAGGAACCCATAGGAAAGCATGGGCGTCACATACATGCGATTTGTAGCATTGTAGCAACGCTACAAAATCGTGCGACTTTGTCACCCGTGTGAAGGAGGCCTTAACCTCAGCTTATGGGAAGGCACTCCTGATAATTTCTTCTTCGACTTGTGAAGCAAAATATGTCTGTTGGTGTCGTACAGCCCGGCTTTCATTTCTTATACTGCTGAGGTAAAATGAAAGCAGCGCTGGGATTGGTTGCTATTTCTTATACTGCTGAGGTAAAATAAAAGCAGCGCTGTGATTGGTTGCTATGGGCAACACAAATTGTCTTTAAAATCTCAATCCATGTTAAAATGTCTTTCGCTCAAGTTTTAATCCTGGGCAACGCCGGGTATCCCTGCTAGCTTAATACTTGCATACGTGCGGCAGCAACATCTGCCTTCGTGTGTCTGCCCGTTTGGGGAGGCCTAGGTTATGATGTGCACTGCCTTCCACTCCACCACACTTAATAATCACTTACGTGCTGCAACGACGTCTGCCCTCACGTGTCTGCAGATTTGTGTAGGCATAGCTTATAATGTGCACCCCATTTCCCATGCCACACGGCGCAGCGTTGGCAGAGAGGTGCGCCTGCGCATCATCAAATAAATCTGTCTTGTCGCGCTCCCTAGAGAACTCTATATATTTTCTGAGACCATGCCATGTAATACATCCCCAGGCCATAACGGAACCTCTGCTGTACAACACACTCAGGCAGAAAGTGTTCCCCAGCATCCTTCACACCTGGGTACGTCCATCAGGTGTGAAGATGTAGTAGCGTGGTTCATCACTCCGTAGAACGTTCTTCTATTGCACTGTCCAGTGACAACACTTCTTGTACAACTGTAGATGGGCCAATGCATCATCTTTGAAAGAACGCACTAGATATTTGCAGGATGAATGAAGGGAAATACCAGCTGTCGTGTATTAGATGTTAGTAGAAAGTATGCCACGAAGAGCATCCAATGTCATTAGGGCAAAAGGAGCCCCACTAAGGGCGCCCACCCACTGGCGTTTTTTTACCTGCGTTTTGCGTTTTTCCTGCACAGGCATACAGATAACATGTGTTCCTGTCCACTGGCGTTTTTTTGGCGTTGCGTTTGCGTTTTTAACATAGGAACTGTCAGTTGCATTTGTGTCCTTATTTTTCTCCTAATGCACCCATGAATGTCAATGGAAATTACCGGAAAAGCCGCGAAAACGCCGCGAAAAACGCGCGGAAAAATCGCGGAAAACGCAAACGCCAGTGTTAATATATGAAAATAAATACTACTTTTGATTCTGTTTGGAAATTTCCCCTGTGACCCCGGAGTGCAGCATAAATTTAAGTAACAAGTTTTCTGTGGATCAGTTTCAGTGTGAATCCACATGATGCTACCTACACAGTTGAGTCAATATTGGGCCGTGAAACTCGTTCCCATATCACATTTGAGATGAATCCTTATTTCTGTTGCACTATGCTGATGGGAGGTCAGAATTTGGCGCAAGCATCATGATTAAAGAACCCTTCATGTCAGCTGGTCAGAACATGTCAGTATTCCCATCATGGGTCATACACATGAGCGATTTGCGCACGACCTCACATGGCCAATTGTTTTTAATGGGGACGGCGACAGCATCGCACTGTGTGCTAAGTGCACGCAAGTGTGATGCAATGCCTCCCCATTGAAAACAATGGGAGACACGCTGCAATCCTGTCAGCGCAACAGTTTAGATATAAAAACGCTTCACATCCGCGGGGAAATCGCATGATGGCGAGTGCAGGGGTGACGCCTGTCACAGGGGTAGCCTCTGGCGAGTCACGGTGACCCAGGAGGGTGCCTGCGGTAAGGGGTTGCTCCCATTTGCTGGGACGGAACAACCTTTTTTCACCCATGAGACAAGTGAAGGATTTGGGGTCTGCCAACTCAGCTGGCTGGGGTTCGGTTCCCAGTACCTGGATAGTGAGCTCTTTAAATTCTAGGAAGCTACTATAGGGATGCTGTACAGATAGAATTTTCAACAGGCTATGGAGGGTTTCAGTTCGAGTTCCCTCTATGAACTGCTCTCTGAGGGCTTGATCTCCCCCATCAGCCTTCTTGGGGTCAGCATGAACTACAGCTTTCATGTCCTCTTGCAAGGATAAAGCATAATCTCTGAAGGATTCACCTCTTGTTTCTTGTTAAAGAATTTCTTTGTAATCTCTGACATGGTGTGTATGTCAAAGATACTCTTTTTTTTATGCTTTTCAGGCCAGGTTTTGGCTTCCTGAGCAGCAGCTTCTTCCAACTGTCCTATAAGAATCTCTACTTTTTGCTCCATGGAGAGCGGGTATAGTCGGAACACAGCTCCCATTTTACTTTTGAATTCCCATAGGGCATGCTTTTCTCTGCTGTATCGCGGCAGCAAGGGGGCGCCAAGACAGTAGGGCACGGTCAGTGGCACAAAACCAGAAGCGTCAGGGATCGGTTTTACACTAGGAGCTGAAAGAGCGTTGGGGGCTTGCAGGGAGCTAGGTTGCTCATTATTGCTACCGTTTGACATTTTGGGATTAGTTTCCTAAGTCCGTTCTGCTGGTGGCACGCTTGTTAGAAATGGGGAGCTGCCCCTTTTAAATTTGGAATTTTTGTGTACAAACATGGAATTGGTCACAGAGGTAACAGATCCTGTTTGTGACACCAATAATCCAGGTACTGCAGTGAGCAGAAGGGGCAGAGATAGCCTAAGTGGATATATAATAACTTTAGCGTTGTCAACGGTGGTGGCTACTCTGACTGAGATGGCTGCTCGTGCAGTTGGAGGATTGCAATGGACCTCTGTGCAGTTAGGGTAATTGTCAGATTGTGAGGCCAGTACCTCTGAGAGTGGACCCGTGTTTGTAGTGCGGTAATAACGAGACAAGTGCACGTAGCTTTTGGGTAAAGCAAAGGTACACAGTTTACTCAACACTTGAAAAAGGTTAAACAACAGTTCACACTTTGCAGATTTCAGTTTAGAATTTACTTCAACAGATTTGCTGTTGGCAAAACGAACACGTATTGATTCCTTAACTATTTCTCTGTCAGGGAAGATGAGCCTGCCAGTCTAAGTTATCTGGGGGTGGTTTCGAATGGTAATTTGTAGAAGTATGGAGGGACTAGTGCACGGCTTGACTGTTCTCCCACTGTCTCCTAGTTATACAGGGACAAGTTACACTCTCTGTTGAGAAGTCCTTTTACTGATTTCGGGCTACTCATTGTGGCTTCCTCCTGTCACTTTTCTCCAACTCCCAACCTCCAGTAACTTCTTAGTTGCTGCAGCTCCACACACTGCTTCCTCTCTCCTCCACATCCAATGACTAACTCCCTCACTTCCTGTCATTTCTGCTCTTTCTCTCCCTCTGATGACTCACTTCCCCGGGCTTGACTTGTCTCCATCAATCAAAAATGAGCAGTTGCCCGGCCGACTAGCTTTAGTCCAATATTCAGGGGAAAACAGTGCCTTTCTCTTGCAGGATGCAGTCTATGTCTCCCTAGGAGGTCATAGCGGGGTATCTAGGACTTGTTAACTGTTTGACTACCCTGTAGAACCCTCTTGGTCACTACACCTGTCTTATGACGCGACGTATAAAATCGGCGTTGCCAATGTGCTACTTTTTTCCTTTGGCCAAAAATCTTTCATGTTAATGAATACATTGGAATTCAATGCTTCACATGGTTGCAATTACCAAATACCTGCATAAAAACGGTTGTGTGATTAAGGCATTAACTGTACAAGTCATGTGGAGGAGAGCTTGAACCAATCTCCTTCAAATGGTGAGAAAATTTTCTGCAATTATAGTCCTGTGTGTTGGCATCCGTATCCTGTCCCCGGTCAGTATATGTGAACAGGTCTTACATCTCCTTACATTACAGGGTTAAGTTCCTTTTTGTGTGTCCGAGGGTAATGCACTCCTGAGTATAAAGTTCCTCAAATTAAAAGGGTTGCCTGTAACACAGAAGGGGAGGGTCTGGGAATATGGTTTTCAGACGGTCATCCTTGTGTAGGGTATGATGGAGTTTCTTTGTGGTCTTCCTTAGTGCCTCTAGCTGTGAATTGTAGGTCACTACTAGCGGTATACGTCCATTTTTCTCTCTCTCCTTGTATTGGAGTAGTTGATTCCTGGGTATCCTGGTGGCTCGGGTGATTTGGTCATCGATTGAGGTGGGGTGGTAGCCCTGACTTATAAATGTCTTTTTGAGATTTCGCAAATGTTCCTCCCTGTCTGTTGGGTTGGAGCAGATCCGATTGTATCTGATGGCCTGGCTGTAGACAATGGACTTTTTGATGTGCTTAGCATGGCAACTGTCCCATCTGAGGTATGTAGGCCGATCAATTGGTTTGCAGTATAGGGTTGTCTGTATTGAGTTTTTGAAAATTTTATGGTGGTGTCCAAAAATGTATCCCTGTAATGTGAGGAACTGCAAGACCAAATAGGTAGATAGTAAACCTACAGCTGATAGTCAGATTAGATATGGCAGAAATTTGACAGTGCTAGTCAGCAAGTCTCAATGGTATTGAAAAATCTAGCTAGCATATCACTGGCAGCAATCAGCCTCCCTTTGGATGACTAGCCCATATATGGCTGATAGTTAGATTAGACATGGCAGTAATTTAGTCAGTGCTGGTTAGTAACTATAACAGCATTGAGATAGCTAGCGTTTTACTGGCAGAACTCAGCCCCTGATGGCTGGTCAGTCTATATGCTATTCAGATAGGTAATTGTTATTATACCTGGAATATCGCACTGGCTTCTATCAACCTGAATATATCAAGGCAAAAAATATATAGCATCTTTGCATTGAAATTTTACTAGATCTTTTTGGTTCCTATTACTCTATAGCATACAGGGTTGTTATTTGTACACCCCTAATACAGCTATATTAACCCTTTAGGTGCTCTTGTAGTGGCCCGAAACACCTATTTCTGTCCCCTCCATAATTGTCATACAGGTCATGTCTTTTATGTGGATGCACTGTGCAAATTGTCTTGTCTTCTGTTATGTGTATTGCACAGCTTCAGCATGCAAGAGGTTAATGTCTGAAAGTGGCTGGGATATGTCTGGAAAAGTATCAAGTCTGTCTTGTCACGTGGTGTCATATGAGTATAAGCATGAGTGATTGAGAGTTGGGCAAGATCTTTTCATCATCTTCAACGGTTGTGAGTGGAGTAGGAGTGCACATGGAGGTACCTTCAACCCTCATGGGGTGAAGTGATGGAAGCGGAGAAGAGGTATCCTGGCATCCCCTATCCGAGGAACCACGTTAGAGTCTGCCGTGCAGCCATTACTTCAGTAAATATCAAGTGAGTGTCTGCAGAGTGTTATTGTGGTACGAGGACTTATAAGCTATTGTTTCTCTGTTATCAGCCTTCAGGCTGAAGCATATTAAACATATATTGTTCAGTTACACATAAGTATAAATGTAATTATAAGTATCTAACAAATGAAATATAGCTATTGTATACTAACTTCACATAATCTTTTAGTTCCCTAACTATGAACATGGGAATGCAATCTCCTTTTCTCAAGGATGTGAAGTTTTGCTATGTGACGTAAGTGGTCATCAAGACAATGGGGCACTGTTGTACCAGGAGCTTGTCCAGGTGCTGATTCTGTATCCCTCCCCCAGTATGTACGTATCTAAAGTGTAAACTGGATGTTGGGATGCAGCGATGATCCCCTTGCTGCCCCCCTTAGCTCTGCCTACCACTACTTTCTGTACATGGAACTAGTATAAGAGATAAGATGAACCAATAAGCATTAGCTTCTAAAAAGTCTGCCTACCTAGTATTTAAGAATCTGTTGTGATGTCACAAGTCAGTCTGGATTTGAGAACCTTTATGTCTCCTAGACTCATTAATGTCGACATTGAATAAATCTTCATTTCCTATGTCCCTGGTATTGTGTTGGATTTCGGCTTCTACATCATCATATCCCCCTCCGGTGGTATTCTGCATCCAGGAATGTGTGCGTCCAGGAGCGGAGCATTACCGATCACGAGACTGTAGGCCTGTCTTTTCTTGCATGAGCGAGTACAGATGAGCGAGCACGCTCGGTAAGGGCAGTTACTCGAGCGGGCCTCGCTTATCTCGAGTAACTGCCTTCTCCTCCGAGTGTGCTCGGGGGTGCAGTAGGGGGCGGGGGAGAGCGGAGGGGGGGAGAGTGAGAGAGATCTCTCTCTCCCCCGCCGCCCCCCGAGCATGCTCGAAGGAGAAGGCAGTTACTTGAGATGAGCGAGGCTCGCTCGAGTAACTGCCCTTACCGAGCGTGCTCGCTATGAGCGAGTAAGCTGTATTCTGCAAAGTCTGAAGTAAAGTTTGCCAGTCACTGTCCGTTCCCAGTGATTGAGTTTCTCAAGTTTAATCATGTGTGGACTCTCTTTATTTCTACCGCCGTAGAATCATTGGTGAGAAGGAACGGTGGAGTCACGAGTGACAACTTCTACAGTCCACTACACAGCTATTCAGTTAGCTGCTGACCTAGTGTTGCCTAGAAGAGGCCTAGCGGTGCCTTGGCCAGGGTTCCATGCGTCCCTCCAGGGAGGAGTCTGGTAGAGCCACCGTGACAAGCCCATCTCTAACCCCTTGCATCTCCTCAGCATGGGCCTCGTGTCTCAGTTGCTGCACTTTTACCATCAAGGATTTATTTATATTTCAAAGAGGCAATTGCTAACATCTGAATGATCCTACTCTAATCAATGCATGCATACTATTGTGATAATTACATAGGGAGAAGAAATATATTCTAGTACTAGATCATAAATAATACTATCAGTATTTCTACTAAACTGACTTAGACCAATAATAAACCTTTTGTTCTGACAGTCATCAGCTGTTACTAACACAATACTAACAGTTGTAGTACAAAATGCTTAAACTATATCTGTCTACCATCTTGAAGATGTTAACCTCACAATGCTGTATGATTGCCCACCAGTGACTAAAGATTGGACATTTTAGTAATCACTAATCGTATTTGCACATATGCTCATCTGAAGAAGCCCTTATGCTGTGGATTTCAACTCTTTCAATACAAGGATTGAATCATGCAGCAGATCCGCAATTAAAAACATGGCCAAACCTGCATCACTTAGGTGCGGATTTGGCCGCTGTGGATTTGGTGCAGGATTGTGGCCTAAAGGGGTCACTGCACCGAGACGGAGACCAATCAAGGTTAAGGCAGTAGCGAAGGGGAAGCCGTACATGACACGGGGGGGCAGATAACCTAAGGGCGGTAAGGTAAGGGTTAAAGAAAGTTAGGGCGGTTTTTGGAATTTTCTGGAACAAGGTAGGGGATTACAGGGATTGGTTGGAATGGTAGGAGGTGGGGCTATATATAAGGAAAGGGGTAGATGCAGCGCCATCTTGTTCTAAGGAGTTTGAGAGTCCCACCCTCCCGCCCGTATAGTTTTGGTGAGAGGTGTGGCGGTACCTTGTTTCTGTCATGGCAGCTTGGCGGGTGGGGGGTCCTTGGAGTCATTGGAAATTGTGGTGGGGGGGGGGGAGTTGGGTGGGCATGGGCTTACCTGCTTAGACCCCCTCCTTAGGTATTGGTATGGTGTCTGGTGCAATTACTTGGCTGGTGGAGGGGGCAGTAGACTCCCTCCGGCTTAAGTGACGGTAGTGGTAGCCACCCAATGGGCGGCCTGTTGCCCTTGAGCCTGTCTGTCCGGCTGTGGGGCTAAGTTCTTTTATAGTTTATAGTTGCACCAGATTTTGTGGCTCCAAGGACTCCCCCTTGTACGTTGTATAATCTTGTTTTTCTATGTTATTTATTGTTTGTTAATAAACTGGCTGCTGTGGCCAATTTAGCCAAAGAAGAAGTCTATGAGTGGTTATTGGGGAAAAGGGGTGAAGGTGGCTACAGTGAAGGGTGTTCTGCCCTCCCTGGGTCATGCCTTTCCCACGGCGGCCACAACAGAGACTGTTATGCTATTCAGTTGCATAATGGACAATTATGCGGTAATCATAAATCCGTATAACATTTCCTAATAATCAGCAGCATCCTACACCATCTCTGTAACTGGATCTCTGCAGCTAAAGCATTAGCCCGATTTAACTCTTCGACACTAGGTTAACTTCTCCGCATCCCAAGTATGTCAATATTGTATTTGATGATTTTTCAGTCCACAACCCGTATTCCCCCGTTGGACAATTATTTTGCTACAAATGAAACAAATATCCGCCTTCTACCCGTCAGTACAAGATGGATACAGTTTGTGCATTGTAACTGGCAATGCAGCAGCTTCCAAGTCTCTTCTTGCCTTATGCAGAGATTTATACCGGAATTAAAGCGTATTAATGAAATCCTCAGATAATAAGAAACGTTGTCTTTTGTAACCAGAGTCTGCTAAAACATAGGCTTATTGTGGTACAAACACAGGAAGAATTGTTCACGTTAAGCCACTTGGATCCCTTATCCACGTGTTGGCTTCTGGGAGGTGAACTCTCTTGTGCATGGATGGCCAAAATTTCAAGGTGCCCACTGACATGGACATTAAAGCGCTCCAAGGCTTCATGCACAGAGCAAATCCCAAACATCCCTTATGTACTCACAAGCATTCTGTGTGCTGCTGTATGATGTCTCCGTGAAGAGCTGTATACTCTCCCAAGGAGGATTCTTCTAGGGAAGATTACCTCCCTAATACAGAGAGTGCTGGAAGCTGCTACAACTCATAGTTTTTACTTAAAGATTCCATATTGGACTATGAAGAAAATGCTGTATGAAGTCCAATTTGATGGAATCCTCCCATTTTTTAGCTCTGCATCAGCATGAGTTTTTGAGGGGTCGCTCCTGTCCAATCTGATCAGTGTGAAGGCGATGGATGCGAAACCACTGGGTCAACCTACCGGGTAGGCGAAAGACCAATCCAGCGAGGTTGACAGCTGACCCTTGGTGATCAGAGGCGAAGATACCAGGCGAATGTGACACAGTCCGGAGAGGAGACCTACAGACAAGATACCTAGCTCTCAGCTTGTACAGGAGAGAATGAACAGCCCTACCTAGAAGCGGGGTTGGCGTTCTGATAAGAACGACCCCGTGGTCTTCCTCTAGGGCCTAGCTAACCCTGACAGGACACAGGTCAAAACACTATAAAAACCAAAAGACAGACTGAGGATGGAAAAAGAGCAGAAACAGAGGGGGTGCAAACAAGAACTAGACAGTGGGGCAGGCGAAGGGCTACCTGACAGGTAGAGTGCAAAGGTAGGAGCACAACAAACAGATGAACACAGCCGGCCTCCCCTGCAACAGTGGGGATTGGCGAGAACAGTAACAGCCCACAATACTTTATCAGCGCTATTAGTGGACATGTTGCCTTTCCATCATATCTGAGAGATCTGCTGCCTCCAACTTCTGCGCTTCTCAAGATGGCATCACTAAGGGGCCATCAAGTGACATCATAACATTACGACCCCAATAAACGCTTGTTGTTTGGCGGTGCGCTGTCCTCTGATTGGTCACTGTACTTCAGACTGCCTTACATATTTTCTGGCTGACCAGCTTAATGAAACGGCATACCCCATCATTATTGCTGCACACACACCAATCTCTATCTTCATCTATCACAGTGATTTCTTGCCCTCTGTCAACTCCATTCACGCATGCTGTCACCGCTGCATTGGGGCCTGAGTAAAAGACATTGGAACAGAGAGTCTGAATGTGCATGCGCAAAGCTATGAGCGTTCAGGGTTTTTATTGCGAGCTGACCAGCTCTGGTTTTAGTTACCGTGTCCGCCCGACCAGCGATGCTGAATAGCCTACAGGTTGGATCCCTTAGAGACCAGAATGAACAAAATACAGAATTAACTATTATAGGTACTCCTCGGAACTCCTCGTCCATTTTTTAATGGGACTTTAAAGGCCATGCCAGTGCCATGCAGTGTGATATTTCTCATTGAGTGCGATGTGATGTTTCTCATTGAAGTCAAACACACATGTGAGGATCGCAATTTCATAGAAGTGATGCAAGGCATTTTTTAATTAAAACCAGTACGCATCACCATTAAAAACACATGCTGGCAAGAGCAATATCTCGCTCATCCTTTGTTAATCTGGCCTAAGGATGGTTTCACATCTTCATCAGAATTTCCAGCCAGAGGTTCCATCTTAGATGCGGGTGAAAATACTGGAAAAAAAGTACTGTATGCAGTAAGCTGGACAGCTGGGCGCAAAGCGGGCACACCCCATTATAGTAAATGGGGTCCCTCCAGAGCTGTACGGTTCTGTCCAGAGACTGAGCCATTTGGTCAATAGGATTCCCCTTTCCTGCTCCCCGAATGGAGTATGAAAGTGGAATCCCCAATGCAGGTGTAAAACCACCCTAAGGCCTTATTCACACAAGGATTGCAATTTTGCGCCTGCCGAACTGCGGCCAAAAATTCGCATGAATGAGAAAACCCCATGACCATGAATATACACCAAGAATACACACCAAGAATATACACCACAGCACGGAATTCCTTCGGACGTCATAAATGCTCAACATGGCTTCGATTATTTAAATAGAGCCAGCTGACATGATTTAGCAGAGCTAGCCGCTGCTAAACTCCCTTCCCATCCTTTTGCCATCAGCTCCCACAGAAGCCTATGGGAGCCGCCAGCTAATCATGGCCGTAAGATAGGGCAAGACCTATCTTTTCCGGCCGCGTCAAAACATCAGCTGTCGTATTTGGCCACCGATGTGCTATCTTCGCCGGACAGACGTTTTTACATGGCTAATAATTACCTATGTGAATGAATGCATTGGGATCCAATGCTTCACCTGGTCACAATTTTCAGCCGATGTTTTATCATTGCTAAATAGAAGCGATTGTGTGACTAATACCTTATGCAAATACAGGGGATGTCCCCTGCATGAAGCCCCTTTATGTGCAAGAATGGAGAACCTCCTTATAACAGCAATCACAGCCTGTCCCATCCATGCATTACATGTACAGCTCATTTAAATGGCCGTCGTGTAATGCTACGATTTCCCTGCAGTGAAAATATATAGCCAGTCGCAGCTTTCCCTGGTAATAGCAGCTGATTGCTTTAACCCTTAGTTGAAATCTTGTAGACGTCCTTGCTTAAACTGTAGCTGCCCCACAATAAGTGCACTTTAAGAGGCTGCATCTAGAAAGATAAGGACCCTCCACATCACAGTAGGAAACACGATAATACCCTATTTTGATTTATGCTATTTTATAATCGTTCATTGTTTGCTGTGGCCTTTGTGCAGAAATGCATGGAAATGTAAATCAATCAGTCCTGGTATGAACAAGACCGTAGGGTTACATTCTCTAACCGAGTGGCAGCAATTTATGCCGCCAAGTAGAGTCTGAGTGACAGGTAACATAAAAGGCCATGGTAGGTCACGGGAATTCAAGTTTATAATTTGTACTAAGCCGTCGCTGAATGGGCCGTGTCCCAGTCACAGCTGAAATTGCAATATGTATTCATTGGCTTTCTATGGTAAAAAGCAAATGTAGAAAGAATGTGAGATAGGACAATGGCCGATATCAGGTGTTTGCCGCACAACACAAGAGGGACAAGGAGCTTAAAAGGAAAGTCTCACTGTCTAACAGTGATTTTACAACTACTAATCCCCCTAATCCTGACATTATAATTGTACATTGGGGGACTTAATGGCATAAGGCACAAAAACAAGTTAAACCTACGTTATTTTAATGAAAAGGGAATCAAGTGAAATGAAATGACTTCTCCTCAAAGAGGGCTTGGTGTGGCCTGAAAGTGTGCCAAGATTCCTTTGGTCACCAGTCTTATACCATGGTGTGATGATGAATAGGCAAAAAAAGCAAATAAAGGCTTTCTTCTTCTATGCAGGAGATATTTTTGCAGTGTTATAGACATGGTGAACAATATCCCTTATGTGGAGTTATGTGGAGAAATTATATCACTTACTGCCTCATTCCCCGTATGATGGCCAACAGTTCATGGCAACAGTGAAACATCATTTTGGGGTATTTCTAAACACGAGAGACCACAGATTAGACTTTTTTCTTCTTCTATTGGTCTTAGACAAGCTAGATGTTACATCCACCGGGCGCACCACGCCTCAGCCAGGATGCAGGGAGGCATCCTAGTAAAAGCGTGAACACACTCACAGTATTTGCAAGAACAGATTACACCACTCCAGACAAAGATAGGAGAAACTTGTCCCTTACCTATCAGGGGAAGTGGGGAACCTCTGCCTAAAAGCAGGGTAGGTGTCCTAATAAGGACGGCCCCGTGGTCTTCACCTAGAACCTGATTATCCCTAATTAGGTACCTGGAGAGATGTACAAAACACATGACAAATCACTGTTCACAACTACACACAGAACAGGACTGTTCACACCTCATGTCTGTCCACCTGCATAGACACACAGAACACATCACTGTTCACACCAATTACACAGAACAGAAATCATAGAATGGTAGACTTGGAAGGAACCTCCAGGGTCAACTGGTCCAACCCCCTGCTCAGCATAGGATTCATCCCAGACAGATGTGTGTCCAGCCTTTGTTTAAACACTTCCATTGAAGGAGAACTCACCACCTCCCATGGTAATCTGTTCTACTTATTGCTCACCCTCACTGTCAGAATGTTTTTGTCTAATATCTAATCTGTATCTACTCCCTTTCAGTTTCATCCCATAGCTTTTAGTCTTTCCTTGTACACATTAGAATCAGGCTGATCCCTCTGCACTGTGACAGCCCTTCAGATATTTGTAGACCGCTATTAAGTCTCCTTTCAGCCTTCTTTTTTGCAAGCTAAATATTTCCAGATCCTTTAACCGTTCTTCATAGGACATGGTTTGCGGACCGCTCACCATCTTGGTAACTCTTCTCTGAACTTGCGCCAGTTTGTCTATGTCTTTTTCAAAGTGGGTGCCCAGAACTGGACACAGTATGCCAGATGAGGTTTGACTAAGGAAGAGTAGAGGGGGATTATTATCTCACGTGATCTAGACTCTATGCTTCTCTTAATACATCCCAGAATTGTGTTTGCCTTTTTGGCTGCTGCATCACATTGTTGACTCATGTTCAGTCTATGATCTATTAGTATACCCAAGTCTTTTTTACATGTGCTGCTGCTTAGCCCAATTCCTCCCATTCTGTATGTGCTTTTTTCATTTTTCTTGCCCAGATGTAGGACTCTGCATTTCTCCTTGTAAAATACCATTTAGTTAGTTGCTGCCCACTGTTCAAGCTTTTCTAGATCTTTTTGAGTACTCTCCCTCTCTTCCCTAGGGTGAGCTATCCCTCCTAGCTTTGTGTCATCAGCAAGTTTGATCAGTTTCCCATCAATTCCTTCCTCCAGATCATTTATAAAAATGTTGAACAACACTGGGTCTAGGACAGAGCCTTGTGGTACCCCACTTGATACATTCTTCCACTTGGATGTGCAGCCATTTATGACCACTCTGAGTACGATCACTCAGCCAGTTCTGAATCCACCTAACAGTTGCCTTGTCAATCCTATATTTGGTCATTTTTTCAATATGTATGGTATGAGATACTTTTTCAAATGCTTTACTAAAGCTAAGATAAACTATATCCATCGCATTTTCCTCATCAACCCAGTCAGTGATTCTGTTATAGAAGGAAATTAGATTCGTCTGGCAGGACTCGTTTGTTACAAACCCATGCTGGCTTTGATTAATTACTCCATTTTTATCCAAGTACTTGCATACATGCTGTTTAATAATTTGTTCAAAGATCTTTCCCGGTATAGAAGTCAGGCTCACAGGCCTGTAGTTTCCTGGATCCACCTTCTTCTCTTTTTTGAAGATAGGGACAAAATCCCCCACTCAGAACTCTCATGCACGCAGATAGTAATTAATAGCTAGTTCAAGCATCCTCACATCAAGGGGAAAGAGTCAGACACCGAACTGACATAAACGGAACAGTGTCAGGCATCACCCACCTGACAACACACAAGACATTAGCTGTCTGCATAAGATGCAGACAGGGGATACAATAATCGTTCAGTGTAAATGCATGCAGCGACTGAACAATGAACGATAATTCATTCGCTTATCATTCGTCGTTCAGTTTAAGCAGGCATAACTACGTAGTTGTTCGTCTACTAATGACTGCCTGTTTACTGTGAATGGAGGCGGGCAGGTGGAAATGGTCTCCAACCCGCTCCACCTCCATTCATTGAGCATTTATTGTTCCTGCGTGAAAGCACAGGACTGATTTTCCCTAGGACAATTGTCAGGCACTTCTGCGACAAACATTCTGCCCTTAGACTAGTTAGGGTGAGGATTTCACTGTCAACTTCATGGAGTTTTCTCATATTTAGGGAGTATACTGCGAATGTTGTGATCCAGGAAAAAAATCCAGCAAAAGGCCAAAAGTAGTCAGAAGAGGATGTCAAAAGTGGCTCTGATAACAGTCGCTACATAGTCAAGGAAATTGCAGCTGCATACAATGCTTGTGCTCCAACTAACATGTCCGTAGCATGGATGGGTTATAACAGTAGACGGCCAGTTCCAGTGCCAGTGCTGTCTAAAAGAAACAGAAAGGCAAAACTCCTGTGGGCAAAAGAGTGCAAAAATTGGATCAATGAGATGATTCCAGATTTCTGTTGCACCATGCTGATGGGGAGGGTCAGAATTTGGCACAAGGAGCATAAGGAGTTCATGACAGCTGTTTACCCTATGGCAGAAGGACACAATCAGCAAGACAATGCACCATGGCCGTGTAGTCATGGCTAGTTTCTTTTCCTCGCTTCCTTGGCCTTCTCAGTGCTCTGATCTCAATAACATACAATATCTCTAAGGCAAGGTAGAACGGGCTGCTCGGAACATGTTAGTACCTCCATATAATTTGCGGCAACTGCAAGAAGCTTCCTGTCCCCATGGGCCAATATTCCTGCAGAACAATTTCAACACCGAGTGGAATCTACTCCACAATGAATTGCAAAGGCCAAATGAGGTCCAACGCGCTACTTGAAGGATATCTATAATAAAGTGGCCATACAGTTTATATCCTCCCTGCTGTTAAAATTCTGCATACTCCACTGGGAACCGTCACCCTACTGGAGGCTGGGAACAGGACTGTGCACAGCACTGCATATCAGATGAAATAGTGACTAGAACTAACATTGCTATGAGGCAAGTTATAGTAAAAGACACATAAAGGTTACAAAAGTTGCAAAATTGTTCTTTCCAACACTCAGATGCTCTTGCAGTATTTCTCCCTCGCATGATAAGTAAAAGTCAGCACATTTGGCAAATAGATGAGCAATTGAGCATACGAATCCAGCACAAAACTCTGAATTTTCTTTTTTGTTCTTGCAGAAGTGTGAAGTCTGCAGTGAACTATTCTGAGGAAGACCCTCAAGTGCCTCTTAATAACCCCGCAGATGCATTTAAGGTTAAAAGTTCCAGGAGAAGTCTATTCGGCGCTGAACAGTAAAAATCAATCTCTTGAGTTTCTACAGCTCAGACCAGCGCTGCAGAGGCTTGAAGAAACTCAGAATACATTAAGAGAAATAGCAACCGATATAATTGGTGAGTTCAGTAAACTGCTTACTGGAGTTATTGATCCTCGTGGCAGCTGCTCCTGCTCTAAGACCGATCCGTCATCATATCAGTGACATAGATTTCTTTATCATACAGTTCAGTAGTTCACTATATTATAAAGTAATGCTATATTATCTAATATACTTATTTACCGGTAATCACATATTGTGCACTACTGTACTGAAACTGGCGATCAGCTGATTACTGCATTTAGTAACCCCCAGTGATAATATCTACTATCAGCTGAAGCTCCGGCTGACCATACATGATAACCCTTTTTTGGAAAATAATTTGCTTTCTGCATTGCTACACTCAAAGACCCAGAGCTTTTTTTTATTTTTCCATGGAAAGAGCTTGTGGGGCCTTGTTTCTTTTCTTTTTTTTTTTACAAAAAAAAAGAGCAAAAATGTGCAAAAAAGTTTTTTATGTGGATTTTTTTTTACTATTTTCATTTATTTATTTATGTCCCTGTAAAGGACTTGAACCTACGATCCCATGATTGCTCAGATAATATACCGCAGTACTTATGTACTGCGGTATATTGACCTGATACTCCTCACAACTGTCAAATATAATGTATCAAATTCTCTGTCAGGTAAGAGTTTGGTCTCCATGCTAATACCTGCTATTTACATAGACACATTATAGCAAACAAATAGCATTGAGGGCGAACACTGTGCCCGATGGGAAAAATTCCATGGCTTTTAACACATGAGTCAGAAAGGGTATCGTTTCTCATTAGGTAGAGTGCCTAGTGGGTGTGAGGAGACTTAGGGCTCCCGCACACTGGCGAGAGCGATATCGGGATGTGATTGACACCCCGATATCGCTCTCACAATCCTTCTTGAAGCCCTGGATGTGAGGTGTTTCTGCAGGGAAACAGCCTCCCATCCCAGCAGGGCTGAAGGAATCTCCTGCCATGGCTGTGATCTTCTCCCATTCTTTCCAATGGCACCAGGCTTATTGAAATCAAAGGGAGATGCCCGCGATCCTTTGCCCTTGCTGTGACAACAGTGGCAGGGGACTCTCCTAAACAACGATTTTCAGGAGAGTGGGGTGCTTGAAATAGTCGTGAAAATTGTCGTGATCCTCACCCATTGATTTCAATGGGGCTCACACTGCTGCCGCTGGCTACATTGGCAAAATTGCAATTGGCTTCATAATTTTGAGATTTCTTGCAGCCTTGCAGTGCTGCGAAATCGTGCGATTCACTCGCCAGTGTGAAGCCACCCTTATAAGGACATGCATGCTCCTCTGGGAAATTTATGCAAATACGGAATGGCACAATGTTTCTGCAGAGCCATCTATTAAACGGTAGCACTCCTGCAAGTCAATGTTTGATCTTTTAATAGTTCTTGTAACGTAGACTGGCTTCGTTTACATTCCCAGTAATATCACAAGACCTGTTAAGAAGTCAGACATTAAAGGGGTTGTCCCGCGCCGAAACGGGTTTTTTTTTTTTTTTTAAACCCCCCCGTTCGGCGCGAGACAACCCCGATGCAGGGGTTAAAAAAACCACCCGCACAGCGCTTACCTGAATCCCGGCGGTCCGGCGTCTTCATACTCACCTGCTGAAGATGGCCGCCGGGATCCTCTGTCTTCATGGACCGCAGGGCTTCTGTGCGGTCCATTGCCGATTCCAGCCTCCTGATTGGCTGGAATCGGCACGTGACGGGGCGGAGCTACACGGAGCTACACGGAGCCCCATAGAGAACAGGAGAAGACCCGGACTGCGCAAGCGCGGCTAATTTGGCCATCGGAGGGCGAAAATTAGTCGGCACCATGGAGACGAGGACGCCAGCAACGGAGCAGGTAAGTATAAAACTTTTTATAACTTCTGTATGGCTCATAATTAATGCACAATGTACATTACAAAGTGCATTATTATGGCCATACAGAAGTGTATAGACCCACTTGCTGCCTCGGGACAACCCCTTTAAGTTGCAGGAATACTGCCTTCTAATAGCTGCTGTAGAGGTAGTCTAGGGTTACAAAAACATGGCTGCTTTCTTCCAAAGACAGGGCCACCCTTGTCCATAGGGTCATGTGTGGTATTACAACTCAGCTCCATTGAAGTGAGCCAAGAAACAACTCAAAGACAACGGTGGTGCTGTGTTTGGCAGAAAGCAGCCATATTTTTCTAACCCTGGACAACCCCTTTAGCGAAGAATCGATCAGCGAACGAATTATCATTCATTGTTCAGTCACTGGCAGCAGGGGCGTAACTATAGAGGGTTCAGGGGATGCGGTTGCACCCGGGCCCAGGAGCCTTAGGGGGCCCATAAGGTCCCTCTTCTTCATATAGGGAGCCCAGTACTATGAATAAAGCATTATAGTTGGGGGCCCTGTTACAGGTTTTGCATTGGGGCCCAGAAGCTTTAAGTTATGCTTCTGTGCAGCATGGTTTAGGTATGGGTACAGGTACAGATACAGATACAGGGGGGGGGCCCAGCTCACCTTTTGCATCAGGGCCCCTGAGCCTTTACTTACGCCCCTGACTGGCAGTGTTTACACTGAACGAATATTGTTCAGTTTTGCGTGACTCTGCGATAAACTGAATGATAATTGTTTTGTGCAAAAGTTCCCTGAAGCAAGCCCTATAGGCCTCGTGTCCACGGACTTTAATGGAAGCCGTCCCTGCAGAATCCGCGGCAAAATGGAGCATGCTACTCCAGAAAACAAACCTGCATGCTTTAATGAAGCTGGGGGCGCCCATGATTGTCTATGGGCAGCTTGAACTCCAGATCATCCACTTGGGTGCCCCACGCGGATTCCGGAATTCAAACCCGCCCGTGGACATGAGTCCTTAGGACAGAAGAGGGAGCAGTGCTCTATTCTGAGAACCACCGAGACAGACACATTGTTGCAAACTGGCAGCTGTTAGAAATATTAGGGCTGTATGGGATTTAATTCCCTGGATAAAAACAAGAATGCATTTTTTTTACTAAAAGCAAGCAGAGATCTTAACAATGGTGAGGTACTGAAACAGAAAGTACCAATTTTTTGTAAGTTTTATAACTTCCATAATAGTTATTAATTTAGATAATTAAGCCTGGCTGTCCCCTAGGTCTGGGTTCACATGGGACCTCAAATCCTGTGAAAATCTCGCAGAATGACCGCACAGAAATACCATGAGATTTCCGCGGGAGAAATGCAGCTTCAAAACCCGCGGTTTTGCCGCCAGCATTCCGCTGCGACCATCTCTTCCCTTAGAGAGGAGAGAGGCCACTGCGGAAATGGGGAAAGAATTGACATGCCGCATCTTTGAATTCCGCACGGCATGTCAATTTCAGCACGGCTTGGCAGCAACGGATCGTCCACAGCGTGTGGACGAGATTTTTGCAAATCTTGTCCACTTTACTGGCTAATCCCGGGATAAAAAGTCGCAAGCGGAATTTCCGTGCAGAAAGTCTGCATGGAAATTCTGCGGCAATTATGCCCCGTGTGAACCCAGCCTTATGGGCATGTTTACACGTAGCAGAAATGCTGCGGATTTTCCACAGTGGGAAAAATCTGTGGCAAAATCCGCAGCATTTCCACATAAGACACAATGTGTGACAAAAAGACACAAAAGAGTCAAAATGAGCTCCATTGGTACAGATTTTGACTTGAAATCAGCTGTTCTACTGCAGCGGATATCAGAAGATACCACGCTCCTTCTCGCCTCCCAAGTCACTTCCGCAGCATCTGACCAGCAGCGCTGCGCTCACTAGAGGCCGCCAGGTGCCCAGTGAAGGAAGCGCCAAGAGTGCAAAGACTTCAGAGGTGAAGAGCGTGTGCGGTATCTTCTGAAATGAGCTCTGGATGCACTCAACTAGTACAACTAAATACTCAACCTAATACAACATAAGCCACCGAAAATCTACTACTGAAGCAAATAGATGAAGCAGCAAATCACAATGAGGTAATTACTATGAGAGACTTTAACTATTCGGATATAAACTGCGAAGCCTTAGGGTGCATTCACATGAACGTATATCGGCTCGGTCTTCACGCCGAGCCGATATACGGTGTCCTCATCTGCAGGGGGGAGGATGGAAGAGCCAGGAGCAGGAACTGAGCTCCCGCCCCCTCTCTGCCCCTCTGCACTATTTGCAATGAAAGGAGGCGGGACGGGGTGGGGCTAAATAGGCAAATTAGCCCCACCCCCTTCAAGCCTCTCCCCATTGCAAATAGTGCAGAGGGGCGGAGAGGAGGCAGAGAGGGGGCGGGAGCTCAGTTCCTGCTCCTGGCTCTTCCATCCTCCCCCCCCCCCCTGCAGATGAGGAGGACGTATATCGGCTCGGCGTGAAAACCGAGCCGATATACGTTCGTGGGAATGCAGCCTTAACCTGCGGATCTCATGAACGTAACAACTTTCTGTTGACTACTAAAGATAATTTAACTTTCCCAATTTGTTTCAGGATCCAACTACGGGGATGGCAATTTGGACTTAATACTAACCAATTGACCTGACAGAATAGCAGTTGTGGGGCATCTGAGAAATATTGATCAGGATATAATAAATTTGAACTTGTCCTTCAATAGGGAATTCTATCAGGGAGCTACGAAAATACTAATGTCAGGTCTGGAGGCTCTCGGGGTCTCCATACCCGCACCCCTGGTCCTAGTTCCTGGGCTGCGGCTGTGCGACGCAGGGGAGGCCCGGTTTTAGTGATATCCCCTGGCTGCCGTGATCCGGTGCAATGGCTACAGGTGTGTGCAGGGGGCGTGTGCCATTGTGATAGACATGATGATTAGTCAGTGTAAAATGTCTATTGATTTGTACTAAACTAGATGTATTACACAGCTGTAGTGACTTTAACTCTTAGAGGCTAATGACTGCATAATTTCATTATAGTAATTGCTGGACAATGGTGAAAAGATGTGCGTTTTGTGACTTCAGCCTAATGTGGAACTCTGCTGCATAAGGAAAGAGTTAAATCACAGTGTTATATGTTATTGCTTGTGTTCATCTTGAGTGTTTTCCCAGTCCTTCCCCATCCCCCCACACAGAATCTTCTTCAAAAAAGAGATATTTACTTTCAGTTTCAAGTTTGGCCACGTTGTTAAGACAAAGGCTCCTACTTGAGAGAGGTGGGGAGAGGGGGAGGCGGGGAATTCTATATAACCCAGTGAATAAGAATATATATATGTTACTGATGTAATCTGTTGCACGCCCATTAAAGGGCGGTTATCATGTGTTATAATAAAAGCCTGAGACTCTACACATTTGGGTAGAGACTCTCCCAGTTTTAGACCAGCATTTGTGTCTGATCTGGTCGATGATGTGTGCACACTATACAATTTGGAAGCTACAGAACTACTCCGAAGCCTGCTGGAGAAAATATGATCTAGCACAAATTGGCGTCCCTGGGTGGGCCGAGTAGAGATTTTTGATTTCTTTCATTCTGGAAAAATACAGAGATCGGCAGATAGCACGCAGAACTCAGGGGCCCGAAAATCTACAGAACACGGTAAGATTCCTTTATGTAAATCTACCGATGTGAGCTGATTTCTAACTGCTAATCTGCCTGTTTCTGATCCAGAGTGATAAATCAATGAAAGGCAGGTAATATAGTTCTTTCTACTCGGAAAAAAACACAGTTTTAACCTGCCTAAGGGGTATTCTGTATGCTGGGTATGATATGTCTGAGACGGTTAAAGATTGTGTATACAAGACCAAGAGATAAATTCTGTGAGGGTTAATGTGTCAGAAGGGCGGACTTGGCTGTTTAAGTCTGAGGGAACACGCCACAGAGAGACACTTACTCCTAGGTAACTAGTGTGAGGTTAGGAAAATTTATGATACACGTATGCACCTGTATGATTGAGCGTGTTATGTTCTCATATGTGGAAAGGTATATACGCGGGAATTACAGCCGTGGTGTGACGGCAGAAGTCTCCGGATATTGTTGAGATCTTGGTCATTGAAAATAATCGTCAGTCTCTGTGTATAGCTAAATGTCCTGTCCAGATTGTGTGCAGGGAGTGCTGTTGGGGATTACTAGTAGAGGGTGGGTTGTTGCAAAGGTAGGTGAGATATATACCTTGAGCCGTTGTGGGTATTCTCCAGTAATCCTGTCTGTTCAGTATTATAGAATTAATGTGCAGTGTTTATTATTGGGGGAGGGTTACTGATAAGAGAGTGGACTGAAGTTAAGCCACTGAAAGCTTTTCCCAGTTAACCTGTTTGTTCCCTTTGCCTATAGTGTTAATGTGAAGAGATGGAATTTGGTAAAGGAGTCTTATTGTGTTCAGAAATTTCAAATAGGATAGAATAAGCAGGCAGAATAGAATACGGGATCAGTGCAGGATGTTTTGGAATATGCAAAACATGTAGAAACGTTTTACAAAGAAAAGGATCAGGAAAAGTTGCAGAAAGAAATGTCAGGTTATGGACAGATAAGCAGAAAGAAAAGAAATGAGTATGGTAAGATAGACTGTAGAAAGTTTTCAGAAGATGAGCAGGAAGCCCAGCAGAAAGAAAGGTGTTTTAGCTAGTTTTTGCTAGGAGGTGGTATAATGTAGGAAAGAGATTCAAGAGGGGAAAGCGTGTAGTGGGGGATGTGTATTGCTTATGAACAATGTAATGCCTTTGTGTTGACTACAGCCCCTCCCTGTAATAGCAGCCGCACTTGCAATGTTTAAAACCCCACATAGTGTGACTCTGCAGCAAATGTGGTGAGCCCTGCCCCCACCCTGAAGTTACTTCCCCCCATGTGCTCACTTTCAGGGTGTGTGATGTTACTTCCGGCCATTCCAATCCGGGATAGGACTAAGCTCCACCCCTTCCTCCTCCAGCAGCCATCTTGCCTCACCTGGGAAACTTGTAGCCCCGCCCCTTTCTGCTTCTGGCAGCCATTTTGCTGCACTTGGGAGGCCTACATTCCCTAATGCCACTATATCCAGTGCTAACCTCATGATTGTCTGAAGTAAGGTTTTGTTTGACCGGACTTTGTTACACTCCAAGATGTGGTCACTTTGGATGTTGGATAAGTTCAGGGAAACAAACCTTTGTGAAGATGCAGCTTGGGACATAGTAGATGACTAAGCTGGTTTATAGTGCATGGAAGATTGGAGTTGATGCATGGGGGACAGAGGCCAGGAATTCATGACAGGGGACGCTCTCTCATGTTCCCAGGGGCTCTGTTTTCCATTGCCTGCTTCTCCAATGGATGTTCAGACAGATGATGTTACGGAAGGCTCCTACAGATGGAATAATTTCCCTATAGTCACCCAGCAAACTTTTTCACGCAATTTGATGAAGTAATTTTACTTTTTATGTGAGAAAGAGGGACTGAATTGCCCAGAGTAGGATGTTAATTCATCCGTATTCTTTAGTTTTTCCTTAAGTCTTTTGTATATTCTAGTGTCAGTCTACACTGAAGCTATAATTATATTCCGACAGGAGAGTGAAAGTTAAACGCTGGATGTTCCCTGAAATACTATTACACTGGGTGACGTAAAATTTTACTTGTGTTGCACCCCCTTGTGTTAAAAAATGCTAACTGCGACCTGGAAAAAAAAAAATTTTTAAGGAGATTTTCGCTCAGACTTCGCTGCATACAATGTCACCTTGACCTACAAAGTGCTTGTTTTTGTGCCTCTTGGTTTCCTTTTTCAACGTTGTACTAGTTTGAACCGATTACTCTTTTTCCATTGAGTACTCTGGTTCAAAAGGGGGGAGGCATAGGTGATCTGGGTCATAAATGATCTAGGTGTTGTAGATCAGCTATTGGGTTTTAAAAAAAAAAAATGAAATAAGATTAAAAGGAAATAAATGATTTTGTGCTACAAGATTCCGAGCCATGTGAAATAGAACATCAACACGATTATTTAGTACTAATACAGTAAGAAACTGCAGGTATGCAAACAGTTACCGGAACCTCTGTTGACGATGCATATGTTGAGCTTTTTGCAGATGGTACCAGGGTGAGGATTGATGACTCCACATCGGATATGCAGTGGTCACACAACAAGATGTCCTAGAAGCAGAAACTCTGCATCCGCATGTCTCAGCACAAGAAGCGGAACTGAAGGCCCTCACTGAGGCAAGTAGAGTGGCGAGAGGTAAGACGGCAACCATTTACACTGACTCCTGGTATGCATCTGGCATAGCTCATGATTACGGCCCAATATGGAAGGCCAGACAGTTTTTACCTTAGCAGGACAACCAATTGAGAATGGTGCAGCGGTGCAGAGTCTCATGGAGGCCCTACTTCTACCTGACAAAGTTGAGAATTTGCACCGATTCCTATACTGGAGAAGCGAGAGACGACACCCTCGCCAACAGCACAGCAAAGGCAGCGGCCCTCAAGCCGTGGAAGAAAGAAGAAAGATACTGACAGCATGAGTCAGTGGTAAAAACTTTGGACATTGGCAAAATTTGGACTTTGATATGCTAAAGACTTTTACAGTTACAAGCCAGCAAGGAAGGAAAGGATAAATGGACTAATATGGGAGCAGCAGAAACAGGACAGTGTGTGTTGAACAGTCAACAGCACTTGCCCACCACAGTTCCTGTATCCCATGATGGCCCAGCTGCTGCACGGAAAGACGTACCTAGTAAAGCAGCAATGACGTCGACGCTTGAAAGAGGACGGGCGACTTCTGGGTTCTCTGTAGCTGCTGCATCATTTGTCCAGTTTAGCATGATCTATGCCATAGGTGGGTCAGGGCAGAAGTAAATTTGCCACATCACACTTGCCGGGACCACTCTACCCATTTCAGGGATTGCAAATTGACTACGTTCAGCTCCCACTTGTTGGGAAGTATGAATACGTGCTTGTTGTTGTTGATGTCTTTGCAGGTTGGAGGCCGACCCTGTTAGCAAGGCAAACAAGTAGGTAACCGCAAAGAAGCTCATGAACGAGGTAAACTGTGAATATGGGGTACCAGAAGTGATTCAGAGTCAGAGGTATAAACTTCGCAGGTGAATGTAACATGTCATGTCTGCTCTGGGTGTATCCCAGGCCTTTTATATACTCTACAACCTTTAGAGTAGTGGAAAGGTGGAGAGACTTAGTGGCACGCTAAAAAGTAAGATACTTAAAAATGACGCCACTTTGGAAAGACTGCCATCCAATAGCCCTATTCAGTGTTATATATGAACCCAGGGGGGATCATACATTATCTCCCTACGAGATTGTTTGGGCTAGCCCCAAGGCTAGGTCGTTACTATCCTCAGTAGTGACAATTACAATCTGATGTGTTGACTAAGTATGTGATTTCCGTTGTTAAAGCACTAACCAAAGCCTATGCACAGGTGTTCTCTTCCAGACTCAGAGGCAGACACTGGGACACATCTTGCAGCCTGGGGATTGGGTGTGCATCAAGAAGTTCCTCAGGAAGCACCCTCTTGAGCCCCAATTTGATGGCCCCTACCAGGTGCTTCTGACTACTGCCACAGCTGTGAAACTAGCCGAAAGAGTTACATGGATCCATGCTTCATACTGTAAGAAAGCTTCAGATCCGGGAGACCAGTCTTAGTTGTGCCAAGGACATTACTCTGGTTAGGGCTAGTGAGAGAGGAGGGTGGCAACTGGAATCCTTAGTCGGAAGAATATGAGGGTATGGTTACCTTCTAGCATAACTCGTCCAATGCACAAGTAGCCGCATATTCCTTCGACTATTGTACTGTGGTCCCGTGTCTAGGCGCAAGATCTCACCGCAGGCCAGTTTTAGCCCAGCCCAGCTGGTTATATGACTTATATACCCGGGGAATACAATATGTTTGCGCCACTGATAGCGTCTGGGGAGAAGACTGCCGTTATTGGGGATTAGTGGGATGGAACGCAGGAACAGACTAGTCCTATAAACCGCGAAGTGCCTTAAATAAGAAAGATAAGAGCGGGAAATCCCTAATTAGTCGTATAACCCTCCTTGAGAATAATAAGGACAGCAGGTATTGGAAGGCTGAACTTAGTATGTTGCTTGGTTTTAATGCGGTTTTTACATTAACCATGGGAGATCCAAGCCCGGGGGACGGGGGGACTTACAGTCTGGGGACATACCGGTACGGGAGGACAGATCCCTTAGGGAAGTTTAAAAAAATAAGGGATATGGTAGATGCACCCGAATGGAAGCCACACTTAGTCCCGTGCCCATAATTAACCCCCTCCGCCGTAAGATAAAGACCTTGACGAACATGATGATCATAGCCGACCCTACCTTTGAGGACACCTTGACAATAGCGACTGGCTACTCTGACCAGAATCTCTGGTTGGAGTTGATGAGGTACAATGCTAACAGGAGCAACAAGTCTAACTGTTGCGTGTGCGGTAGTGCCCGACTACACTCGGGGATGGTCCCCCTAAATCTCCCGGTAGATGCTGAAGAGTGGTTTATTAGTCTCTTCACGAACATTTCCACTAATTACACTGTCCGTGAGAAGTGGAAGAAGGAATACTCTATAACTACTTAAGTGTTTTGCACCGGAGAGAGTATTACTGACTACCCTGGAAACTACACCTGCCAGGCAAATGGGCAGGGTGGAGGGAGATTTTTGGGGAACTCACTAACGGGGATTGCTCCTCCTACGGTACGATAGGAGGGGAATGGATGCAGAATCAGGTCCAGTCCTTAGGAGACGTTTACTGGCTTTGTGGAGACATGAGGTAGAGGACCCGCCTGGAGGGTAATTGGACAGGGGAGTGTGCCTTAGTAAAGCCCTTATGCTCCTCCACATCCTGTCAGACAGCATTGAGGATAATGAGGTTACCCCCAATAGTTAAAGGAGATGTCCCGCGCCGAAACGGGTTTTTTTTTTTTTAATCCCCCCCCCCGTTCGGCGCGAGACAACCCCGATGCAGGGGTTAAAAAAACCACCCGCACAGCGCTTACCTGAATCCCGGCGGTCCGGCGTCTTCATACTCACCTGCTGAAGATGGCCGCCGGGATCCTCTGTCTTCATGGACCGCAGGGCTTCTGTGCGGTCCATTGCCGATTCCAGCCTCCTGATTGGCTGGAATCGGCACGTGACGGGGCGGAGCTACACGGAGCTACACGGAGCCCCATAGAGAACAGGAGAAGACCCGGACTGCGCAAGCGCGGCTAATTTGGCCATCGGAGGGCGAAAATTAGTCGGCACCATGGAGACGAGGACGCCAGCAACGGAGCAGGTAAGTATAAAACTTTTTATAACTTCTGTATGGCTCATAATTAATGCACAATGTACATTACAAAGTGCATTATTATGGCCATGCAGAAGTGTATAGACCCACTTGCTGCCTCGGGACATCTCCTTTAATTTATCTCGATCCAACTCTGTCTGTGTTTTGTGGTTATCCTGTCATGTTGGTCTATCCTTGTTTTCCGCATAGGTACGGCGGTTCCTTCCAGTCTTGTCACTAGGTAGTGTAGGGTCAGTGCAGGCGGCCTGGACGTGTACACCATCTGGGCTATTTCCAGGAGGGACATTGGTGTGGGTGAAGATTAGGGAGTCCCAGGCCGTGCGTACCTGTGCACACTACTAGTATTGTAACATTATACTAGAGCGAGAAGAGAGACTCCTGGTGGTAGTTTTGATCTACACGTGTACATTGACGTCATAGGGTAGCCAAGGGGGGTACCTGACGAGTTTTAAAACTAGAGACCAAGTTAAAACTAGATTCGAGTCCATTTTCCTGATCATTAGGGTAAATAAAATGTTGACTGGATTAATTATGTTTATTATAATTAGCAGCGGTTTATAAATTATACTAGAGACGCCTTATAGGGACTAGTCGACCAATAGGACCTACCTCGACTATGACTTTTCAAAATAGAATGGCCTTAGATATGATTTTAGCTAAAAAGGGGAGTGTCTGTAAGATGATAGGGGAGACTTGTTGTACCTACATCCCAGACGTCACGTGACCCACGGGTAAAGACGCAGTTGCCATTAAAGAAGCTGACCGCACTAACTTAAAAGAGCTAACCTTTGGGACCGGTACTCGCCATGGATGAGCGGGTGGTAAAGGATCCTGGCACAGACGGGCGTCGCTGTTGTATGTGAACTGATTATCTTTTTCGTTCCAGTCTGCTGTGTTATCCCCTGTGTCAGAGAGACCTGTGAAACTGATGCTGGAAAAGCCGCTCCCACAATGAGTTTGCAGGATGCATCCCCAGAAGGAGTGGACAAGTCCTACACCCCCTTGAAGACCCTAAATCGAACCTTCAATACGCTCCGATTATAGGCTCACACGCAGAGAACTGTGAAAATTTGACGGGAAGAGTGAGAGGATAGACATTTTAAGGGGGGATTGTGATAGACATGATGATTAGTCAGTGTAAAATGTCTATTGATTTGTACTAAACTAGATGTATTACGCAGCTGTAGTGACTTTAACTCTTAGAGGCTAATGACTGCATAATTTCATTATAGTAATTGCTGGACAATGGTGAAAAGATGTGTGTTTTGTGACTTCAGCCTAATGTGGAACTCTGCTGCATAAGGAAAGAGTTAAATCACAGTGTTATATGTTATTGCTTGTGTTCATCTTGAGTGTTTTCCCAGTCCTTCCCCATCCCCCCACACAGAATCTTCTTCAACAAAGAGATATTTACTTTCAGTTTCAGGTTTGGCCACGTTGTTAAGACAAAGGCTCCTACTTGAGAGAGGTGGGGAGAGGGGGAGGCGGGGAATTCTATATAACCCAGCGAATAAGAATATATATATGTTACTGATGTAATCTGTTGCACGCCCATTAAAGGGCGGTTATCATGTGTTATAATAAAAGCCTGAGACTCTACACATTTGGGTAGAGACTCTCCCAGTTTTAGACCAGCATTTGTGTCTGATCTGGTCGATGATGTGTGCACACTGTACAATTTGGAAGCTACAGAAATACCCCGAAGCCTGCTGGAGAAAATATGATCTAGCACACCTTGTTAGCCGGGTTCTGGGGACGCTGCGGATTACCTCCCCGCGCTGTGTTCCCGTTACCATGACACCGTAGCGCGCCTGCTCTTTATTCGCTGTTTGTTGTCTGGATCTCTGCTCTGCACTCTCTGCGCTATGTCTGGATCCTTGCTCTGGACTGTCTGGGTGATGTCTAGGTCTCTGCCTGTCATTTGCAGGCACTGGGGGCTGTTCTCCCAGCGCCCTGGGATTGGCTCCTGTTGCTGTCAGGCTCCCCGCCCCAATCAGCTGCTGGGGCGGGAGTTCTGACAGCATTTAAAAGTTCAGTGTTCCTTTCCCCAGTGCCAGTGTATGTTAGGTCTTCCTGCTACACTCACATATCCTGTATTTGATGCTCTGTTTTTTGACTACTGCTTGGACCTGACCCCTTGTACTGCGTTCTCTCCAGTTGCCGACTCGGATTGCCTGACCTGTTTTGTGTCTGTTTGTTTTTCCATTGTCCGTTAGTCTGACTCCTGCCCCACATCCCTAGTGAGCGTAGGGACTGTTGCCCAGTTGTCGCCCTGGGGTATAGCCCAGGGGGGCAAGTAGGTAGGGACAGGGGTTGCAGGCTGTTTCTCAGGGACTTCCTGTACCCGGACCCCAGTCCTTGACAACTAAACTTTAGGAAGAGAGCATTCAAGCAGCTCAGAGAAGCCCTTAACCTTATTGACTGGGACTCAAAAGTAAGAGTACAGACAATAAATGGGAAATGTTTAAAAAAAATCTTTAAAACTTACTGTGTGCGGCTTGTACCTTTACAGGAATAAAAGGGTTAGGAATAGGAGAAATCAATGTGGCTCAATAAAGATGTAAAGGGGGCAATAAACAACAAAATAGCATTTAAACTACTAAGACAAGAAGGCAGCAAAGAAGCATTAAAAATCTATGAGGAAAAATAAATTTTGTAAAAAGCAGATAAAAGCAGCAAAGATGAAGACGGACAGTTAAACTAACCCTAAACTGTTCTTCAATTATATAAATAGTAAAAAGATTAATACTGAAAGTGTTGGCCCTGTAATAAATAATGTAAGAAAAATTGTAGAGGATGATGAGGAGAAAGCGACGAAGACACATTAAAAAGCTATAAGGAAAAAAATAATGTAAAAAGCTAATAAAAGCAGCAAAGGTGGAGACGGACTGACTTATTGCCAAGGAGAGTAAAACTAACCCTAAACTGTTCTTTAACTATATAAGCAGAAAAAGATTAAAAAAGAAAGAGCTGGCCCTTTAAAAAGTAATGAGGGAAAAATAGGATGATGAGGAGAAAGTAATTGTGTTAAATACTTATTTCTCCAGTGTATTTTCTCAGAAAAATGAAATGTCAGATGAGATGCTGAGTGATAACGTAAACTCTCTATTAAATGTCACCAGTCTCACCCAGAAAGAAGTGTGAAGATGCCTTAAATACATAAAAGAGATAAATCACCGGGTCCCAATGCTGTACACCACCCGGTTTTAAGGGAATTAAGTAAAGTGATACATAGACCTTTGTTTCTTATGGATTCTATAGTGATGGGGTCTGTTTCACTGGTTTGGCACATAGCCAATGTGCTGCTGATATTCAAGAAGGGGTCAAAAAGTGAACCTGGAAACTACAGGCCAGTAAGTCTTACTTTAATTGGGAGTAAAATATTTGAAGGGTTTTTTAGAGACGCTATCCTGGAGGACCTCAAGAAAAACAGCTGTATTACTCCGTATCAGTATGCGTTTATTAGCCTGATTAGCTTCTACGAGGAGGTAAGTTCTAGACTGGACCAGGGAGAGTCACTGGATCTTGTGTATCTGGGCTTTTCCAAAGTGTTTGATACTGTGCTGTATAGAAGGTCGGTATATAAAATGAGAATGCTTAGTCTGGGCGAGAAAGTGTGTAAGTAACTGGCTCAATAATAGAAAAGAGAAGGTAGTTACTAACCCCTTAACACCACAGGGCATAAAATTACGTTCTGGCAGGGTGGTAGTTTATGCAACAGGACGTAAACTTACGTTCTCTGGATGGCGCAGGCTCAGAAGTGACTGATGGATGGCCTTCTGCTGCAACAGTGGGGATAAATGAGAACACCAATCCTTGCTCTTAACCCTTTGCATTCCGCAATAAATGTACATCGCGGCATGTAAAAGGTTCACAGAGGGAGCGCAGGGTTCACATCGCGAGGGAACGATGGGTTTCCAGGGCAGACAGATGCCATGCAATGGTGTCTGAGCCTGCCATGGCATGTGATTGCTATTGTGAGCAATAATGCATAGCAGTACAGGGGTACTGCAATGCATTCTGATAGTGATCAGAGCTTTTTTGGTTCAAGTCCTCCTCTACAGGGACATAAAAAATGTATAACATTTTTTAGTTAACTGTAAACTTAACTGGGCCCACCAGTGTCAAACTACTGCTGCCAAGGGAAATAGGATTATGGGGTGCATCAAAGGAGGAAAAAGAGCACATGACAAGTTATTGCTCAGACCACAAATATAATATTTTGTACAGTTCTGGGACTAGTACTCAAGAAGGATATATCAGAGCTTGAGTGGGTACAAAGACAGGCAACTAAAGTAATAAATGGAATGGCCAGACTACAATACCTTGAGAGGTTTAGAGAAAAGATGGCTGAGAGGAGACTTAATAGCCGTCTGCAAATATCTGAAGGCCTGTCACAGTGCAGAGGGATCAGCCCTATTCTCATCTGCACAAGGAAAGACTAGAAGCAATGGGATGAAACTGAAAGGGAGGAGACACAGATTAGTTATTAGACAGTGATGGTGATCAATGAGTGGAACAGGTTACCACGGGAGGGGGTGAGTTCTCCTTCAATGAAAGTGTTCAAGCAAAGGCTGGACAAATATCTGTCTGGGATGACTTAGTGAATCCTGCACTGAGCAGGGGGTTGGACCCAATGACCCTTGAAGTGCCTTCCAACTCTACCATTCTAGGATTTTATGAACTATATATACATATATTAAGGGCAATACAGAGATCTTTCCCACAATTTATTTATACTCTAGACAGTAACAAGGGGGCACCCTCTACTTCTAGAGGAAAGAAGCTTCCTAGAGTGCATAGAAGGGGGTTCTTTACTGTAAGAGCAGTGAGACTATGGAACCCTCTGCCTGAGGATGTGGTGATGGTGAAAAAGAGTACAAGAGGGACCTGGACAACTTTCTTGAATGTTAAAATATTACATGTTATAGTCACTGATTACTTCAGAAGGGTCGGTGATCCGGAGATTATTCTGATTACCAGAGTCGGGAAGGAATTTTTTCCCCCAAAATCAGGAAAATTGGTTTCTATCTCAGAGTTGTTTTTCATTTTTTGCCTTTTTCTGGATTAACATTGGGGGCAAAAAGGGTGAACTTGGTAGACATAGGCTGGCTTCACATGGGTGTATGGGTATTTGCGTGCGCTAGAGCGCTGCGTTTTTGTGGAATGAGCAAAGCTTTTTTGCACACACATTGACTTGTTTTACTGTACGTTTTGCACCTGCAAGACATGTTAATTTGCACGCGCAAAACAAAGATGCACCGACTGAAATGGCTAATTAGTCCTAATACGTTCCAGATGTGTCCTTATCCTGCGCAATTACGCAGTGTTTCACGCATCCCCTTGCGTATTGCACCCCAATTTGCACATTCTCATTGACTTCTATAGGGACTTTTGGTG
Organism: Eleutherodactylus coqui; assembly: GCF_035609145.1. Classification (NCBI taxonomy): domain Eukaryota; kingdom Metazoa; phylum Chordata; class Amphibia; order Anura; family Eleutherodactylidae; genus Eleutherodactylus; species Eleutherodactylus coqui. The sequence continues at coordinate 282,178,660 of NC_089839.1, forward strand.
CGCAAATAAGCAGAAAAATAGAGCATGTTGTTTTTTTTTGTGTAACTGAAATGCATGTGCAAGATACAGAAATGTGAATGAGCCCATTGAAATCAATGCCTGAGTGAAGCCGGCCTTACACACTATGTTACTATGTAGCAGCTTCTACTTACTGTTTGCCTTCTACAGAATGCAGCACCTGCTTATTTAATGATGTGTATTTTCCAGATCATTTTATCTCCTTCCGGTTGTAATTACATAATTATTATGTAATAATCCAGATGAAATCTTATCTCCTTCCACACTGACATCCTGTAGAGGACTGATTAATCACAGATTAGAAATGCTATCTGAAATCCAAGGATACAGCGCATCAGATAACCTGAGATATCATGTCTAGGTTCATTAACCTTCTGCCATTCTTAAAGGCGCTGTACCACAATTGCAAGTTATACCCTATACAGAGGATAGGGAATGACTTGCTGATAAGTGGGAGTCTCTACATCGAGATCACTGCTGATCTCAAGAACAGTGGTCCCCGTTCTCCTTACTGCATCCACTGCAGTGAGGAGGAGACTAAATAGAGAGGTGGTCGTGCAAGCGCACTAGCGCTCCATTCACTTTCAATGGCACTCCAGAGATACCCAAATGGGTGCGCTCAGCTATTTCCGTCAGCCCCTTTGAAATGAATAGAGTGCTGACTTCCGCAACTCAGGAGGCTCTGAAGGGTGCTTTGCTGCTTCAAATGACATAAAATTTGGACAATGGCCACTTCACACAATGTGCTCGTCATTTATTTAAAAATGTAGTCAAAAAGTAGCCAATAGGTGGCGCTGTAGCGGACCCTGTCTACTGTGACAGACCTACATCAGTGTCAGATCTCAAGGACAGCATTCATGGGTATTCGATAGCAATTAAGGCCTTAGTCAGACGGGCGTTTTTTGCCGCGATTTGCGGATCGCATGACGGATGCGCATCCGCAAATCGCGTGACCGGTGCGCGCAAGTCGCCCGCAAATCGCCCGAAAATCTGCTCCTAGCCGCGTTTCATTAGAAACGGGCCGGAGCTGTCCAGCGCATTGCATTCAATGGAGACGGCAATACAGCCGTCTCCATTGAAAGCAATGCGCTGCGGGCGAGCCCGGGATGAATTGTCGGTAAGGGCTTAAATATATAAGCCCTTACCTGCAATGCATCCTAAAATGTGTTAAAATAAAAAAAAATTGCATTCTCACCTTCTGCCTGCAGCTCCGGGCAGCCGTCCTGCAGTGGGTGTGAAGGGGGTGTGAGTCAGACCTGCCCCCTGATTGGCTCAGCGCTGAGCCAATCAGAGGCATGCCTCACTCACACCCATTCATGAATTCATGAATGGATGTGAGTCAGACCTGCCCCTGATTGGCTCAGCGCTGAGAGGCAGCAGTCACTCACCCATTCATGAATTCATGAATGGGTGTGTGAGTGAAACCGGCCTCTGATTGGTCAGGCTGTGACCAATCAGAGCAGATCATTCAGCAGGCGGGGATTTTAAAGCCCCGCCGGCTGAATAGTGCCGAGAAGCAGTTCAGGAGAACTGACAGCGGCCGCGGCTGGACTCCGGCTGCAGCGGAAAGGTGAGTATACAATTTTTTTTTATTTTAACACATTTTAGCATGAATTGCAGGGAAGGGTTTATATATTTAACCCCTTCCCGACAATTAACCCTGCGCACGCCGGCAGCCCATTGCTTTCAATGGAGCGGCTGTATTGCCGCTCCATTGAATTCAATGGGCAAACATCGTTCTTCTCTGCCACAGCTGTTACAGCTGTGGCAGAGAAGAATGATTTGTCTTCTATATGTTCTCAATGGGGTCGGCGCTGCTGCCGCCGGCCCCATTGAGCGCATATACAGAAGCGAACAGGAATCGCAGATCGCAGATAGGTGCGATCTGCGATTTTTTGTTCTATAATTTTTCGGACGAGCGCATAAAAAGCGCTCATGTGTCCGATACCATTGCGAAGCAATGGTTTTAAAAAATCGCCGGACGCATGCGCATGCGCAAATCGCGGCAAAAAACGCCCGTCTGACTAAGCCCTCAAGCTGACGCACTGTGTTCTGCATTGGAAAACATGTGAATGGAGAGCGTTGTTAAAAACCAAGGGGGACATTTGTAGTATGCCTTACACTGCTACAGTGCCACCTTTTGGCAAATTTTTTGCTTTTTTTTTTCTTCTCAGAAATGGCGAGCGCATCATCTGAAGTAAGTGGCCACTGTCCAAATTTCATCTTATTTGAAGCAGCAGAACACCCTCCAGAAGTTTAATATATAAATATATACATATATATATATATATATATATATATATATATATATATATATATATATATATATACACACACACATACAATGTATTGTGGCAGTGTGGCCACTGAAGTGGTAGGTTTACATCACTGGAGGCCAGATTAAGGGCTTCTTAAAATGGGTGTGTTTCAGTCCTATTATGTGGACATGATAATTACAGCCACATAACGGGACAAAACGAAACTACAGTTTCAATGGTTTCGTTTTCATTAAAGGTATTCTCGCCCATTAATACTAGGGGCAAGAAAAGATAGGACTTGACCTATCTTTCTCACACGTAGTTAATGCTACTGTTATGTTAACCCTTTCCAATCCACTGTCTGATGTCTTCCTACATTCTGATTGAAGCTTGTACAGCTCAAATGTCAGAAGACGTCCAACAGGGTATTCTTACCGTCTGTTGCCAGCCACTCTGCTGTCGGAGCCTCTCTGAAGTACACACACTGGCTTTAGCCAGCAGATGGCACCGTTGTATAACAGCAAAAAAAGAAAGCCTTTTAGGAAACTCTAAATCCAAAATTGGATTGGAAAGGGTTAATACTACGTGCACGAAAGATAGGGCAGGACCCTATCTTGCTTTTTTTTTTAACTTGCACACAGAGTTTGAATGGCTCGATTTAAAAAAAAAAGTTCTGGTTAATGTGCGACAATGCTTCATAATGGCGAACATAGTTGTGCATATGTTTTTGCCCTAAAGAGTAAGGTTTGGCATGAAAAAGGGTTCTTCCCAGTGTAGGTGCTGACTAAAGAGGTCAATTAGCAGCCAAGTGGAAGAGTGGAAAGTCCTTCCCACAGTGGCTCCTGAACAAGGAAAAAGACAGACACTGTTAAGGCCTTTGGAAGCTGTGGGACAACATTCGACCTTGATACATTTCGACATCATTCTTACATAACCTACAATAAAAAAAGGACATCCAAACACACAGAATCTATAAGAAGGTGATGTCTTCCAAGGAAACTCTGTATAACTGAGAGCTCAACCATTTATTCATCGTCCGCCTTCCTGACCACATCAACTAGTTATAGAGACAATGAAGAAAGAAAGTCATAGACACCAAGACAGTCCCTCCTTACAGGCCACAGTCTTCACCATATAAATGGCTGATCCTATCTGTAGTTCATGTTGATGCTGAACCGTATTATCAGGACTACATTTTTTTTCTCCGGGGTTGGACAGCTCCAGATACTGATGTCTTCTTCCATACACCAGTAATCACAATAGTTGAAGCTTCCTGCTTTGTATCCAGGATCGTTGCAGTTATGACATATATCTCTACCATGGTGGAACTTGCAGTCATTACTCTTTGGGACATGCTGCACTCCTCATTCTCAGTTATCGGGAGCTAATGCTGGTTCTACCAACATCCTAGAAGAGGTGGAGGTAACTTTGATACCATTAGGGCTGTTTTCGGACTGATAGTCTCATCACCGTCACATTACAGCAAAGTGGATAGTAACCAGTGGTCTACATATGTATATGGCCAGCTGAGGTGAAATCATTGGCTCCATGTCCTGCTGGGGTCCTAGGGTTAGGTCTTCACAACCTTTCATCCTACCTATAAGCAGACATTAGGATCCAGCACTGTCCAGATGGTTTTGCTTGTCTCGCTAGCGTGTAGTCCCCTGGATATCACCCCTAGATCTTTGGGGTCTTTTTCCTCAGGCTGATGAAGACACCTTCTCTGGACATCATCAAAAACTAACATTAAAAAGAAGAAACAATTATCATAAACTAGTTCTATAAGATAAATTACTTCTCATCTGAAATGCGTCTTCGGCACATAAAACCTTCACACATCATCTACTTACCTGGAAGTCTACAAATTCATCAATTGGCATATTGCCAGGCAGGAAAAGCCCAGCTATTCGGCCAACGTGCCTGTCATAGGGAGGGTCTGCAGGACAGAGAGGAACAAAATAGAAGGTGATAGTACCCGGCCGTACTTACAGCGGCTCTGGTGTGTGATATTTTGGGAGGATGATATATCCACCAAAACTCTCTATATTACTGTTACATGTGAGTGAAGAGTGACAAACTTACCTAAAAACGTCTAATACATAGATAGAAGAGGTCGCTAATATCTGCAGCATCTGGAAGGATGTGTTAAGGAAACATAAAAGTAGTCTATTGTTATAGAGTTTCCTATACCGTCATATATGGTCTATGCTACAATGGCGTCACACGAGAGGGAATATTCTCCAATGTATCCAACACACATATATTGGGTATACTAATAGATCATAGGCTGAACATGAGTCAACAACGTGATGCAGCAGCCAAAAAGGCAAACTTTAAGAGAAGCATAGAGTCTAGATCACATGAGGTAATTATCCCCCTCTACTCTTCCTTAGTCAGACCTCATCTGGAATACTGTGTCCAGTTCTGGGCACCCTGCTTTAAAAAAGACATAGACAAACTGTAGCAAGTTCAGAGAAGAGTTACCAAGATGGTGAGCAGTCTGCAAATCATGTCCTATGAGGAACGGTTAAAGGATCTCGAAATGTTTAGCTTGCAAAAAAGAAGGCTGAGAGGAGACTTAATAGAGGTCTACAAATATCTGAAGGTCTGTCACAGTGCAGAGGGATCAGCCCTATTCTCATTTGCACGAGGAAAGACTAGAAGCAATGAGATGAAGCTGAAAGGGAGGAGACACAGATTAGATATTAGACAGTGAGGGGGATCAATGAGTGGAACAGGTTACCACGGGAGGTGGTGAGTAGTCCTTCAATGGAATTGTTCAAACAAAGGCTGGACAAATATCTGTCTGGGATGATTTAGTGAATCCTGCACTGCGCAGGGGGTTGGACCAGATGACACTGGAGGTCCCTTCCAACTCTACCATTCTATGATTCCTGTTCTGTGTTATTGGTGTGAACAGCAATGTGTTCTGTGTGTCTATGCAGGGGGCCAGACATGAGGTGTGAACAGTCCTGTTCTGTGTGTGGGTGTGAACAGTGATGTGTCATGTGTTTTGTACATTTCTCCAGGTACCTAATTAGGGATAATCAGGTTCTAGGTGAAGACCACGGGGCCGTCCTTATTAGGATGCCTACCCTGCTTTTAGGCAGGGGTTCCCCACTTCCCCTGATTAGTAATGAACAAGTTTCTCCTATCTTTGTCTGGAGTGGTGTAATCTGTTCTTGCATATACTGTGAGTGTGTTTGCGCTTTTACTAGGACTCCTCCCTGCGTCGTAGCTGAGGCGTGGTGCGCCCGGTGGATGTAACATCTAGCTTGTCTAAGACCAATCTAAGACCAAAGTCTAATCTGTGGTCTCTCATGTTTAGAAATACTCAAAAATGATGTTTCACTGTTGCCAGGAACTGTTGTCGAACGATGAACCATGCGTTTCTGGCATGAACCATGAACTACAAGTTGTTTACACTCATTAAAGAACTATAAACCATGAGCTATTTACATCGATTTGAACCAAGAACGAATAATTATTTCATATCGCTCTTGCCTGTGCACTCATTATATCAGAGTTAATTTTGGGCACTAACCCGGTCGAGTCACATTGACTGTAGATACTGCATATTAAAATACCCCCAAGTATATACAAGGTCTAAGAACAGAAGACTAATATACATCAGTCTATGTTCTAGAAGGGAACTTAATACACCACTAGGTCCTTCTGATCACAGGACGACCTTCATCTATCTATATATATATAAAGCTGAAAGCCCTCACTGACTCACTGACTGACTGACTGACTCGCCAAAAGTTCTCCAACTTCCCGATGTCGTAGAAACATGAATTTTGGCAGAAGCATAGATTATCTCCAAAATAGGAAAAGTAATTGGGTCCCAACTCGATTATTCAATTCTAGCGCAAAAGAATTAGCGTCAACATTTTACGTGCGGAATGAAATTTTCTCACTTTCTGGTGTCCTAGAAACGGGAAATTTGGCACGAGCATTGATTATGTCATAAATAGGAAAAGCGAATGGGTCCCAACTCCATTATTCAATTCTAGCGCAAAAGAATTGGCGTCGAAATTTTACGTGCGGAATGTAATTTTTTCACTTTCCGGTGTCATAGAAACGGGAAATTTGGCACGAGCATCGATGATGTCATGAATAGGAAAAGCTAATGGGTCCCAACTCGATTATTCAATTATATGTGCAAAAGAATTAGCGTCAAAATTTTACGTGCGGAATGTAATTTCTTCACTTTCCAGTGTCATAGAAACAGGAAATTTGGCACGAGCATTGATTATGTCATAAATAGGAAAAGCGAATGGGTCCCAACTCCATTATTCAATTCTATGCGCAAAAGAATTGGCGTCCAAATTTTACGTATGGAATCTAATTTCCTCACTTTCCGGTGTGAAATTTGGCACGAGCATTGATTATGTCATATATAGGAAAAGCTAATGGGTCCCAACTCAATTATTCAATTCTATGTGTAAAAGAATTAGCGTCGAAATTTTACGTGCGGAATGTAATTTTCTCACTTTCCGGTGTCATAGAAACGGGAAATTTGGCACGAGCATTGATTGTGTCGTAAATATGAAAAAGCGAATGGGTCCCAACTCCATTATTCAATTCTATGGCAAAAGAATTAGCGTCCAAATTTTACGTACGGAATGTAATTTTCTCACTTTCTGGTGTCATAGAAACATGAAATTTGGCACGAGCATTGATTATGTCATAAATAGTAAAAGCTAATGGGTCCCAACTCCATTATTCAATTCTACACGCAAAAGAATTGGCGTCGAAATTTTACGTGCGGAATGTGATTTTTTCACTTCCCGGTGTCATAGAAACGGGAAATTTGGCACGAGCATTCATTATGTCATAAATAGGAAAAGCTAATGGGTCCTAACTCCATTATTCAATTCTATGCGCAAAAGAATTAGCGTCCAAATTTTACGTGCGGAATGTAATTTTCTCACTTTCCGGTGTCATAGAAACGGGAAATTTGGCACGAGCATTGATTGTGTCGTAAATATGAAAAAGTGAAAGGGTCCCAACTCCATTATTCAATTCTATGGCAAAAGAATTAGCGTCCAAATTTTACGTACGGAATGTAATTTTCTCACTTTCTGGTGTCATAGAAACATGAAATTTGGCACGAGCATTGATTATGTCATAAATAGTAAAAACTAATGGGTCCCAACTCCATTATTCAATTCTATGCGCAAAAGAATTGGCGTCGAAATTTTACGTGCGGAATGTAATTTTTTCACTTTCCGGTGTCATAGAAACGGGAAATTTGACACGAGCATTCATTATGTCATAAATAGGAAAAGCTAATGGGTCCCAACTCCATTATTCAATTCTATGCGCAAAAGAATTAGCGTCCAAATTTTACGTGCGGAATGTAATTTTCTCACTTTCCGGTGTCATAGAAACGGGAAATTTGGCACGAGCATTGATTATGTCATGAATAATAAAAGCTAATGGGTCCCAACTCCATTATTCAATTCTTTGCGCAAAAGAATTAGTGTCCAAATTTTACGTGCGGAATGTAATTTTCTCACTTTCTGGTGTCAAAGAAACGGGAAATTTGGCACGAGCATTGATTATGTCATAAATAGGAAAAGCTAATGGGTCCCAACTCCATTATTCAATTCTATGCGCAAAAGTATTAGCGTCCAAATTTTATGTGCGGAATGTAATTTTCTCACTTTCTGGTGTCATAGAAGCGGGAAATTTGGCACGAGCATTGATTATGTCATAAATAGGAAAAGCTAATGGGTCCCAACTCCATTATTCAATTCTATGCGCAAAAGAATTAGTGTCCAAATTTTATGTACGTAATCTAATTCTCTCACTTCCTGATGTCATTTTATAAAAAGGAAGCGTTGCATGGTTACCTCCCCGTGGTGTTTCCTGGGTAACGCAGAGAACTATGCCAAATGGTGAACATATGTTTTTCCTCAGTATCTCTAAAGTAACCACGACTTCATAAGAATTTCTGTGTGAACACCAGATAAACACCAGTACCAAATTAACTCGGGCGAAGCCGGGTATATCAGCTAGTACCTTATAATTGCAAAATCCCCTTGAGGGGTTTACTCACAGGAAGTAACATACTTGTTTTTGTATTTTTGTGTTGTTTGTCCTTTAGCCTTCTATATTTTAATTTTTGTAAACATTAAAAGTTATATTTTAGAATCTAACCTGTGAAAGTGTTCAGGCATACCTAGATTCTCCTGTCACAGTGAATTATACCTAGGCACAAAGATACAAATCACATAACACACAGTTCTTAACATTCTACTAGTATCAATACAGTATATTGGAAACAGTGTTTCGAACTCCAGTCTATTATGTAAGCTCATGCTACTGTAACACCATCCCAGTCTGTAACTGCAAGTAACACAAATTTGGCTGATTTAAAAGGCTATGCAGCCTAATTAGTCCCTGATGTTTTCAATTTCCCTGTGAAATCGCACAGTTCTTTGCGCAATTGCGTGGGGATCGGGTGCGCATTTGCGTATCCCCCATAGACTCCTATGGTGCTTTTGGTGCACAAATGCGCACTAAAATAGAGCATTCGTGTGTTTTTCTGCACATGCAAAATGCATGCGCAAAAGTGAAAATGAGAAAGAACCCATTGAAACGCGCTCATGTGAAGCCGCCCTAGGCATGCTCAGTTCTGCCATGCCAAAATTAGGTGAAACTTTTTGACACATGCTATAATTTTGACGCATCGTCTGGCCATTGCAAAAGCAATATTTTAATATTTTAGGCGAGTCCCTTAGAGCAGGAGCACTCTACTTATCTGCGCTTTTCACTTGCCCTTTTTTTTAACTCTACATAGTAACATAGTATGTAAGGCTGAATGAAGACAGTGCCCATCTAGTTCAGCCTGTTTATCCTCCTGTGTTGTTGATCCAGAGGAAGGCAAAAAACCCCAAGAGGCAGGAGCCAATTAGCTCTTTTGGGGGAAAAATTCCTTCCCGACTCCCTAATGGCAGTCAGACTAATCCCTGGATCAACCCCTAATAGTTCCTACCTGCCTGTATACCCGGATTAACAATTAACCCTTTTCAATCCAATGTCGGGCCTGCCCCGACATCATCATTTCCCTCCACAGCTCCGATGTCGGGACAGGCCCGACACTGCAGTGCAGGAGTGCATCTGCACCTGATCATCAGAAACATCGGGTGCAGATGCACTCCTACACTGATCCTCATCAAGGACCCCCGAGGAGAAGGCAGAAAGGGTTTTTAACCCTTTCTGCCTTCTCCTTTACACATAACATAGCGCTCAATTAGCGCTATGTAATGTAGATCGATTCTGGCTGGCGATCATGTGACCGCCGGTGTTACCTGACCCCCAGCGGTCCCATGATCGCCGAGCCAGGAGGCAGAAGGGAGAATGCGGAAGTATTACTGCCGCATTCCCCCCACGGTGCAGTGAGCACCTGCACCCTCCTGAACTTTGTCAGATCAGGAGGGTGCAGGGAAAATGTATTTTTTCTAATCAATTCTCCCCATCTCCAATTTATTTGGAGCTGGGGAGAATGGATGAGAAAAAAATAAATGGATTGGAAAGGGTTAACCTAAGATTTATATCCTGTAATATCCTTCCCAGAAAGACATCTAGTCCCCTTTTAAACTCCTCTATGGATTTTGCCATCACCACATCCTCAGGCAGAGAGTTCCACAGTCTCACTGCTCTTACAGTAAAGAACCCTTTTCTGTCTCAGAACTACTTTTTTTCTCTTTTCTCCAAAAGGTCTCATTTTCTCTCCAGATAACACATAGGAGCACCTTCCTTCTCTCTCCACATCTCATATCTGTCTTTACTACCCTACAAATCACACTCTGCCCCTTAGAGCAAGCATTTTTTATCTCTGACCCTTAGGCCGGGCTCACACGAGTGGGTTGGATTCCGCATGTGGGAGGCCTGCAGCAGATTCTGACTGTAAGTCTGGTCAGTGACTCTGTATATGGCACTAACCTGTATTGTAGATGACCGCGGAGGCTCACATGCGATCATGTGCAGTACAGTTTCTTTTGTTTGTATTTCCCGCGATGTCGCTAAACGATGACACGGGTACCTGAAGCCCATACTCAATGTTAATTGTGTATAGGATATGCGTCGGGCGCCTCCATTGACATCAATGGTGGCCGTCCACGCTGATCAGCAGCAAAATAGATCATGCTGCAATTTTTTTTGTCCGCTCATGGAATACGCAATTCATATCTGGGAATGAATAATCAAAAATGCATGCGTTTCAATGCCCGTGTTTTACTACAGAAAGTCAGCGCGGACACCAATAGTGGAATTCGCAATTGAAATCCGGTCGTGTGATACCAGCTTTACCCCTGCACACATGTCACTCTCCATACCTAACTCTGTGCCCTGCAGTGAGGGGCTGCTTATTGCAACCCAGTGAGAGGAGCCGCAGACCGATAGCTGCAGATCTGCAGTTGGTGCAGATTTTGACTCTGTTTCTGATGCGAAATTGCTGCGGATTTGCTGCAGAATTTTCTGCTGCGGAAAATTTGCAGCATTTTCACTACGTGTGAATATATCATTAAAGAAGCAGCATTTGTGCATAACAGTTATTAAGCACTCCTGTCCTGTAAAGGAATTGAGACACAAAGTAACTCATCATTATACAATCATTAACGCTCTATTTGCATAAAACCGCCATGTTTGGAAATGCCACCAGGCAGATGAAGAGAAAATACTACTGATGTTTCCTTATTGAGCCATAGGTTCCATGTACTACTGAATACTGAAAACTTCCTTCTTCCTTCCCGTATTGACTCATAAAGGACTGTACTAACCAGATACTTAATTACCGTAGAGTTACATAAACCCCAAGCATTTCTGCCGTGTGTGTATATAGAGTATATACTATACACTGGCATGCTTGCTTTTCCTTTACCTTACACAAATTTTGTTAATTGCTCCTTACTGCCCCACAAAATTTGGGGTAAGCAAGAATTTGGGTACAGAGAAAAGGTAGTATATCACAGGGTCAGACTACACAGGGTTTGTAGTCTGTAACCATGGAGAGTCTGCATAGGAGCTGTATACAAAAAAAACGTTGGGTATAATTAATCATGAAGATGTACAACTGTCCCCAAGTTCGATGGTCGGTCCCTGAGTGCTCCATTAGCAAGGCTTCCTAGCAGAGGGCATAGTGTTCACAAGCATTGAATGGAACAGCGGTCGCTCATGTGCGGTGCTGCACCATTTATTTTCAGTGGCACTGCTGAAGGTAGCCGAGCTCTATTGAAATGAATGAAGTGGCGCCACGCAGGCATGACCACTGCTCTGTTCAATCTCTACGTCACTGAGGGTGATGACAGAGAGCCTCAAGTGATGAGAAGAGTGGGACATGGGACCCCCTTTATAAAACACCTTCCCAGTCCATGTACTTGGCTTTCTGAGCACATGATTGTCTCAGTATACAGATAGGAGGCTCTGAACAATAGTGAGACATTATATATTATGCATATAGTGCCAAAATGATCATCACTCTGTAAAAACATAGTTTTTTCTCAGGTTTTAGAAGCAGAATAGCGTACCCATAAGTATTTTTGAAGCTGGCTGCGCTGCAGCTCTTTGCCCCTCCTGAGTGAGCCAACTTCTGCTAGCGGCATAGCAACGTGGGTTAAAGCATCAAAATTTGCCCTAGAGCAATGGTGGCACCGCTGCGTCTTGATTTACTACACGGGCTTAGATCTGATGGCCTCTTTGACGCTCTTCAAGATCAAGGATGCTCCGTGACAGCTCATTTAACATTTATAAATGCGGACCTTGTGTGTATATATAGCAGAGCTGACGCCGTCATTCAGCATCCTTAGAACAGCGTTGATTAGAGATGTTTGATGCCGCGCTAATTGTTTAGAACAGAGTTCAGGAAGCTTTCACTGTATTTGTAGAAGAATGATTCCCAAATGTACTTCTATGACAATGCAAACTGTAGTTTTAACAAGGAGCTGGGTGGGTATGACGGGCACTACACTGCAACGCCAGTCATCTGCAACCTCAATAACAGCTGCTATGTCGGTGGTGGACAACCTGACTGTTGGTTTGGGTTTCACAAAGTATTGCAGCATGACCACATAGTGTTACACGTTTACAGACAGGATAGTATGATGCAATGCTAATGCTATAAGCTGATGTAAGGTCAGCGTTTGCTGACAGTATATCTTGCTGGGTGGCTCATATTGCTGTGAACCCCGGGCATTAATCATGGCCTCAAATACTTCGGTGCATTTCAACCTTATAATTTGGAAAAGGCTCTTGCGTAAGAAAACCCTGTCATTAGATATTTCATAAGAGGAAATCAATTAGCTGCCCCAGAAATCCTGTCATCCTGCAAAAATTCGGACAAATTTGCTACGTATAGATAATGTATAATATAACCTCAGCATAGCCTATTAGTCCTATAACAGGGTCAGATTTTCTATGTGAATCTTGATACACTTGCAGGACCCTACTTGAGGATGGTGCAGTAACCTCATTTTTTTTTTAATCCGCAGGAAACATAAGTGTAGCAGTTACCATCACAATGTGTACAAGCTTGTTAGTTACAGAGTCTATGCAAGGCACAGTGCTTGGCAGTTGCAGTAATGATACAAGGGTTGGCAGTTACAGTCTCTTTAAAAAGGCACTTAACTTGCTGGTTGCAAATAACAAGAAAATGTTTCTCAATGAGAGGACACAGCTTAAAGGGAACTTGGGAAAACTGTTAAGTGGACCAAGTCATTGCATGTGATCTGTTGCGCTCAGTTTTTCTCTGTTCAAGTGAGTGTATGGTGCACGTAACAGAAGCTGCAACTAATAAGCTAATTGCCCTGCAAAAGGACCATAACCATTAAAGCGAGACTGTCACTCAGGGCTCTGAGTCATGGGGACAGGGCCACCCCACCTTCTCCCTGCCAGCATAATCTACAGTGACTGCTCTCTCTCTGTTTGTGTATAGAGAGCGCTGTCTGTCTAGATGATGAGGGTGGGGAGAAGGTGGGGTGGCCCTTTCCCATGACTCAGAGCCTCACTCTGAGTCAAACTTCAAAGTATATTCATTCTGAAGAATGTCCCTATGACTCAGGGCACCCTTCTAAGTCAAAGTTCAAGATATATTTATTCAGCATTTCAAAATAACACATGCGCAATGTGGATACCTGTCCCAGGGACATGCTGCCTGTGGTTCGGTCAGCATAAACCTGATGACAGGCTCCCTTTAATAGTTACAATGTCTTTGCAGTAAGAAAAAGATAAAAACTGCAAAGGAGGATGCAGAAAGGCTGATTGCCAAAGAGAGCAAAAATAACCCTAAACTATTTTTCAATTATATAAACGGTAAAAGCATTTGCACTGAAAGCACTGGCCTTTTAACAAATAATGCAGGAGAAACCATAGAAGAAGATGGGGAATAGGTGAATCTATTAAATAGTTCTTTCTAAAGTATATTCACAAGAGAAAAGGAAATTTCACACGAAATGCAGAGGGATAAAATGAACCCCACACTAAATATCACCTGCCTAATGCAGAAGGAAGTGCAGAGTCAGCTAAAAACGATTAAAATCGAAAAATCACCGGGTTCAGATGAAATATACCCAAGGGTTCTAAGGGAACTAAGTGACGTGATAGACAGACCGTTATTTCTTATATTTAGGGACTCTATTAAGACTGGGGTTCTATCGCTGGATTGGCACATTGCCAATGTAGTTCCAATGTGCAAAAAGGGTCAAGAAGAGAGCCTGGTAACTACAGGCCGGTAAGTCTCACTTTAATTGGAAAAATATTCAAGGGGTTTCTGAGAGATGCCATCATGTAATACCTCATGGAAAACAACGGTATATCTCCTCATCAGCATGGGTTCATGAGGGGACAATCATGTCAAACCAACTTGATCAGCTTCTAGAACGAAGTAAGTTCTAGGCTGGACCTGGGAGAGGCTATTGATCTTGTATATTTCAGTTCTTCTAAAGCATTTGACACCGTGCCGCATAATAGGTTAATATATTAAATGAGACAGCTTGGTCTGGGTGAAAACGTGTGTAGTTGGGTAAAGAACTGGCTCGGAGATAGAAAGCAGAGGGTGGTAATGTGCTGGATTACGGTTTTCTCCAGCAGGCTTTGGGGTATTTTGTCGCTTTCCTAATTGTGTGGAAGCAGTATGCGCACACTGACCAAGTCAAACACAAGGTATGAATCTCATGTTAAAAATGGCTCTCCGTCCAGAAACAGCCAGACAGGGCCTTTTATTGTACAGACACACAATGGGCGTGCAACAGGTTACATCAGTAACATATAGGATTCTCATTTGTCGGATCATACAGAATCCCCCACCTCTCTGCCCACCTCTCTGCCCACCCTCTCTCACGTCCGCCATAGTATGGACTTTGTATTCTTTAGCATGCAGACAACCTTAAGGAATTCTGTGTAGTTGACAAGATGTGTTTAACTAGCTTGTGTTTGAAGAGTGGAAGGGGGCCTAGGTAAACACACAGGATATACACGACACTATGGCCCTTTAACTTCTTAGAAACTGGTTGAGCAACTTCGATGTATTTAGAGCAAATACATCACCCATCCATTGGCTAGCAAATACCATGATTAGATTGTGTGTGTCCTTTGAACTCCTCAGAGCTGAAAGTCATTACAATAGCAAAATACATTTGGGTTATATACAAATAGCGATAGACATTTTATACTAAATAATTATCATGTCTATCACAATCCCCCCTTAAAATGTCTATCCTCTAATTCTTTATCTAATTTTCACAGTCTTCTGCGCATGAGCCTATAACCGGAGCGCGTTGAAGGTTCGTTTTAGGGTCTTCAAGGGGGTGTAGGACTTGTCCACTCCTTCTGGGGATGCATCCAGCAAACTCATGATGGGAGCGGCTTTTCCAGCATCAGTTTCACAGGTCTCTCTGACACAGGGGATAACACAGCAGACTAGAACAGAAAAGGTAATCATCAGTTCACATACAACAGCGACGCCCGTCTATGCCAGGATCCTTTACCACCCGCTCATCCATGGCGAGTGCTGGTCCCAAAAGTTAGCTCTTTTTAGTCAGTGTGGTCAGCTTCTTAATGGCAACTGCGTCTTTACCCGCGGGTCACGTGTCGTCTAGGATGTAGGTACAACAAGTCTCCCCTATCATCTTACAGACACTCCCCTTTTTAGCTAAAGTCATATCTAAGGTCATTCTATTTTAAAAGTCATAGTCGAGGTAGGTCCTATTGGTCGACTAGTCCCTATAAGGCGTCTCTAGTATAATTTATAAACCACTGCTAATTATAATAAACATAATTAATCCAGTCAACATTTATTTACCCTAATGATCAGGAAAATGGACTCGAATCTAGTTTTAACTTGGTCTCTAATTTTTAAAACTTGTCAGGTACCCCCCTTGGCTATCCCATGACGTCAATGTACACGTGTAGATCAAAACTACCACCAGGGGTCTCTCTTCTCGCTCTAGTATAATGTTACAATACTAGTAGCGTGCACAGGTACGCACGGCGTGGGACTCCCTAATCTTCACCCACACCAATGTCCCTCCTGGAGATAGTCCTAATGGTGAACACGTCCAAGTCGCCTCACCCTTGCGTCAGGGTTTTCCCACTGCCCGTAAGTCCCTACTCCTAGGAGGGGGGGGATCCCTACCTCACCTCAGAGGGAGGCCATGGATTCCCTGGGCTCATTTCCGGGCATCCATACCCTCTATCTGTACAAGTTAACACCCCACAGGGTGTGCCCTCGCCGGAACCTAAGGTCTTCTGCACTATCCCTAGGCAAATGGGAATTCCACTGACAATCCATCTTAGGAGATCGGGGCAGGCGCAGTACTAGTACATTTCTCCTTTTTCTTTGGTAGCGCATGTGGTTGGCATTATCGGAACTGGCTCTTCATCTTTTTCAAACAAGGGAAACGTTGGTGTCTGACAGGATGTGGAGGAGCATAAGGGCTTTACTAAGGCACACTCCCCTGTCCAATTACCCTCCAGGCGGGTCCTCTACCTCATGTCTCCACAAAGCCAGTAAACGTCTCCTAAGGACTGGACCTGATTCTGCATCTATTCCCCTCCTATCATACTGTAGGAGGAGCAATACCCGTTGGTGAGTTCCCCAAAAATCTCCCTCCACCCTGCCTATTTGCCTGGCAGGTGTAGTTTCCAGGGTAGTCAGTAATACTCTCTCCGGTGCAAAACACTTAAGTAGTTATAGAGTATTCCTTCTTCCATTTCTCACGGACAGTGTAATTAGCGGAAATGTTCGTGAAGAGACTAATAAACCACTCTTCAGCATCTACAGGGAGATTTAGGGGGACCATCCCCGAGTGTAGTCGGGCACTACCGCACACGCAACAGTTAGACTTGTTGCTCCTGTTAGCATTGTACCTCATCAACTCCAACCAGAGATTCTGGTCAGAGTAGCCAGTCGCTACTGTCAAGGTGTCCTCAAAAGTAGGGTCGGCTATGATCATCATGTTCGTCAAGGTCTTTATCTTACGGCGGAGGGGGTTAATTATGGGCACGGGACTAAGTGAAGGCTTCCATTCGGCTGCATCTACCATACCCCTTATTTTAAACTTCCCTAAGGGATCTATCCTCCCGTACCGGTATGTCCCCAGACTATAAGTCTCCCCGTCCCCCGGGCTTGGATCTCCCATGGTTAATGTAAAAACCGCATTAAAACCAAGCAACATACTAAGTTCAGCCTTCCAATACCTGCTGTCATTATTCTCAAGGAGGGTTATACGACTAATTAGGGATTTCCCGCTCCTATTTTTCTTATTTAAGGCACTTCGCGGTTTATAGGACTAGTCTGTTCCTGCGTTCCATCCCACTAATCCCCAATAACGGCAGTCTTCTCCCCAGACGTTATCAGTGGCGCAAACATATTGTATTCCCCGGGTATATAAGTCATATAACCAGCTGGACTGAGCTAAATCTGGCCTGCGGTGGGATCTTGCGCCTAGACACGGGACCACAGTACAATAGTCGAAGGAATATGCGGCTACTTGAGCATTGGACGAGTTATACCAGAAGGTAACCATACCCTCATATTCTTCCGACTAAGGATTCCAGTTGCCACCCTCCTCTCTCACTAGCCCTAACCAGAGTAACGTCTTTGGCACAACTAAGACTGGTCTCCCGGATCTGAAGCTTTCTTACAGTATGAAGCATGGATCCATGTAAGTCTTTCGGCTAGTTTCACAGCTGTGGCAGTAGTCAGAAGCACCTGGTAGGGGCCATCAAATCGGGGCTCAGGAGGGTGCTTCCTGGGGAACTTCTTGATGCACACCCAATCCCCAGGCTGCAAGATATGTGTCCCAGTGTCTGCCTCTGAGTCTGGAAGAGAACACCTGTGCATAGGCTTTGGTTAGTTCTTTAACAACGGAAATCACATACTCAGTCAACACATCAGATTGTAATTGTAACTACTGAGGATAGTAACGACCTAGTCTTGGGGCTAGCCCAAACAATCTCGTAGGGAGATAATGTATAATCCCCCCTGGGTTCATATCTAACACTGTATAAGGCTATTGGATGACAGTCTTTCCAAAGTGGCGTCATTTTTAAGTATCTTACTTTTAGCGTGCCACTACGTCTCTCCACCTTTCCACTACACTAAAGGTGGTACAGTATGTAAAAGGCCTGGGATACACCCAGAGCAGACATGACATGTTACATTCACCTGCGAAGTTTATACCTCTGTCTGACTCTGAATCACCTCTGGTACCCCATATTCACAGTTTACCTCGTTCATGAGCTTCTTTGCGGTTACCTACTTGTTTACCTTGGTAACAGGGTCGGCCTCCAACCTGCAAAGACATCAACAACAAGCACGTATTCCTACTTCCCAACAAGTGGGAGCTGAACGTAGTCAATTTGCAATCCCTGAAATGGGTAGAGTGGTCCCGGCAAGTGTGGTGTGGCAAATTTACTTCTGCCCTGACTTACCCATGGCATAGATCATGCTAAACCGGACAAATGATGCAGCAGCTACAGAGAACCTAGAAGTCGCCCAACCTCTTTCAAGCGTCGTCGTCATTACTGCTTTACTAGGTGGGTCTTTCCGTCCATCAGCTGGGCCATCATGGGATACAGGAACTGTGGTGGGCAAGTGCTGTTGACTGTTCACCACACGCTGTCCTGTTTCTGCTGCTCCCATATTAGTCCATTTATTCTTTCCTTCCTTGCTGGCTTGTAACTGTAAAAGTCTTTAGCATATCAAAGTCCAAATTTTTGTCAATGTCCAAAGTTTTTTGCCACTGACTCATGCTGTCAGTATCTTTCTTCTTTCTTCCACGGCTTGAGGGCCGCTGCCTTTGCTGCGCTGTCAGCGAGTGTGTCGTCTCTCGCCTCTCCAGTGTAGGAATCGGTGCGAACTCTCAACTTTGTCAGGTAGAAGTAGGGCCTCCATGCGACTCTGTACCGTTGCACCATTCTCAATTGGTTGTCCTACTAAGGTAAAAAACTGTCTGGCCTTCCATATTGGGCCGTAATCATGAGCTATGCCAAATGCATACCAGGAGTCAGTGTAAAGGATTGCCGGTCTTACCTCTCGCCACTCTACACGCCTCAGTGAGGGCCTTCCATTCCGCTTATTGTACTGTGACATGCGGAGGCAGAGCTTCTGCTTCTAGGACATCTTGTTGTGTGACCACTGCATATCCGATGTGGAGTCATCAATCCTCACCCTGGTACCATCTGCAAAAAGCTCAACATATGCATTATCAACAGGGGTTCTGGTAACTGTTTGCATATCTGCAGTTTCTTACTGAATTAGTACTAAATAATCGTGCTGATGTTCTATTTCACATGGCTCGGAACCTTGTAGCACAAAATCATTTATTTATTTTTTTCAAACCCAATAGCTGATCTACAACACCTAGATCATCTATGACCCAGATCACCTATGCCTCCCCCCTTTTGAACCGCAATACTCAATGGAAAAAGAGTCATTGCGTTCAAACTAGTAAACCAAGAGGCACAAAAACAAGCACTTTGTAGGTCAAGGTGACATTGTATGCAGCGAAGTCTGAGCGAAAATCTCCTTAAAAAAAAATTTTTTTTTATTTCAGGTCGCAGTTAGCATTTTTTAACACAAGGGGGCGCCACACAATTCAAATTTTACGTCACCCAGTGTAATAGTATTTCAGGGTATGGCCAGCGTTTAGCTTTTACTCTCCTGTCGGAATATAATTATAGCTTCAGTGTAGACTGACACTAGAATATACAAAAGGCTTAAAGAAAAACTAAAGAATACGGATGACTTAACATCCTACTCTGGGCAATTCAGTCCCTCTTTCTTCACATAAAAAGTAAAATTACTTCACCAAATTGCATGAAAAAGTTTGCTGGGTGACTATAGGGAAATTATTCCATCTGTAGGAGCCTTCCATAACATCATCTGTCTGAGCATCCATTGGAGAAGCGGGCAGTGGAAAACAGAGCCCCTGGGAACATGAGAGAGCGTCCCCTGTCATGTATTCCCGGCCTCTGCCCCCCATGCATCAACTCCAATCTTCCATGCGCTATAAACCAGCTTAGTCATCTACTATGTCCCAAGCTGCATCTCCACAAAGGTTTGTTTCCCTGAACTTATCACACATCCAAAGTGGCCACATCTTGGAGCGTAACAAAGTCTGGTCAAACAAAACCTTACTTCAGACAATCATGATGTTAGCACTGGATACAGTGGCATTGGGAAATATAGGCTTCCCAAATGCAGCAAAATGGCCGCCAGAGGCAGAAAGGGGCGGGGCTACAAATCTCCCAAGTGAGGCAAAATGGCTGCCGGAGGAACGGGCGGGGCCAGGGGCAGCAGCACTCCCAGGTGAGGCAAAATGGCTGCTGAGTAGCAGCACTTCCAGGTGAGGCAAGATGGCTGCTGGAGGAGGAAGGGGCGGGGCCAGGTCCTGTCCCGGATGGGGAGGGACCGGAAGTAACATCACACACCCTGAAAGTGAGCACATGGGGGGAAGTAACTTCAGGGTGGGGGCAGGCCTCACTACATTTACTGCAGAGTCACACTATGTTGGATTGTAAACATTGCAAGCACGGCCGCCATTACAGGGAGGGGCCGCAGTCAACACAAAGACATTACATTGTTCATAAGCAATACACATACCCCCCTACATGCTTTCCCCTCTTCAATCTCTTAACTACATTATACCTCCTTCTAGCAATCTAAAAACACATTTCTTTCTGCTAGGCTTCCTGCTCATCTTCTGAAAACTTTCTACAACCTATCTTACCTGTCCATGACCTAACATTTCTTTCTGCAACTTTTCCTGGTCCTTCTCTTTGTATAACATTTCTACATGTTCAGTAAACTCTGCTGCCTTCAGCAACCAGATGACAAGCTCTCTGACCTTTGGCCTTGCTCACTTTGCTCAACTCTATGCTACCTGCTTATTCTAGCCTATTCGAAGTTTCTGCACACAGTACTGTTTCTCTTGTAAAATCTGCTTTCTTCAAATCCTTCCCATATAACCTCTTTCCCACTCAGATTACAATGCACATTAATTCTACAAAACACAGGGAACGACAAAGTAAACAGAAAGGGTTAATTGGAAAAAGCTTTCAGCTCACTCTTATCAGCAGCCCTCCCCCCAACAATAAACACTGCACATTCTTTCTATAATACCAGACAGACGGGATTACTGGAGAATACCCACAACGGCTCAAGGTATATATATATCTCATCCACCTTTATATCAACCCAAGGTATATATCTCATCTACCTTTATATCAACCCAAGGTCTACTAGCAATCCCGAAGAGCACTTCCTGTACACGTCTTAGACAGGACATTTAGCTATACACAGAGACTGACGATTATTTTCAATGA
Organism: Eleutherodactylus coqui; assembly: GCF_035609145.1. Lineage (NCBI taxonomy): Eukaryota > Metazoa > Chordata > Amphibia > Anura > Eleutherodactylidae > Eleutherodactylus > Eleutherodactylus coqui. The sequence continues at coordinate 282,199,770 of NC_089839.1, forward strand.
CCAAAACCTCAATAATATTCTGGAGAAATCAGCCGTCACAAAGCACGACTATACTTCATACGTATATACCTTTCCACATATGAGAACATAACACGCTCAATCATAAAGTTAAGTATACGTATCATAAATCTTCCTAACCTCACACTAGTTTTACCTAGGAGCACGTGTCACTGGCGTGTTCCCTCAGACTTAAACAGCCGAGTCCGCCCTCCCGACACATTAACCCTCACAGAATTTATCTCTTGGTCTTGTATACACAATTTTTAACCGTCTCAGACATAACAGCATACACAGCGTACAAAATACCCCTAGACAGGTAACGTGGTGATTTTCCCGAGTGGACAGAACTAGAGTTATTACCTGTCTTTCAGTGAAGGTCCAGTCTGGCTCAGGAACAGGCAGAAAAGCAGTCAGAACCCAGCTTTGACACAGGTAGATAAAGCAATCTTACCGTGTTCTGTAGATTTTCGGGCCCCTGAGTTCTGCGTGCCATCTGCCGATCTCTGTACGTTCCAGGCTGTGACCTCACAGATCCACTCGCTCACCCAGGGACTCCAATTGTGCTGGATTACGGTTTTCTCCAGCAGGCTTTGGGGTATTTTGTCGCTTTCCTAATTGTGTGGAAGCAGTATGCGCACACTGACCAAGTCAAACACAAGGTATGAATCTCATGTTAAAAATGGCTCTCCGTCCAGAAACAGCCAGACAGGGCCTTTTATTGTACAGACACACAATGGGCGTGCAACAGGTTACATCAGTAACATATAGGATTCTCATTTGTCGGATCATACAGAATCCCCCACCTCTCTGCCCACCTCTCTGCCCACCCTCTCTCACGTCCGCCATAGTATGGACTTTGTATTCTTTAGCATGCAGACAACCTTAAGGAATTCTGTGTAGTTGACAAGATGTGTTTAACTAGCTTGTGTTTGAAGAGTGGAAGGGGGCCTAGGTAAACACACAGGATATACACGACACTATGGCCCTTTAACTTCTTAGAAACTGGTTGAGCAACTTCGATGTATTTAGAGCAAATACATCACCCATCCATTGGCTAGCAAATACCATGATTAGATTGTGTGTGTCCTTTGAACTCCTCAGAGCTGAAAGTCATTACAATAGCAAAATACATTTGGGTTATATACAAATAGCGATAGACATTTTATACTAAATAATTATCATGTCTATCACAGTAATAAATCGTTTGTGCTCTGATTGGGCCACTGTTGGTAGTAGAGTGCCACAGAGTTCAGTACTAGGCCCCATTCTTTTCAATATATTTATCAATGACCTGATAGAGGGGCTGCACAGTAAAATGTCAATTTTTGCAGATAATACAAAATTATACAAGATAATTAATACAACAGAGGACAAGGTACGGCTACAAACGGACCTAGATAAACTGGGGGCTTGGGTGGAAAAATGGCAAATGATGTTCAATGTTGATAAATGTAAGGTTATGCACATGGGCAGGAAATATAGATGTCACCAATATACACTAAAGGGGGTACTGCTAGGGAAAAGTGATATGGAAAAAGACCTGGGGGTACTACCGTGTTTCCCCGATAGTAAGACACCCCCGATTGTAAGACGTATCGGGGGTGTCAGGGGGGTCGGCCAATGTAAGCCGTACCCCGAAAGTAAGACATACCGTAAAAAGAAAAAATCATTACTCACCTCCCCCGGCGTTCTGTCGCGCTCCGGCAGGATGTCGCTCGCTCCTCGTCCCCGGCGCAGCATTGCTTTCTGAATGCGGGGGCTTGAAATCCCCGCCTCCAGAAAGCTAATACACACGCCGTCAGCCAGTTACAGAATGGCTGTGATTGGCTGAAGGCGCACGTGGCTTCAGCCAATCACACTATTCAATGACATCATTGAATGGCTGTGATTGGCTGAAGGCGCACGTGGCTTCAGCCAATCACACCCATTCAATGATGTCATTGAATAGTGTGATTGGCTGAAGCCACGTGCGCCTTCAGCCAATCACAGCCATTCAATGCTGTCATTGAATGGCTGTAACTGGCTGACGGCGTGTGTATTAGCTTTCTGGAGGCGGGGATTTCAAGCCCCGCATTCAGAAAGCAATGCTGCGCCGGGGACGAGGAGCGAGCGACATCCTGCCGGAGCGCGACAGAACGCCGGGGGAGGTGAGTAATGATTTTTTTTTATTATAAGACATACCCCGAAAGTAAGACATAGTCTGGCTTTTGGGGATAAAAAGAAAGTAAGACACTGTCTTACTTTCGGGGAAACACGGTAGTTGACTATAGACTTAACTGGAGCAATTCCAGTCAGCTGCTGCAAAAACAAATAAAGTCTTGGGGTGCATTAAGAGAGGTATAGGCGCGAGGGACGAGAACATTATTCTTCCACTATATAAGGCACTTGTCAGGCCCCACATGGAATACTGTGTACAGTTCTGGACACTGGTGCTCAGGAAAGACATTGCAATGCTTGAGGAGGTTCAAAGACTGATAACTAAATTAATAAACAGAATGGAAGGATTAGAATACCCAGAGAGGCTATCAAAATTGGGATTATTCACCCGAGAAATGAGACGGTTGAGGGGCGACCAAATAACTGTATAAATACATTAGGGGACAATACAAGGATCTCTCCCATGATCTGTTTGTACCCAGGATTATGACAGGATTAGGTAACAAGAAGGAAGAAGGTTTCATAGAAGGAGATTCTTTATTTAAAGACCAGTGAGACTGTGGAACTCTTTGCCTGAGGACGTGGTGATGGCAAAATCGATAGAGGAGTTTAAGAGGAGACTTGATGTCTTTTTAGAGTGCTATGATATTACAGAATATAGATATTAAATAGTCAGAATGCGTTGTTGATAGGGGGATCTTCTGACTGCTGGACTTGGAATCAGGAAGAAACCTTCTCTGAAGACTGTTGGTCCATGGACTATTCTGATTGCCATTATGGAATCGGTTAAGACTTTATTCCCCCAGGGTGGGGTAATTGGCTTCTGCAGGTTTTTTGCCTTCCTCTAGATCAACATAGGAGAGCAGAAACAGGCTGAACTGAATGGAAATTGTCTTTTTTCGGCCTAGCATACTATGTTACTATGTTGCAGTTTCTGTTACTTGCACCGTACACTCACTTGAAAAGAGCAAAACTAAGTGCAACAGGTTACACCCAATGACTTGGTTTATTGAGAGTTTTTCCAGAGTGCCAATAGCCCACAGTATAGACTTCCATTTAGTGGTCCAGAACCATCCCATTTTACCAAGAATACTTGCTGAAGAAGATTCTCTACAGGCCACAACCCCACACAACATCACAGTCCACAGTCCAAGAGGCAAGGGCAGACGATCACCTCCGACAGGGTTTCAAGGTCTTTGGCTTAGCCGTGTGCTTGCTGACCCTATCCAATCTCATAGGAAAATACATATCATTCTTGTAGTCCAGTCAGTCTTTAGTTCATCAACAATGCTGTACTCAGTGCCACTGCACCACAATAAGAACCACGAGATGTCAGAAGCTACCTTCATGGCTCTGTGCTCAGCATCTGCATGTTACTTAGGACCAATTACATATATTATAATAATACCTGGCTGTTAACTGTTTAGACTTCACAGTACCTGCAAGTAAATGTGGTTAGTACATAACATAGAAAAACAGTGCAAAAGCAATATGGCGATGCTGAACGTGACAGTACTAGTTATGGTTACTAGGAAATTGGCAGTCCACGGCATAACGAATGGTAGCACAGTTCAGTTCACACCTTTGGTTAAGGGGTAAGGTACAAGGTGGCATATACATATTGGACTACCAGGTACCCATAAGGAGTTTAGTTAACTACAGGGGTGCTCCAAGCCTTTATGCTGCCTGAGACAAAGTGGCACACTGTCCCCCCAGGGGCAAAATAAACCACCAGTCATTTTACAGGCATTGAAAGCATCAATATATACGATACCCAACACATATTTGAACCTTTGAGACCTGTCTAAAGTGACAGCGTAAAAGCGCCACCAATAATGTCCTCCTTAATGACCCCAGTATTAATAGTGTGCGCTTTAATGGCCTTGATAGTAATAGTGACTCTGTTCACGTCTGCAGTCTTAACAGTGACTCCCATAGTGGCCCCAGTATTAATAATGACCTCCACAGTGGCCCTAATATTAATAGTGACCCCCATAGTGGCCTCAGTATTAATAATGACCTCCATAGTGGAACCAATATTAATAGTGACCCCCATAGTGGCCTCAATATTATTAGTGACCCCCATAGTGGCCTCAATATTAATAATGACCTCCATAGTGGACCCAATATTAATAGTGACCCCCATAGTGGCCCCAGTAGTAATAGTGACCCCTGTACTAGACCTCTAGCTGTTCAGCAACTTCAAAAGGAGTGCAATCACTTTGGCCGTAGGTCTGTTTAGCCGCCACATTGTGTTCAGGAACGCAGATGCCAGGGGAAGAGGTTAGACATCCCAGACTACAGTGCGTAGGCTGAGCTACTGACAGAGTGAATGAAATACTTGTGGGGTTTAAGCCCAGCCACCTCGCAGCTGTCAATTATTGCTACCAACCATTAATATGGCTGGTAAAAAATAGATACTAGTTGGGTGGCAAGCCCAATACCTCCTCACTGAGACCCTGCAGACTGCCGCCTGAGGCAGCAGGCTCAGGTTGCCTCATGGTAGGGGCACCCTTGGATAAGTATATATAAGTATATTAAATAAAATACTGTACCATGGGGTAGTAAGGGGCTCATGGCCATTACTGACTGGTGGTCCAGATAATTGTGCCTGTCCCTGGCTGCATGCATTATATGGCTCAGTGCAAATAAATGGGCAACAGTGCAGAGGTGAAACCAGATAATTGCTCCAGGTTGACAGCAGCAGAAATTATGTAGAACAGGTCAAATATTGGGAGGAGGATGTTATCAGAATGTACTTGCTACGTACTCTTGTGAAGACAAAGCATTAAGATCTTGATGTAATGGCTCCGTTAAATGCAAACAAGTTCATAAAACCGTCTGCCATGTCTATTCCAGTAAACGGTGAACTTATTAGAGTGAGTCAATCCATTAATATTACTTGATTAAGATCAATTTAAAATGATCTGCCGCATGGTTGATCCTTATTTTAATGTAATTGAGAACATTTTAAACATTTATCAAGAGATCAGGAATGAGATAACCTGCGACAGGAATATTTAAAGGCATCAAAATCCCGTTTCATACACAGTCCTTTGATATGGTGCGCACGTCACTTCAAAGGCAATGGGAGCTTTTGCCACAATAAAGTAAGTAATACACGTTTACTTGAAAGAACGAGAGATTTCTGTCTTATTTAATATTGTAAAAGTAAATTTCAAAGTCATTTTCGAAAAAAAAAAATTAAGAATGAAATCATTTTAAGAAACTGTAGAACTTTACTGAGGGGCCGAAATGAAGAATATAAATCTCATCTATTGGAATTTTCCCTATTTGGGCCTTGAATTGGTCAAAATAATGTAATTGTGATGTCAGAAATTCCTACCCCACTGCTGAATATAGAGAGCTCAATGCAGCCACAAGTCAGGACCACGGGCAAGTTGCTTATGGATGCATGCTGCAGTTAAGTGCAACCCAGGGGCATAGCTAAAGGTTCATGGGCCCGGGAGCAAAAGTTTATCTTGGGGCCCCCAAACTTTTCTTAACCCCTTAACACAGAGGCGTAACTTGAAGCTCCCGGGCCCCGATGCAAAGCCTGTAACAGGCCTCCCAATTATAATGCTTTATTCATAGTACTGGGCTCCCTATATGGAAAAGAGAGGCCTTATGGGCCCCCCTAATGCCCCTGGGCCCGGGTGCAACTGCATCCCCTGCACCCTCTATAGTTACGCCAGTGGTGCAACCTAAGTCAACAGGTTTGATCCACTGCACTGCAGAGTTTTCTTCTGCCTCTTGTGACTGATAAACATAATGTATTCCTAAGGGCTTCTTCAGACGGATGTATTTGAGCGCGTATGTTTTGCATGCATTAAAATGCGTGTAAATACTTTCATCCAAAGAAGTCCTTAGGAATATATTGTAGTCATCCGGGGAATAGAACCCACTGATGTCAATAAGTTCTTTCACATGAACGCCTTTTTTGCATGCATTTCGGTTGGGTGCAAGAAAATAGGACCTGCTCTTTCTTTCTGCGTATTTGCACAGTAATGGTCCCCATAGTAGTCTATGGGAGGTGCGCAATATGCTGCACAATTCCATGAAGTGGAGAACATATCTGGACCTCATTAAAATCTGCATCAACATCTGCACTTAGATTCTCATGTTGCAGCCATCATATGCCATTCATTGTGCACATGACCACTTAGCCAATCACAGGCTTCGCTGGTCACGTGACATTCATGGCAAAAACACCACTGAAGCCTGTGATTCGTTGAAATACACCTGACTGCTGTAGCTTGTTCTGGGGTCAGAGCGACAGGGACTGGAGTTCCTGCCACAAGCAAGGGGACATTGACGGAGGCGTGTGTGTCTTTTTTTATTTTACCCCATCACTACCGCTAATTTTTAAGTCCCTTTAACTACAATCACCCCTGACTGACAGCCTTCCCTGCATGTACATACACAGATAGGTGTCAATCATTGATAGGACCACCCATTGGACTGTTCAGCTCAGAAGTTACAAGGGGCGTTCATTAAAGATTTCCCCAGCCCCATTTCCTGTGGACTGAGAGCAAGGAAACTTGGCACGGTTATTAGTCCTTCTCTACATAGGTGCCACCTAGGGACACATATCTCTTTATGTTACTGTAAACACCTCGCTTGTAAAAGTGGACAGGTTGCTCCAAAAGCCACGTTGTGAATTCAGAGAGAAGGTGGAAGTCCAATCTTGCGAGGTCAGGTGAATAAAGGGGAAGGAGGTAGATTTTCATACCCGCAGCAGCGTGCCTCGAATATGTGAGTTGTGAACTGGGCACTGTCTTGCAGAAGGCGTACACCTTTCGTGAGCATGCCACGTCTCTTGGTTTAAGATGGCCTCCCACAATTTCCGCAGCAGTGAAGCATAGTATGCCCCTGTTGTCATGAGAAATCCATCAAGACTACTTCATGCCGGTCCCAAAAGACTATGAGCATGACCTTTCCTGCCAAGGGTTGGGCACGTGCCTTCTTTGGAGGCGGTGAGTCCGGATGCTTCCATTGCATCGACTGGACTTTAGTCTCCGGATCATAGTGATGGACCCGGCTTTCATCCTGTGTGATCAGTCTGTTGAAAAAATTCTCCAGGTTTCCATGGCACATCGTTAAAAGAGCTTGGGAGCATTTGACTTGTTCCTGCTTCTGGAAAGATGTAAGCAGCTGGTGAGCCCAGCGAGTGGATACCTTATGTATATGAAGATGGCCTTGGATGATCTTTTTCACGGACCCCACACTAACCTTGACATTTTTGGCTAGGTCACAAATGGTTACACGGTGATCTTCCAAAATGGTAGCCTCCACTTGCTGGATGGTGCGTTCATCGATAAGCAGAGTGGGGTCGCCCTGGAATTGGAGCCGTTTCCACTGAAGTCCGACCACATTTGAATTGATGATGCCAGTTCTTGACTACATCATATGATGGGGAATCCTCTCCAAAAACCTCTTCGAACGTCTTCCTTGGTGTGCAGCCTTTCGAGTAAAGGAACTTGATGACTGCTCTGTATTCCACTGGGTCCATTATCAGACCTCGCACCACTTGAACACCTGTAAAAGAAAGACCGTTATCAGTTCAGAGTTGCAAATTGGCACGTAACCTATAGAGACTTATATCATTACATATCTGCGGTTTCAGCATCCTGCGATAAATAGAACTCGGTCAGGGAAAATCTTTAATGAACGCCCTTCGTATACTGGATCTTTCCCTATAAAACTATATATCAATCTGCACAGCTCCTCCTGCTCCACAACATCACGCCTGCAGTTTGAACAGCATATTCGAGCTGACAGATTTCCTTTAGGCCGCCTGCACACGAGCGGAAATCCCGCCGCGGGATTTCTGCCGCTGAAAGTTTGCATAGGAGTGCATTAAAATACGCACTCCTATGCAGACGGCCGCGGTTTGGCCGCGCGAAATCTCGCGCGGCAAACAAACCGCGGCATGTCCTAATTTTCTGCGGGGCACGCACTCACCCGGCCGCCGGCTCCGGTCTGCGCATGCGCCGGCTGCGCGGCAGCCGGCACATGAAAGAGCCGGGGCCGCCAGGCGCGGGTGAGTACGCGCTCGTCCCTGCAGGCGCTCGGGTCGGATCGCGCGGCGAGAATTCTCGCTGCCGGATCCGACCCGCTCGTCTGCAGGCGGCCTATATAAGAATGAGTCCCATCTTCTCTCTTGTAGATTCCATTAGCCTGTATCCACTCACAATGCTGCTTGTACCTTATCCAAGCTAAGGGTTCACTTCTGGGTTCAGTCCAGGAGTGCTTTTCTCCGGCTGGTCTCGACACACAAGCTAGTACTCCTTTCTAGGCTGAAAACAACCTGCGACTTTGGGTTCTGTATGCTATTTGTGAGGAGCAGGGGCAGATTTCTATCCTACTCAACTCACTACACTCTCTGCTTTGACCAAAACCCTTCTAGAAACTTTTAACACCTTCTAACGCCAACCCCTCCTCTCACATAGATATCTGTCAATCAGGGCTGAGGAAACCAGAAGGGCTAGATAACTGTAGATGATTTTCCATCTCCTGGGACAGGGCAGAGATACAAATGCAGTACAATATTTAGATATGTGACACAGTCTTCCTGAGATGCTAACATGTGCCTGACGGATCCTCCAATGTAGATGTGAACAAAGCTGAAAAAACATAACAGTGGTCTTGTGAGCGTCTGCACGAACAGATTAACCCCTCAATAGTGTTTAGCCTTTTGTGACCAAATGAAACTACAAGGAGTGTGTAAATTCCACAATGTTACTTAAAGTTGTGCGCTGCACTGTTGCTTTAAGGGTGAGTTCAGACACAGCGGAATGCTAGCCAAAATTCCTCACCAATGTACATTCATTGAATGGCTGTGATTGGTACATCGAGCGCTGGCTCTGATTGGCTGAGAGCGGTGCTTGAGAGCCAATCAGAGCAATCTCTTGCTGAAGGCGGGATTTTCAACCCTGCTACCAGTAAGAGATGGTCCTTTGGAGGCTGTCAACTTCACCAAAGCCGGCGGGGACTCGGAGAGCAGCTGCAGGGACCCGGACGGCGCCGGCTAGGTGAGTATTCCTTTTTTTTCACATACTGTAGCTAGGGCGTTTAAAAACGCTGAAACGTCCCAAAATAGAACATGTGTGACTCGAAAATCGCGGCACTTTTCTGCAGCTGTCTCCGCCTCTGTGTGTGGTTCCATTGAAAACAAAGGGCGCATTGTACCGCTATTAGAGTGGTGCTGAAAGCGCCACACTTATCGCAGTAAAAAGCACCTATGTGAGGGGGGCCTTACAGATGAGAAGATCTGCAAATTCATGCTGCAGATTTATAGAGTTTCGGCATGCTCTTTTTGCTCCATTGTAGTGCAATGAGTGAATTCCATGGTCAAAGACAAAGCAAAATCTGCACCAAAATCAAAATTTGCTTAAAGGGGTTGTCCTGCGCCGAAAGGTTTTTTTTTTTTTTTTTTTTAACCCCCCCCCCCCGTTCGGCGCGAGACAACCCCGATGCAGGGGTTAAAAAAACAACCCGCACAGCGCTTACCTGAATCCCGGCGGTCCGGCGTCTTCATACTTACCTGCTGAAGATGGCCGCCGGGATCCTCTGTCTCCGTGGACCGCAGGGCTTCTGTGCGGTCCATTGCCGATTCCAGCCTCCTGATTGGCTGGAATCGGCACGTGACGGGGCGGAGCTACACGGAGCCGGCATTCTACACGAGCGGCCCCATAGAAGACTGCAGAAGACCCGGACTGCGCAAGCGCGGCTAATTTGGCCATCGGAGGGCGAAAATTAGTCGGCTCCATGGGAACGAGGACGCCAGCAACGGAGCAGGTAAGTATAAAACTTTTTATAACTTCTGTATGGCTCATAATTAATGCACAATGTACATTACAAAGGGCATTATTATGGCCATACAGAAGTGTATAGACCCACTTGCTGCCGCGGGACAACCCCTTTAATAATTTTGGTGGGGATTTACTCCATAATGTGTCATCATAGTAACTATGACTTGACAAATTGTAATGGCACACACGCAGAGAATGGCAGCATGGCTGTGTATATTGGAGGCTAATATCAGGGGCATACCTATAGGGGATGCGGTTGCTCCCGGCCCCAGGACCCTAAGGGGGCCCATAAGGCCTCTCTTCTCCATATAGTAAGCCTAGTACTATGAAAAAAGCATTATAGTTGGGGGCCCTGTTACAGATTTTGCATTGGGGCCCAGAAGCTTCAAGTTACGCCTTTGCATGGCATTGTATGAAAAAAGGGCCTTAAGTAGTGGGTTCCATGAAGAACGAGGAGTTCTGATGATGAAGCATATGTCTTCAGCATGGTTACGTATTGTGTTGACATGAAACACGAAGAAGCTGAGGTATATGCTCCCGCAGGAGTTGTGCTGGGAAGGATGTTGCTAAGAAGCCCTGTGTGAGCAGACGTAGTCGTCATAGTGGAGATACCCCTGTTGAGTTCCGAGCCGTTGCCAGAGAGAGCCCAAGTTCTGCCGGATGAGTAATGCCTGGGGAGCGAGATTACTAGAGACTGAATACAGCCAAGCAGTACTGAGAGCCATTGCCATATGCTGCTTCCGCCAGATTGAAACCCCCTGTTACTACTGTTCCTTGAAAGTTTCCTTAGTGAAGAACTATTAAAGCATCACATAGCGCTATCTCTTCTCTCCACCACCACCTTGTTTCACCCCGCAAGACACAGTATATGATTATTAGGACTTCATGAAGTCCGTATTGTCTATAGCTGGTGCAAGTCCCCAAGCTCTGGTAGCAGGGGTCGGTCCCATTCTCCCTGACCCAGTTGGTGCGCCTGAAGTTAGCTTAGACTTTTATCATATGATTGTACACTGTGATATGCCACAGTTCTGAACTTTTCCTAAACTTTGTGTCATTGTGCCAGTTTTTCTTTTTTCTTACTAGAAAAATTATACTTGTATCTTTCATCTCAATGGTGGTTTCTCCAGTAAGAAATAAACCCATAGCTAAAAATTCCTGGAAAGGGTTAAATAAGGCCCGTCTTTTCCATCATCCTCACCACTTTTCGAAAATATAAGGGGAACTTAGAAGATGGGGAGGTGCCATCAGCGGTTGAACAGATTTACTATAATTTACACCCGAAACTGGCATAAATTTGGGGAAAATTGAAGCCAGTGCATAGTGTAGATTTGACATTCTAGGTCATGGGATGGCCAGTGATGCGCCAAAGTTACTGAAGCCTTTTAATACATTTGGTGCATTTCACTCCGGTTCATTATAGATTAACCCTTTCCAATCCAATTTGTATCGTGGTTTTCCTAGGGGGCTTACTCTTTTTCTGTCATTATACAACGGCGCTATCTGCTGGCTAAAGCCAGTACTGCATGAGGTGACACATTGGATAGGCTCCGACAGCAGAGAGGCTGGCAATATACAGTAAGAGAACCCCGGCGGACGTCTTCCAACATCGGAGCTGTAAAATCCTAAATCATAATGTCTTCAGACGTCAGACAGTGGATTGGAAAGGGTTAAGGGCTCATTCACATCTACGCTTTTGTTTTCCGTTTAGCTTTTTCATCTGAGAAGCAGCCAAGCAGAAAACAATGGTTCTGTTCAAGGGCTCATTTACATTTGTGTTTGGGGGTTCCGTTTTCCTGCTCCATCCGGGGAACCGTAAAACAGCAACCCTGGCCAAATGGATCTGTCTTATGATGGAAGCAATTTGTGCAGAACCAACTGATTAACTATAATGGGGTCAGTTTGCTTTCCGCTCGACCATCCGGTATTTCATGTTAAAGCCTATAGTCAATGGGTGATGAATGAATGGATACATTTGGGTTTCGTTCCATTTTTGATGTATGTTTTACAGATCCGTTTTTAAATGCGCAGGGCAGAAGATTGAAAAGGCAAAAGAATTAAAGCGGATGTAATCGGAAGCAAATGGAAACAAACTGATAGAAACGGTTCCTTTCTTTAATGAATCCATCTACCAGAGCCGTTAAAAAAAAGAAAACTATGGTTTCCATTTTTTCTGTCTTAACTCCGTATTATAGTCCATTCCATGTTTTTAAAAATTGATCCGTTCAAAATGGAAATAAAAACGCTGATGTGTCTGAGCCCTGAGGTTGTATTTACACGGTCATACGAAATAGGACCCATATCGCACTTGTAAGCCTGTGATTTTCAGTATCCACCTATGCATTTCTGCAATAATAATACACGATTCGCATCGCTATACACACGTTTTTTCATGCCTGTGAAAAAAATTGTATGTGTCGTCAATAGTTAAAATGGAAAAAATGCATCGCACTCCCAGGAAAATTGCATTTAAATGCCAGTGCAATGCGTGTTTTTTTTGCTCCCATACAGAATATGGGGTGATTCTCGCAGCAGAATCGCTATATATAGGACATGCTGCGATTTTTTAATCTCGCACTATAGGTTTTTTAGAATGAAAATCGGAAATTAACCCATTGAATATCATGGGTGCGTGAGCGGTGAGCGCCGTGCATTTCACAATGACACAGACTCACGCGTTATCACCTGTGTAAATACCGCTAAGACAGGTGTAAAAAAAACATCCATCTAAGTAAATTCCTCTGATTGTACCAAAACTGCCACAACTAGAGCACTGCTGTATGATGCCCTCAAAATGCCATTGGCAGCATTTGGCCACTGCAGTAAATAACATAATAACAAATCCTATGTTTTCACTATTGATATGAACTGAATTTCTGTAGACGGAGGCGTTTTAGTGTCGTAGACTCCATGGTAATCCAGCCTGAACCCTGCTGAGACTTCTAGTCCCCGTGTGTAGCCTGTAGAGATCAGTTCCCGGACACTAAGGAGTTAATCGAACAGTTTGTTTTGCATTTCCTCCTCTTCCCCGCCCACATGGGGGCGTGTCACACACCGCAGGATGACAGCGGCTACGCCCCTCCGTTTGATTGCCTCCGGATAGCCACGCCTCCTCTTGTCAAAGCCTTACGTGGAACGCTTGCAGGTTTCTGGAGGCCCCGCCCCCTGGCGGTCACACCCCTGTGGGCGGATCTCTGGCCATCAGTGCTCAGGCTGCCGGCTCCATGCGCCCCGGGACCCGGCGGAGGCACCATGAGGAGCGGCTGCAGCAGCGGGGCCATCCCGGGCCTCCTACTGTTGCTGGTGCTGGGGACCCGCACTGGAAGAGGTAAGGACGCGGGGACGGGGCTTCATTATCGTGTTCATCTGTCTCCTGTGCGGTGTCTCCTCCTCCATCACATCCAGGCCGGGCTACATCAGCTCCAGCAGCCGCGACCCCCATCACTGGCTCCCCTCTGTCACCCCCCTCTGTCTGTGCCCACCGCATTCTCCTTGTGCCCGTTTCACCTCTACCCATGCACTTCACCCTTGGTGCCCTTTCACTTCCTGTGCATATGCTGCGACTTCCCTGCGATTTCAGTAATGCCACTTTCAATAGATGCCAGTAAAAATGCCCCCCTGCTGCTGCAGTTCTGCACCATTTCCATAAACTCCTATGGGAGGGGGGGCTGCAAAGTTTTGCAGGTTGCTCTGTGGAGCAGTAGATTGGGTGGCACATACTGGGCACTTTACTGCCAACATCTTGTACAATGGCTTCTGCCCAGTGCCAGTGTGTAGCAAAAAGGAGCCTGGCATGTGCAGTAATAACATAATACCGCCAAGTGGTGCGTAATCTCTGTGTAGGATGTGTTGCAGCTACTTAGTACCATGATTGGGCGACTAAATTTGTGCAAGAATCTGGGGAAAAGTTGCAGTCGGTTGTAACTTTTGTGCCATCCGAGACTGGCACAATCTGGCTAGGCGCACACTTGCGTTACAAATCGTCCATGTTGCATCTATGGGTGCAGCTCCTTGTTCCATCCGTGTAAAGTCAATTTTTTAACTTCTGAGTGCCATCCGTTTTTACTTCCATCAAAAAAAAAGAAGCTGGACAAGACCCAATTCTTCTTTTTTTTCTGCATCTCGGGCAAAAGCGGGCAGCACACGGACCGCACACAGATGGCATAGGAGTACTGTCTTTTTTTTTTTTCTATCCCCATTCATTTGAATGGGTGAGCCTTGCCTGTACGGCTGGATCTGCACGGGTCAGTGCGACTTCAGTCCGAGGGGGAAAAAAAAAGGTTTTCCGGCGAAGCATTTTGTGAGACAAACACAAGGCGTTCCGTATGCTATCCGTTTTTTAATCGGGGACTCCACGCGGATGAAAAAAACCGCTAGTGCGCTGGAGGCTCCTGTAGAAGAAGTGTGCGAGAAGTGACACTGACAGTCCTAGGAGGAACATTAGGTTGCACATCTCCATTCACACAGAAGTTGCATCCAGTTATGTAACGCACCTGCCCCAGAAATCGTTGGCACGTCCGCCGGTTTCACACTTCCGCTCGGGTTATACCCTCCAAATACAGGGTTTGCCACTTTGATGAACCTCATATGCTAAACTAGTACCCCCTTACCCCTGGCGTGTCCTCTTGCCCCATCGTATCATAGTCACACCATCACTCAGTAATGCACGTATCGTCTAATGGCTCATCACACCCATCATCTAACTTTCGTCACAAATTCACCCACTCCACCCCCCCAGTTAGTACCCCACTCACCCTCTGGCTTTTTCCCTAGCGCTGCCCCCCTCTGATTGTGAGGAGAACCAGTTCCAATGCTCAAACCAGCGCTGCATCCCCAGCCTGTGGAGATGTGATGAGGATGATGATTGCTCGGATAACAGTGATGAGGAGGGCTGCCGTGAGTATGGGGTACAGGGGGGGCAGCGAGATTGCCTGTTCTCTTACACTGTTTTGCCACCTAAGGAGTAGAAGCTTCATACTCTACTAAGTGTGATAATAGGGAACTGTTGGGATTCAGTTGGCACTGGATTGCCCATATGGGCATATGTGTTGATTGGCATAAAGAAGATATTACAGTGATGAAGATGCATAGAAAAGAGGCTCTTAAACATCTGGTTTGGCGGTACTCAAGCTCAGTGATTCGTAAATTACATTTTCTGTAGTTTCCTTAAATACGTTATGTCGCTGGAGCAATCCGAAGACAGATTGAGAGGGAGACAAATTCCCGACAGTTGCCCTGGGAACCTGTCAACAAAGCACACAGCGCCATTTATGATTGCCCATACTCTGCCTATGGGAAACAGGGTAGAGTCTGCATGCATTATATGTACCTGATGGCGGATGTACTGTGTATTCAGGACTCCTCTCCGAACAGCAAGGTCTATTAGACAATTTCTCGTGAAAAATTGTAGTTACTTCACACAAATCCCAAGATCCAAGTTAGAAATTTGCCCTGGCCGTTAGTTTCTGAGTGGGCATTATATGCGTTATCGTCAATTATAATGCACAATCCATAAAGAAAAGCTTCTGATTTAGGCTACGTTTACACGGGTGAGCGCGATTTCGAGCCGAGAAACTTGGACTAATATCGCGCTTGCAATTTTCATATCTCATCTCATGTGTGAAATCATGATTTTTCAGACACGTGAGAAGATCGCAACTGCTTCCCATAGACTTCAATGGGAAAATAAATCGCACTCGCATGCACATTGCATTTTTTTCCCAAGGTCCCATAGGCAACACTGGGTGATTCCTTTAATGGAAAGACCCCAAAACAGAACATGCTACGAGCCTAAAATCACTTGTGTGAGTAAACCCATTCACAAGAATGAGTTTCATATGCGGGCGAGACTTGTGTAAGATTCTCACCCGTGTGAATAAGTCCTTAGGTTGGGGTCTCATCAGTGTGTTCACACATCTGATTTGCTATGGATTTTGGCGCAGATTTTTCAGCTGAGGCCCTGCTGACTGTATCTGCCATCACATTGACCGTAAAGCATGGGTCAGTCTCCACGGTTTACTAGCCATATGATGTCAAAGTTGGCTGACGGTGAGCAGTGGGAACTACCCGCTGGACACATTCACAGCGCTGGGAGCTGAATCTAAGGAGAACTGGAACGGGGTGAATATGAGTAAAAGAAAGACTTCAATAGAGTCAGCAGGGCCTTGACTGCAAAGCTATTCTCCCGGCCCCGCTGACATGAGAACATGATGGGTCCTCTTTAAGGGCTTCAATCTGTCTTTTTTCTGTTACATTTTGAGAAGGAAAATTCAATCTTTGCCCAAATGGATCTGTCTTGTGACGGAACCAGGTGGACTCTGTTGACTTCCATGGGGTCTGTTCAGCTTCCATTGTGCTGATTTGTCTAGGATATCTGGACGGCTCTATCCTGGAGGCCCTGAATTTGAGCCTTATGTTACAATGTATACCAGTGACAGTATTGCTACATTGTTTCTATAACACTCATAATAGAATTTACATTGGGCACCTTAGGAGCAAGCTAGTGGGCCATGTGCCCTGGCTGCCAAGAAGGACACCAACAAGCCATTCTTAGTTGGGGTATTTAGTTATGGGGCTAATGCAGCAAGCTGAACTCCCCGTAGCAGCTCAAAACAAATATGTTCTAGGATAGTGTTTCTAAAAGGGACATACCCATTTCAGACTTTTATGCCATAACTACAGGATATTGGTGGAACCCGCACCTGACTTGAGAACAGAGGTCCTCGGATTATGGAAACAACACAGCATAGCAAAGTCAGCTATCTTAATTCTGGCCACCTCTGCAATCAATGGTAGGCTGGATTTAGCAGAGGTAGCCTCGTTGGGCAGGATAAGGTTTAGGAGCCACTCTTCTTAACATAGATGTGGCCCTCATCTATTGTACTTATGCTATATACTGTGGATTTGACATAAGGGTCTAAGATACAAATACCTCTTTAGGGTTTCTAGATCACGTACCCACTAATCAGATAAAGTACATCAGATATTCCCAAAAAGACCCCTCCTAAGGTCATGGTGTGTACCCCATGGGAATCGCATACCACAGATAGGGAACCTATCTCATGTGGTCTTCAGTATCACATGTGTAAGATCTGATATTTAACATCCTGAATATAATGTCCCGTTGTTGTTGTGTTTGGCCAGTCATTCATGTCTTCAACTCATCAGCAAAATCCATTAGTTATCTCTGTGCTATTCATGTTATGAGCTATGACTTGTATTCGTAAGACCACCAGTGTAAATGTTATGCATTAAATGTATGAGTCATCTGTCTCGAGAATGGAGGTCCTCGAGTTACGGAGACAACGTAGCACAGTTGAGCTTGTCTGTTTCTGTAATCCCGGCCACCTCCGTTGAATCACAGCTTTGTTGTGTCAGCCAGAGGCCAACTCTCCGGTCACAATGAGGTCTGGGGACCAACGCTCTCGACATTGGTGGAACCCGCATCTATGAGAGATCCTGTGGATATTCATTAAATGTCTAAGGTGGTAATAGTTAGTGATAACTTTTTGGAAAGTCATAAAGGAACACTTATGGTTCTTTGTGTAGGAAGTCCACTTTCCCAGGCAAATCTATAAATTTGACTAGTTCTCATTAATAGCATAAAAAGAATTGAATATAGAAATATTTAAGATCTAAATTGCACCGTATGATGGATTAATATACAAATGGGGGTTTAATATACAGTTAGGAACCGTACAGAATGTTTTTGGAGCAATATAGTAAGTTTATTATTTGCAAATCTATTTCCAAGGTCAAAAGGAGGGACGTTTAAGGGACTTACGTCAAAAGTATGGACAAAAGAGGGCCACTAGTGAGATACTCTTTGGTGTTTCTAAACCACATGCCCTCCTAACTGATAAAACACATCAAATGTTTCGAGGAGGACAGTGTATGTTTACCCCATTAGTCACAGTGTGTACACCATGGGAGGCACGTACCACCGGGTGAGAACCGAGGTCATGTGTTATTCTTCGATATCTGTATGGTATCACATGTTGATGATCTGATATTTGACATCCCGGATAATAATGTCTTATGTTTGTGTTTTGCCAGTTATTCATGTTTCGTACTAATCTGCAAAAATCTATGTGACGGCCGTGTCTTGTGTTCATATGACCACCTGGTAATGAGGCACCTGTTGTATACGGCATGCACATTCTGCGGTATCTATTAGTTTGTGCATTCCGCTTCTTCTTTCTTCAGCTTGTCATATCCATGTTTATCAGATCCACTGGATATAGCCGCTCTTTCTGAATGAACACTGTCACACAAGACCCATTGGCTGCGGCGCAGCATCAGATGAAGTCACATGTAGCAGAGGTACCCAGTAGCAGTGCAGAGTTTACATACACACCCCTGACCCTGTGTACTAGAGGGTGTTTCCAGCATTAACCATTGCAACTCCTTCCTTCCTGCACTAAATCAGCAGCATTTATCACACAATGATGGCTGATGATCAGCAACACGTGTTGGTGGGGGGTGTCTTTCTACTGACTGAGGTTCAGTGCATTAACCTGGGTGATACATCGTCAATATCCGCAGTGATATATTGCGTTGCTACCCCTGGTTTTGTCTTGCACGTCTCGTCTGTGTATACACAAGCACTGCAGTTTCTGGTTACACGAGGAAATGAATGCGTGTCCTGCTTTGTCATGCTGTCAAGGCTTTGTCAATCGACCCCGCCTCATGGTGACATATGTGGCGTTAATGCGGCCACGCTTTCTTGTTAAGGGGCTTTCATGCTGTAATGTGCTTTGCATTTTGACAGGTTTTCCTGTACAACACCTGAATATTAAAGAATTATAGTGTTGAGTATTATAATGCATGTATAGGCGGTGTGTTTAGTGTGCCAACTTATGGGATTACTGCCAGCAGTCAGTGATTGTGATTTTATAGGTTTAGCCTGTTTGAATGGTAAAATTTTTTTTTATTCCCCCAGTCTGGGAAGAGAAGGGGCTGCAAAATACTTTAGGCGCCGCTTATCTCTAGAATCAACATCTAGATCTTTAAAACCCAGCAAGGCCAGCTCATTTTTTTTCCCTCACCCACTAAGACTTCGAAGGAGAAATCATACACACTGTTTTTGTTTGGATCGACCAATACACTGGGGAACACAATTTTTGGTGACTTGAGATGTTAGAACTAAAGATGAGCGAGCACCGAAATGCTCAGATCCGCATTATTCGAGTCGAGCTTTTCGCAAAATTCGAGAGCTCTACTCGAGTAACGAACCCACAATGGGAGACTCTAGCATTTTTGTATGTGGAACGCAGGGTCACAAGCTTTTTTTTTCCCCTTGGTTTCCCCCTCTCCTTCCCCTTCCCACCAGACCAAAAATTTTCAAATGACACGCGCTGCGTCGCGGTGGGGAGGGGCCAAAAGCTGGGTCGGGGTCGAACACTATTTGATGCTCGTTCGAGTAACAAGCACCATCGAGTACGCTAATGCTCGAACGAGCATCAAGCTCAGAGTACGTTCGCTCAACTCTAGTTAGAACTTTTTTGGAGTGTTTTAGGGTCATAGATTCTGAAAATGACATTAGTTTTCTCCATCAGGTCTGCTAATCAAGATATGACATATGTCCATATAAATGTTTACATGTACACATATTGTATTATGCATGTAATGACGGCCAATCAAAAGCTGAAGGTACAAAGGTAAATTTCAAAAAGCCTAGAAAACAAACAAAATAAAAGTTTCCTTATTGAGATGTCGATGAAACTACATTTTTGTGATTTCCTGCGATGAGATGTTCCTGGACATTCGCGCTGGATGTTTCACCAGTAGTCCGCCATCATAGATGTATCCCATCGTCCGCAATCCGGTTCTTCCACGGTCACCAGTAGTCCGCCATCATATGCGTCTCCCATCGTCTGCAGTCCGGTTCTTCCACGGTCACCAGTAGTCCGCCATCATATGCGTCTCCCATCGTCCGCAGTCCGTTCTTCCACGGTCACCAGTAGTCCGCCATCATATGCGTCTCCCATCGTCCGCAGTCCTGTTCTTCCACGGTTACCAGTAGTCCGCCATCATATGCGTCTCCCATCGTCCGCAGTTCTGTTCTTCCGCGGTCACCAGTAGTTCGCCATCATATGCGTCTCCCACGGTCACCATGAGACCGCCATCATATGCGTCTCCCATCGTCCGCAGTCCGGTTCTTCCACGGTCACCAGTAGTCCGCCATCATATGCGTCTTCCATCGTCCGCAGTCCTGTTCTTCCATGGTCACCAGTAGTCCGCCATCATATGCGTCTCCCATCGTCCGCAGTCCTGTTCTTCCATGGTCACCAGTAGTCCGCCATCATATGCGTCTCCCATCGTCCGCAGTCCTGTTCTTCCATGGTCGCCAGTAGTCCGCCATCATATGCGTCTCCCATCGTCTGCAGTCCTGTTCTTCCATGGTCACCAGTAGTCCGCCATCATATGCGTCTCCCATCGTCCGCAGTCCTGTTCTTCCATGGTCGCCAGTGGTCCGCCATCATATGCGTCTCCCACGGTCACCAGTAGTCCGCCATCATATGCCTCTCCCATCGGCCGCAGTCCTGCTCTTCCACGGTCACCAGTAGTCCACCATCATATGCCTCTCCCATCAGCCGCAGTCCTGCTCTTCCACGGTCACCAGTAGTCCGCCATCATATGCATCTCCCATCGTCCGCAGTCCGTTCTTCCACGGTCACCAGTAGTCCGCCATCATATGCGTCTCCCATTGTCCGCAGTCCTGTTCTTCCATGGTCACCAGTAGTCCGCCATCATATGCGTCTCCCATCGTCCGCAGTTCGGTTCTTCCACGGTCACCAGTAGTTCGCCATCATATGCGTCTCCCACGGTCACCATGAGACCGCCATCATATGCGTCTCCCATCGTCCGCAGTCCTGTTCTTCCATGGTCGCCAGTAGTCCGCCATCATATGCGTCTCCCACGGTCACCAGTAGTCTGCCATCATATGCCTCTCCCATCGGCCGCAGTCCTGCTCTTCCACGGTCACCAGTAGTCCGCCATCATATGCCTCTCCCATCGGCCGCAGTCCTGCTCTTCCACGGTCACCAGTAGTCCGCCATCATATGCGTCTCTCATCGTCCGCAGTCTGTTCTTCCACGGTCACCAGTAGTCCGCCATCATATGCGTCTCTCATCGGCCGCAGTCCTGTTCTTCCACGGTCCATATTTCCTGTTGAAATCATTCACCCTGTTCATCTCTTGCATCACCAAGACAATCTGGAAATCGATCCAGAATGACTGTCGGTCCTGCAGTCTGATGCTCATGTTACACCCAAGTGTTCAGAAGTAGAAGTGAGCTTATTCTGCACAAGGTCACCGGAGTTACCGGCCTTAAGGTTCCCAAGGAAATGCTTTACAACCCTACAAAACAACAACTGCTCCTCAAAGCTGTCCGCTGAATCTTGGAAACGCTGGTCTTTCACGAGTGCCCGGATTTGTGGTCCATCGAATTTCTCTGCTTTTAGCTTCTCCATGCTCATCGCAGGAATGTTCTACATTTGTAGCTGCAACACGTTCCATTTCTCTTCAATGTCTTTACACATTGTTTCATCAACCCAAGGTTGATGTGCGGTGGTGGCGATATGTACCATATGTACTAACAGTAAGCAAATGCTGGTGGGAAATAAGTATAACAAAAATAGATAACATCAGTAATATCTCAAGAACTAGAGCTCCTAGAATGCAATGGATGTTTTTTTTCGGAATCAGCGGCATAAAAATACCCAGAATAAGGTCTAAAATTCCAGGCACCATGAACATTGTTTTTTTTGTGTTCTCCAGTGTAATGTAATCCCTTTTCCTTCATGAAACGGTCATCTAGGACACTACTGGTCATGATGGGATAACTACTTTCTTGGCACTGTTGACATCAGTGTTCAGGGTTTCAGTTTTTCTATTCCACCATTGAAGCCCGAAAATGGAATGCCTGCCAGGAACTGGTCCGTCCTATGGTGGAACAAATAGGCACTGGATGAACCCCGTTAGTTATAATAAGGTCAATTCTGCTTTCGTCATTTTCTCGGACAACAAAAAGCACAGCATGCAGCACTATTTTGAACAGGATTTCGGGATAGATCTGTGCCAGAGGCCTCGAGTGGAGCATCTGATGCGGATGTAAACAGTCTTATGCGGCTAGGGATTCATTTTCTCATCTGTCAGCTTGGATGTCAAAAGAATTGTAGCGCACACTGTATAAGGGGTCTAAACTGCATTCACTGGGTGGCCTAAGGGGGCCAGTTGGCCACTGCCAGATAGTAAACTTCAAGGGTTTGTTTGTGTATAGAAATGAGCGAGCATGCTCGTTCGAGCATTAGCATACTCGAAGTACTCGTTACTCAAGCCGAGCAGCATGCGGCGCTCGAGAAAATTTTGACCCTATCCTCCCCACCTGTTTTCAATGTTTTTTTTTTTTACATTTTTTTAACACTAAAATTATTGTTTTTCAGGGAAGGGCTTATATGTAAAGTCCTTCCATGAAAAACAATTCAGGGGTGCTGGCAGAGCATTGTTTTCAATGGAGCCGCCAGCAGCAGCCGCAGCTCCATTGAAAGCAACGCAGAGCATGGGGCACCTTGAAAAATGCTCGAGCCTCCCATTGACTTTAATGGGGTTCGTTACTCAAGCCGAGCTCTCGGGCATTACAAAAAGCTTGGCTTGAGTAACGAGCTTGCTCATCTCTATTTGTGTACTGTGACATCACTGTTGTTATTCCTTTACCGTGCTCCATTGGCTTGGTGCTGGGACTTTACCGTGCCCCATTGGCTTGGTGCTGGGACTTTACCGTGCCCCATTGGCTTGGTGCTGGGACTTTACCGCGCCCCATTGGCTTGGGGCTGGGACTTCACCGCGCCCCATTGGCTTGGCGCTGGGACTTCACCGCGCCCCATTGGCTTGGCGCTGGGACTTCACCGCGCCCCATTGGCTTGGCGCTGGGACTTCACCGCGCCCCATTGGCTTGGCGCTGGGACTTCACCGTGCCCCATTGGCTTGGCGCTGGGACTTCACCGTGCCCCACTGGCTTGGCGCTGGGACTTCACCGCGCCCCACTGGCTTGGCGCTGGGACTTCACCGCGCCCCACTGGCTTGGCGCTGGGACTTCACCGCGCCCCACTGGCTTGGCGCTGGGACTTCACCGCGCCCCACTGGCTTGGCGCTGGGACTTCACCGCGCCCCACTGGCTTGGCGCTGGGACTTCACCGCGCCCCACTGGCTTGGCGCTGGGACTTCACCGCGCCCCACTGGCTTGGCGCTGGGACTTCACCGCGCCCCACTGGCTTGGCGCTGGGACTTCACCGCGCCCCACTGGCTTGGCGCTGGGACTTCACCGCGCCCCACTGGCTTGGCGCTGGGACTTCCCCGCGCGACACTGGCTTGGCGCTGGGACTTCATCGTATGCATTATCCCTACACTGTATTATCATGGTGCCCCATTAGCTCTGTACAGTGATGTCACTATGTGCATTATTCCCATACTGTGACATCATACTGTGTGCAGTAATCCTTTTCTATGATTTCAGTGTTTATTATACATGTACTGTAACATCGCTATGTCGGTTTCTGTTTTGTGACATTACTTTGCGCATTATTCCTTTACAGTGAAACCCTCTGACCATGGTCGCTGCACTGTGACCACTAATCTTGTATTATTTGACTTTGGTCACTACTTCTGTACTATGACATCACTGACTTTGTTATCCCTTTACATACTCAAGGTTGTAAGTTTCATTGCAGTTGTAATTGGAAAGTGCTACGTTCGCGTAAATCAACATGTAGCCAGATTTCGCTGCCAATTCATGGCTAATCTGCATGTGTTATATGCGAACCTTGCCAGGAATTGTGTAGCAAGGACGAAATCCACTATCCAATCTGTGACACTTCCGCACATTATCATGGTTTTCAATACACTTTTTTTTGTCACACTTGTTTGATTTGTAAGAAAAAAAAAGTGTCTTAATCTCTTTTACTGCTAAAAACCAAGAAGCCAAAAATTGCATCCAAGAAATGGCTTACTTACATCGACGTGTTTTCCGTCCATGTGCTGTTTGTGTCGTACATGGACCCATTACTACCTGTGAGGCTATACACATGAGCAAAGTTTTTTTAATTTTTTATTTTTAACACGAACTGCCTATGTGGAAAAAAAAACTTGTAACATATCCTATTCTTGTCAGTATTCATGAACAAGAGTAGAACATGTTGTTTGCACTCTCCATACAGATTGGATGGCACACAGATGGGTGTTCATGTGCCGTCCGATGTGAGTTGCGTCCAAGATTCTCAGGCGCAACTTGAAATATGGCTGCCTGAATAAAGACTTGCTGTTACTCTCATGCAGGGCTCAAGTATGACGACCCTCATGGATGTCACATCAAACAGGCAAAGGTAAATGAATCCCACAGTAAGGCCAGCTGCACACGACTGGGTTGGATTCTGCATGCAGGAGCCTGCAACTAAATCTGTGTCCGGCGACTCTGCGTACTTGCTTTCTTCTGTATTGTGGATGACTATGGCCACTCACCGTCGGTCATTCGCAGTACAGAGTTTTTTGTTTTTGTTTTTTTTTTATTATTGTTTTTCCTGTGCCGTTGCTAGGTGAAGATGTGGGTACCCGCGACCTATCTGCAATGTCAATTGCGGATAAGCCGCAGGTCGGATGGCTTCCATTGACTTAAATGGAAGCTGTCAGTGCGGATCCTGCTGAAAAATAGTGCATGCTGTAATTTTATTTCTGCTTGTGGAAAACGATGTCTGCTCATGTGTGCGGACATGCAAATGTTCTATTCTTTCAATGGGTATGGAATGCCGTGGATGACTATTGCGGATTCCACAACTCAAATCTGATCGTGTGCCATCGGCCTAAAAAGTATCACCAATGGTACTTGGCTGCAGACAATCGCTGCCACATTAGATTCCTCAGACAGGGAAGTAACCAGCACCCATGTAGAGGCGGGCCCACAATCAACTTTCATTATAGCTAATTGGCTGGCTAGGGGAACACTTCCCTGTCATCCAATCAGTCCATACACCAGAGAAGATATTGTAGCATGGAAGAGAAGGGAACAGACAACACCTAGGGGAACTTTTGCAGTAACGAGAAGGAGACTTTCTACTACTTTTTTTTTTTTTTTCTCAAATCCTACCCACGTTCTGATGCCATTTGTTGGCAATGTCTACATTTCATAGGTGACCACCCTGCCTATACATACAATAGACACAAATTTTGTGGTCCCTGGTGGTAGTTCAATGCAACATGCTGAGCAGGAAATACCAGATTGCCTGGTCAGTCAGTTCACAAGTTGAGAAAGCAAGTGCTTAAAATCAGGTGCTTTTTTTTAATTTTTCACTGTTTTGTGTAGTTGTGGTTTCCCCCAATCCCATAAATGAAAAAAAAAAAAACTTTATTAGAAGAAAAATGTTTTTTTTTTTAATACTCTTTATGTAAAACGGCCGTTATGAAACACAAGCTACACATGTGATCACATCTCCTGACCATATAATTCATTTATGCATAATCATATTTTCACAGTAAAGATCAGAACTTTTAATATTTACGGATAAGATCACTGAAGCGAATCACCGCTGTTCTGTCACGTGCGTTTTTTGCTGTGATAAGCCTAAAGTATGGAGCCTGGATGGATCCTCAGACGTCTTGTAGAGATGTGTGAAGTTATAATGCAGGCAGAAGGGGTTGCTGAAATGTTAAACTGAATTATTAATGTGAGTTTTACTTGTCTGTTTGCCGGATATAAGACTAATTGGTATTGGCCATTAAGGTCTGAGCGGAGAGTTCTTTATGCAGATTTTTGACGTTGCATGTGAGGGGCGCTATATGTAGTTCTGCTTGGTGTGCACTTATCTGATGTAAATATCACGCTTCTAAATGGCGGTTAGGGAAATATGCAGATGAGATATAGTTGTAATGCTGTGTGCTATATTTATACTGTATAACTAATGTTGCTTCTTCTGAACTGTGCTAATGGTAAGCTTAGTTCTGCTACGTGGTGGAGCTGAATCAGCACCATTCGCAGAAACCAGAGCTTGTGTCGCCTAAGATGACATCACTCTTCCGGGATTTAAAGGAATATTCCCACCGATCCTATAGATCACAGCCAAAGATGTCACATATGATACGTTTAAGTTGAAAAATTGAAAGCTGAGTATAAGTTAAAAAGAAAAAAATCTATATATGTGGGAGCAAGCTAAGTTACAGTATCGTTAAAGGGGCAGAAAATGACTTTCAACCTTGACCTGTTCTAATTCTGCACTAATGAGTTATGTTGAAGAGGTTTTCCACATTGAATAATCCCTTTTTGCTAGACTGGCTGCCAATAATAAAGCTATCACAGGATCTTGCTGCTGGGATCCCTATTAATCAGCTATGATTTGTGATCGAACTTGGTAGCACATGTTCATTCTCCCTACAGCACCTCCACAGGGGAACTGAAGCATTGCACAGTTCCAATTAAAATCAAAGAGACATCCGGGTAATGCAAGACTTATTGGATCCTCCAAAGTGAGAAACTCTCTTTTATTATCCACTCTCCACCTTAACTTAGTGATGAGGGTCCTGAATAGGAGAGCCCCCTACTAACACAGATTTTTTTTTTTTTTTTAATTCCAAAACCTCATTATGCCTCTGTATGAACTCACATAGGATCCAACTCGGTGGTGTAGCTATAGAAGTCACAGTGCAATGTTTTTTAAAGTTCTCTTATAAATATGCTGTCTGATGGGGACAATTTTTGGAGGGGCCCATTAAATGACCCCCTAACACTAATTTAGAGACAATAAAAGTTAAGTGCAAATTAATCACACCATGTCTGTGCTTTGCCATATGTATAGGTGTGTATATGTGCATGCCTCTTTAGATCTATTTCACTATACCTGAGGAAGAACCCTGAGTAGGTTGGAAAGCTCGCTATAGCATCATGTATTTTTGTTAGCCATTAAAAGCTATCCTATCTACAAGATTACTTAGTTTCTCTTACTGAGAACAATCACATTAAACTTTGAAGCACAAAGCAAAATCCCATGGTTGATAGATAGTGATGAGCGAGCATACTCGCTAAGGGCAATGGAACGAGTAAGCATTGCCCTTAGCGAGTACCTGCCTGCTCGAGAGAAAAAGTTCGGGTGCCGGCAGCGGGCAGGGAGCTGCGGGGAGGAACGGAGGGGAGATCTCTTCCCCCCCCCGCCCCCCTCCCCCCCGCTCCACCCTGCTGACTTCCACAACTCACCGCTCCCCCGCGCCGGCACCCGAACCTTGTCTCTATTGCTAGTGTTGCAGCGATTGATTACTAAAGAGAACTAATGATTTAGTGAGAAGTTCTGAGCTGGTATGGCCTACAGCTATGAAGAGTACTTGCAGGGGAGGGGGGCCCAAGCTGTACTTTTGCACCAGGGCCCATGAGCTTTTAGTTGCACTCCTGATTTAACATTCCAACTCCTTGTAACATTGACTGACAATCCAGCACTCATGGAAGTGCATCATTTAAAGAATGTAATTGCAAGCAAGTCTCAGAAACCGAGACATTTCAGCCTTACATAGACCTTCCTAAAATGCTTTGATTGAAGATGAAATAGAACTCCCAGCAAGTAAAGAAAAACGCTGTGAACTGCGACATCCGTCACCATGGATCACCCACTCCATGGCGACCAATGTTAGAGTTCACAGGGCTTTTCTTTACGTGCTATGTGTATATTTCTTCTGCAATCCAGGTGTCTGAGGAAGGTTCATGGAGGCTTCGAAACGTGTCTGTTTCTATGGATTACTTGCAATAAATTGTTTAATGCATTTTCATCAGCGCCATATTCTGCATTTCCCTGTGTATGAAATTTGAGACACACGGAAAGGTTTACAGATGCCATATTATGATTTCATTCAAAGTCTTAGACCTCATGTCCACTTGCATGCACGGACACCACTGCTGAATCCTGCAGTAGTATCCGTACGTGCCCAAGGACATGGAGAGGAAAAAAACAATTTCCTACCTCTCTGAGTCCAGCGCGGGTCTCCTCTGCGCCGGCCGGATCTTCTTTCTTCAGCGCGGCAGATGCTTACGGGAACGCCGGCCGACGCTCCCGTCACATGCGCAGTGCTATCTTTTTTTATTCTAAATCTCCTGCTCTCCTGTGTATCCGCGGCACAGCACAAAAATCGTGGATGCGGACGGCTTCCATTTTCTACAATGGAAGCCGCGGGAGCCGTCTGTATGGGAGACCCGCAGGTAAATAGAGCATGCTGCGATTTCTTCCTGTACGCTGGGAAGAAATAACATCCTATGCTTTTAGCTGCCCTACGGATGTTAATGCACCCCTATGGGCAGCAAGACATGAGGGCCACGCAAGGATTTTATAAATAAAATCCACACGTGGACATTGGGCCTTAGGCCGGGCTCACATGAATGGGTCGGATTTTGCAAGTGGATATCCACAAATTGCGTATGTTTTCCTTGCGAATGTACATTTAAGAACAACGTATCATCCGCGTATAAGAGCAAACGTAAGCAGGGAATGACATTATAAAGTTGCCGAACCCCCTGGAAACACCCTTCTATCACTCAGGTGACCGCCCAGGCAACATTCTCTGGTGCTGTCGTCATGAGAGCTGTTCTGAGAACCATGCCTTCAGAATCGGATACTGCTCTCTTGCCTTGGCTGGTGTATACTACTTTTTTTTCGAAAGTAGTATAAACCACTTTGAATCTGTGTCCATACGCAATGTAATTGTGTGCAATGCGGATTGAATGCATCCATAGAGATCAATGGAGCTCATATGTGCAAAATCTGCGGTAAAATAGAGCATGCTGCAATATTTCTTCTGCTCACGGAATCTGTAATTCTTACCTGCAAGGGTGAGCGAATCGGCGAAAGTCGATGCATTTCAATGCCCACGTATCAGATACGTGGACCTCGATCGTAGAATCTGCAATTCAGATCTGTTCATATGAGACCGTCCTTACAAAGCCGTAATATACCATTGTTCACAAGACCTCGTTGCGCTCCTTTCCTGACTTTAATTCTATGTGATCTTTATTGCGCCGTAAATCGCGTGTAAGCTTACAAGTACGTGTCACTTTTCTTTCATCTACATGTTTTCTTATTGCAAAATAAATCCTGTTTCGCTGCATCTAAAAATAATCCCGTCGCTCTGACATGACATTTGCAGGTATGTTTGATTGCATTCCTAGTGACAGTGGGTGTCGCTCAACCAAGACCTCCGTTTAGTCCCAGCCTAAAGCGACCTCAGTGATGCGCGTCCAAGGTGCTGGTTTGACAGAACGGAATATACTGCATGTCATAAACATTCTGGTATTTCCACAACTACAGCTAGGATTGTATATTTATTCAGAAGCCTTTTCGGTGCCATCAAGTCTATTTATAAGGTTTTTCGGAACTGTCCTGCAGCTGTTTGCTGCGCTGCGGGAAGTACCCTGAGGGTGCGTTTACACGTCGCTGATTTGCTGTGGATTTTGGTGCTGGCGTATCGCCCCATAAATTTTAGTTCAATTGAAAGGATCTTCCGTGCAACAGAATCCACAGCAAATGGGCTACGTTCACACGGGGCAGGAATGCTGCGGAACTTTCTGCGCCAAATTCCACAGCATTTCTGCATAAGAAACTGTGTAACTTCCGCAGCGGGTTTTGACTGCTACATCGCTCCCCCTCACAGCGTACCCCACTACACCTCACCGAGCAGCCTCAAGTGAGTGCCAAGACGCTGGTCAGGTGATTTGGGAGCGACCTCAAATTCTGCAGCGTTTCCGTTCCGTGTGACGCCGCTTCCAATTCACCTGACCAGGTGTTCTGGGTTCACCAGAGGCTGCGGATGACGCATGATAGAGCACAATGTGTTGCGAAGTAAGGGGAAGGGCCAAAGCTGCTGAAATCAGCTGCGGATACACGGCTGATTCCTGGTCAACATGTAAATGGTGCGAATTGAGCGGTCTTTCTGCACGTATTGGCGTATTTTACTGTACTTTCTCACATAGAGCACGTTCATTTGTGAGGTCAGTAAGACGCAGCGCTTGAAATGGCTAATTAGTTCAAAATATCTTCTTTTTCCAACGCAGCATACTACGCATCTTCTTGCATATTATGCGCACTTTGCGCACACCCATTGACTTATATGGGGCCTTTTGGTGCGCAGAAAAGTCAAGCATGCTCTGTTTCAGGTTTGTTTTTTTTTATTTTATCTTTTTCCACGGCTGAAATGTGCATATATAATACGGAATTGTGAACAAACCCATTGAAATCAATGCGTTCTATTCTCTGCGTTGTGTGCACGCAAATACGCCCGTGTGAAGGAGCCCTAAGTTGATGAAAATGGACTATTTGTGTTTGTTTTGTTTTTTTGAGGGATTAAAAGACGTAGCCTGGGTTCACAAGAGACGGAAGTCCCGCGAAAATCTCGCGGGTTGGCTGCACCAGAAAAAATGCAGGTTCAAAACCCGCGGCTTTCTCTCCGCATAGAGAGGAGCGGGAAACAAAAAGAATTGATATGCTGCTGAATTGAATTTCACGCCACATGTTCGTTTCCGCTCGGCTTTGCCGCCCTGTATGCACGAGATTTTTGCAAAATCTCGTGCACATGGCCAGCTAACCCCGGGATTAGAAGCTGCGGGCGAAATTGCCGCACGGAAATTGCACGACAATTCCTTCCCGTGCGAACCCAGCCGTAGCCTGTTATGTTTTTCTGTTTTAAGCAAAAATGTATACTTTTTAAAAAATATTTCAGTCAATGAAAAACGGATCGAAACGTATGGCCGTATGCTACTGTACGCATAACATTTACATTTTTTTGTGATCAGGGTGGAAACATTATTAGAAAATTAAAGTGAAAAATGTATACATTTTTTTTACAAAAAACAGTTCAAAATGTAGATCACATATACGATTTTAAAAATGTAAACAGATGCCTAAAACGCATGCGTTTTTTTTTCATGTACGTTTCTCGCATACGTGAAAGTGTCAGTGTGGACGGCGCTTAATAAGGATATTTTGTACTGAATAAACGTTCTCCGAAAGCCCTCTCATTCCAGTATGATTGAACATATACGCCCAGTTTGAACACCTGAAATGGCCAATATGCTGGTAAATGTATATAGTTCCGTCTGGCAGAGTCACTGTGATAAATGTGGCGCGTTTTACGACCCTCTAGTGTGTTTTTACTAGACTGTATCAGTAAATCTTTCCAATGCAAGCCTCATACAAAGTGTGCAGAACCTCGGCTGCTGTGATATTGCATTTGGCTTTGCTGGTTGACTCTCCATAGATGTAATATGGATATCTGTGGAGTCGCCACTATAAAGCTCAGGATCTGTAATGTCAGGTTGTTATGGGCCTCATTTATCCCAGCTGCCTCACAGAATCTCCTTGTTGCCCATAGCAACCAATCAGAGCTCAGCTTTCATTTTACCTCAGCAGTTAAGGAAATGAAAGCTGTGCTCTGATTGGTTGCTATGGGCAACGAGGAGGGTCTTTTAGCCAGCTTTGATGAAGTAAATTGACCTTTCATATAGTGTCCGGTATATCCATATATCCAATGCTAACGTGTAAACGCTCATCTCTGCTGGTTAAGATGGCGTGTTTCCATGGCATAGCAGCATAGAAGCTTCGTAGGTGCGCAAGTCATATGGCAAAAAGCGCTAGGATATCATTCACGGGGCGTATTCACAGGAATGATATTCCCTCTGAAGTCAATGGGAAACACTTGCGACCCTATCACACGCTGGAGGATCGCGATTTCACATAAGCAATGGGATTTAATCCAAAAAGCTTTGCATCGCCGTGAAATATGCATGTCGTCAAACGTGATATCGGGCCTAGTTTCTCGCCCTGATATCGTACTCGCCCATGTGAATGTAGCCTAAGGCCTCATGTCCACTGGCGGATCGGTTTTCACATGTGGAAACCACTTGCGGGTGATCCCGGATGTAATGGTTTTTCTGTGCGGATTACGCGATAAAAAATACGCAACCGCGCCTCCCAGCCTTTTCCCCACCTCCCTCATTAATTTTAACCTTTAAATCTGCAATTAAATTATGGATCATCCGCTACCATTGACTTCTATTGAGCCCGCCTGCACTGAAATGGAGCATGCTGCGTTCCCCCCCCCCCCCCCCCCCCACAGCGGGAGGTCCGCAATTCAAATCTACATGCTTAAATACAGTTGCAGATGTCAATGCTTCCATATGGGCACTTTGACTTGCAGATCTTCCGTGTAGGTGACCCGTACGCATTCCGCAATTCAAATCTGCCCATAGACATGAGCCCTTAGGCCGGCCTTACACAGATGGAATTCACGCAAAATGCAGCAAATAGAATACAGGAAAAATCCTCATAGCACAAAAACGTTGCGCTAAGGTGCGCACAATTGCGCCTATGTGTCAATAATAAAGACCCTAATAAAGTGGTGGGTTTTTTAGAAGAGAATTCACAGGTACGGCTGTTCTACGAGCAGAGAGCTGCCATCCCTCCCGTACGGCTAAGGCGATGCCCATTGATGAGTTAATCAGAGCGAGACGCACGTGTTCACAGAAAACACATTATACCACCGCTGAAGGGAATATACGCCAGCGCTCTAAAACATGCAGATATAAGGATTGGATATTAAAGGGCTGTTACTAAAGTAGATAATCTAACAGGGATGATTTGGTGGATAGAAAGACAAGATCGAAGACCCCCAATTAATTTTTTTTTCTCCCTACGGTGTACAGCAAGAATTTTGGCACTATTAAAAAAATCTTTTTTTTTTTTCTCTCTTCTCCCTCATATTTCCCTATTTTTAAAACGTGTGTGTGTGTGTGCGTGCGTGCGTGCGTGCGTGCGTGCGTGTTGCGGAATAAGTTGGCGCTATACAAATAAAGATTATTATATATATATATATATACTGCACCTGCAGAATTTGAACCCTTCAAAATCAAAGGGTTCTTTCACATCTCAGTATTTTACATGTGCATTTCGCTGGCATGAAAAAATACACAACATGCTCTATTTTCCGCAAGAGCCAATGGGCTTGCGTAAATGTGCTTTAAGTATATAGAAAACCTGCGTATTCCCAGAGCGTATGGGCACAAACTCAATAAGATTGTGTCTATACACAGGTTAACCCACTCCAACCCCAGCAGCGAAATACAGGGGTGCATTTCGACCACCGTGTTCACGCGAATGTTCATGTGAAGCCAGCCTAAATAGTCACTCACACGGATGCATGTTTGCTGCGTATTACGCCAGTGTGAGTGATCTCTTAGACTCACTCACACGGGTGTAATAATATGCACATAAACTCATGTGAGTGAATTATGGAGCATATTCATGACCTAGACAGGAATAATAACGCTTCCGGTGTAGCATGTCACTTCCTGGAACATCCTTCAGGCTCTTGGCATCCATTCAGGTTCTGCGGAATTGAAAAACCGCTCCCCTAATAGTTGTAATTGTAACCTTGATATAAGTAAGTGATTACACTATCAGAGCAAAAGGAATTTATTGAGGAGAACTGATCCCTTGAACAGAGGCTCTAGTACCCTGTTGTACCGCCTCTAAGCTTGGATACAAGATGTGGTATGGGCTGGCATTGAGGCTCTAGTACCTTGTTGTACCACCTCTGGCGTGGATGCAAGATGTGAGTTGGGCAGGTTTGGATGCTCTACTATCCTGGTGGGCCGCCTCCAGCTTGGATACAAGATGTGATACAGGTGGGCATGGAGGCTCTAGCACCCTGTTGTAATACCTCTAGCGTGGATGCAAGATGTGAGTCGGGCAAGCATGGAGGCTCTAGTACCCTGTTGGACCACCTCCAGCTTGGATACAAGATATGATACAGGTGGGCATGGAGGCTCTAGTACCTTGTTGTACCACCTCTAGCGTGGATGCAAGATGTGAGTTGGGCAGGCATGGATGCTCTACTACCCTGGTGGGCCGCCTCCAGCTTGGATACAAGATGTGATACTGGTGGGCATGGAGGCTCTAGCACCCTGTTGTAATACCTCTAGCTTGGATGCAAGATGTGATACGGGTGGACATTGAGGCTGTAGTACCCTTTTGTACTGCTTCTAGCTTGGATGCAAGATGTGATACGGGCAGGCATAGAGGCTCTAGTACCCTGTTGTACTACCTCTAGCTTGGATGCAAGATGTGATACCGGCTGGTATGGAGGTTCTAGTACCCTGATGGGCCCCCTCTAGCTTTTAGATAGAAGATGTGATACGGGCGGGCACGGAGGCACACAGGTTCCGTATGGTATCTTGCGACATATCAGTCCACATTTGTTGTAACTGAGCTTCTAGATCATGTAAACTTGTAGGCTGTCGAAGTTGACATCCCAGATGGTCCCATACATGTTCTATTGGCGATAGATCTGGTGACCGGACAGCCACGGAAGTGTGACAATGTTGTGGAGGTTTCCCGTGACCCCCTTGTGTGTGCGGCTGAGCATTATCCTGCAGGAGGGCTAACACACATGGCTGCAGGATGTCCTGAACATACTGGTATCACTGAGCTGTCGTCCCTCATAGCACTATTAGGGGTGACCAACTGTCATGCTATGTGTGCCGCTCCACAACAGGCACAGGATAGAGGCGCCCACCCCTAGGACACCAGACATGCACATGGCTGTCGTTCGTGCCCAAAGTATACCTGGATTCATCACTGAAGACCACCTGGTACCACTCCCAAAGAATTCCACTTTCATCACTCATGACTCCACTGTAAATGTAGGCGATGGAGGGTGGGTGTCGAAAGCTGTACACGTAGTAGGCAGCAGGAGACCAAATGTCCTTCAGCCACGTGCCTGCAAACTTTTCCAACAGATATAGGGGCTCTGCAACAATGGTGCCACTTATCTGTAGATGGCAGACAACTAAACAGCTGGAGCTCCTTATGCTTTTTGAACAATTAGACGATCATCTCTGCTCGTGGTGTGTCGGGGGTGTCCTGATCCCGGTCACCTTATGGGTATTAGTGTATTTTGACGCCACCGGAAGCTAGAGGTTTAACAGGAGGAATGCCCATCTCACACCCCTAGCTCCCGATTGCCTCAAGCCTGTAAGGTCCTTTTTTTTTCAGTCGCACAGCTGGCCTCCTGTCAGCCCCACAGGCCCCCCACTCTCTGTGTGTTCGCGACTGCTGCACACTGCAGGGAGGGCGACAGGGAAGCGGCTCTGGCGCCCACCCCCTACCGCTCCCTTACTGTCTGCTGCCCTCCAGCCTCCGCATCCCCCTGCCTCCCTCCCTCAGTGACAGTCAGGGCCGCGGGTCCCCCACTCCGTCTGTGTTGGTGGCCACTGCAGAGTGAAGGGAGGCCGACAGGGAAGCGATTCTGCTGTCCCTGCCGCTCCCTCACTGTCCGCCACTGGCCTCCAGCCTCCGCGTCCCCCTCTCCCTCCATTACTCACTGTGAGACATCGCAGTACTGCGGTCGCTGCTGCTGCTGCCGCTGGTCCCCCAGATGCCGGCACGCCGCTGCTGACTGCAGGGAGCCCCACGGGGAAGCGGTCTTCTGTCGCCGCTCACTCTGTCTCCCCCCACCGCTGCACAATGCAGGCAGTCGGCTGGGAAAGCCGCTGTGCCGCCGCTCCCTCACTGTCCAGGTACGCAGCCCGCGCCAATGCCGGCTAAGGCGCTGTTAGTGAGTGCCAGGACCTGACGGAGGAGTGGCCGGCCCGTCAAGAAGACCGTATCTTGCTGCCACCCACACTTCCGGTGGCATCAAGATACACTAACACCCACCTTATGTACCCTCACACATCCACTGATCCCAACATCTCCTCCGATAGCCTTTATAGGCCAAGGGTGGAACCACTTTTAGGGCCTCAGGTGACAAGACCGTTCATCTAATCGCATCACAACTAATAATTTGTAGATCTGCCT
The DNA here is from genome assembly GCF_035609145.1 of Eleutherodactylus coqui. NCBI lineage: Eukaryota > Metazoa > Chordata > Amphibia > Anura > Eleutherodactylidae > Eleutherodactylus > Eleutherodactylus coqui. The sequence goes on from NC_089839.1 coordinate 282,235,608, forward strand.
GAGATGGAACTACATGCCGAGTTTTGCCGGAAATTAACCACTTCTAGAGGCTAGATTATTTATATATTTTTGGACATGGTGTTACACGGTACCTTCAATTTGTGATTTTTATATCCGTTTTGAAATAAAGAGGATTCTTTTACGGAGCCGGGATTTGGCTCTCGATATACATTGTAATTAGCAAATGTGGCTTTGTAGAACACCGTGGAAAGCAAACCATCTCTTAGGGAGAGTATTTTTCTCCCTAAATGCCTTGAAATACATTTATTTTACTGTGTTTTTTTTTTCTTTAACTCTTTCTCCCTAATTTTTAATTTGCAAAGCAGGGCAAGTGGTTTATCTTTTTTTATATCCAGCCTTAAGCGGATTTGCATCGACTCTCCTAGAAAACGCGGATAGTATTCTGTTTACCTAAGGATCTGGCAACTTCATTCCCTATTTATATAATCCAATTTAATGTGTGGTTTTATAATAAGCTTGTTGAATAATTTAATCCAATACAGATTAAAAAACTGTGCGTGGCGATCATATATGCTGTATACCCACGGCACGTGTCGTCACAACGCCAACGTTTTTAGATTGGATTGGGAGGATTCCCGACTATTCTCTCATGATTTATATTGGATTTTCTTTTTTTAAACCCTGTAATCTATATTTTGCGCTTTAAACGTCAGCTGTCATATAATCTGTGGCATTTCTTACCATCGAGTCTAAGTGAAAATTTCGGATTTGTAAGTATTTAGTACTTGTAGGAATAAGCCATGGATGTTGGCATACTTGTCGTAGCCAAGTTGTAGTGTTGGTATGGGTCCCCTGTGGGTGCAGAAGTCACCACTTCACCATGAAGTACCAAATCACAATACCATTTATTGGAATACCTAAAAATGGCGCAAATTGGTATGCTTCATTTGGCCATAGCTATGACTAGGGGCTGCAATGAAACTGTATGGTAGTGGTTTGTCCACATGGTTTTTGTTTTTTTTTCTTGTTTACATTTAGAGCATACGCCAGGAACATTTTTGACGTACATGCTAAACATGTCTGTAGGCACCAATAGTCCAATGAAGGCTATTTTGGCCTCCGTTTGGCTGGTAAATGCCCTTCCTATACGGAAACAAAATGGTAAGAGATGGCTATTTGACTACACTATGAAGTCCACTGCGAAAAAGTACATGTTAAACGTATAGTTTTATAAATAATCTAGTCGCCTATGGGTGATGGATGCCGCTGTACAGAATCCGTCACAAGCCGTTCATTATACGTATGCGTCATTAACTTTTCAATTGCTTTTCTGCACATATCTGGGAAACGAATGCCATTCTAGCCTATGGGTGATGGATGTACTAAATGTATGCCTATCAGCAGGTGGCATCCGTCACTCATAGACTACGATGGCATCGATTTAACAGGTGCGTCATGATAAGCTAGTGAAAACCTCATGATTTATCAATTAACCCTTTCCAATCCACTGTCTGACCTCTGAAGACATTATGATTTAAGGCTGTACAGCTCCGATGTTGGAAGACATCCGTCTGGGTTCCCTTACTGTATATTACCAGCCTCTCTGCTATCGAAACCTATCCAACGTGTCACCTCATGCAGTACTGGCTTTAGCCAGCAGATAGCGCCATTGTGTAATGGCAAAAAAAGAGTAATCCCCCTAGGAAAACCAGGATAGAAATTGGATTGGAAAGGGTTAAACATTATAGTCTATAGGTGACGGATGCCCTTGTTGGGCATCTGTCACGGTTTCCATTTAACATAGGCATATGGAGTTTTTCCTGATGTATATCTTAAACGGAAGAAAAATCGTAATGTGAACAGGGTGTATGAGTGGCTTTATTCGTTTGCTAGTTGTTTCATGTAACTACATGTTCCATGTAAAGTCACCCTAAGCTTTAGACCTCTTTCTCAAAGGGACCTATGCGCGCAAAAATCATGCACCTAGAAAAACCTGTGGCTATTAGAACCAATGGTTTTCTATGGGAACATTCAGATGTTTTTCGCGCATCTAAAATTCCTTCATCTGAACGCTCCGATAAGAAATCATTGGTTCTAATAGCCGCAAGTATTTTTTAACGCCTGTGATTTTTTGCGTGCGTAGGTCCCCATGTGAAAGAGGCCTTAAAGGAAGTCTGAGAGGGTCTTAAACACACCTCCTGTCTCATCAGCTGCTTGGACTACGTCTTTGTCCATCCCTCATGCTTTACACTGCAACTCCGCATCCTCCCTTATTTGCAGATCCTGGGAATATGGATTTGTGTTTTTTCTTTTATTCTTTTTTTTTTTTTTCTTGCTTTTAAATAGTCTGAGGTTAGTTTCCCTTTAAGAATATTGAGTTATATATTCATGTAGGGTTGCCATCCATCCAGAAATTCCATAAAAACGGGGTACTTTTTTCCATTATTGGTGAAAAAACTAGATCTGTGAGAGACTGCTGATAATTGAGCGGATTATTAGGACTATAATTGTCGTCATTTTATAGCTCGCAGTAAATGCTGATAACGAGCTCATTTTAGTATCTGACCTATGACATGTATGACTTCTTTTATCATTCATTATGGCTTTCACATTTGTCCCGTAAATGTTGGCTGTTCGTGATTTTTGGATACATGGTCAGGAAAAAAATAAAAATTCAGGTTTGCAATTCTGTATTGCTACCCTTAGAAAATAGCAATTTTTAATATAATCATAACCCCTGGTAGATGGGTGCGGGCGCTGGTCACTAATCCTTCTATACTTCTGTCCCCAATGAGCATCTTTTGAGGAGTGTCTCTTCCATTAGTGAGATTGTCTCTGGGGCAACCTATAAAGCTTGTATCATTGGTGGGACTCTGTAAAGGACCCTCAGAACATGTCCTTTGTATTAGTACACATTAGTCTTCAGGAAAGGCTGTGAACATCCCCTCACCAGGGGCGTAACTGTAAAGGGTGCAGGGGATGCGCTTGCACCCAGGCCCAGGAGCCTTAGGGGGCCCATAAGGCCTCTCTTCTCCATATAGGGAGCCCAGTACTATGAATAAAGCATTATAGTTGGGGGCCCTGTTACAGGTTTTGCATTGGGGCCCAGAAGCTTCAAGTTATGCCTCTGTGTAGCATGGTTTAGGTATGGGTACGGTTACAGAAAGAGGGGGGGACCCCAGCTCACCTTTTGCATCAGGGCCCCTGAGCCTTTAGTTACGCCCCTGCCCCTCACCTCTGTGCTTTTGCACCCAGATGGCTGAGGTGTCAAATCAACTTTGAGAGCAGAGAGTAACCGGAGCAGGAAACAGAACATATGTTCATCGTATTGGTGTCTGAAAAAGTTAAACTTTTCCAAAGTCTGATGAAACTAATCCTATATACTGTATACATGCTGAATGAACTACAAGCAGCGTGACTTGGGACAGATCTACACAGTGCGACCGGCATTGCAGAATCCTGTACTGTTTCAGAGATCGCTGTACTTGCTGTGGGCAAGGAGACCCTCTTGGACTGGAGACCTCCGTTCCCAAGTCAAACTGGCAAACTTCAAAGTGTATTTATCATGAAATGCCGCAGCGTTTCAGTATAACGCTTACATTTGCGCAGTGGGCAGATCTGTCCGTGGTTCGGGCAGCATGAACCCGGTGACAGGTTCCCTTTAAAAGTATTTTTATACATGGTGATGATGTATATCTGCCACAGGCTGTCGTGCATACTGAGAGTTGTAGTTTTGTAGCATCTGTAGAGCCACGTGTCGTGGAGCTGCTATACACCGGTGTCATCGGTTTCGGTCTCCGGGCTGCATAGTGTGATACTCGTAGGCTCGATGACTCTCCGCAGTGAAGCGGAATGGGATACAAAAACATGCAGCTTGTAATGTTAACTCCGCTATGGCTGGACTTACCCTGTCCTTTTTCTTTCATTGAATTAAAGGGGGTTTCTACTTTTTTTTACTTTTTTTAAAACATTTTTTTACATATTATGGGCATCTGAGCTAAAACCACAATGACAAGCGGCTGCTCTCTGGACTCTTTCTGCTTGGTTGATTTTTGAAGGCTTTGCACAAAAAGCTGGTTTGGTGACCTTTTAGTGTTCAGCCTACAGGTGTTGTTGTAGTGAATGTACATTTGAAAACCCAAAAGAATAGTCGCTTGTTCAATGTTAAGTACATGTAATGGGCAGGGGTGCAGAAATTGTTTTGGAGGCCATTTATTAGCACCGCATGCCCAACCTGCAACCTGGTGACCAAATGTGGCCTGAGATCAGACTGGATGGGCCATGTACAGGAGAAAGTAGTTTTGTGACACTTTGGCACTTTAGAAAGAAGTAGATTACCTGAAAAGGTGTCCGTCTATCCATGCAGTTTCCTTCATTGTTGTTTTATAGGAGTTGTGAAATACTAAACTGTTGCCAACACCGAGAATGGAGAGGACCACATACACGCTTGGTCCCCATATGGCCATAGGTGCTGCCTACATAGACTTATTCACAAATGAATGAGTCTAAATAGGTGGAAGGTGCCGTCATGTGATTGGTCAAGAGGACACTAAACTCCCTTATTATACATCGAAGATCAATCCTTCTCCCCGGTGATTTGGTGGGTGGGTGTTCCTACACTTTCTGACTTCACCTTGCTCAGTTGTTTCATCAGTCGAGGCTCATGTTGGTGACAAAGGCTCACACACTGTACCAGTTTTTCCTGAAGTCTTCCTGTAAAGTCTCAATTTCTGCTAAAGGGGTTATCGAGGACTTAAAGGGGTTTTCCAGGCTATTTTTGTTAATGATTTATCTCCGGGATAGGTCATCAACAGTTGATTGGTTGTGGTCCCACGTGGGACTCCGAGTGATCAGCTGTTTGGGTGCCCACTGCTAACAGCAAAACACACAGGGTATGAAGCAGTTCGCTCTGTAGCTTTAGGCGCTGGTAATTGCATTCGCAACTGTCACTGATTTTAATGGGAGCTACACTTGCAGTTACTAGCGCCAGCCACCACATGGGCGGAGCTATCTGCTTCCGCTTTGTATTTTATGTTTTTTTTTGTCGTTGACAATGGACATCAGGACAGCTGATTGGTTTGAACCCAAAAATGGCAACAGCACGCAAAATAAATTTACTATCAGAGGTATACATACCTATAATCCATACTCTAACCACATGCAAGGTTCTGATGAGTTTGAGTCCCGGGTCGTGGACCCCACCTGATCAACTATTGATGACCTACCCCTACCAGCCAGAGCAGACAGTTGCTGATGGTGAATATTTCAGAAGCTAGATCTGCTGATTTGTTGGTCCAGCTCGTATCTGAAAATGGGCTGTCTTCATTAGATAGTCTCTTTTAAAGTTGCCTCCCAAAAATTGACTTTTACCACCGTAGAGACCCCTACCGATCTCGAGAACGAGGGTCCCTTATCTGATCTCTCCTGTTTTCACTGCACCCCTCACCCCCTCCCCCTTCCCCATAGTGAGAAGGAGATTGAATGGAGTAGTGGTCGAGCATTCGCAGGGCTGCCCCATTCATCTTCAGTGGGAGTGCTGGTGATAGACAAGCACTTGTATTTTGCTATTTCTGTCAGCCCCGTTGAAATAAAGAGTAGCGTCATGCATTCTTCACCGTTGCTCCATTCAATATCCTCACTGCGGGGTGTGCAGTAAAGTGAGGAGGCACTCAATAGTTAAACCCCCACTAATCACACTTTTAGCACCTATTCTGTGGATTGGTGATGAAACTCATTTTGGGAATACCCCTTCAAGCCAAATAGAAAATAAGCTCTGTGGGCACTTGCCCTCTTGTAGTAAGTCGGTGTTCAGGAAATGCACCAAAAGGTTTTCTATAGTAGAATGTAGGATTACTAAAGACACATTCACACAGTGGCTAATAGCTGTATGTTTTTGTTTTTTTTTGTTTGGGGATTTTTTTTTGGCCTTATCCCACACACAAGTCTACATGATGGTGGAAGTCTGGGTGCCGAGACCCTTCCCATTGCTAGAATGATAGGGCTTTGTACTCCTTGGGGTGCTTGTGCCCCTTCAGTGTGGGACGGTGTCAGCATCTGGAAAACCCTGGCAGCTGCCGGGGCCTGCTGAGCTTGGTTTGGGCCCACTCGGGTGGGATTGATCCAGTCCTAAATCTTACCATTAATTAGAATCTGTGTCTTAAAGACACGGATACAATTTTCTATGACTTCAGGAAGCCAAGTGTTTCCTACTCTAGCATCTTCTCTATCATGCTGGGTACGTGATGATGTCATCATGCTGCTTGCATCATTCCACATGATCCTAGCTAAAAGAGGCCAAAGCCAGAGGATTGATGCCAGGGAGTGTGATGGAGGAGAGTGAGCGTATTCTTATATTGCTGGGGCACAGTAGGGCCTCAGGAGTACAATGGGGCTTATGAATAACTCAGGGAGCACAGTGGAGCCTATAAATGTCTCTGGGCATAGTGGGATGTATAAATGTCTCGGCTCACACAGTGGGGCCTAGAAATGACAAAAGGGGCCCATGTAAACCTGGAGCTCATCCTGCCACCAGCCTCTATTAATTTCACAGAGTTAGGAACGGTTAGGCTGGGCTGTGTTAAAATCGCAGTGTTTTGCTGGAGTAGAGAACCGCGTATTCCTGCATACTATCACATTTTTGAATGCGTGAGCTTGTGCATGAACAGCGTATTTAATGCACGCTGTCCCGCATTGCCTTTTCTTCACATAGGTTGTTTTTTTTTCTTCTATCAACATGCATAAAAAAATGCCATATACACGCATATCTACAACGTTCTGAATGCACCCATAGAAAACAATAGGGCTGTACGCATGTAATACACAGTAAAATAGAACATGCTGCGTTCTTTTCTAGTGAATGGAACAATCAAAATCAATGTACTTTCATGAACGCCGTGTAAATTGCGCACGTAATTCACAATTTAAACACTTTCGTGTGAGCCCAGCCTTTTTACTGTTTGCTTGTTTATTCTTTAGTTTGATAACTTTTTGTTACTTTTGCAGTTTCTTAAATACATTTTGACACCAACGTAGTTCAGTAAACAGAGGAAGGGCCCACTGACTCTGTATATATGATCTCAGGTACTCCCTCTCACATTAGGACCCCCTTCTTTTTGACTCCCCCTGCAGCTTAAAAGATTATTCTTGAAGTTTTACGCATTCTTCTCTGATTCGACCTTTTCTTCTCAGTCTGACACTGTTGATCAAACCCCCTGTTTCATCCCGCTGTCTTCTTTCAGTTGGAAGTTCCGCTTCAGGGTGTGCGACCCCCAAATGGCTTTTGTTGCTGTGTGAAATCACTGATGATGGGGTCTATGGGGTATAGATACAAAGGCTTTTATATAGAGCATTTGTGCATTGGGACGTCTGTGAAGGGAAGTGTGAATGAATAGTCCTAGGTATTTAGGAATGTAGGTTTGTAATTTTATACTGTATTACATGTCTCTCCTTTTTTTTTTTTTTCCCTCCATTTATTTGTACTCTGCAGAATTATCGTTATTGTTGCCTTTTAATTGGTTCTTCTGTTTCACAGATTAGCAAATTCAATTACCTCTGTTTTTGTTCCTTTAGTTAAACCAATTATCAGGGGTAGCGCCATCCTGCTGTAAGAGTCTTCAATATGAGGATAACTTGCGATCTGCCGGCTTCTTCTGTATTCTGCATCAACATTCAGGGAGCTTACCTTGTAGCTGTCTTGCATCATTAGTTTTACACTAAAGTGGCGGATTGCTGCATTAACCGAGGGACTAGCTACTTATCACCTATATCAGGCTAATTTACAAGGATCGTGATCACTCACTGATACTTTTTATATAGCCGTAGAAAACTAGACTAGAGCAAACCTTATTACTGTAATGCACATCAACCGAAATTTTCCATTGATGTGCCCTTAATACTTGTATAAATGTCACCTTCCGATATCAAAAACTGGTGGCGCTTCATAGGCGCTGTTCATTTCTTTTTGTAGATGGTAATGAAAAACACACTTTCCAAGTGCTAATGTAGTGGCCCAGTACACCATCCTGGTCCCCTCCAAAAATGTCATACATGTTTATCCTACGTTGATGCACTGAGCAAACCTGTCTTGTCTTTTTCAGTGTGTGTTGCAGGTATTACTGCATCTTGACGCCACCAGGAATTCCTGGTGGAGCCAAGATTGACAGGGGGGGGGGTGACGCCCCCTGTACCTGATTGGCTGCACAGGGTGTTAGGCAGCAGGTCCTGCAAGGTCACTAAAAATGAGTAGAAAAGCCATAGAGCTGCCGGTGTCGCTGCAGCCACGCAACCCCAGGAGCAAGTGCCTTCTACGGTGGTGGCGGAGGGCCAGAAGCTGGAATCCCCCCTCTATTTAGAAGCGCTGCTCGCCGTTGGCAGCAGGGAAGCCAAACCGAACAGACTGTGCTTTACTGGGTGCTGCCGTCACAGACCACTGATGTGGACGTTGAAATGGAACTGACAGCCGCCGCCTGGGACGGAGGCGTGAGCCGGCAGCCGGGGCATATAGGTGAGTGGTCGGCTGGGAGCGTAGCACGCATGCCAGAAATGCTGGCCGGCACAGAGCACACATGCTGCAGCGTCTGCATAGATGTGTCTGAACGCTGCAGCCTTAGCCTGAGGGTTACTATAGTTCTTAGGCTTACATTATGGCATGTACATGCTGCCATATTACAGCGATAATATGGCAGCATTGACAGGTAATAATGTAAGCCTAAAAAGTATAGTAACCCTCAGGCTGAGGCTGCAGTGCAGGGACAAATCAATTCACACAGTGCTGCTAGGATCTTCATGGTCTTACCCTATCAGGAGCTGGGGGTGTGAGAGGGGCGTTCCTCCTGTCAAACCCCTAGCTTCTGGTGGCGTCAATATACAATAATACCTTTGTTGCACAGCTGCAGCGCTAGAAGGGTTAAGTGTTCAATAAAATCCAGAGCCTGCATGTAAATGTATTAAGTCTGTCATGTGATGTGATATGAGAGAGAATATAAATGGGAGTGCTTGAGAGCTGGAAAGGGTCTTCATCTTCAACCTGTGTTCCATTTACCAAACACAGATGATTTGAGTTCCACCAAACACAGAGCCACATGAAAGCACCTTCAGCTTCCTTGTGAAGATGGAAGAAGAGGAGAGATTTTCCCGTGCTGATTGTGCTCTGGATGTGAGTAGAGTGAGCCCCCAAAGCAGAGAGAGAGAGAGCAATTGTAAGTAACTACTTCTTCTCAAGGCTAGTGCAGAGGAACTACTTCACTGTCTAATTTTCCTATGTGGCCGTCTTGAGCCTAGATCACCGCGTAGAGGCACACCCTGTAATTGACACCCCCTTGTGTCTTCCAGACTGGGTGGAGGTTACTACAAAAGAAATAATCACTGTTCACACGTGCGTTTTTGAGCTTGTGAGAGCCATGTGGAGGTACTGCGTTTTGAAGACTAGCCTTTTTACCTGCACGGTGAAGTCTATAAGTGAATTGCCTTGTAATAATTGTTCAAAGTTTGTCAAAGTAGAAGTTCGCCAGGCTCTATCCGTTCCTAGGGACCCGTAGTACTAAGAAACTGTCTAAGACTGCATTTATTTCTCTGCCGAGGGTCATACTGATGGAACATCAACTGATTTTCCCTGTGCTATTGGGGGAATAAAAGAATGCAAGCTATCTATAAGCAGAGAGATGGTGAGGGAACACTTAGCTAATGTAAATGAATTCAAGTCTCAAGCTCCAGATGAATTACAGTCTAGGATACTAAAGGAAGCAGCGGAGGTAATTGCTGAACCACTCGCCATAATCTTTGAAAATTCCTGGAGAACAGAAGTCCCAGAAGATTGGAAAAGGGCAAATGTTGATCCGATCTTCAAAAAACGGAAGAAGTTTGATACAGGAAACTACAGGCCTGTGAGCTTGACTTCTATACCGGTAAAGATCTTTGAACAAATTATTAAACAGCATGTATGCAAATAGTTGGATAAAAATAGAGTAATTAACCAGAGCCAGTATGGATTTGTAACAAACAAGTCATGCCAGACTAATCTAATTTCCTTCTATGACAGAATCACTTACTAGGTTGATCAGGAAAATGCGATGGATATAGTATATCTTAACTTTAGTAAAGCATTTGAAAAAGTATCTCATACCATACTTATTGCAAAAAATGACCAAATATAGGATTGACAAGGGAACTGTTAGGTACGAACACTGGCTGAGTGTTCGTACTCAAATAGTGGTCATAATTGGCTGCACATCCAAGTGGGGTTACCACAAGGCTCTGTCCTAGGCCCAGTGTTGTTCAACAGTTATATAAATGATCTGGAGGAGAGAATTGATGGGAAACTGACCAAATTTTCTGACGACACAAAGCTAGGAGGGCTAGCTAACACTAGGGAAGAGAGAGAGTATTCAAAAAGATCTAGAAAAATTTGAACAGAATGGTATTTAACAAGGAGAAATGCAGAGTCCTACATCTGGGCAAGAAAAATGAAAAAAAGCACATACATAATGGGGAGGAATTGAGCTAAGCAGCAGCACATGTGAAAAAGACTTGGGTATACTAATAGATCATAGACTGAACATGAGTCAACAATGTGATGCAGCAGCCAAAAAGGCAAACACAATTCTGGGATGTATTAAGAGAAGCATAGAGTCTAGATCACGTGAGGTCATTATACCCCTCTACTCTTCCTTAGTCAGACCTCATCTGGAATACTGTGTCCAGTTCTGGGCACCCCACTTTAAAAAAGACATAGACAAACTGGAGCAAGTTCAGAGAACAGCTACCAAGATGGTGAGCAGTCTGCAAATCATGTCCTATGAGGAACGGTTAAAGGATCTGGGAATGTTTAGCTTGCAAAAAAGAAGGCCGAAAGGAGACTTAATAGCTGTCTACAAATATCTGAAGGGCTGTCACAGTGCAGAGGGATCAGCCCTATTCTCATTTGTACAAGGAAAGACTAGAAGCAATGGGATGAAACTGAAAGGGAGGAGACACAGATTAGATATTAGACACTAAGGGTGATCAATGAGTGGAACAGGTTACCACGGGAGGTGGTAAGTTCTCCTTCAATGGAAGTGTTCAAAGAAAGACTGGACAGACATCTGTCTGGGATGACTTAGTGAATCCTGCACTGAGCAGGGGGTTGGACCCGATGACCCTGGAGGTCCCTTCCAACGCTACCATTCTATAATTTATCCTGGGATCAGGGGGTAGCCTTACTCTTCAATTTCCCACCCTATCTTAAATTGGGTATTGAGGGACACCACTATGCATGAGACTACTTGGGCCGGTTTCACATCTGTGTCAGGACCTCCGATTCTATATGTACCATATATGAAGTTTTACCTTTTCCTTTCTAATAAAATTCAGATACTAATATTGTTATGAAAAATGGTAACCGTATATTTTTTGACTATAAAGAACAAATACGATAAGAGAAGTTATATATTTCGTCATGTAACTAAAAATTTTGAACAAAAAAAAAATCTTATTTACATAGTTTCCACTGCAATGGCACCAAAAAAGCAAGTATCTGGGGACATAGGGTAGTTAAAGGTTATAGGGTGAATCTTTAGGCCGGTGTTACATAAACGTATTTGCGTTGCGCATTTGTGAGCGTGTGTGCTTGTTTTACTGTACTTTTTGCACACTTATGGTGCGCATTTGCTTGCACAAAAAAACGCAACCATGTTCCTATTCATTGAAATGGGCAACTAGTGTAATTAGTTCAATATGTGCCATTTTTGTGCACAAATACGTGGGATAATAGAGCATGCCATGTTTTTGGTTTTGCTGTTCTTGTGATCACTGGGCGTCCCAAAGGTTTAAACCCTCAGGCATTTGTGCATTCATCATCTATTCTATCAATGAGTAACAAATATATTTAGCGGGAGACTCCTATAAGTACAGTCAATGTTATGGTTTTGGAAAATAATATGAGACGGCGCTCAACCCACTGTAATGAAATGCCACTGCAATAAATGAATGGGACTTACCTGGCGTAGGCGGGTGGGTCTCGTGAGGGACCCCCCACCTAACACCTCCACGTCCCAGTAAACGTTGTATATATCGAATTCCAATTCCTGGAAGACTTCAATCCAAATTTTCTAAGACTCCTCTCTCCAGTCCGGAAAACAAGGAAAGCGGTGCAAAGAGCCAGCAAGGATCTGTCGCACCCCTAGGATAGGGATGCGACTCCGTATACACGAATATAAAGAAAAAAGCCAAAAAAGGATCCAGCGCTCCAAAGCAGATCTCTTTAGCCCAGTAAATACAAGGCCCTTTAAACTTAAACTTAAAACTTGAAAAAGTCGCTGTTATGCGACGAAACGCGTCGGACATATTCTCAATAAAAGTATCCATATGTTTTGAAGTTTAAAGGACCTTGTATTTACTGGGCTAAAGAGATCTGCTTTGGAGGGCTGGATCCTTTTTTGGCTTTTTTCTTTATATTAATGTTATGGTTTTAGTGTGTGTTCAAAATATCCTGCCTATTTTATACCCAGGACTGTGACAGTAAGGCTGCCTGTCCACGGGCATTTTTGAATTGCGTTTCCCGTGGTGATAATCAGGCGGGGAACGCAGGCTCCTGCTCCCAGGCGGCGGCTCCTGTGGCGGATATCCACCGCGGGATACCGCAACGCCCGTGGAGAGGCAGCCCTACAATGAGACGATGGAACTCTCTGCCTGAGGACATGGTGATGGCAAATTTAAAAGGTGTTCAGGGCCCCTCTTGTTCTCTTTCTCGAGCGATATTATATGTTTTATAGTCATTAATAACTTCAAAAGGGTTGTTGATCCGGGGATTATACCAATTGCGAGATTGGAGTTGGGAAGGAATTTTTTCCCTTAGATGGGGAAAATTGGCTTCTATCTCCATTTGGGTTTTTTACCTTCTTCTGGATCAACATTGGGGGTTAATAGGCTGAACTGGATGGACATGTCTTTTTTAAACCTTACATACTATGTTACTATTTAGACCAGTATTCTGTTCACATTCTCGTGGTTCACCCCGCTAGTCGTCATCCTTCCCTTTAACATTGAACATAATTGCCTTTCCCTACCTTTTCTGGTCTTACAGCAGGACTCTACTCTGTTTTCCAGGGTGATTATTTGGGAGGCGAAATGCACACAGGAGAAGAATTCCTCTTGTTTTATCTGCTGGGCTGTTAATAACAGTTCCCACATATATCCTACAATGAACAAAAAACTCCCGCCGGGATAAATAAGGAGTGATAGAGATGGCCTCTGCGGGCGCTCCAACTAAGAAGAACTTCTGAAAAAACCGGAGGGATTATATAGCTGTATACATGGACAAGCTGGGGAAATATTAGAGAGTGATAAATAATGTGACTGGCTGGGATGTAACGTTCTGCTTGTTCTGTGCTGTGTCTTTGTTCTAAGACGAAAGTCTGAGAATCAGTGTGGATCTTCTAATTCCCAGCTAGTTTCCATAGGTGGTTCCGGTGTCCATGGCTTGTTTACCCACTTCTTACTGTATGCCCACTTCAGGTATCTAGCAGCTCTCTTTACATGCAGTTGCCTTAGCGGTAATTGTATACATTGTAGCAGAATGTTTAGATGGTTACAGTTCAGTTTTATTATAGGCTAATTAGATACATGATACAGTTGCAATGAAAATTTATCCCCCCCCCCCCACGCGAATTAGGTTTATTTTCCAAATTTACAAACCTTCAGCTCTTTGCAAAGAAAAAAAAAACATTGGACAAGAACAATTAAAATGGCTCAACACAACTAATTTTTTCAACAAATTTAACACAAAATGCCACTTTTAAGGACCACTACAGAATTATATTCAACCTCTTATGAGTAGAATCCCTCATAAGATTTGCAAATCAGATGTTTTGTCAAGTGCACCTGATGCAACTAATCAAGGGCTTCATTAGTTGCATCAGGTGTATTTGAGATAAAACACCAACTACCTGGACTGGCTAGGGCTTTGTTGACTGTCGCATTTGATTACATGTAGGGCACTATTGCACGTGCTGTTACTGCCCCGTAGGAGCTAAAACTGTTTTATTTGGGGGGTGGGGAGAGGGGGATTTGGGTACCTTTTGAGCAATTCTTGACTAAAATCACCCAAAAATATGGCACGCTGCAATTTTTCTAACCTGCTGCATTGCTGCAAGAGAAAAATCACACGCATTTAAAAAAATTGATTGTTGTCCTGGGCGATTTCTGTGCATTTCGCAACGCACAAATCTAGTATTAAAATCATCCGTGTAAATGCTCCCTTAGAAACCATACTGTATGTTACTTTGTTTCATATTTACATTTACTCAGGTTGATCTATGTGGTTTCAATACCCAGTATATACTCATACGGAGGAATGTATTTACCATATTTTATCCATACACAGCAGTCTGCAAGCGAGACTAATCCCGTCTCTGCTGCGTTTGGTTCCTTGGCGTTTGTGAATGACGTGTGATAGAGCATGCCAAGTAAATTTCGGAAAATCACACCATTTCTATTGAGGTACCAGATTGGAAGTACTTGCATCCTCTCGGATGAGGTCCCTATCACATGGTGTCTCTATAGAACTTCAGCGCTGATGTTAATGACATATAGGCTACTCTGCGATACCAACGTTGGCATATATGTGCATTGGTGACAACTGGTGTGTCTCGACACAGATAACTCTTTAATCCCTGGCTCTTGAGACCCTTGGTAAACCCCTTCTGCCAGGGGAAGATTTACCCGCATCAGCCAAAATGTAGTTCTACATGGGGATCATACAAATGAATGGCTGTTTCTGTAATACATGGACAGAGAGACCCTCTTTGTCCACAGAACCACCTTTAAACTGCACAAGACCTTTTTAAGGGTACGGTTAAGTGAGCTTTACCTACCGTAGGTAATGCTCGTAATTTACCACTAATTGCCAGGCTACAACTGAACTTCCAACTTCAGCCTGGCAATTAGCAGTAAACTGCTGGCACTAGTGGCAGCCGCTGATGCTCGTGTGATAGTACCCTTATTGGGCTAATTTGTAAAAGTTTTGCTGATTTGACAGTCATTAGGATACGTAGGCAAATTAATTGGCCAAGGGTGAGATTTGCTTTTGACAAATAGGAGGATAATAAATCAATGATGCATTCTATTCTATAGATCAGCAAATTAGTGAAACGGGCAAAAACTGCAAAACTGTTCACTCGTCTCTATGTGCGAAATATGTATCTCTCATCCTAGATAATGGATTTACACAATTTTTATAGCTTCTCTTCTAAGCAAATGTGCATGAAAATTTTTCAACTACTTGTCATAGCCAGAGGCATTAATATCTTCTGCTACAGTGGTCTATGTGCTGGGAAAGACTGATTCAGATGTTCAAAGTGGATTTCATGCTGCACTATATGCAAAGTAAGACCTCATGCACACGGCGCGGAGGTTGTATACCGCCACACCAAGTCTGGTATGGTTGCCATCTATGCAGCCGTTTGGGATTCTTCTGTGCAGCCGTACATTGCTTCTAGGGCCGAAAGTCTTGTATAATTGGCATCCAATTGAACATGCTGCAATTTTTGAAATTGGAGGTACTGTCAAGGCCTCATGCACTTTTAGAGGTGAGGTGCTTTGTATGGCTTGGTCTAAAATGGAGCTGTAATATGGCCATGTGCATGAGATTATTCAAAGAGGTTTCCTAATTACCGAGTTTGCAAAGATGATAACAACTACAAATGACCATTCTAAGCCCTAAATGCACGGTCGCCCATTTTACTGAGAATTGGGGTCCATGCATGCAACAAAGGTGCATAGAGTGTGGTTCAAAAAGAATGCCACAAAAGTAAAGTTGATTTATGAATTGACATACAATAGACATGGAAGAACTCTTTAAATTTGTAATGGACCTTACAGATGTTGGTGACACTAGACTATGTTGGGCACCGTTGATGACACTAGACGACACCTGTGTAGTGGAATCGATAAGAGGATATATTGGGACAAGTCTGGGCAGAATTGGACTACTGTCTTGGCATATGCTGTGCCAACAACAGCGCCCACGTCAAACATCTGTGAGGTGCATGAAGTACTTAGAGTCCTTCTGTTGTTTTCATGTCATTCTGACTGTTGTCACTTCATATATGAAGAAATCTGCTTTACCTTTGCACCATTCGTTCTGAATCACACTGTATAAGAGGCGGCATGCAGACTTCCTACCGTTCTGTATTACGGATCCATAGACACTATATACGCCTCTGTGTGTTACTCTGTATGCTCCCCTAAGATATTCTTCTTTTTAATGCAAATTGGCATAAATCGCAACCCTTTTAGAGTTTGGTTTGAGAAAGCATGGCATTAAAATCCAGATTAAGCCACCAATGATGTAGTCATTTATTTTCTGCCCCTATGTGACTAGGAAATTGAGGGGAAGTTGAATGACAACCCCTGTGAGAACTGTAACGTGATCATGTTCATGGTCCTCCAACTTTTACCTGAAAAGGATATAACCAAGAAACAGCTGAGTAGTGTTCCTTGTTATGATCGACCGGGAGCTAAAATCATCCTGAGCCAAGTTTTAGCAAAAGTCGCCAAAATATTGGCTAAGCACTTCTGCTAAGGACAAGGACAAGTGCGTTGGCTTAGTACTGCTGCCTCAGTGCTGGAGTTCTAGGTTTGAATCTGACCTTGATGGGGATTTGAACCTGAGGGACCCCAGCGCTGCAAGGCAGCACTGCTAACCACAGTGTAGGGGATAACTTGCTGATTGGTGGGGGTCTTAACATTGACATCCTTGCCGATCTTGAGAACCAGAGTGCCTGGTAGTTCTTTTTGTAAGGTTACTGGACCCCTGCAGCGAGAAGGAGATTGAATGGAGCGCTGGTTAATTGAATAGAGTTACACTGTTTCTTTAGCTCCCTAGTTATGCTTACAATGACTTCTATGGAAGTTACGGAAACGGCGTAATGTGGGGCATTTGGCATTTCCATCCTCCTGGCAATCGCATTCAAGATATCTGGTGGCAGTGGAGGCCAAAGGAGATGCTAGAAGTGGGACCCACCCTTAACAGACTTTGGTTATGCCACAAAAGTCTGAGATGAGAATACCCCTTTAAAAAGCTCTGTAAGTTTACTTTTTTAATATCTTTTTACCCTCCACTGACGTCCCCAAAGGCTGAGGAAATTGATTCTGCAGATTTTTTTTTTTTCGACACCTAAGAGAAAAATGGCGACTGACCTTGTGATTTTGGGGAGGGATAGGAAAATAGAATTGCAATAGTTCCTTTCTGTTTATAACACACACTCAATTAAACCCTCGTTTGAAGTTTAAAGGAGCACAATGTCGTTTCTGTTTGTGCCCGCTTTAATCTCCTAGCAGCTATTTATTAAGAGCGCTCCACTTCATACCCTGTTAGCGCTGCTGCTGCTCTGAACGGTCTTTTGTGTGTGGAGTGGGGCAGAGAGGGTGTTGTGAGGAGGAGGCTTTGTATCACGGAAATTGTATTTGCATGCACGTTGTGAATCCCTCCACCTATACGTGGATGTATAGTGCCGCTGTTGTATGTACCATTCTTATCGTCTAATGGATTTGTTTCCTTTCTCCATGGAAGCGCTATGCGGCCGTATACGTCATGCTAGAGATGCCAGGCTGGGCATGAAGTGGACAAAGAATGTTGGAGTTTGAGCAGTTCCTGAACGCGATCAGACTGCAGAGTGTCATTTGGAACAGGAGGCTTTGTGCAGAGGGGCATGTAGGCCAACAACCGCCCCCCGGAGAGGGGAAAAGGATGGAGGATTTAGTCTTTCCCCAGATTTGGATTACCTAGTCTTTAAATGACAGAATAAAATAATTAGTGTCAGGTATACGCTAAATTGCAGCAGGAAAAAGCTTGTAGACTCTGGTATGTGTGTGTATAACTGTTTTGCTGGGGTAATGACAATTAAAAAAGACTAGAGGGCAAGAGATGGGGTGGAAAGCCTCTTGACCAAGGGTGCTAGGCCCCTTGTGCTACCTGTGGCATTTAATGATGGAAGGGGTGGGAAGGGACTTGTTAATTATATAGCGCAAACTTATTCCGCAGCCTTATTAGGTAATTTATATTTAATACCCCCTAGCAAGCTGGGTACTCATTTTACCGACCTTGGATGGATGGCTTGGTCAACCTTGAGCCACGTGGGGATTGAACCCGCAACCTTCAGGTCATGAGCGAGCGCTTAGGACTACATTCTTAAGCCTTAACACTATGGCCCATGGATGGTGCTTCCGGTAATGTTCCTCTTACCCGTCACCTCAAAATATCCACAGTATGGCCCCCAGAATCCTCCACTGTCTTATGGTAGCAAACAGGGCTTGGTTTTATTACCTTGCTTGCGGTTCTTGTGGCCTCTTCCACTCTGATCCAAGAACTTTACTGCATCTTTTCTGCACTCCTCTCTCTGTCAAACTGTGCCCTCCACTCTTCAGGGCTTCCCTCAACCATGTAAGCCTTGCTCCACCGCTGACCATGGGTACTTTGCCACTCATCAGGGAAACCCACCATTGGCTTCTGTACTCCTTACCCATCCCGGCAGTTAGGTTTGCTGCGCCGCCCTTTCCCAGCATGGTGGCTCATTTTCAGCTTCTTATGGTTTCCCTGAGGGTTGGTCCTCCCAAGGGTTATGGCTAGTATATACACATGGGATATACTGGAATGGAAAATCTGTGGCAGAAATTCTAGGGGTGTTTTTCTCAAAAGTGGTCTTAAGTAAGTAAGACTCGCCCCTTCATTGGCTGGTGCCAAGAGCTGGTGGAAAGAGTCTGTCGAATCTGGTGCAATCTGATATCTATGTCTGCTGCATTTAAAAAAGGTGGTTGATCAGTTGGCCGACTCCTCCTTATTGTATTAAGTTGTTATATTGTATCTTTATTGTATGTTGATCTACATGCATTTAAGACTCTGCTCACATCTGGATTGGAGGCTCTGTCCGGAGCCTCTGGCACAAAATCCCAGATGGCGTGGCATGCTCACTATTTTTTTGGAGAAAATGCTTGATAGCATGACTGAAACCTTGGTGGTTTTTTTTATGATCGGCAACTTGTGGCCACGGCAGCTTGCAAGTCGTAGCATGGCCGGATTGACTTCAATGAAAGTGCAAGGGTTGCAAGGCAACAAGGTGATCCTTTGGGCATGGCACAGGTTATATGACTAAGTCACTGTATCCTAATTCTTACTTTCAAGATGAATGGAAACAAGAACCCTTTTATGAAGTGATCCTAACATGAGTCGAGACTTTCTGTGCTGGCTGCTGCAGCCCCTACTGACATTTATGGCATAACCTTTGGGGTATAATGAGACAACCCTTTAAAGAGAACCTATAGGCATGTTTGCAGCCACTAAACCACTAGCATGTTGTGAGGCAGCTGTAGTTTAACTTTCTAAATTTGTTCCTGTGACACACAGCCGTTTCAGCATAAGGCTAATGAGAAGATGGAACAATACCTCTGCAGCGCCATCTATTGGAAGGCAGCATTCCTGCAAGTCAATGTCAAACTTTTTAGACAAGTCTTATAACAATGAATGTGAATTGTAAGCCAGCTATCTCTGTGTAGTATTCTGGCAGTCATTGTTATAAGACTTGTCTAAAAAGTCTGACATTGACTTGCAGGAATGCTGCCTTCTATAGGAGGCTCTGCAGAGGTGGTATACCATCTTTCCAATTGCATATTACCCAGAAGTGCATGGATGGCCTTATAAGTCTTCTCATACACCTCCTAGGTGCTCTCCTTAGGCCTCATGTCCACGGGGAAAATCAGGCCCGCTACGGATTCTCCATGTAGAATCTGCAGCGGGTCCCTCCTGCCCCGCGGACATGAGCGCTTAAAATAGGAATAAATCAGAATTAACTTACCTCTCACACGCTCCGGATACTTCCTTCGCTGCGGCGTCATCTTCTCTCGTCGCGGCCGGATCTTCTTTCTTCGGCTCGGCGGATGTGCATGATGACGTCGGTGACGTGCCCCGCGCATGCGCCGGGCCGAAGCAAAATGATCCGGCCGCGACTGAGAGAAGATGGCGCCGCGGCGAAGAGAAGAACCGGAGCGTGTGAGTAAAATCTGATTTTTGTGTCCCGCGGATCCGGACGGCTTCCATAGGCTTCAATAGAAGCCCGCGGGAGCCGTCCCCGCGGGAGACCCGCATGAAAATGGAGCATGGTCCAGATTTTTTCATGCTCCATTTTTTTTAAAATCACTTTTATTGACGATCCGCGGGTATTTATCTACCCCGCGGGTGGTCAATGCATTCCTATGGGATGCGGATCCGCGGGCAGGAGAAGAGTTAAAATCCGCTGCGGATTTTAATTCTTATTTTGCCCGTGGACATGAGCCCTAAGGAGAAATGATACCCTACCTGAACATAAGGCTAGGTACACACGACCGTAGCTCTGAGTTGCTTCTGAAGGATTTGGGCACAACTCGCATCATACAGCAGACCCATCCAGGGGCTGACCGATATACATGGATGATGTACAATCAAGGGCATTGCATGTCCTATTTCTCAGACAGAGTTTTTACGTAGACTGTGGGTCCATATGAAAAAATGTCCACGTCAATGTCCATAGCCTTATAGGGTACAGTGGGGCCCATGTGCTGTCCATGGAATTACATGGCTAGAAAATAAAGCTGCCGTGTGAACCTAGCCTTAGAAAGAGGAGTTGCAGCCTACCAGAGATGAGTCCGGGAGTCTCCTCTGGGGGCCTTACATGTGTCTATTACATACATTAGGTCCACGACAGTACAGGTGCATTGTAAAGGAAGCTAGAACAGCATGTACAGTGAAATGTGGTGCATTGTTCTAGTTCTCTGCTTCATATGCACATTGCGTAGACTACAGTATGCGAGTGTGATTGAGATTAATATATATTAATTTCTCAAATTACTATTTGATAGTTTTAATGCTGCAAAGTAAGAATGCATGCTAAAGATCTACATCAAATCAATATTTGGTGTGACCATCCTTTGCCTTCAAAACAGCATCAGTTCTTCTAGACACTTGCAAGCAGTTCTTGAAGGAACTCGGCCGATAGTTGTTCCAGACCTCTTGGAGAACTAAGCATATATCTTCTGTGGATGTAGGCTTGTTCAAATCCTTCTGTCTTTTTATATAGACACACAGTTAGTCTGTTGAGATCAGGGCTCTATGGAGGCCATATAATCACTTCCAAGACTCCTTGTTCTTCTTTATACTGAAGATAGTTCTTAATGACATTGGCTTAGGCCTCATGTCCACGGGGAAAATCAGATCCGCTGCAGATTCTCCATGTAGAATCTGCAGCGGGTCCCTCCTGCCCCGCGGACATGAGCGCTGAAAATAGAAATTTAAAAGCATTTACCTATCCGTAGCGTGCGGGGAAGGTCAGCTGTTCCTCACGGCCGGATCTTCATTTTCGGCCGGCGGATGAATTCCTGACGCCGG
Source organism: Eleutherodactylus coqui (assembly GCF_035609145.1). Lineage (NCBI taxonomy): Eukaryota > Metazoa > Chordata > Amphibia > Anura > Eleutherodactylidae > Eleutherodactylus > Eleutherodactylus coqui. Next base: position 282,256,957 of record NC_089839.1, read on the forward strand.
CGGCACGTCGCCGGCACGTCGTCGACGTGCCGCGCGCATGCGCCGGGCACATCCGCCGAGCCGAAGCAAGGGAGATGCGGCCGTGAGGAAGAGAAGAGCTTCGCGGTCCGCTGCGGTGAGTAAATGCTTTAAATTCCTATTTTAGGTCTCCCGCGGATCCGGACGGCTTCCATAGGCTTCAATAGAAGCCCGCGGGAGCCGACCCCGCGGGAGACCCGCACGAAAATGGAGCATGGTCCAGATTTTTTCATGCTCCATTTTTTTTTAAATGCCTTTTATTGACGATCCGCGGGTATTTATCTACCCGCGGGTGGTCAATGCATCCCTATGGGGTGCGGATCCGCGCGCGGGAGATCCGCTGCGGATTTTAAATCACATTTTGCCCGTGGACATGAGCCCTTAATGTTTGAGGTCATTATCCTGCTGAAGAATAAATTTGGAGCCAATCGGACACCCCCAATGGTATTGCATGATGGATATGTATTTGCCTGTGTTTCTCAGTATTGAGGAGACCATTAATCCTGACCAAATCCCCATTCCCATTGGCTGAAATGCAGCACGGAACTTACATGCTTACACCATGCTTCACTGCTGCCTGCAGATACTCATTACTGTCCCACTCTCCAGACCTTCAGTGAACAAACTGCCTTCTGTTACAGCCAAATATTTAAAATTTTGACTCATTAGTGCAGAACTCCTGCTGCCATTTTTCTGCACCCTTAGGTTCCAATGTGTTTTTTTTTTTTTTTTTGCATAATCGAATCGCTTGGCCTTGTTTCTACGTCAAAGGTATGTTTGGTTTTTTTTGGCCATGATTCTTCCATGAAGACCACTTCTGGCCCAAATTTTCTGAACAGTAGATGGGTGTACCCGGGTCCCACTGGTTTCTGCCAGTTTTGAGTTGAGGGCACTACTGGACATCGTCCAATTTCAAAGGGAAGGACGCATGATGCGTCTTTCATCTGCTGCAGTAAGTTTCCTTGGCCGACCACTGCATCTTCAGTCCTTAATGTTGCCTATTTCATTGCGTTTCTTGAAAGGTTTGAATAGTACACATTGCTTTGAAAACTTTGCCTGAATGAGACCTTTCCAATGCAGTATAACCATCTTGTGTCTTGTTGTGGTGTATGGCTTGTGACCTGAAACGGTCTTCTAGAATCTCACCTTTGTAGTAGTTTGACTGGTCCTGTTGAGCTGTGTAGTAGTTTTAAGCCTCCTACACAGCTGTTTCAGTATAATTCTAAAAAAATTATTTAATTTATGTGTATTTTTTCCTTTACATACAAAGGTATATACTGCACCATACCCACCACTCTACAAACTTTTAGACATCCTCCATTTTTCAACTTCCATTGAAGATCTGCAAAGCGTTCCGCAATCTGTTCTGTTTCTTTAATTTGAAACTGTTTAATTTTTTACCTTCTTGAGATAACTTCATGGAAGATCTGAACAGTTTGGGAAGAAAATGTAATACCCAATGAGATCCGTGCATCTGTATACCAATCTGAATTTTATCTACTCCAGGGGTCACTATAATTGCTGTACACATTCATCATCTTCTTATGTTCCAACTTCTCGGAGGAAGGTGCAACTGTAAACAAGAAACAACACAAGAGCCTTGTAGATGTGAAGATTTTAGAAGGGAACATGTTCTGCTGGAAAGAAGAAAGAGAATGGTAGATTAGAAATGTATGAGGAACTCTCTCATTAAGCTCAGAGTGGTGAGGATAGGATTTAAACCCGGTCAAGCCATGTCAGATCTCCTCCAGATTGTGGCCCTTATTGTCCATGAAAGCCGTAAATTTGCTGGAGATGAATATGTGAACGTTTTAGATGTCCTAGATGACAAGACGCAGTATAGTAAAATATGCCCTCGTAATGCTGATATACACTCAGCCATGTCAGGCAGAGGTAATAAAAAGGGCTAAAGCGCTCATCTATAATTTAGGAAAAAGATACTGGGAACAATGAGGAGTATATCAAGGCAGCATACGCTGCAGTATCAGGATCTGTATACCCATGTACCCCTGATAAATGGTGCATAGCATTCTCCTGAGTGCTCTGATCATGAGGAAAGGAACAACGATCAGCAGTTTTCAAGACATTTTTATATCCGTCTACATAAAGTGTTGAACTTCCAAATGTTTTGCTGCATTTCCTTTTTTCTTCTCTGGTTGCTTTTAACGTCAGGTTAAAAATGTTGCTACTTACCTGTTAGTGGAGCGCAGTGAGATCATGCTGTCCGCAGAGAGTAGATATATCACAGACCTATAAAGGTAAGCAACGTTGGTGAGGTAGAGACGTAAAGAGGTATTACAGAAGTTATTGGAGATCTGCCATGATGAAGAAGAAAAAGTTTTTGTACACTGAAGAGAAGCGGTCATGTTTGGCTTTGGCAAAAACATTGGGGGAAATATTCCAAATACTGCTCTTAACCCTTTCCAATCCACTGTTTGACATCTAAAGACATTATGATTTAAGGCTGTACAGCTCTGATGTTGGAAGACGTCCGTCGGGGTTCTCTTACTGTATATTGCCAGCATCTCCGCTGTCGGAGCCTATCCAACGTGTCACCTCATGCAGTACTGGCTTTAGCCAGCATATAGCGCCGTTGTATAACGGCAGAAAGAGTAAGCCCCCTAGGAAAACCAGGATACAAATTGGATTGGAAAGGGTTAATATTTCTAGTGGTGTACGATGTGTCTAGTATCTAAAGAGGCGCACGTCTCGGTTTTCCCGTGTCCCTACAAAGAAATGTATGCCAGACTCATGTATTTGTGGTATAATTTATGCCAGTTTTTTAGCATAAATTATATGTAAATGTGTAGATCTGGGGTAGGCATGCCCCTTTTTGGGAAAGTAATGGAGAGTGGTGCAGAACACAGTCACAAGCCTTGCACAAAATTTTTGTGGTCGTTTTTACGCCAAAAACTGGCATGAAATTGTTTGCATATACATAATTACTTTCATATAATTATTTTTGCTTAAACTATATTAAAATTTAATAGAGATCAATTAAGATACTGTTTTGCCTTATGGAGACTACCAGCTTGCATAGGGTGTCTTAGAGGCCAAGCAGTGCTCCCTGGGAAAAGGTACACAAATTAGCTCTACTCTAAAGGAAAGAAAACTCCAAAAGTCAATATGTGGCACTAGAGAAACGGTTAACTGAACTTCAGTAAAAGAGGTTGTCTGCGTTCAAAACTAATGCATATCACCTATCACCGTGCGGTCTGGCGCCACAGCATCTGATAGGTGACATCACCCAGCCAGAAGGCCTGCCGATGTCCCTTAAACCTGTCACTCATGTGTCTACATTAGAAGCACTGAGGCAGGTTTAAGGACATCACTGAAGACCTCCCACTCTTAGAAAACTATTTTTTTTTTCTTTTAGCTCTTAAAGGGAAACCTATCTGCAGCATATTAAAGAGCTACTTTAGCCAAAACCCTTTTTTCCATCCCTGCCCCTTCACTTGATTGCCTGTCACACTCTGGGCATCTCCTATGTTACAATCGCTTCCATACAGTGCAACCTCCTATCTGATACCTCTCAGGCACCATCTTGATGCTGAGATTTATCCCTGCTGATTTTCTTTATGCACTGCTAACACTCTCATGATGTATCAACACAGCATCACATGACCAGCTGGAGCCAGTATCATCTCTGCCTGCTGGAGGGGCACAGATTACCTTCTGTATTTTATATTTCTCTATTAAACTACATACCTTAAGTATATCCTTAGGAGGTTGAACTAGGATCTCCTTCATTATGTCTGTGTGACAGGAGCTGTGTAATCATCATCAGTAGCTGTTACAGCAGTTTGTGTCCCTCTCTAAAGAGCTTGTGTAGTAGGATGCATCACACAGCACTTATGCTGACTAAAAAACTGACGTCTTGCATCCCATAGGGATGCATTGGACACCCGCAAGTAGTAAAATACCTGCGGATGTCATTTTTCCGTTCAGGCACGGATCCGCGTGCGGGAAAAAATCCAGACATGCTCCATTTTCGTGCGGGTCTCCCGCGGGGACGGCTCCCGCAGGCTTCTATTGAAGCCTATGGAAGCCGTCCGGATCCGCGGAGCACCCGTACCAGAATTAAAACTCACCTCTCCGGACGCTGCGGTTCTTTCCTCCTTCGCGGCCGGATCTTCTTTCTTCGGCCTGGCGTATGTGCCCGGCGCATGAGCGCGGCATGCTGCTGCTGTGCCGAGCACATCCGCCGGGCCGAAAAAAGAAGATCCGGCTGTGGAGGAGGGAAGAACCGCAGCGTCTGGAGAGGTGAGTTTATTCTTATTTTTAGGCCTCATGTCCGCGGGGCAGGAGGGACCCGCTGCGAATTCTGCATGGAGAATCCGCAGCGGGCCTGATTTTCTCCATGGACATGAGGCCTAAGTCACTATAGTTTAAAGGGGTTTTCCAGGCAAAGGTACTATTAATGACCTGACCTATTCTGAGGATGGGTCATTAATGGTACATCAATCCTTGATCAGCTGGGGGTCTACCGCTCGGGATCCCAGCCAATCGGGAGTCAGCTTTCAGCACCAGGATAGACCTGTGTTTTGGGATGGCAGTGGAGGTTGGAGGGAGGAGGTGAGTATGGCGTCTTTTATGTTTTGACAGAATGGTAGGTACATTTCTAAAATTATTTTTTGCTTCCAGACAACCTTTTTAAGTTCACTTTGTATGTGACTGGAGAAGAACACATAATGAAACTCAAAATCGGCAGAAAATAAGTAAAGGCAAGGTATTTGCAAAGTTACTCAATTGTTGTATGTAGTTTTGAATTGTGAAACGCAAAACGAGAAGCTGTCACCGTTGACGAAAAGCACTTCCGATCACTCTTCCTTGTTTTAAAAGACAAGGGGTGTAGAAATCGTATGCAATGGTCATCTTGATGCGCTATAAGGCTTATGAAGGCTTCTTGACACATTAGTTCATCACCTCTTGGAGTAGGAAATTGGTGAGGGTATTCGAGAATACTTCCGTAACAGCGAAGCTTGACAATGAAGATGCGCTCCTCTAATGTCAAGACCTTCACAACGCCAGGATATAGTGTCGTGTTTATGATTGACGAAGGGGCTTTCCACTTCAAAACTTGTTTCTATGGACTTTTTTTAACCCCTAAAGGACCAGGGTGTGTCAGTTCAAAAGGGACAAAAGTATAGGAATGGTTTCCTCATCTTGTTTTACAAGTTTTGATATATAATTTGTATACTTTCGGATTACAGGGAGCATATGGTGATTGTTTTGGTTGGTCGTTTTCATACACATATTCTGTAATTTTTTTTAATTTTGGTAAATATCCCCCGGTAGTAGCAGTAGAACTGGTTTGGGTCTGCTAAGATCCTGCAGATCTGCTGTGGCTGGTGGCACACAGCGATCATATGATCGCCAGGTCGACACTTCCGCTTTCTCTATTCACTACATAGCACTTATTGAACGCTATGTAGCCTGCAAGCGAGAAGGCAGAAGCAGTTAAAAACTGCTTCTACCTTCTCCTCTGGGTCCTCGTCTGTGACGAACAGCCGAGGACCCAACCTGCTCCTGCTACATTGCAGGAGCTTTAATCCCAAGGGCGTATTTTTACTATCTACCAAGATGAAAGTCCAGGTCATTTGGTGGATTACAATAAGTTGGATGTATTGTATTTTGGAGTTTCTTAAAGGGTTTGGCATTTCTACTTGCTTTTTTTGGGAGGGGGGGAGTGCATCTCCATTGTCAAGCTTCATTGTCAATACACTCTGATGTTTTTGGAGGTCTCCATGTTTGGCAATTGCAGTATACCCCAAGATATTGTTTCAGCCTCCATAGATGATTATGTGCAACATCAGAAGATGAGTAGATTTAGTATTCATTCCATTTGCCCTTTGTGGGGATTACTGCCCAAAGAAGTAAGTGCTCTACCTGTTTCTTAGCTACTTCTGTAACAAGACGCCAAATGGCTACACATGGTGTTTCTAGGACCATGCGGTCTAGCGCTGTAGGGATCCTTTGTGCTTCTCTATAGACATAATGCTAAAGCAACGATCCACAGATGAAAATCACTACGATAATGTCAATTTTTTTCGCGTTTATTATCTACAAAAGCTCTTCTTCAAAAGAAGCATTTGTCCTGATTGTCTTTGGGATTACTAATTTAAATCCTTAAAACGTGGGACGCACTCGACTGAATAACAAAAATGTATAAAACCGTACAGCTATAAGAAAGTGATTATATTACGAAGTGTAATAAAACAGTAAAGCCCTTCTAGATCTCTACATTAAAGTGCTTCATATCCGCCGCAAATTGGCCAAGATGAGAAGCCCTTTGGGCATGCAGGCTAATCGAAGATGGGGGCCAATGTTCATGACGTTTCTTGAGAAATCCATTAAATATAATTTGCACTTTGGAATTGAACTATATGTATTTTTTTTTTTTTTTACTCAAGATGTATTGAAATCCTGTGCTCACTTTTTTATCTGGTGTTTTTTCCTGCTTTGTAACAGCAGGGAGGAACTATTGATTTACTGTATCACGGGCCGTGGCTGGAATGATTGTAGCGCCTGAACTGACGAGAATCATGCTGTGAAGTGGGAGATAAAAGTGGTGCAGTGTTACATCTTTGTAAATTGACTCTTGATGATTTTTTAAGATGAGCATATGTGTTGATTAAATGGCTTTTTATGATATTGACTACAGAACATACTGTGTGTTTCTGTCTGAGATAGGAAGATTAGGTTGTGCGCCTCGAGGAGGACAGGGAGTGATGTGAGTAAATACAGCAGCGGTATCCTTGCCGTGGCTTTCACCCGAAGTGATATTCACTTCAGAAAGAGAGGGAAGGTCAGAAAACTTTAGTTTAGGGTATTTGGACATCATAGGGAAGCATCGCCTGCTTCTGGAGAAAATTCTAGAGACTCCACAATCGGCTAGCCGGAGTGGTGAGCTGCCTCGAAGAAGGTTTCTCAGCCCGCAGGACACTAGCGGCTATGTGCTATGGGGTCGAAGAATCGTTTGTAATAGTGTGTCTTCTCGCTTCATCAAGAAATGTTTCAAATATGTTGCAACGGAATGTCTTATGAAAGAAAAACAAAAAAGTTGCACAGCTTGAGCCCCCCAAAAATTTCTATGGTGACTGATCCTCGTTTTTAAGAGCAGAGCATGGAAGCAAGTGAGAATTTTAGTCCTGCTTGTCGACTGTTAGCTTAATGGTTTTTGGCTTTTTAAAAATTTTCGTGCTTTTTGTTATGCAGTTTTTGTTTCCCTTTTTTAGGTTTCTGGATTTTTTTTTTCATTGTGTTAAAACTCAAAAACGAAGGCCGTTTTCACACGATTTTTGCATGATGCGAGAGTGAGTGAAAACGCAGAATCATGAAATCAATGATTTTCAATGTTTTCATTCCCACTTGCAATGTTTTCACTCATGCGATGTTGTGAGATTTAAAAATCACAGCATGTCCTATATTTCAGCGTTTTGTGTTTATTTATTTTTTTGTGGGTTTTTGTTTTTTTCTGTAGCCCATGTCTCACTATGGAGCTTTCTTGATATTACATCGTAACGCCTGAACTTGCTATTTTTGGGCCATGTGTTTTTAACATTAGAAAGTCTTCGAAAATCCCGGGCGGCAGTGATGCAATGTGCGATTTTTCACAAGAAAAAGCATTGATGATGCTCAAGAATTGCCTAATTTTTGCAGCAGTTTTCTTGCAGTGATATCGCCATTGCCCATGTGAAACGAGCCCGACAGTGATACGTTTTTTTTCCACGTGCGCAGTACATGGTAGCAATCTTTACATTGGCTTTCAATTGTGCCTCTCACATATAGCACCCAAAATGCATGTGTAAAAAAGAAAAAAAAAAGAAAAAAAAAAAAAGCGGCATGCACTATCTTGGCGTGTATTACATGTATGGGGATTGTTGCCACACAGCAAATACAAAATTTATTGCGTGCATGCTGCATGCTCTTGCGCGAGAAATCTAAGGGCTCATTCAGACAAGTGTATGCATATTCGATCAGTGTAAACGGTACTGATTTCCCTTGTTTTTGTCTCTGTGCCATGTGTCACATGTAGAGATGAGCGAGCACGCTCGGATGCATCACTCTTGTCGAGTAACTGCTTACTGGTCTGAACAGGCTCGGTGGGGCAGTGGGGGTGAGCGGCGGGCGGCGGTGGTTAGTGGGGCAGAGAGAGAGAGATCTCACTCTGCCTCCCGCCGCCCCCCTGAGCACACTCTGACCAGTAAGCAGTTACTTGAGAAGAGCGATGCTCGCTCAAGTAACTTCTGTCTCCGAGCGTGCTCGCTCATCTCTAGTCACATCTTTTTCAAGGCCTCAAAAAACAAAAACTGAAGAAGGCCCAATTGACATCCCACTTTTTTTTTCTCTTTTCCGATAAAGGAGCACTTAATATGATACCTTTTTATCAGCACCTCTCAATCTGCACCAGTTTCTTGCCAGTCTGGATCTGCGTCCAATAAAGAAAGAAGTGCAGTGCCGGAGGTGCTGATGGAGGGGATCGAAGACATGCCTCCCCACAGCAGTCATTTGGTACTATACAGGAGGGCAACCTCAGTGTTGAGGGGGCCTGAAAATATAGAACGTCACAAGATTACATTATAGTAAGTTGCTCACAGGCCACACATCTAGTGCCATCTACTTATTCTATAGAAGCTGGTGGCCAACCCTTAGAAGCTGGTGGCCAACCCTTAGAAGCTGGTGGCCAACCCTTAGAAGCTGGTGGCCAACCCTTGTAAGTGTTAACCAGCTGTAAGTTGTTAATGGCCGCACAGTTGACAGCTTACAGCTAGTGAACACAATGTACTCTGTAAAGGTCGCTGCACTCTCATAAACTGTGAATGGAGCGGTAGTGTGCATGCATGACTAACACTCCTTTGAAATTGGGAATTCGGAACCCCCTGCTGCTAAAATGTAACTTTTATTGATGCATTAAAAAAGCATTGTTTATTACCAACCAGTTGTGATAAAAACACATGATGGCAACTAGGAAAAAAAAATATTACGGACAGGAGAGAGAACTTTCTCCCCTAAATATGTAGTGGGTGGAAATCCACTTGAGTAGAACTAGAACTTGGGCCTTGGTATCTGCAGCAGAAGTTCTAGGAATATTGCTATGAAACTTGGCAGGAATTAAAAATTCTCCCCACCCCACTTGCTACAAATGTAACTGAGGACAGCTTCTTCAGGGGCCAGGGGCAAATGGCCTTATTTGCATTTTTGCCACCATGTGTTTTAGCATCACTGGTTGGTTATGGACAATAACTTTTTAATGCATCAATAAGTTATCTTTGAGGTGAATGGGGCTTTAGGTTTTCACCTGTGCTTTTTGGGACACTTTTTTTGCTTTATGAAGCTGCAATACCAGACCTAACCTATGGACGTATGTGGTGCTGTTTTTGGATGTAATGCTCAACAAGGGTTTTAAAGCACTTATCACTCAAAAATGATTAATCCACACAAGGTGATAAATGCTCAATCACTGTCTGTCCGACCCCCCCCCCCCCTCCCTCCTGCCCCATCCCTGCCTCCCAGGAAATCACTAAAACTTTGCACCCAGAGTACGCTGGATAAATGCAGCATTAGTGCACCCTTGTGACCACTGCTCCCTTCACTTCTGTGCGGCTAACTGATATCCGTTATAGCACATTAACCATGTTTGTCTAAGTCTAGACAACCCCTTTAAATATCAATTTTATCCCTGATTTGCCATTTTCTAGTTGTCATGAGTCACCTAAATAGCGCTGAGAGCCTTTATTAAATTTAGTGATACTGTATATACGGCAGTATGTGAGTCTATAGGGGGTTGTATTAAAGAACGGTTATGTCTGATTTGCTGTATTATATTTTACGGTTTTTGCCTATTTTTCTGTTTGTTCTCCGTTGTGCATTTCTCTAATTTGATAACTTCATATTACAGCAAAGCCGCATCCCTATATTAGCATAATCATGTAATATCCGTGTCTCCTGGGGTCATTCTACCATATGCTGCAAAGTGCATATTAGTTTTGCCCTACTTTTGACCGTCTGCGTTTGAATAAAAAAATAATAATAATTTCTGCCTATCACGCACGGCTTTGGAAGTATTGGCCGCCTTTTGAGCATCATACATGCAAATGATTTAATTTTCACGCTACGTTCCGCAATGACCCCCAGTGTTACCAGCTTGTACCTACTCTAAAATGTAATTCTCTAAATAATCTGCCTTATTAATTGAGTTCATTCAGCTTCCACCTAATGTCAGGTGCACCGCCGGTGGCTTTTTAATATTCTTCCCAAGCTCGTAATTACATATGTTGCAGGACTGCGCCTTTCATCATCTCTCGTGTTGAAGGTGTGGTCTTCAGGGACCTCAGGTCTTCTGAGATGATTATAATTTTTCTAGTGTCAAGAGGAATCGTCGGCCTTCTGGGGACTGATTTGTTCTTCAAGTTAATTTATACCTCTTCTTGAGGAAGACTGAAATACTTTATTACGGTTTGAATATTCCTTGAAGGAGCATTCATATGCCATTATGGCTAGATTGGACTAACTTAAGGGCTCGACTGTTCTATTGTCACCCTAAATTATGGAATTTTGACTTTTCAGATAGAAGGAGCGTTCTGAATTTTTGCTACTTTCGTAATTTTTTGCTTTGGGAGTTTTTCTGCAGTTTATAGATGCATTTTGAGCTATTTCAGAGGGTCTGGATGCCTTTCTTGTGCGTCTACAATATTACATGCTTTATAGTCCCTGATGACTTTAGAAGGGTTGTTGATCAAGAAATTACACAAATTGCCAGACTGGAGTCGGGAAGGAATTTTTTCCCCCTTAGGTCGTTTTCACACGGCCGAGAAAACCGCATGAGATTTGTGTGTTGTGAGACGCACAAATATGAACCCCATCCTTTTGAATCGGGTCTTACACTAGTGATTTTTTTTTTTCCCCCACAGCGCACCACGATGCGGGAAACAGATCAGGGCATGTTTTATCTTTGGGCATGCCCTTGCATCCCATTGTTTTCAGTGGGGCTGGTGGCAGCATCCCACCCCATGCTAGGTGCACTCGGTGCAATGCTAGGTTTTTCCATTGAAAACAATGGGAGAAACTCTGTCATCCTCCGCTGCGGCTTTCAACCGCAGCGGAGGATAGCTCCTTCCCCAAAGTGATGCAAGGCGGTTTTGAGATATAAAAATGCCTTGCATCCACTGGAAAATCACATGTTGGTGAGTGCAATATTGGGCCGTTAATCACATCGCTACTGTGAGGTTGACCTTAAATGAGGAAAATTGGCTCCTATTTTTTATTTTTTTTGCCTTCCTCTGCCCAACTTTGAGCAGTAATAGGCTGAATTGGATGGACATATGTTTTGGGATCGGGAAGCAATTTTTTCCCTTAAATGAGGAAATTTGTCTCATAATTCTTTTTTTTTTTTTTTTGGCTTCCTCTGGATCGACTCTGAAGGAAAATAGGCTGAACTCGATGGGCATGTCTTTTTTTTTCCTCAGCCTCAAATACTGTTACTATGTACATGGTTTTCCTGTAAACAGACAATAATTCTCAATTACATTATCAGCCACGTGTCCTAACAGCTTAGTGTAAATGACCCACAATGCAAAGTATTGAAAAAGTTTTTCAACACCGTTGACACTGTAAAGTTGTGGTTTTAATAGCAAAGATCTTCCTAATAGCAGTTGGTGCTATAAGTGTCAAAAAGAATGGTGGTTTTTCAGTGTAGAAGGGTGTCATGAACCAGGACTTAGAGCCCTTAAGTAAGAGTAACTGCCCCTCTGGCGCATCTGGCCAGTTCATGTGTTACATTTGTGGCTGTTTGTTTATATGGCCAGCCTGTAATACTACTATTTTCTGCTGCAGGAGAAATGAGTGGTAGGCTGGACAAAGACCTGCAATGATCAGCTGATCACAAAGGTGGATAATTTTTAGGGAATGGCATGTCTAGGACCATGCCTTTGATTTGCCGATGATGCACACTGTGACCAAATGGATGTTTTTGGGGTGCAGCTCAGAGTTTCAGTGTTCCTGCTGATGTGCATTAAAAAGCATGTGTTTGATGCCCTTTCTGCAGGGGATCTGCCTGTTGACAGGCTTTCTTTATTTGTGTGATAGTATCACTGAGATTCATTTTTGTTAGGTCTACCTTTTGGAGGTTTACATCATACATAAATGGAGTCTGCGTCTTTATGGTTTAATTTAACAACAAACAAATCAAAAAATTACATTAAAGTGGTTGCATATTGACAAGGGGATGATATTTGTACTTGAGAGCAGTGGGGTACCTAGTGGTTGCCCCATGAAAAGAACTTATTGCATATTCACAAGGGGATATTTGTACTTGAGATCGGTGGGGTACCTAGTGGTTGGACCGCCAACTATCAGATACTATTCCCTGGGAGATGGGGAATAAATACTTTTCATTGGGCAACGACTTTAACCCCCTTAATGACACTTTTTTTTTTACCAGGTTTTTCTTCCAAAAGTTAAAAAAAATAATATCTATTTATCCATTGATGTAGCTGAGGGCTTGTTTTTTGCGGGACGAGTTGTTTTTCAAAGGTCCTATTTGATGTACCATATAATGTGCTGAATAACTTTTCAAAATTTCTAAGTAGTGAAATGGAAAAATATTAAATTCTGCCATCTTTAGGGGACGTTTGTTTTTAAGGAGTAGACACTATGGTAAGAATAACATGATGACTTTATTCTATGGGTCACGATTAGGATACAAAATTTCTATAGATTTTTTTTTCTTTTTTTGCTGTAAGAATTTTAAAAATATCTCTTTGGAAAAAAATAACCTTACTTTCTATTGTCAATGTCTGGCAGCCATAACTTTTTTTTTTTTTCCGCTGTCGAAAGCTCATTTTTTGAGGGATGTCCTGCAGTTTCTATAGGTACTATTTTGGAGTACAGATGACTTCCCTTTTTTGTTTCATTTTTTCTTGAAGACAGGGTAATATAAAAAAAAAAAATCACAATTCTAAAAACCTTTTTTTTTTTTTTGTTGGACTTGCAGTTGTTTGACTGAGTATAATGCAATACCAGTATTGCGTTATATTGTGTTTTGTCAGTTAGTCTATCAAGCCATGCCACAAGCATGGTTTGATACACAATCTGCCATAATAACCCTGGGCGCATTCACAAGGCCCCAGGCTGCATAGCAACCGAATGGCATTTCGTGATCTCATTGGGGGGGGGGGGGGGGGGCATTTGGGACCTCAGAATACTGATCAGGGCATTTACATGCCGTTGTCGGAACTGCCCCATGCAAACCCCCAGTACGTAACTGTAGCCTCTGCGTTAAAATTGATTTTGTAGAAATTGAACTTGGTGGGTTTACACAGAACAACTATCACTCAGGTACTGTGTTTCCCCGAAAATAAGACAGTGCCTTATATTAATTTTTGTTCAAAAAGGTTTAACTTTTTTACATGTATAGCTGCCTGGACACTATTTAAATTAACTTTTTAAATTAACTGTTAGCAGGGCTTAATTTTGGAGTAGGGCTTATATTTCAAGCATCCTCAAAAAGCCTGAAAAATCATTTTGGATCCTCAAAAATTCTGGAAAATCATGCTATGTCTTATTTTCAGGGAAACAGGGTAATCACTGGAAATAGTCGCTATTACCACAATGTTGCCATACCATTTCTTTTTGTGCCTTTTTACAGAGCAGTTGTTACTGTTTGCGGTCCCTGAAGCTCACACCTTCCCGCAAAGTTATCAGCTAGTTATTGAAAGATAATCGATTGCCTGTTTATACCAGACTATAATTAATCTACTATTTACCCGTGACTATTTTGGTTGTCATGAAGTGACTAGTGAACGGCTTATCACTCATCATCCAATTGGTGGCTGTGATATCACGGAAGACCTATAACTTTAACTTTCGCCCTGTTGTGAGATTTGGACAGTAGTTCTAGTTAAAGCCATCCTTATTCTGTTGTATCAGCTACAACCTTCATGTTTAAAAAAAAAAAGAGTCACTTAGCAGCATGTATAGACCATCCCCTGATATAACCGGGATATCCCAATTGGTGACATTATCTGTTCGGCACTATCCATGAAGCCAAGCTGTACATTTTTTAGAATGCATATTTTCCCTGTTCCAACAGTATATTGAAGGCTGCCGGCACGGCGTTCTCCACTTCTTTCCCAGTGTTTGTTGATGCTCGCTGCTGCAGGCATTGATGCTCACCTTCAGCTTAGCTCTCGCTGTTCTCATCTTACTAGAAGAAGGGTCATATTGTGGCGCAGAGCTCCAGGTAATATGATTGAATATTGTACGTCGGTTGCACCCTCATGAGCCATTGCAAATACTAAGCATATAAACACAACCTGTCAGTATTTGCTCTCCAGTCATTTGCTTAACCTTTTTACTGTTTGTCCTAAACTGCAAGTTATGCACTCATTGTGTAAACTAATCCGGCATCTAGAAGGAGTTGTCGAAAGCGAATGAAACTTTATATGTTTGATTTGTAACTTTTTGAAATAAGTGATGACAATATCAGCACAAAAGGATAATTGATTGTGGAAAACTGGACTCTAGTACCCTGTTGTACCGCCTCTAGCTTGGATACAAGATGTGATATGGGTGGGCATGGAGGATCTAGTACCCTGTTGTACCGCCTCTAGCTTGGATACAAGATGTGACATGGGCGGGTATGGAGGCTCTAGTACCGTGTTGCACCGCCTTTAGCTTAGATACAAGATGTGATACTGACGGGCATGGAGGCTTTAGTACCTTGTTGGGCCGCCTCTAGCTTGGATACAAGATGTGATACGAGTGGGCATGGAGGCTTTAGTACTCTGTTGTACCACCTCTAGTTCAGATGCAAGATGTGATACAGGGAGGAATAGACTTTAGTACCCTGTTGTATCGCCTCTAGCTTGGACACAAGATGTGACACCGCGGGCATGGAGGCTCTAGTACCCTGTTGTACCCCCTCTAGCTTAGATGCAAGATGTGATACTGGTGTGCATGGAGGCGCTAGTACCCTGTTGTACCGCCTCTAGCTTGGATACAAGATGTGATACGAGTGGGCATGGAGGCTTTAGTACCCTGTTGTACCACCTCTAGCTCAGATGCAAGATGTTATACAGGTGGGAATAGAGGCTTTAGTACCCTGTTGTATCGCCTTTAGCTTGGATACAAGATGTGATACGGCGGGCATGGAAGCTCTAGTAACCTGTTGTACCCCTTTAGCTTGGATACAAGATGTGATACTGGTGGGCATGGAGGCTCTAGTACCGTGTTGTACCTCCTCTAGCTTAGATACAAGATGTGATACTGGTGTGCATGGAGGCTCTAGTACCCTATTGTCCCATTTACTGATAACTGGTTCACCCTGTTTCTTTTTTTAACTACTGGACTCATGAACCTTCAAGCTCCTAAAGCGGAATTGGTAAAAATCCCCTGGGAATCCACAACAGCATTCGCATGTGTAATATGGGGATTTTGAAAGGGGTGAAATCCAAGGTGAACATTTATAGAAGAAATCGACATGCCGTAGATTTAAAAATTTGCACCGCAGGTACGTTTTTGTGTGGAAAACTTTTTTGTAGTTGATATTATTCATCTACTCACTTTTTTTAAATTTCATTTTTCATCCATTTCCGAACAGGTGACACTTAAAGGGACGACCCAGTTTTAGGACAAAATTCTGTCCTAGAACCAGAGGAAGAGGGAAGTATATTACCTGCAGTTGTTCTTTTCTGCCGTTCCTCCAGCCCGCTGGTTCATGGTCCTGTTTTTGGCTGTCCAAGATGACCGATTCAATCTTCAGACTACCGAATCCCCACAATGCATTGGTAGTTTTAGACTTCTTTTTGATTAACCAAAGCTCCTCATGCGATCAGTCAGAGAACAGTGTGCATTAGGTTTAGAAAACAGTTACAGCCATCTTGGAAGGCCGAAAACAGCGGCCGAAAACGGTGAATTAGAGGAACGGCTGGTAATATACCCCTCTCTCCTCCTATCCTGAGATGGGTCACCTTAAATGAACACTTAATGGTTGAATCTTTTCCATAAAGCCAATGGTCACCAATAATAAATGCACTTTAAAAAAAAATTGTAAATGGGGAAATTGTGTATTTTGGGTGTAGTTACTTTTTACATATGTGACTTCTTTTAGTTCGTCTAATATGATCTGGCTTTCGTCATGAATAGCGACGACAGTAATGATGATTTATGAAACGACCCTTTTTAAAGGGCAGTTCCCTTCAACTCCTCACCCCCCAAGAACACGGGGCAGTTTCCATCCACAATCCTCTTATTCTGCCTGATTAGGTCCCGACTCTTCCCATCC